>NC_141691.1:540630892-541375892 GCF_964263255.1 Lissotriton vulgaris | reverse complement strand
GTTGCTATTGTGTGCTTGCTCGAAATGGCAAGCTACTGGATAACTTGGATCCTTCGAGGTAATAGCCCTCATGTGTTCAAGGACCCTAAGTTTGGTGGGTTTCACTGTGCTCCCTATATACTTCTTCCCACAGGGACATATCAAGCAGTACACAGTATAGTCAGAATTACAGTTGAGTAGTTTCGTTATCTTATTCTTGGTTTTCTTCCCTGGAATTTGATATTCCTTGACTTTTTTTGAGTTTCTACAGGCCTTGCACTTCATACAAGGGAAGAAGCCTGACACAGTTGGCTTGTTCTTTTTCTTTTTCTCATAGTGGCTGTTCACTAGATGATCTTTAAAGGAGTTTCCCTTTCTGTATGTGATGAGGGGATAATTGGATAGGGATTTCCCGATTACAGAGTCTGTTTTTAGAATTTTCCAGTTTTTTCGCATTATATTGAAAACTTCTGGTGACTTCTCTGAGTAATCAGTGATCATTCTAATCTTTGATTCAGGGGATTTGGGTTTATCAGTTAGCAGGTCTTTCCTCCCCACTAAGTTGCTTCTCATTTCAGCTCGATCCAAGACCCCTTTTCCATATCCTCTCTGTAAGAATCTCCTTTTGGATTGTTCCTTTGCTTTTTCGAACTCCTGTTTGGTCGGGCAGTTGCGTTTCATTCGCAAAAACTCTCCCAGGGGGATGTTATTGATGACGCTGCGGGGATGATAGCTGTGTGAGTGCAATATTGTGTTACCTGCTGTTGGTTTTCTATAGACAGCAGTTTGGATTGAATCATTCTCCACATAGACCCGAAGGTCCAAGTAGAACACCTCACTCCTACTAATGTTGCTCGTGAAACTGAGGTTCAGATTGTTATTGTTCAATTCAGCAATGTATTCCTCAGCCTCATTCTGTGAACCCCGCCACACCAAAAACAAGTCATCGATGTAGCGGGTCTACAGGATGATGTTGTTCATCCACCGGTCATATATATTCACTGAAAAAACCATAAGTTTCAGGGACTTTATAGTTAGTTGGATATTTGACTCATATAAAACCAAAGAAATGTGCCTGTATAGTTAGTTGAGCTAACTATAACTTGCGCGCCTGCAATGCACTGTTTATGATGTCACATATTACATCACTCATGACATGGTCAGTGATATCACTCATGACATCACCGATAACATCTCAAATGACATCAATGATGACATCATCCACGTGATAGTCTGACACACCTTTTCACACTGTAATATAACCTTTGATATACACACTCTGAAATACAGAATACTATTTTGAAAAGCATTGACACACCAATACCAGATACTAGATATCCATCCACTGATTCCTATCTATATATTGTGAGCCAGATATACACTGATAGAGTCACTCATACATTGTGTCGCTCATCATTACATCAGTATAGTATCCACTCATACACCTATATATACATTTACAGAGTGCTACTGATCATAGAGTTACTCACACATCTATTCAGTCACGCCAAAAATCAATCATACACCCATGTACTCACCTATGCAGATATGTACACAACACCTGCCTTATTTATACACAGATATTTACAACAAGGGGTGGTGAGGGACAGAGTCTCTGAATTAAACAGAAAGCTCTCACCCAGTCAAGAGATCAGGGCTAGATCCAACACCGTTTTTTAGCTCACTGCACCATCCCAGTTTCAGAACCTGGCTGTATGCAAATTAGTCTGTTCCTGTCCCAGTGCATGATGGGAACAGGGCAAACCAAACTACAAAAGCCAATTCTTACACTGGGAAGGAAACAAGCTCCCGGGGACCGGTTTCTGGCATTACAGCCGTCTTCGGCCCGGTTTGCTTGAATCCTGATGGCTGAAATGCCAGAAACCGGTCCCCGGTAGCTTGTCTCCTTTCTGGTAAAGAATTGGCTTGGTAGTTTAGTCTGCCCTGTTCCCATGATGCACTGGGCCAGGGACAGACTGATTTGCATATAGCCAGGTTCTGAGCTGGGATGGGGCAGTGAGATAAATAACGGTGATGGATCAAGCCCTGATCTTTGGACTGGGTAAGAGTGGTCTGCTCAATTCATACACTCTGTTCATCACCACCCCCTTTTGTAAATCGATTTTGGCCACTATAGGTGTGGCAGGGTATACTCAGACATGAGTCCCTTTCTCACTGCTCCATCAGGATTCAAGCAAGCCGGGCCGAAGACGGCTGAAATGCCAGAAACCGGTCCCCGGTAGCTTGTCTCCTTTCTGGTAAAGAATTGGCTTGGTAGTTTAGTCTGCCCTGTTCCCATGATGCACTGGGCCAGGGACAGACTGATTTGCATATAGCCAGGTTCTGAGCTGGGATGGGGCAGTGAGATAAATAACGGTGATGGATCAAGCCCTGATCTTTGGACTGGGTAAGAGTGGTCTGCTCAATTCAGACACTCTGTTCATCACCACCCCCTTTTGTAAATCGATTTTGGCCACTATAGGTGTGGCAGGGTATACTCAGACATGAGTCCCTTTCTCACTGCTCCATCAGGATTCAAGCAAGCCGGGCCGAAGACGGCTGAAATGCCAGAAACCGGTCCCCGGTAGCTTGTCTCCTTTCTGGTAAAGAATTGGCTTGGTAGTTTAGTCTGCCCTGTTCCCATGATGCACTGGGCCAGGGACAGACTGATTTGCATATAGCCAGGTTCTGAGCTGGGATGGGGCAGTGAGATAAATAACGGTGATGGATCAAGCCCTGATCTTTGGACTGGGTAAGAGTGGTCTGCTCAATTCAGACACTCTGTTCATCACTACCCCCTTTTGTAAATCGATTTTGGCCACTATAGGTGTGGCAGGGTATACTCAGACATGAGTCCCTTTCTCACTGCTCCATCAGGATTCAAGCAAGCCGGGCCGAAGACGGCTGAAATGCCAGAAACCGGTCCCCGGTAGCTTGTCTCCTTTCTGGTAAAGAATTGGCTTGGTAGTTTAGTCTGCCCTGTTCCCATGATGCACTGGGCCAGGGACAGACTGATTTGCATATAGCCAGGTTCTGAGCTGGGATGGGGCAGTGAGATAAATAACCGTGATGGATCAAGCCCTGATCTTTGGACTGGGTAAGAGTGGTCTGCTCAATTCAGACACTCTGTTCATCACCACCCCCTTTTGTAAATCGATTTTGGCCACTATAGGTGTGGCAGGGTATACTCAGACATGAGTCCCTTTCTCACTGCTCCATCAGGATTCAAGCAAGCCGGGCCGAAGACGGCTGAAATGCCAGAAACCGGTCCCCGGTAGCTTGTCTCCTTTCTGGTAAAGAATTGGCTTGGTAGTTTAGTCTGCCCTGTTCCCATGATGCACTGGGCCAGGGACAGACTGATTTGCATATAGCCAGGTTCTGAGCTGGGATGGGGCAGTGAGATAAATAACGGTGATGGATCAAGCCCTGATCTTTGGACTGGGTAAGAGTGGTCTGCTCAATTTAGACACTCTGTTCATCACCACCCCCTTTTGTAAATCGATTTTGGCCACTATAGGTGTGGCAGGGTATACTCAGACATGAGTCCCTTTCTCACTGCTCCATCAGGATTCAAGCAAGCCGGGCCGAAGACGGCTGAAATGCCAGAAACCGGTCCCCGGTAGCTTGTCTCCTTTCTGGTAAAGAATTGGCTTGGTAGTTTAGTCTGCCCTGTTCCCATGATGCACTGGGCCAGGGACAGACTGATTTGCATATAGCCAGGTTCTGAGCTGGGATGGGGCAGTGAGATAAATAACGGTGATGGATCAAGCCCTGATCTTTGGACTGGGTAAGAGTGGTCTGCTCAATTCAGACACTCTGTTCATCACCACCCCCTTTTGTAAATCGATTTTGGCCACTATAGGTGTGGCAGGGTATACTCAGACATGAGTCCCTTTCTCACTGCTCCATCAGGATTCAAGCAAGCCGGGCCGAAGACGGCTGAAATGCCAGAAACCGGTCCCCGGTAGCTTGTCTCCTTTCTGGTAAAGAATTGGCTTGGTAGTTTAGTCTGCCCTGTTCCCATGATGCACTGGGCCAGGGACAGACTGATTTGCATATAGCCAGGTTCTGAGCTGGGATGGGGCAGTGAGATAAATAACGGTGATGAATCAAGCCCTGATCTTTGGACTGGGTAAGAGTGGTCTGCTCAATTCAGACACTCTGTTCATCACCACCCCCTTTTGTAAATCGATTTTGGCCACTATAGGTGTGGCAGGGTATACTCAGACATGAGTCCCTTTCTCACTACTCCATCAGGATTCAAGCAAGCCGGGCCGAAGACGGCTGAAATGCCAGAAACCGGTCCCCAGTAGCTTGTCTCCTTTCTGGTAAAGAATTGGCTTGGTAGTTTAGTCTGCCCTGTTCCCATGATGCACTGGGCCAGGGACAGACTGATTTGCATATAGCCAGGTTCTGAGCTGGGATGGGGCAGTGAGATAAATAACGGTGATGGATCAAGCCCTGATCTTTGGACTGGGTATGAGTGGTCTGCTCAATTCAGACACTCTGTTCATCACCACCCCCTTTTGTAAATCGATTTTGGCCACTATAGGTGTGGCAGGGTATACTCAGACATGAGTCCCTTTCTCACTGCTCCATCAGGATTCAAGCAAGCCGGGCCGAAGACGGCTGAAATGCCAGAAACCGGTCCCCGGTAGCTTGTCTCCTTTCTGGTAAAGAATTGGCTTGGTAGTTTAGTCTGCCCTGTTCCCATGATGCACTGGGCCAGGGACAGACTGATTTGCATATAGCCAGGTTCTGAGCTGGGATGGGGCAGTGAGATAAATAACGGTGATGGATCAAGCCCTGATCTTTGGACTGGGTAAGAGTGGTCTGCTCAATTCAGACACTCTGTTCATCACCACCCCCTTTTTTGTAAATCGATTTTGGCCACTATAGGTGTGGCAGGGTATACTCAGACATGAGTCCCTTTCTCACTGCTCCATCAGGATTCAAGCAAGCCGGGCCGAAGACGGCTGAAATGCCAGAAACCGGTCCCCGGTAGCTTGTCTCCTTTCTGGTAAAGAATTGGCTTGGTAGTTTAGTCTGCCCTGTTCCCATGATGCACTGGGCCAGGGACAGACTGATTTGCATATAGCCAGGTTCTGAGCTGGGATGGGGCAGTGAGATAAATAACGGTGATGGATCAAGCCCTGATCTTTGGACTGGGTAAGAGTGGTCTGCTCAATTCAGACACTCTGTTCATCACCACCCCCTTTTGTAAATCGATTTTGGCCACTATAGGTGTGGCAGGGTATACTCAGACATGAGTCCCTTTCTCACTGCTCCATCAGGATTCAAGCAAGCCGGGCCGAAGACGGCTGAAATGCCAGAAACCGGTCCCCGGTAGCTTGTCTCCTTTCTGGTAAAGAATTGGCTTGGTAGTTTAGTCTGCCCTGTTCCCATGATGCACTGGGCCAGGGACAGACTGATTTGCATATAGCCAGGTTCTGAGCTGGGATGGGGCAGTGAGATAAATAACGGTGATGGATCAAGCCCTGATCTTTGGACTGGGTAAGAGTGGTCTGCTCAATTCAGACACTCTGTTCATCACCACCCCCTTTTGTAAATCGATTTTGGCCACTATAGGTGTGGCAGGGTATACTCAGACATGAGTCCCTTTCTCACTGCTCCATCAGGATTCAAGCAAGCCGGGCCGAAGACGGCTGAAATGCCAGAAACCGGTCCCCGGTAGCTTGTCTCCTTTCTGGTAAAGAATTGGCTTGGTAGTTTAGTCTGCCCTGTTCCCATGATGCACTGGGCCAGGGACAGACTGATTTGCATATAGCCAGGTTCTGAGCTGGGATGGGGCAGTGAGATAAATAACGGTGATGGATCAAGCCCTGATCTTTGGACTGGGTAAGAGTGGTCTGCTCAATTCAGACAATCTGTTCATCACCACCCCCTTTTGTAAATCGATTTTGGCCACTATAGGTGTGGCAGGGTATACTCAGACATGAGTCCCTTTCTCACTGCTCCATCAGGATTCAAGCAAGCCGGGCCGAAGACGGCTGAAATGCCAGAAACCGGTCCCCGGTAGCTTGTCTCCTTTCTGGTAAAGAATTGGCTTGGTAGTTTAGTCTGCCCTGTTCCCATGATGCACTGGGCCAGGGACAGACTGATTTGCATATAGCCAGGTTCTGAGCTGGGATGGGGCAGTGAGATAAATAACGGTGATGGATCAAGCCCTGATCTTTGGACTGGGTAAGAGTGGTCTGCTCAATTCAGACACTCTGTTCATCACTACCCCCTTTTGTAAATCGATTTTGGCCACTATAGGTGTGGCAGGGTATACTCAGACATGAGTCCCTTTCTCACTGCTCCATCAGGATTCAAGCAAGCCGGGCCGAAGACGGCTGAAATGCCAGAAACCGGTCCCCGGTAGCTTGTCTCCTTTCTGGTAAAGAATTGGCTTGGTAGTTTAGTCTGCCCTGTTCCCATGATGCACTGGGCCAGGGACAGACTGATTTGCATATAGCCAGGTTCTGAGCTGGGATGGGGCAGTGAGATAAATAACGGTGATGGATCAAGCCCTGATCTTTGGACTGGGTAAGAGTGGTCTGCTCAATTTAGACACTCTGTTCATCACCACCCCCTTTTGTAAATCGATTTTGGCCACTATAGGTGTGGCAGGGTATACTCAGACATGAGTCCCTTTCTCACTGCTCCATCAGGATTCAAGCAAGCCGGGCCGAAGACGGCTGAAATGCCAGAAACCGGTCCCCGGTAGCTTGTCTCCTTTCTGGTAAAGAATTGGCTTGGTAGTTTAGTCTGCCCTGTTCCCATGATGCACTGGGCCAGGGACAGACTGATTTGCATATAGCCAGGTTCTGAGCTGGGATGGGGCAGTGAGATAAATAACGGTGATGGATCAAGCCCTGATCTTTGGACTGGGTAAGAGTGGTCTGCTCAATTCAGACACTCTGTTCATCACCACCCCCTTTTGTAAATCGATTTTGGCCACTATAGGTGTGGCAGGGTATACTCAGACATGAGTCCCTTTCTCACTGCTCCATCAGGATTCAAGCAAGCCGGGCCGAAGACGGCTGAAATGCCAGAAACCGGTCCCCGGTAGCTTGTCTCCTTTCTGGTAAAGAATTGGCTTGGTAGTTTAGTCTGCCCTGTTCCCATGATGCACTGGGCCAGGGACAGACTGATTTGCATATAGCCAGGTTCTGAGCTGGGATGGGGCAGTGAGATAAATAACGGTGATGAATCAAGCCCTGATCTTTGGACTGGGTAAGAGTGGTCTGCTCAATTCAGACACTCTGTTCATCACCACCCCCTTTTGTAAATCGATTTTGGCCACTATAGGTGTGGCAGGGTATACTCAGACATGAGTCCCTTTCTCACTGCTCCATCAGGATTCAAGCAAGCCGGGCCGAAGACGGCTGAAATGCCAGAAACCGGTCCCCGGTAGCTTGTCTCCTTTCTGGTAAAGAATTGGCTTGGTAGTTTAGTCTGCCCTGTTCCCATGATGCACTGGGCCAGGGACAGACTGATTTGCATATAGCCAGGTTCTGAGCTGGGATGGGGCAGTGAGATAAATAACGGTGATGGATCAAGCCCTGATCTTTGGACTGGGTAAGAGTGGTCTGCTCAATTCAGACACTCTGTTCATCACCACCCCCTTTTTTGTAAATCGATTTTGGCCACTATAGGTGTGGCAGGGTATACTCAGACATGAGTCCCTTTCTCACTGCTCCATCAGGATTCAAGCAAGCCGGGCCGAAGACGGCTGAAATGCCAGAAACCGGTCCCCGGTAGCTTGTCTCCTTTCTGGTAAAGAATTGGCTTGGTAGTTTAGTCTGCCCTGTTCCCATGATGCACTGGGCCAGGGACAGACTGATTTGCATATAGCCAGGTTCTGAGCTGGGATGGGGCAGTGAGATAAATAACGGTGATGGATCAAGCCCTGATCTTTGGACTGGGTAAGAGTGGTCTGCTCAATTCAGACACTCTGTTCATCACCACCCCCTTTTGTAAATCGATTTTGGCCACTATAGGTGTGGCAGGGTATACTCAGACATGAGTCCCTTTCTCACTGCTCCATCAGGATTCAAGCAAGCCGGGCCGAAGACGGCTGAAATGCCAGAAACCGGTCCCCGGTAGCTTGTCTCCTTTCTGGTAAAGAATTGGCTTGGTAGTTTAGTCTGCCCGGTTCCCATGATGCACTGGGCCAGGGACAGACTGATTTGCATATAGCCAGGTTCTGAGCTGGGATGGGGCAGTGAGATAAATAACGGTGATGGATCAAGCCCTGATCTTTGGACTGGGTAAGAGTGGTCTGCTCAATTCAGACACTCTGTTCATCACCACCCCCTTTTGTAAATCGATTTTGGCCACTATAGGTGTGGCAGGGTATACTCAGACATGAGTCCCTTTCTCACTGCTCCATCAGGATTCAAGCAAGCCGGGCCGAAGACGGCTGAAATGCCAGAAACCGGTCCCCGGTAGCTTGTCTCCTTTCTGGTAAAGAATTGGCTTGGTAGTTTAGTCTGCCCTGTTCCCATGATGCACTGGGCCAGGGACAGACTGATTTGCATATAGCCAGGTTCTGAGCTGGGATGGGGCAGTGAGATAAATAACGGTGATGGATCAAGCCCTGATCTTTGGACTGGGTAAGAGTGGTCTGCTCAATTCAGACACTCTGTTCATCACCACCCCCTTTTGTAAATCGATTTTGGCCACTATAGGTGTGGCAGGGTATACTCAGACATGAGTCCCTTTCTCACTGCTCCATCAGGATTCAAGCAAGCCGGGCCGAAGACGGCTGAAATGCCAGAAACCGGTCCCCGGTAGCTTGTCTCCTTTCTGGTAAAGAATTGGCTTGGTAGTTTAGTCTGCCCTGTTCCCATGATGCACTGGGCCAGGGACAGACTGATTTGCATATAGCCAGGTTCTGAGCTGGGATGGGGCAGTGAGATAAATAACGGTGATGGATCAAGCCCTGATCTTTGGACTGGGTAAGAGTGGTCTGCTCAATTCAGACACTCTGTTCATCACCACCCCCTTTTGTAAATCGATTTTGGCCACTATAGGTGTGGCAGGGTATACTCAGACATGAGTCCCTTTCTCACTGCTCCATCAGGATTCAAGCAAGCCGGGCCGAAGACGGCTGAAATGCCAGAAACCGGTCCCCGGTAGCTTGTCTCCTTTCTGGTAAAGAATTGGCTTGGTAGTTTAGTCTGCCCTGTTCCCATGATGCACTGGGCCAGGGACAGACTGATTTGCATATAGCCAGGTTCTGAGCTGGGATGGGGCAGTGAGATAAATAACGGTGATGGATCAAGCCCTGATCTTTGGACTGGGTAAGAGTGGTCTGCTCAATTCAGACACTCTGTTCATCACCACCCCCTTTTGTAAATCGATTTTGGCCACTATAGGTGTGGCAGGGTATACTCAGACATGAGTCCCTTTCTCACTGCTCCATCAGGATTCAAGCAAGCCGGGCCGAAGACGGCTGAAATGCCAGAAACCGGTCCCCGGTAGCTTGTCTCCTTTCTGGTAAAGAATTGGATTAGTAGTTTAGTCTGCCCTGTTCCCATGATGCACTGGGCCAGGGACAGACTGATTTGCATATAGCCAGGTTCTGAGCTGGGATGGGGCAGTGAGATAAATAACGGTGATGGATCAAGCCCTGATCTTTGGACTGGGTAAGAGTGGTCTGCTCAATTCAGACACTCTGTTCATCACCACCCCCTTTTGTAAATCGATTTTGGCCACTATAGGTGTGGCAGGGTATACTCAGACATGAGTCCCTTTCTCACTGCTCCATCAGGATTCAAGCAAGCCGGGCCGAAGACGGCTGAAATGCCAGAAACCGGTCCCCGGTAGCTTGTCTCCTTTCTGGTAAAGAATTGGCTTGGTAGTTTAGTCTGCCCTGTTCCCATGATGCACTGGGCCAGGGACAGACTGATTTGCATATAGCCAGGTTCTGAGCTGGGATGGGGCAGTGAGATAAATAACGGTGATGGATCAAGCCCTGATCTTTGGACTGGGTAAGAGTGGTCTGCTCAATTCAGACACTCTGTTCATCACCACCCCCTTTTGTAAATCGATTTTGGCCACTATAGGTGTGGCAGGGTATACTCAGACATGAGTCCCTTTCTCACTGCTCCATCAGGATTCAAGCAAGCCGGGCCGAAGACGGCTGAAATGCCAGAAACCGGTCCCCGGTAGCTTGTCTCCTTTCTGGTAAAGAATTGGCTTGGTAGTTTAGTCTGCCCTGTTCCCATGATGCACTGGGCCAGGGACAGACTGATTTGCATATAGCCAGGTTCTGAGCTGGGATGGGGCAGTGAGATAAATAACGGTGATGGATCAAGCCCTGATCTTTGGACTGGGTAAGAGTGGTCTGCTCAATTCAGACACTCTGTTCATCACCACCCCCTTTTGTAAATCGATTTTGGCCACTATAGGTGTGGCAGGGTATACTCAGACATGAGTCCCTTTCTCACTGCTCCATCAGGATTCAAGCAAGCCGGGCCGAAGACGGCTGAAATGCCAGAAACCGGTCCCCGGTAGCTTGTCTCCTTTCTGGTAAAGAATTGGCTTGGTAGTTTAGTCTGCCCTGTTCCCATGATGCACTGGGCCAGGGACAGACTGATTTGCATATAGCCAGGTTCTGAGTTGGGATGGGGCAGTGAGATAAATAACGGTGATGGATCAAGCCCTGATCTTTGGACTGGGTAAGAGTGGTCTGCTCAATTCAGACACTCTGTTCATCACCACCCCCTTTTGTAAATTTATTTATACACAGATCACGTTCCTTATATATATAGATACTATCATATACTTACTCTCTTATACAATCACTAATATATGTACACATTCGTGTATGTAGACACTCTTGCTGTCTCTCACATAGTCAATTATAGACCCCAACACTCACATATACTTTGAAAAAACATATGTAGTTACTCACATATATACAACTGAGACATCAATTCACTAATCAACACACCTGTACACACTGTCAGCTATCTATACAACTCTTCTGAGATGCACTTTTCAATCAATCAATCAATCAGAGTACTTGTAAAGCGCGCTACTTACCTGTGACGGTCCCAAGGCGCTGAGGGGAAGAGGTTGCTGCTACTGCTTGAAGAGCCAAGTCTTGAGGAGTCTTCTAAAGGCAAGTAGGTCTTGGGTCTGCCGTATGTGGGTAGGGAGGGTGTTCCAGGTCTTGGCGGCAAGGTAGGAGAAGGATCTGCCGCCGGAGGTCATTCGTTGGATGCGGGGGACAACGGCAAGGGCGAGGCTGGCGGAGCAGACCTGGCAGGTGGGGGTGTGGAAGCTGAGTCTGCTGTACAGGTAGGCTGGTCCGACGTTGTAGAGTGCATGGGTGAGGAGCTTTAAGGTGATCCTCTTGTCAACGGGGAGCCAGTGTAGGTCACTTATGTGGGGTCTGATGTGGCTGCGGCGGGGGACGGTGACGATCAGACGGGCGGAGGCGTTTTGGATGCGTTGTACTCGTCGTAGGTGTTTGGCTGGGATTCCTGTGTAGAGTGCGTTGCCGTAGTCCAGTCGGCTCTTGACGAGGGCCTGTGTCACCGTTCTTCCTTTTTCGGTCGGGATCCACTTGTAGATCCTGCGGAGCATGCAGAGGGTGCTGTAGCAGGAGGAGGAGACGGCGTTGAGCTGCTTAGACATGGAGAGGGAGGAGTCGAGGAGGAATCCTAGATTGCATGCATGGTCGGTGGGTGTTGGCGCTGTTCCCATTGTGGTCGGCCACCAGGAGTAGTCCCAGGCTGAGGGGGTGGGTCCGAGGATGTGGACCTCCATCTTGTCCGAGTTCAGCTTCAGACGGCTGCTCCTCATCCAATCGGCTATGGCCTTCATTCCCTCATGGAGATTGGTTTTGGCGGTGTGTGGGTCCTTGGTGAGGGAGAGGATGAGCTGGGTGTCATCAGCGTAGGAGATGATGTTGAGGTTGTGATGGCGGGCCACTAGTGCGAGAGGGGCCATGTAGACGTTGAACAGCGTTGGGCTGAGGGATGAGCCCTGGGGGACGCCGCAGATGATATTGGTGGCTTCGGATCAGAAGGGTGGGAGGCAGAGGCTCTGGGTTCTACCGGAGAGGAAGGAGGTGGTCCAGTCAAGAGCCTTCTCTTGGATTCCGGCTTCTAGGAGGCGTGTCTTTAGAGTGCGATGGCAGACCGTGTTGAAGGCGGCTGACAGGTCCAGGAGGATGAGGGCTGATGTTTTGCCGTTGTCTAGTTGGCGCCTGATGCCGTCTATGGTGGCGATGAGGGCTGTCTCGGTGTGTGGTTTCGTCTGAATCCAGACTGGGACGGGTCCAAAATGTTGTTGTCTTCGAGGTGGTGGGCCAGTTGCATGTTGGTGATTTTCTCGATGGTCTTTGCTGGGAACGGGAGCAGGGAGATGAGCACGGAGATGGGGTGGAAGTTCTTGAGGTCCTTGGGGTCCGCTTTGGGCTTCTTGAGGAAGGGCGTTGATTTCGGCATGCTTCCAGCTTTCCAGGAATGTCGATGTTTCGAAGGAGATGTTGATGACCTTCCGTAGTTGGGGTGCGATGGCTGCGTCTGCTTTCTTGAATACGTGGTGTGGGCACGGGTCAGACAGAGATCCTGAGTGAATGGAGTTCATGACCTTGCATGTCTCATCGTCGTTGACGTTGGAGCAGGAGGTCAGGCGGTTGGTGCTGGTTGTGTTCACAGGGGAGGTGGAGTCTGGCGTACTCGGGCGGTCATGTGTTGAAGCTGTTGTGGATGTCAGCGATCTTGCAGGGGAAGAAGATGGCTAGTGAGTCACAGAGTTCTTGTGAGGGCGGGATGTCGTTGGCATTGGCGCTGGGGTTGGAGAGTTCCTTTACGATGCTGAAGAGTTCTTTGCTGTTGTGTGCATTGTTATCCAAGCGATCTTTGAAGGAGGATCTCTTGGCTAATCTGATGAGGTGGTGGTGTCTGCAGGTGGCGTCCTTGTGGGTTGCGTGGTTGTCCGGTGTGCGTTCGTGGAGCCATGTCTTCTCCAGTTTCCGGCACGTGCGTTTTGAGGTCTGGAGCTCGTCGGTGAACCAGGTAGCTCCCTTGTTGGCCTGGCTGTTGGAGGGTTTCTTGAGTTGGGCGAGGGTGTAGGCGCAGTCGTCAATCCACTGTCTGAGGTTTCGGGCTGCGGCGTCTGGGTTGGTGAGGGAGGTGAATCTATAGAACCAGTGAATCAGCCATTCAGACATGAATGCACAGAGTCAGACACCACCCACACACCCACATAGACACTCAGATCCCCATACAGATACTCATACAATCAATGAAAAACACATATACACACTGATGTTACTACTCACCAACCCATGCAGCTGCATACACACCAAGTGAGAGACTAAGAGAGACAGTCACACAGTTTAATCACTAAACCATGCATTCCGTAACATACATGCAATCAGTGACTTATAGTCACTTATGCATCTACTAAATAATGTATTCAGGCACTTTTACATCGATTTATTCTTGAATAGACCTTGGCATAGATATATATGAAAAATATTTAAACTTTACAGAAACACACATTCACTAGATGATGTCATCAGTGATGTCATCAGTGATATCACTGACCATGTCATGAGTGATGTCCAATGTGACGTCATCAGCAGTGTATTGCAGGCGTGCAAGTTATAGTTAGCTCAACTAACTATAACAGGTGAATTTCTCTGGTTTTATATGAGTCAAATGTCCAACTAACTATAACGCCCCTTAAACCTAAGTTTTTTTTCAGTGAAATTCTAAGGTTTTCTAAATGCTAAATCATATGATTTTTCAGTGAATATATATATATATATATATATATATATATAAAAACTTTTTTATTTTATTTTTTTATTTGTTTCCAAAGCCTACCGCGCATTCAATACCACCTCCAAAGCGAGAATTGCTTCGTTAAGATACGACCCCACAGAAACAGGTCGCTTTACAAATACACCAAACCTCCCGTTCAATCCAAGGAAGGAAACAAAGCCGTGTGTGGTTTTCTTAAGTAATTTATTCCTGAGCCACTGTCAAACGTGTTTCAAGTGCGTTGCACCCTTGTTCACTGAAAAGGAGATTTCAGGATTCGCGGCTATTTTAATCACAAATCACACGTGATTTCATTAATAAGAACTGCAATCTCAGTGCATTAGTGACTCGTAGTTTGTGGCATTTCTTCCCTACTTTTTAAAGGCATATACATCACTACACCTCATGTGCTTTCATAATTCGGTTATACATGATTACTTACTGTTTAAATGCATTTTAAACATGTTAAACCTTTTGGTAATTTTTTATACGTTGTGAAACCATTACACACATAATTTAGCCCAAGTGGGCATTGTATCCATCATTATCACATGTAAATTTTAAATTGAATTCATTTAATTTAAAAATACATTGATATAGCCCAAGTGGGCCTAGGCCAATCTTATAACATTATTAATTGAAGTAACCACAAACTACCCAACAAAATACTAGGTAAATTAAAAACATTTCATTATTCAGAGTTCTAAATATTCCCATAATTTGAATATCCTTGCTTTTAACCAACTCAAACAAAATACTACTCTAAAGATGTGTGTACAGGTCTTCCTCCATGTTCAAACCTCCTGGCTGTTTTGTATTTAATTCTATAATGTAAAGTGACTCCAGTCTCCTCAACTTGTTGTCACGATTTCCACCTCTTGGATTCCTTTCTACCGCATCAATCACATAATACGTTAACCCTTGTACAACTTTTTTCATGACATTTTTCAAAGTGACGGGCAAAGGGATATGCTCTATGACCATTTTTTACAGCTCACAAATGTTGGAGGATTCTTTTGTGTACCTCCAAGATTGTACTGCCTACGTACTCAAGGCCACATGGGCACTTGAGCACGTAGACAGCAAAATCTGTTTTGCAGCTATATTTGCCTCTAATCTTTTTGGGATATTTACTCAAGCCTGTCTTGTATGTCTCAGTGTTAATGCTGTGCTTACAAGCTTTACACTTGACACACTTCACAAAGCCTTGGCGTTTGGTTAGCCAATTGCTTTTCGGGCGAGGTTTCTTTAGAGTGTTTCTGATTAGGGCTTGTTTGAATGATTTCACCTTCCTAAAAGGGATTTGAGGTCTCTGGGGAACTGAACTTCCTAGAATGGGATCGTTTTTAATCGCATGCCAGTGTTTGTTTAGAATGCCTCTCAATTTCTCATGCTGAACTCTATATGTGGTCACAAACCTTGCTTGCTGGGCGGAATCATTATTCCTTTCAGTAGCTTTTTTCTTCTCAAATAAAATATCTTTTTTATCCGCTTTAAGGATTGCTTGATCAATCCATTCATCCGGATATTTACGCATCTAAAACCTTTGTTTCAAAGTTTTCATTTGAGTTTTCAACTCTACCTCATTGCTACAATTGCGTTTTGTCCGTAAACAATCTCCATAAGGGATACTTTGTTTTAAATTCACAGGATGGAAACTTTTGGCATTTAGCAGTGTATTAGTAGAGGTGTTTTTTCTAAACAATTTAGTTTCTACTTTGCCATTGTCAATGTAGATAGTTAAATCTAAGAAATGTACACTTTCTTTACCTACTTCACTGGTAAACTTTAAATTTAAGTCATTATTTTGGAACTCATCAATTAACTGTTTTGCTTGAATTTCAGTGTCCCTCCACACTAAAAACAGGTTGTCGATGTATCGACTCCACTGTAGGACATGGTTGTCCCATTGCTGATGGTATTGTAATTGGACCACCTGCTCCTCCCACCAGCCCATATGCAAATTCGCAAAGCTGGGGGCGAAGCAGGTGCCCATCGCAGTTCCACAGGTTTGATGGAACAGTTCATCATTAAATAAGAAGTAATTGCTAGTTAAACATTTCTCGATCATTGTCAATAGCATTTGAGTATGAGACCAGAGTGATGCAGGTCTAGTTTCCAAAAAATGTTTTACTGCTGATGTAAATATATAATTTACCGTCGTAATTTCTATGCAGGTAAGTACTTAATCAATAATAACTCAATCAGAAAGAAAGAAAACAGAGTCCGTGGTGTTAGAGTTCTTAGGGGTTTTATTCCTTAAAAAGGAATGGTCTAGACCAGGATATCATATTCTTCCCACCACAGGGGTGGAAGAAGGGATAGAGAGAGCGCGCTACATTTTATTGACAGTACATAGCTTATATACTTAATTCATGACATGGAAAACAGTACAGTAGGCGTAACAGCTGAGAGAAGACAAGATAACAGTAGCCACGTGTTACTAGTACGTAATCAGAAGGCGTGGACTAGGCGTGTGCTGGAAAACGTCACAGATAGGTGTCACAAAAGGGGTGGCACTAAACAGAAATGTTGTAATGTCAGCAGAAATCGGAAGCTTGGATGCGCGCGCAGCTGCATGACGTGTGATGGACGTGAAACTGGAGGGTGCAGGGGACTTGACATTTGCACTGACGGAAAGAGACAGAAGTCTGGCATGTCAGATCAACTTGTGCTTCTATCATATCTGATATCTGGTGTTTAGGAACTGAGCTATCTGGGCAGAAAGGTCTCTAGTGCAGAAGCTATTCTATACTGACTGTGAGTGCGTGTATAAGCGCCTGAGTGTCTGTTTGAGAAGCGTGGGGGCATGGGCCTTCCATGGGAGCATGGCAACAGAAGCTATGAATTACTTGCACAGAGACAGGTCGGCCCTTTGGCCCTGTAGCTGAGGGGTATGTTTACTGAAGCTAGCAGGCAGGAATGTATTTTCGAGGAGCGGAACAGATAACTCGAAGGTTATAGTCAATCTTGGCAGGCAGCAGGCTGAGCTGAACGCGCTGGGCCGCGCTAGAAGTAAGGCAGAGTTCACGGGTACGGGGGCAGCCTGGGCAGCCTGGTCTGAGGCTCCCAGAGTCAGAAGGGAGAAAAAGGCTCGATGGCAGATATTCTGGGCCTACTTTGCCAGAGCTGAAAAACATGTAGAATACACTACAAAAAGACGGTGGCATATTATACTTAGGAACGGGCGATCCAACCCATTCAGGGTGGGTCTGAAAGAGGACATGTTGACGTTGGACGCAAATGTATTTGTGTCTTCATAGCTGGTACAGGAGGGAAGTTACATGCACTTTAACTCGTACATGGAGACGGTGGGGTACACGCTAGGGAACACAACTTGACCAATATTTATATTTCCTCACTGCTCTTAGGCCATCCTTATGACGTATACTAGTGTATAACGAACTGTAGGAAGAGGCCACACAGGAAAATGCCGGAAAAGCCTTTAATTGGACCAACAAGCAGGTAAGGCATGATGCATTTCGACACACTCGTCTTCCTCAGATGCCCCTGTTGCTCTGCATAACAGTCCCATCTCTCCGCTATAAGTACTTCTGCAGACCTCTGTTTTTAACCGCAGTTTTGTTGGAGCAGCATGGTAGTGCTATTGCAGCAGAGCCCCCAGGGAACGCACTGGGAAGTGGATTTAGGATGACTGTCGTGGGGCCTTGGAGTGCGAAGCGTGGCGGTTTTTTAACTGCCAGCTCGCATTTTTTAACCCTGCGTCAAGAAATGCCTTTCCCAAGATGTAATGTAATGTAATGTAAAGGACACTTTTATAGCGCTCCTATCACTCCAAGGAGTATCTTGGCGCTCACCCAACCCAGATGGAAGGGTTGGAGGGAAAAGAGATAGCTTACACTTTGCACTACACATTACACCAGCGCTCTGCAGGCAACATCAGTTAAAGAAAAGACCCAGGTTTTTATTGCTTTCCTGAATTGAGTTTCTTGGGACAATGATCGTAAAGAGGGCGGGAGCTTATTCCAGGCCTTGGCGCCCAGCACAAAAAGGGATTTGCCACCTTTTGTTGCCAGCTTGAATCGAGGGATTATGAGCAGATTCTGACTGGCAGACCTCAAACAGCGTGTCGGGTGATATCTTCTGAACCCATTACACAGGTATTTTGGTCCTTGCTGTTGAAATGCCCTGAAGGTGATTATTAGAATCTTAAAGAGAATCCTTTTACCAATTGGTAGCCAATGGAGCGCATTGAGTGCTGCTGAGGCTGAAGACCTACGGGGCCAACGTAATACAAGGCGGGCCGCTGCATGTTGGACCATTTGTAACCTATGGAGTACGGCCTTATTAGCTCCAGCATATAAGCCATTACAGTAATCCAACCTGGAATTTATTAGGGCCACTGCAACCGTTTTTCTGGCAGGCAACGGTAGAAGATCAAAAAACTTCCTCAAAGCTTTTATAATCTGGAAGCACGTCCCAGCTACGGCCACCGCTTGATGTTTGAAAGACAGTTGATCGTCGAACTTGATACCCAAATTTCGAGCAGATGTAATTGTGTTGGGGGGGGGGGCTTCTGCGTCAGCAGGCCAACACATTTTTGGGGAAAACAGATTATGATTCCCAAACGGCAAGATTTCTGTCTTTCCAGCATTACATTTTAAATGATTGTCAGTCATCCATTTAAACGTTGCTGCTCGACACTCCTTAAGATCTTCCTCGACACCAGGCCGTTCCCTGTCCAACACCAGGATGAGCTGGGTGTCGTCAGCATATGATATTGTACTGATCTGGAATGATGCGATCAGTTTTACTAGGGGTACCATGTACAGATTAAAAAGTACAGGACTTAGACTCAAGCCCTGAGGGACCCCGGAGCTGACGACCTTTGCTTCAGACTGGTATTGACCCAACACTGTAACTTGGCGTCTATTGCTGAGGAAGTTCCTGAGCCATGCCAAGGCCTGCCCTCCTACTCCTGCGGCAGCCAATCGGTCCACTAAGATGATATGTGAGACCGTATCAAAGGCTGCCGACAGGTCAAGAAGGATTAGGACAGCATTCTTTTCCTGGTCCATGGCCGTTCGTAGGGTCTCTGCTGTAAATAGCAGGGCCGACTCGTAGAGTGTTTTGACCGAAACCCTGACTGGTTGGGATGTAGGATGTTATTCTTCTCCAAAAAGCTTGTCAGTTGACTATTGACGAACTTTTCCACCAGTTTGAACAGCACCGGAAGCGGGGAGATAGGACGCAGGTTGGAAAGGGTGGTAGGGTCAGCTAGTGCCTTTTTCTGGAGATGCTTGACGGCTGCAAGCTTCCAGTCATTAGGAATGTCTGCCGTAGCTAATGATGAATTAATAATCCTATTGATGATAGGATTAACCACCTCTACTAAGGTCTGTAGGACTAAAGGGGGACAAGGATCAAAAGGGGATCCAGATTTGCTGGCCAGAATAGCCTTGGAGGTCTCTTCAAGGGAGACCGGGGCAAATTCCTCCAAGCGGGCAGAGGTCCTGGAGGGAAAGTCTTCACGATACATGATACCCCATCAGTTACATATAAAAAAGCTAAATCATTGAGAGACATGTTAAGCACCACACTCATCAAAGATCGCCCAAAACTTAATGCGATAAAAGATGTAAGGCGTGCAGATTTAGCAAAAATTGTAAATCTATCAGAATTTCATCAGATCAGGAGGAACACAAAATTACCAAGCATCTCAGCTGTACCTCCGAATACGCTATTTATGCGTTGCTGTGTCCTTGTGACAAATTTTACATCGGTTGCACCACCAAACAAGCAAAACTCAGAGACCTAGAACATCTTAGGGCCATAAAAAATCTGAATCAGCAGTACCCGGTGGCTAGGCACTTTGCCTTAGAACATAATCAAAACCCTAATTTGTTAAAATTTGTGGTACTGGACTGTGTGGAAAATAAGGAGAGAGGTGGCAATCGGTGGCTCGATCTAAGAAAGCTGGAGTCTAGATACATAATTAAATATAACACGATTCAACCTGTTGGTCATAACCTTGGGGAAGAATTGGCAGTCCACCTTCGAGATTGAACTTTTTAATTCATATGACTCGAACCGTTTGTAGTGCATACATTGACTGAAATTTTCTGTAACCTGTAACCGCCTCTTTTGTGTTCATTGCTAACTTTTAACAATATCTAATCACTTTAATATGCACGTGCACAGTATAATATATGTTGGTGTTGAAGACACACGGGCTGAAAATGTATTGTTGTTTCTTGTTGCAGGTGTTGGACTCTTGCCCACTTGGGCTGAATTGTGAAATACTGAGAAACTTATTCTACAGTACACCAGATGGTGCACGCCCACTTGGGCTTTATTCCGAATTTTCTGAATTTACCCAATATGCATTAATATTGCGAGACTTTTTTGTGGTACTTATCAGGAGTATTACCACAAGATGGATGCACATATATACTTGTTTGGTGTATTATTTGAACAACACTGCTATGTAATGTGATTATATTACCACTCCGATTTGAAAGTTGATCGCTTTCGTTTATGGTTGTTTGGTAATTGCAAGAAACCCACTACATATATATAATAATTTTTTTTTGTTAAATCGAAATGGCCCCATGAATGCTTGATGCTAACGTTATCATTTATAAGGATGTGTTGATTGAAAACACATTGGAGTTGAAACATTGTAGCACTGGCAGTATGTCTTCAATGTCTACCACCACGTGGTATGTGTAATATTGTGTCTGTTTCCCTTTAAAAGTTTGGCGCGTTTACCTGATCTCCACCCGTGAGCAAGAGGTAGGCTTACCTCGAAACGCGTAGGGGCTGTTTTTCCGCCAATAAACCTGAGCACTTAAAATTGTATTTGGGCCTCGACTCTGGTGTTTCAAGACATGAATACTGCGCCAGGAACTGAATACTGTCAACGTTGCGGCCAAGAAATCGGCAGACTCAGGCCGCAAGTGGAGAAACCACAAACGTAGCCAAAGGAGGAAAGCAAGGAAACGCTCAAGCAAACTCCAATCAGAGGAGCAAGGGGAGAGGTCGCTGGAAGCATTAATGATAAGTAAAAACGAAACTTGTAACTTGCCTGCTCCCAACAAAAGCAATACAAATAAGAACTCAATAAATTCCAATAATCATGCTGAGAAAACAGTTATCAATTTGACGGAAACTGTCCTCACAAAAGCGGAAATTCAAATTCTTTCTTTAGGGCTTTCCCACTGCAAAGAATCCAACTTTGATTATGCCACTACCCGTATGGACATTTACCAGTTCATTCGCAAACTCAAACTGAACAAATTCCATACTCTCAATCCTCCAAAAACAACGGAAACAGAGACTGCATTACAAATGGGTAGCCAATGCATTATGGGAACCTTGCCATGCAAAGAACCACCTTCTACCTTGTTAACGGTTCTCACGGACCTCCATGCCCAGAACCGCACGGATTTCTCACAAACATCTCTTGCAAGTCAAACCCCAAGTCCAATGAACAAACCTATCACCACCACTCCCTTTAAAACCAGGTCTAAGTTCAATCCTATTATGCCACGGGATGGTATCGACATTTATAATGAACATATAGTCAACGAATTGAAAAAATTGAACTTTAAAACCCGCGCAATGAGAAACAAAGTATATAGGCGCAACAGAACATATGACAATCTGGTAACCAAACTTCAACGCAACAACCAGATAATCATTCGCAATTCTGACAAGGGAGGTAACGTGGTGCTTTGGGACAGAGATCAATATATGAGTGAGGCAATGTCACAGCTGAATGACCGTAACTGCTATAAACTAAGTAGCGCTGCAGCAGTAAAAGAAACATCTAACTCTTTTTTCCTCAAACTACTTGCCTGGAAAAGTGCGGGCCTAATCACCAAGGATGAATATCTGTACATGAAAAATGATTACCCAACAATTCCCAACATCTACTTTATCCCTAAAGTCCACAAGGACCCTTCACACCCGCCCGGAAGGCCCATCATTTCCGGGAGAAACAGCCTGTTGGAACAAACCTCAAATTACATCGATTACTTCTTGCAGGATTGTGTAACTGGGCTGGCCTCTTATCTCAGAGACACAAGTGACTTTTTGGACAAAATCAGGGATTTCTCTTGGAATCCGGGGTTTTTACTGCTAACTCTAGATGTGTCGTCCCTTTACACATGCATTGACCACAGGGATGGCTTAAGAGCATTGGATTTCTTTCTCACCAAAAATAGACCTGCATGCCCAGAACATAACATCATGTTGTTGGATATGGTGACGTTTTGTCTTCACCACAATCTCTTCACCTTTAACCAAACTTTCTACCAACAGGTGCGGGGGTAGCAATGGGGGCCAGCTTCTCCCCCAGCTATGCCTGCATCTTCATGGGCTGGTGGGAGGAGCTGGTCCTAAAAGGTACCCTTGGTGAGTGGTTTGTCAAACATGTGAAAATGTACTATAGGTATATTGATGACCTTATTTTTGTCTGGGATGGTACAAGGGAGGAAGCCCTCGAGTGGGTCAATTTGTTAAACATTAACAACATCAACCTAAAGTTTACCTGTACCATCAGTCCCACCAATATCTGTTTCCTAGACATAGAATTGTACATTTTCAATAACACCATAGAAACCAAGCTCTACAGAAAAGAAACGGCTGGCAATTCCATCCTTCATTACACCAGCTTCCATCCAAAACATCTTATTCGAAGCATTCCCTACGGGGAAATGCTGAGAATAAAAAGGATTTGCAGCAACCCCATGGATCTCACTATGGCTCAACATGAATGCAAAGAGCGATTCCTCGCACGAGGTTATCCCATGCACATTATTCAAACTGCCATTGACAAGACAATGGAACTGGATAGAATCCTTCTTCTAGTTCCCAAAGCCATGAGAAATCCCCCAACCCCTTCTTTGACTAAACCAGTCGAACCAGAAAGTGCCAGGCTTATTGTGCCTTACAGTATTCAAAAGGGTGCGATTAGTAAGATAATCAACCAGAACTGGTCACTAGTACGCTCTGATCCTATAATTGGCCACAAAATGCCAGCTAAGCCCAGTATCACCTACAAAAGAGCCACCTCACTTCACAACAGTCTAGTTTCTAACTGTCCAGAAGTCATTCCATCTAAAGATTGGCTCAAAAGCTCACGGGGGTTTACCAAATGTCACACATGCAAAGCCTGTACTTATGGCACAAATAAAACCAGCTACCGTACAGCCTTCAGTAACAAAGAAATAAAGATCTCCAAATCCCTCCATTGCAAAACAGAGTACGCCATCTACATCTTGGAGTGTACCTGTCCCTTACGGTACGTAGGGAGTACCAAATTACCAGCAAGTGCCAGGGTATTACAGCATATTAGAGCGATCAATAACTCTGACCCCACCTACCCAGTGGCGAGACATTTCCGTGAGGTCCACAACAACAACTTGAAGGACCTCCGTTATTATGTTATTGACACTATTCCCAAAACAAAGCAGGGAGGTGATAGGGAACGTAAGATGCGCATGTTGGAAACTAGATACATTCTAAATTTCAACAGCAAAAGCCCTGGAGGATTGAACAACACTGAGGATTTACACACATGTTTGTGACTTACATCTTTGATCCACATTACCCCTATCTAAATAATGAATGAAATTTCTTTGTCTGTGGTTCCCTACTCGTTTTGTTAACCAGCCCCCTGTATCCTTTTCCGATTTTCTGATGTATCATACTTGCATCTGGTGCACTTCATTGGTAGTTTGCACCCCATACCCAGGTCTATATTCTATTTTTACCCAGAAATAGATCTTATATCACTGCCCAATGCAACTGCCTTATGCCTCTCACTCAATCCTATATATCTAGGATTTTTTATCATTTTATTTTCATTTTCAGGATTATCCTCACCTTTACTTTGCACACATAGAGCACTTTATGCACTTCTTGTAACATTATCCAACTATGTTTTGCAGTTGATTGCTTAGCAATACAACAGAAGGGTCTCTTCTCGATCAAATGGCATTCAGGCCAATACTCATCAAAATGTCCAGTAAATGCCAAATATGCATTGTGTAAATATATGAATTATAACATTGCTTGTACATATATGATCATGTAATTTTGTACATATGTGCTAATGAAATTATATATATATTTTTTTGTACCTTAGATGTATATAAATTTATATAGTTATATATTTTTCTACGGGTATTTATACCGACATTCATGCTTTTAAGCGGATATATTTTGGAAAATAACATAAATTTCCCTTTTTATCTCAATGCATAATCCTCTTTACGATATTACTGGAATTTGTGTATACAATCATTTGTTTGCCCTTCTATTAGTTGGTAAAAGCAACTTTCATTTGTAATTTTCTTGGTATTTTACAAAGCGCAGTCTATCTTTTAAACAGCGCTCAAATGTTGCTTGTTTACACTTTCTTCTATGTCACTTACACCTGCATCACGTGTCTAAAGTGCTAGCTGTTTAAAAGGTCCAGTAAAAACTGTTAACGTTGTCATGTGATCAAGCCACTCCGGTGGTGAAACGCGTTATGGCGGACTCATGAAGGAATAAACGCTACTTGCTTTTTGCACTTACTTTGGGCTCGTGTCTGCTTCTTTGGTGCTGACTGGGACTTCGTCGTTGCACCTAACCTGTGTAAGCAGCCTTCCGGATATATATATATATATATATATATATATATATATATATATATATATATATTACCTACTGGCGGTCGCCAGTAGGTAGTTATAGTTAGGATAATTTTCAATGTTAAATCTCAACATTCTATTTTGAATAACTTTGGCGCCGGTTGACGAATCTGCCTGAAATTGTCAGGAAAATGGTCTCATGGCGGTCCGGTCCTTCCCTGAAAGTTTGGGGGGGATTCGTCAAGCGGGGGCCGAGATAAAAGGGGGGTCCCAAAACGCGTTTTCCCCATGTTAATTTCCATAGGGCGGTCGATTTCACTTTTAGCCCGAACGGCTGAATGGATTTCCACCAAACTTGGCAAAATTGTAGGGACTGGTAGCCCGATGTGCCTTTGCTATGTCTCAAGATATGTGCTCCAGTGGATTTTGAGTAATTTAGGTTCAAAAAAATATATATATCTATAGGCGCTCTCCCGTGCGCGCACCGGAGTGCGCTCCAGGCGCGACACGCGACTTGCGCGCAGGAAGCTGATTGGATCTCAGTTGTCTGTAAACATTCTAAACAGTGCGGAGCGGCCGCCATCTTGTGTCTCGGTAAAATCGAGACACAAGGGGTTTGAAAAAAAAAGGGGCAAATGACCATAAGGGGGAAGAGTAGACCCCCTCTGACCCCCTAGGTTTGATGTAGGGACTAAAATAGGGTCCTGCAGGGCATTAAAAATTTTTTTTCGTTTTGCGCGGGGGAAGCGCATGGTACGCGCACCGGAAGCACGGGGAAAATCCAGGACCATATTTATGAAGGCCTTGCGCTGTTAGTTTTGCGCTTCCTGTGCGTCAATTTTTGTGACGCACCAGCGGTGTAAAAAAATGCGCATTGTTATGCAATATTTAAAAAGTGACGCATCTATCTAGATGCGTCACTTTTTAAATATAGTGCAACGAGGTACATTTTATTACACTGCTGGTGTTATGCGTCACTTTTCTGTGCGCACTCCTTATGACATTCCAGATGTGTCATATTTAATGTATGACGAATCATGTTGCAGATACAATATGGCGCAGAGTTTTAAAAAGTGACCCATGTACCTAGATGCGTCACTTTTTAAAAATAGCGTCAGGTATAATGTATGCAGAGGGGGTGTTCTCTCGCAAAAAGCTTTGTAATAGCGACGCAGTGAAATCTTTGAGATTTCACTGCGTCAGTTTTAGGATGCTGTTGCGTCAAAATCTTGTGCCTGCTTTACAGCAGGTGTTAGACTGAGGCAAGACCTTTCATATGCTGCTTTCCCCATTTGAAAGGACACATTACTGGAGTTGCGTCACTTTTGTGACGCACTCCAGCAATGCGTTACTTGGAATGTCATAAGGAGTGCGCACAGAAAAGTGACGCATTGCACCAGTAGTGTAAAAAAATGTGTTGCGTTGCGTTATATTTAAAAAGTGAGGTATCTAGGTAGATGGGTCACTTTTTAAAATCAAGCGCCACATTATATCTGCGTGAGGTATAATGCATGCAGAGGGGGTGTTCCCCCACAAAAAGCTTTGTAATAGCGACGCAGTGAAATGTTTGAGATTTCACTGCGTCACTTTTAGGATGCTGTTGCATCCTTTAAATATAGTGCAACGAGGCACATTTTATTACACTGCTGGTGTGATGCGTCACTTTTCTGTACACAGTCCTTATGACATTCCAGATGTGTCATATTTAATGTATGACGAATCATGTTGCAAGGAGTTACAGATACGTCAGTATTTCTGACATATGTGTAAACATAAAAGTGATGCGAGGCCGGCGCAAAATTTTGACGCAATAGCATCCTAAAAGTGACGCAGGGAAATCTCATAGATTTCAGTACGTTGTTATTACCAAGCTTTTTGCGAGGGATTGCCCCCTCTGCATACATTATACCTGATGCAGATACAATATGGCGCAGAGTTTTAAAAAGTGACCCATGTACCTAGATGCGTCACTTTTTAAAAAATAGTGTCAGGTATAATGCATGCAGAGGGGGTGTTCCTTGCAAAAAGCTTGGTAATAATGACGCAGTGCGTCACTTTTAGGATGCAGTTGCGCCAAAATCTTGCGCCTGCTTCACAGCAAACCTTTCACATGGTGCTTTTTCCATGTGAAAGGACACATTACTGGAGTTGCGTCACTTTTGTGACGCACTCCTGCAATGCGTTACTTTTGTGTTTACAGATATGTCAGAAATACTGACATATCTGTAACTCCTTGCGAATTGATTAGTCATATATTAAATATGACATATGTGGAATGTCATAAGGAGTGCGTCCAGATAAGTGACGCATCGCTATTTTCACGTAGCGATGCGTCACTTTTCAGAAATGAGGCCTCCAGTTTATTCACTGTGTCATAACTTTCTTTTCTAACACTCACCTTCTTTCAGTCCTCCTACTTCACTTCCTTTCACCTCTCATACCTTTCTGTTCTTTCTTACTCATTCTCCTTTCAATTATCAATGCACTATATTTCACTTACTCTTCATTTTTTAAGATTATAGCTCTTTGATGAGAATTGGAGGTAGTTCTGAAAAGAACTTTTGGTTTTCTTCTTTTAACTGAAGAGGAACAAAAACAGGGAATAGAAACTGCTCAACAGGAGCAAAAAGAAAAGAAAAAAATTAGGGGTGGGAAGGGCAGTGATGGTTCTCTAATGCCCGAACCATGAGCAGGACACTTTGCTCCCCATAGGTGAGGAGTTGATTGCAGTATCTGCATCTGACGACCCCATGGTTGAATGCAGGTTGAATGTTTGCTACCTGCCCCTGAGATTGTTCTCTTCTGGAAGAAGTTGCTCCTCCTGTTGATGTAGAGGCCCCATCTCTAGGAACCTCCTGTGCCAGAGCCCTGACACTTTCCCGGGCAAAATTCTGGGGGTGCCTGGTCTCCACATGGCGAATCATGGTGAAGTTGCCAAAAGAGTATTTTTTTAGGGGGTTACCCCGTGACAGGACCTTTTTGCAGATCCTGCACTCTACTTTTGGTGCATTCACCTTCTTCTGGTCTGCTGGAAACTTAAAAAATTTCCAGATGAAATGTCCCTTCACCTTTGGGGTAGGAGGCTCTTCATCAATGAAATCATTGGAGTCATCTTCACTGCTGGATGGTCTGGCAGCCATGATGAATCCAGGAATATGGAGCAGCAAAAAAGGCAGGTCTTTCAGTCACAAAAGTGAAAGAAGAAGTGAAGGAAATGGGTGGGGATTTCATTCATTGTAAAAAAAAACTGTTAGCAACCAATGAAAAGTGTTATTTTAGGGTCACATGACCCGACGCGTTTACGCTGCGCGCTCCGGTGCACTTCCGGGTGCGTTTACGCAGCGCGATCGTAGGCGCTTCCGGGGCGCAAACGTGGCGCGATCGTAGGCGCTTTTGCGTGCGTTTAGGCGCCGCGCACGTAGGCGCTTCCGAGGGCACGTACGTTGCGCGCCGAAGTGACGTCATCAATCTTTAATAGAAATGCATAATCATTTTCCATATTAAAAAAAACAAATTTTATTTGTATGGTACGAAATGTTTTGCATTATTATTAACTTTTCATTCATATTTTTTTTTCACGAACGACAGTTGCGCTCTGGGTGCGCTTTCAGATGAGCTCTCGGAGAAGCTTACAGGAGAGCTTAGCTGAAAGCTTCCCGGAGCGCGCACCCAGAGCGCAAAAGAAAAAAATTATAAAAAAAATGAATACTTAAAAAAAAACAGCAAATTGTAAAAAAAAAAAAGGTTAGAAACTCGATATACAAAGGAATTAGCATTTAAATAACTATGAAATTCACTGAAAAAACCATAGGTTTCACACCAGTTATAGTTAGGAATTAGCATTTAAAAAACCTATGAAATTCACTGAAAAAACCATAGGTTTCACACCAGTTATAGTTAGGAATTAGCATTTAAAAAACCTATTAAATTCACTGAAAAAACCATAGGTTTCACACCAGTTATAGTTAGCTGGAAATTTTACTGTTATAAAACCATTGAAATTCCCACGTTATAGTTAGATGGACTCACTATAACTTGCGCGTGCAATGCACTGCTGATGATGTCTTATTAAGCCAGTTAACCAATCAATTTTTAAAAACCATCCATTTAGACACTTATTTAAACATTTATTCTTCCATCAACTTTTACATATACATATATAAAATATATTTATTTTTCAGAAAGACACACATTCACTGGATGGTGTCATCAGTGATGTCATGAGTGATGTCACTGACCATGTCATGAGTGATGTAATATGTGATGTCATCAGCAGTGCATTGCACGCGCAAGTTATAGTGAGTCCATCTAACTATAACGTGGGAATTTCAATGGTTTTATATCAGTAAAATTTCCAGCTAACTATAACTGGTGTGAAACCTATGGTTTTTTCAGTGAATATATATATATATATATATATATATATATATATATATATATATATATATATATATATATATATTACCTACTGGCGGTCGCCAGTAGGTATATATAGTTAGGATTTTTTCTCTATGGGATTTTTGAAAATTCTATGTCTAATAACTTTGGCGTTTGTGGACAGAATTGGCTGAAATTTTCAGGAAAATGGAACATTTTGTTTCTGAGCAGTCCCTGACAATTTGGGGGGGTTTCATCAAGGGGGGGCCGAGAAAAAAGGGGGGTCCCAAAACACATTTTTCCCATGTTAATTTCCATAGGGCGGTTGGCCTCACTTTTAGCTCGAACGGCTGAATGGATTTGCACGAAACTTGGCAAAATTGTAGGGACTGTTAGCCCGATGTGCCTTTGCTAGGTCTCAATATATGTGCTCCAGTGGATTTTGAGTAATTTAGGTTCAAAAAAAGATATATATCTGGGCGGAGCCTAACCACACATCTGATCTGATTGGCTGTCAGCACTTCATCCAAGAAGTGTTGGCAGCCATCTTGGGACCAATATACATGATAGCACCTCATTAAAAAGCATTGTAGTTAATAGAGGGTTTTAGGACTTTAGTTACATTATAAATCATTTGTTGATGGTACCATACTCGTTTTAGGAATTGTGGTGGGTTCTAAGGTGATTTTACCATGTGAAAAAACCTACTGCTGTGATATCATGAATATTGTTTGAAAGAAAACTAATCTCTCATGATTTTCCCAGAGTGGTTTGGAAGGGGATCTATAAGCTAAACTGAAAGCATATTTTCTGTAAATTCACATTATCTTTCTCAGTCATGTGAAAATGAAGTCTGACATTCTCAGTAAAACATGTACATCCAACAAGGACAGAGACTGTCAGTTGATTCCTTTGTGTTCTACTGCAGCCTCCTAGAGTGTTCTAAAGAACAACTAGAGTGCTAACAGTCGTACTTATTACAAAGGTATGGCACACCTGAAGCCATCTTGATTGGAATAAAGTGGTAACTCTTAAAACATTTAATTTAAAAAGAAACAACATGAGGGGGTATATTTTGCCATAGAAAGTATGATTAGTGCTGCAGAATGAAAAATTAGGGCACATTTTGAGTGACTTCTCAAATCCCTTTCTATTTCATTAAAACATTCTGACATGCAGTCTCCCAAAATGGCCACCAGAGACAAAAGAGCCCAAATGTAGCCCAAATATCACCCAGATGTAGCCCAAGTATAGCCCAATGACAGAATGTCCCAGAGTGTTCTAAAGAACAACTAGAGCGCTAACAGTCCTACTTATTACAAAGGTATGGCACACCTGAAGCCATCTTGATTGGAATAAAGTGGTAACTCTTAAAACATTTAATTAAAAAAAGAAACAACATGAGGGGGTATATTTTGCCATAGAAAGTATGATTAGTGCTGCAGAATGAAAAATTAGGGCACATTTTGAGTGACTTCTCAAATCCTTTTCTATTTCATTAAAACATTCTGACATGCAGTCTCCCAAAATGGCCACCAGAGACAAAAGAGCCCAAATGTAGCCCAAATATCACCCAGATGTAGCCCAAGTATAGCCCAATGACAGAATGTCCCAGAGTGTTCTAAAGAACAACTAGAGCGCTAACAGTCCTACTTATTACAAAGGTATAGCACACCTGGAGCCATCATGATGGGAATAAAGTGGTAACTCTTAAAACATTTAATTTAAAAAGGAACAAAATGAGGGGGTATATTATGCAATAGAAGGTATTATTAGTGCTGCAGAAAGAAAAATTAGGGCACATTTTGAGTGACTTTTCAAATCCTCTTCTATTTCATTAAAAAATTCTGACATGCAGTCTCCCAAAATGGCCACCAGAGACAAAAGAGCCCAATGTAGCCCAAATATCACCCAGATGTAGCCCAAGTATAGCCCAATGACAGAATGTCCCAGAGTGTTCTAAAGAACAACTAGAGCGCTAACAGTCCTACTTATTACAAAGGTATGGCACACCTGAAGCCATCTTGATTGGAATAAAGTGGTAACTCTTAAAACATTTAATTTAAAAAGGAACAAAATGAGGGGGTATATTTTGCCATATGAATTATGATTAGTGCTGCAGAAAGAAAAATTAGGGCACATTTTGAGTGACTTCTCAAACCCTCATGCAGACTTTTCAAATCCTCTTCTATTTCATAAAAAAATTCTGACATACAGTCTCCCAAGATGGCCACCAGAGACAAAAGAGCCTAATTCTATGGCAGGACGGAGGCTCCGATTATGCTGACTCAATTTCTTTACTGATAAACACAGCAGCCAATCAAAATGCAGTAAAGAAAACAACAACACTACCCAGAACACCAGGTAACCATAGAGTATGAGAAGGTATAAATAGGGTCATAGAGGTGAACACTTCCTCTTTCTTTGCTGCTTCGCAGCCAGTTAAGTGCTTTTACATTACTCGCTTTATAGTGTTAATGTGTTTTATTTACAGCTTTGTTGCTTCATTATTACATTGTATGGTTTATTGTAATTTAGCTCTGTGCTTATGTTAGCGTTACTTGCCGCTTTGCGCTCCTTTTCTCTTCGTGCGTTGCTGACGCGTCTTCATTTTATACTCGGCTTCTGTGCCGGTGCTTTGGGAGCGTGGGCGACACCTCCCGACAGGGTTATCTTTCTAACCCGGGTTTTCTTGTGTGGAACGGGAGCGGGGCTGAAAAGACGCGCGTCTTCCACGCAACTCTTCTAGGCGGCAGCGGCTGTTCGCGCATGCGCGCCGGATTGTTTACACATCTTCGAGCGTGTGTTCTCTCAGACGCCGCCTGCGCCACGGCTTCAATTTGGTGACTGGATTCACTGCGCCCTTCTTGCTGCCGCTTGAGCTCCTTGACGCCCACAAACAATTGAAAGTTTGGGGGTTGTAAAATTTTGACTAGGCTTTGCCTGGAGTGGGAAAACATTTTTTGTCTTTATTAATATTGACATTGTGCAGGTCTGCTCCCTCCACATTCAATTCATTGCTTCTTCACAGATTTTTTCTGTGTTATCAGACTTGCGCTAGGGGTACCACTCCCCCAATCTAATTGGCTTTGCCTCTTTCAAATTAACCTTCACTGGGCTTTTTCTGGTAGACATTGTCGCCATGGAAGATTACAGTGACGAAGAAGGTTATGAGTATTATGAGGAGGAGGAATCCTCTACTTCTTTTGATGATTTCATGGGGCAAGCGCTTTCTCAAGCAATCGCGCCTCTGAAAAAACATCTGTCAGACTATGCTGCGCAGCATGGCTGGGTCCCTCCTGCCTCAGGGCGTTCCAAAAAATCGCCCAAAACTCCTCATTCCAGTCATTTTCAAAAACTTGCGAAAACCCTTTCTGCTCCTTCTACAAAGAAGCGCAAGGAGTCCTCTCGTCCTGACCCTCCGTCTGACTCGGATGACGATACTTCCTCATCTTCTTCCTCCGAGCCTACTAAGCCTCCTCCTTCCAAAAAATCTCGTAAGGAGCATTTTGTTGACGCGCCTTCTTCCCCGCAATTGTTAAACTTCAATCCCGCTGATATTATCCACCCCAATTCTTCTTCTTGGATGCCTGCCCCTGAGGTGGCTGATTACATTCAGTCCCACATCCGTCACTCCTACGACAAGGATGTGAGAGCGCGTTTGCGTTCTGAGTGCCCACGTCCAGATTTACCAAACAAGTTGGCCGCTACTCCTGATGTGGATCCTACAATGATCACTTACATGAGGAAATATTCTAAAGACCCTACCAAAGGCCTTGATAGATCGTGGCGTTTGTGTCAAGACAAACTTTTGGATCTCCTGGGCCCTCTTACAAAAATTCTGAACTTGGCCTTCCAAGCCAAAGAATCTGGTTCCATTATTGACCCCGATGCTCTGGTCGGTTGGTCTCAGCGGGCAATCTGTATGCTTGGCAACGCTAATTGTGCCTTGTCCACTGAGCGCCGGCGCTCTATCCTCATGAAACTAGATCCAAGGCTTACGGATTTGGCCTCTTCGGAGTCGGGCCCTATGGCCCAAGGTTTACTTTTTGGTACCCCCTTCCAAAAAGAATTGTCAAACTTTGTTTCCACCTTTAGTGGCCTTGACAAAGCCCAGTGTAATTTAAAAAGGGCTTTTCGGCCGGTTTTCGGCAGGGCCGGACGAAGGGGGCGTTCGTCCGGCCGTGGTTCCGACAATGCTCCCCAGCGAGGGAACAAGTCCCAACGTGGTCAACAGCAATATTCTGCAAACAAGTCTTCCTTCTACCCCTCTAAGAGGAATAGAGGTCAACCAGGCAAAGGTGCATAATCAGGAGGATATGGAGGACGACAAGACTCTTCCCAATCAGGTGAGATTGATTTCAGCATCAAATGTAATTTTGGGGGGCAGGATTCAATTTTTTCTCGACAATTGGCGTTTGATCTCAAACGATGCCTGGATTCTGGAGACGGTGAAAGGGTACAAAATAGAATTTTACTCTCGCCCTCACCAAGATCTTCGGCCTCGCCCTCTTGTTTTTTCCCAACAAGATCAGAACTTCATCTCCGCGGAAGTCTCCTCTCTTTTGACAAAGGGAGCCATCACTCTTACCTCTCCTCATCCCCAAGGCTTTGTCAGCACAGTTTTTCTCGTGGAGAAAAAAGGGGGAGGATCTCGTTTGGTCCTCAATTTAAAGGACTTCAACGGCAATGTCGTTTATCGCCATTTCAAGATGGAGGGCATCCATCTTCTGCGAGATCTTCTTCAAGAAGGAGATTGGATGGTTCGTCTCGACCTAAAAGATGCTTATCTCTCAATACCGATTTACGCTCCGCATCGCAGATTCCTTCAGTTCCAATGGTTGGGCGGGTGGTACAAGTACAAGGTACTTCCTTTCGGCCTGTCCTCCGCTCCGTGGTGCTTCACAAAGCTCCTTCGTCCAGTGATGGAGTCTTTGCGGTCACGCGGAGTGCGTCTTATTGTCTATTTAGACGACATTCTCCTTTTGGCTCAATGTCCTGTTCTTCTGCAGTCTCACTTGCACTGGACCATAGACCTTCTGCAATCCTTGGGTTTTCTTATCAATCCCCTGAAGTCCGACTTTTCTCCATCCCAATCTATGTCTTTCCTGGGTTTTCAGATAGACTCGGTCTCTTGTCAGCTTCTTCTTCCAGGTCAGAAGATAAGGTCCATCAAGAGGGACTTGAGATCGTTTCTTGCTCAACAGACGGTCTCGCTCAGGTCAATAGCCAGGATTGTAGGTCTCTTATCGTCTTCAATCCAAGCGATCTTTCCAGGACCTCTACACTATCGGGCCCTTCAGCGCCTCAAAATCCGTCATTTGCAGAAGGGTCTTCGTTATTCAGATCACATCCTCCTCTCGGAGGACGCCAAAACGGAAATGAGGTGGTGGTTGGACCACATGGATTCCTGGAACGGCCGGGCTCTGTTTGGGAGGACTCCCGATGTTGTGATAGAGTCCGATGCCAGCCTTTGGGGCTGGGGAGCCCGTTGCGGATCAATATCAACCGGGGGTCGTTGGTCTCCGGAGGAATTGACCCTTCACATCAATTGCCTAGAGCTGCTAGCGGGCTCCTTCGCGATTCGGTGCCTCACCCCTCAGAAGACGAATTGTTGCATTCTTCTCCGAATGGACAATGTTTTGACGGTTCGTTATGTGAACAAACTGGGGGGTACCAGATCCAAGCTTCTCTCGGAGATTGCAAAGGATTTTTGGCACCTTTGTCTCGAGCGCAAGATCACGATTATTGCAGAATACCTGCCGGGTTCTCGCAATCTGATCGCGGACTGGAACTCTCGTCACCTGAGAGATTTCAGCGATTGGAGACTCCATCCTCGTGTGTTCCGCAAGCTGTCCCGTTTTTGGGGGCCTTGTCATCTGGATCTTTTTGCCTCCCGCCTCAACACCCAGCTTCCCCTATTCCACAGCTGGCGTCCGGATCCGGAGGCGTTTGCCACGGACGCATTTCTCCAGAAATGGCCTCGCCATCTGTGTTATGCATTCCCGCCGTTCCTCATGATTCCCTGGGTGCTGGCCCGAGCACGTCTATTCTTATCGGAATTGATTCTAATCTCCCCTCTTTGGAGGGCTCAAGCGTGGTTTCCAGTTCTTCTGGAGATGAGCTGCTCAACGCCGCTTCTTCTTCCTCACATGTGGAACCTCCTGTTGGATCCGCTTTGCGAGCCTCACCCTCTGGTGCTATCCGGTCAACGTCTTCAGGTAGCATGGAGAATTTCGGGGGACGCTGGCAAATCCAGGGCTTATCGAGCGACGCTACCAGATTTATCAATGAGGCTTGGGCACCCAACACACACAAGCGTTATGCATCATGTTGGAAACGCTGGTGTGATTGGTGCTCACAGCGGTCAGTGGATCCCGTTTCAGCGGATATTTCTTTAGTTCTTAATTTTCTGGCGTCCTTGGCATCCTCTGGGCTAGCCTACAGAACGGTTAATAACTTCCGTTCGGCACTTTCTGCAGGCCATGTGCCTTTTGATGGTAAACCAGTGGGGGAACATCCCCTGATCTCTAAGTTGTTAAGGGGGATCCGGATGGAAAAACCTCCTTGTCCCAAATATGTAGCCCTTTGGGATGTCTCGGTTGTTTTGCGTTTCCTGTCAGCCTGGCCTTCCAACACTCTTTTGACACGCAAACAACTGTCAGCCAAGCTCACTATGCTTTTGTGCTTGGTCTCTTGCAAACGAGTTTCTGATGTGCGGGCCTTAGATCTCGCCGGTCGTTCTTTTTCTCCTGAAGGTGTTACCTTTGTTATTTCAAGAAGAACTAACTGTAATACGCCTTCTGTGTCTTACCCTTCTTTTCCCCACAATCCTCAATTGTGTGTGGTTCAGTGTATTAAAGATTATGAGGTAAGTACGGCGCCTTTTCGGCATGATTTACATGGCCAATTGCTTATTGCATTGCAGAAACCTTACAAACCGGTAACTCCGGCTACCTTGGCACGTTGGCTACGTTGGCTCATGCATGAAGCGGGCATTGACATTTCTCTGCTTGGTGCTCATTCTGCTAGAGGAGCCATGGCTTCTAAAGCTTTCTCCATGGGTGCCAGCCTTCAAGACATCATGAAGGCTGCAGATTGGTCTTCTGAAACTGTGTTTAAGACTTATTACTTTAAGCCTATTCTTGATGTTGCATCTGTTGTGGTGGCGAAGCTTTAAACAAGCATAATCGGAGCCTCCGTCCTGCCATAGAATGGAAAATTTGCTAACATTCGTGCCAAGAATTTTCAATTCTATTAAGGACAGGAGGCGAGGATTATCCCACCCTTATTTCATGATTGTCTTTATAAATGCATCTGGCTTTTTATAATGTATAACTCTGGTTCTTCCTTATGAAATGTTTCCCTCCCTGTAATGGTTACTATGTTCAACTTTTGGGGAACAGTTTTTACGGCTTTTGTCTCTTTCCCTCAGGCTCCGACCTTAAATGAGGTGTGCCGGGATTTTCTTCTCCTAATTGGTCTCCTGCTGTTCCTCTGGTTCTTTGAAGTTCCTTCTCCACGTCAGCCGGACGATGACCTCTCCGGGGGACTCCTTTGATGGACTGTTACCTTGATGTTGATGTTTCTTATTATTGACTATGGACAAAGAAAGAGGAAGTGTTCACCTCTATGACCCTATTTATACCTTCTCATACTCTATGGTTACCTGGTGTTCTGGGTAGTGTTGTTGTTTTCTTTACTGCATTTTGATTGGCTGCTGTGTTTATCAGTAAAGAAATTGAGTCAGCATAATCCTCGCCTCCTGTCCTTAATAGAATTGAAAATTCTTGGCACGAATGTTAGCAAATTTTCCAATGTAGCCCAAATATCACCCAGATGTACCCCAAGTATAGCCCAATGACAGAATGTCCCAGAGTGTTCTAAAGAACAACTAGAGCGCTAACAGTCTTACTTATGACAAAAGTATGGCACACCAGAAGCCATCTTGATTGGAATGAAGTGGTAAGTCTGAAAACACTCAATTTAAAAAGGAACAACATGAGGGGGTTAATTTTGCCATAGAAAGTATGATTAGTGCTTCAGAAAGAAAAATTAGGGATCATTTTGAGTGACTTCTCAAATCCTCTTCTATTTCATTAAAAAAATTGTGACATGCAGACTGAAACATGCACTTTGAATACCAGAAGCAGACGTCCCTGGTGAGCAGTAGCTTTACTACAGTGATCTAATGTGCAACTAGAGTGCTAACATTCAGAATTTATGGCAAATGTGTGACACATCTGAATGCCTTCTTGATGGAACCAAAGTAAACAAGCATTGAAAATGCAATAGATCTCGCCCTCGTTTAAGTTAAAGCCATTCTGTTTGTAATAAGGTGGCTTTTTAGCTTTGCTTTTATTAGTGTTTTTTCAACTTTCATGTAAATAACATGCATCTGTATGCATATAAGTATATGTATGCATGCATTTATGTTTGTATTTATATAGATATACAGATGATATATGTTTATATATGTATGTATATATATATATATTCATATATAGTTAGGAATTAGCATTTACAAAACCTTGAAAATTCACTGAAAAAACCATAGGTTATAGACCATATATAGTTAGGAATTAGCATTTACAAAACCTTGAAAATTCACTGAAAAAACCATAAGTTATAGACCATATATAGTTAGGAATTCGCATTTACAAAACCTTATTTTACTCACACAAAACCATTGAAATTCCATATATAGTTAGTTGCACTAACTATATATCGCGCACCCGCAATCCACTGCTGATGATGTCACATATTACATCATTCATGACATGGTCAGTGACATCACTGATGACATCACTGATGACATCTCAAATGACATCACTGATGACATCACTGATGACAACATCCAGTGACTGTATGTTTCTGTAAAGTTAAAATATGTCTTACATATTGAAGAATGAGTGGATGTATAAGTGTCTGGATGAAGGATTTAGTAGGTGCATGACTGACTGTATGAGTGAGTGATTAAATGTGTCTCACTGAGTGCATGGGTTAGTGACTAAACTGTCTTAATTTGTGCATCATTATGTCTGTTGTTCTGTAAACTGTTGCATGTGTTGATAAGTAGCTATATGAGTAACTATATGGGTTATTGATTGGTTGCCCAAGTATTTGTATGGGAGACTGAGTGTGTGTGTGGGTGGCTGGGAGGTGTATGACTCTGTGCATAGATGTGTGAGCAGTTGATTCACTAGATGTATGGTTTCAAAAGTGCATGTGGAAACATCTGTATGGGCGGTTGACTGTGTGCATGAGTGTATTGGTGAGTGAATGGATATCTCAGTGCTACATGTCAAAGTAAGTACATATGTAAAACACAGTACATGTGAGAGTTGACATATATAAATAACTGTGCATAAGAGCCAGTGAATGTGTGAGTGGCTGTATGGATCATTGTGAACTTGTATCAGGGATTGTATAAGAGAGTAAATATGTGTTAGTATATGTTTGAATAAGTAAAGTTTGTATAACTGTATAGTTGAGGAAATGGAGGTGGGATTGATTCTTTGCATGACTGACTAGGTGTGTGAGTAACTCCATGGATGAGTGACAGTCTGTGAGTGTCTGTTTACACTGATTGTATCTAAGGTTATATTAGAGTCTGAAGAGGTTCATCGTATTATCACATGAATGATATCATCAGTGATGTGATCAGTAATGTCAAATGAGATGTCATCAGTGATGTCATCAGTGATGTCATTTGAGATGTCATCAGTGATGGCATCAGTGATGTCACTGACCATGTCATGAATGATGTAATATGTGACATCATCAGCAGTGGATTGCGGGTGCGCGATATATAGTTAGTGCAACTAACCATATATGGAATTTCAATGGTTTTGTGTGAGTAAAATAAGGTTTTGTAAATGCGAATTCCTAACTATATATGGTCTATAACCTATGGTTTTTTCAGTGAATATATATGTATATATTCACTGAAAAAACCATAGGTTTCAGGGATGTTATAGTTAGTTGGACATTTCACTCGTACAAAACCATTGAAATTCTCACGTTATAGTTAGTTGTACTAAAATAACTTGCGGGCCCGCAATCCACTGCTGATGATGTCACATATTACATTATTCATGACATGGTCAGTGACATCACTGATGACATCTCAAATGACATCACTGATGACATCATCCAGTGTATGTGGTTTGGTTTGATATTTAAATAAGTATTATACACATATATATATATAGCAATCTGCCCTGAAGACTGAGTGGATGTATAGGTGTCTGAATAGAGGATTTAGTAGCAATGTGAGTGACTGTCTAAGTGACAAATTTAAAGTGTCTCACTAAATATATGTTACATAGGATTTATATTGTGCACTAATACTCATGAGTGTCCTGGCGCGGGCGGGCAGGGGCAGAAAGGTGAGTCAGTAAGATGGTCAGGCTAAACAAATGTGTTTTCAGAAGTTTTTTTAAAAAGATGGAACTCTTGGATAAGCTGAAGATCCATAGGGAGCGAATTCCAGGCAGCAGCACCTTTAACAGAAAGTGACTGGCCTCCCGAGAGAGGAGGCAGATCACAGAGGTCGGTTCGGCACATAGACGGTGAAGCGCTTCCTAAGATAGGTAGGACCATGTCCATGTAGGGCCCAGTGGGCCAGGGTAATTGCTTTAAACTGTACTTGCTGCGCCACCGGTAACCAGGGCAGATCCTGTAGATATTGCCTAGCACTGGATCTGCTCGCGTCATTATACAAGAGTCTAGCCGTGGCATTCTGCATTGTTTGAATTTTTTGCAGCAGGTAGACCGGTAAACCTATGAACAAAGAATTGGCATAGTCCAGCCGCGAGAGGATTAAAGCGCGAGCTGCTGCCTCTTTGGCCTCTCTCGGGAGCAGGGGGAAGATCCTTCTGAGTGTTTTGAGGGTGCCAAAGCAGACCCCGGTCAATTTTGTACCGTGATCGATAAACCGGAGGTCCTTGCTAAACCACACCCCCACATTTTTTACGGATCCGTCCTCAAAACACGGGCAAGGAAATTAAGGCGGCCATAGAGCTTGTCTGAAGTCCGAGGGAAACTGGCCGTACAAGAAAACCTCAGACTTGTCCTCGTTGCACTTCAGAGAGGCCTGGGCTAGCCAGCAGAATACCGATGCTAGGCACGACTGGGCGGTGGTAGTGTCCAGGTCCGAGCCCTTCCATGTGAATAGCAGCTGAGTATCGTCAGCATATGCCATAACTTTCGCACCAAGCTTCTCTGCTAGGTATACCAGAGGGGTTAAGTAGATGTTGAATAAAAGGGGGATCAGGGTGGAACCCTGCGGATCCCCTGTAGCAAGGTTCCTGAGAGAGGAAGAGCAGGAGGCCATGCAGACCTGCTGCATGCGAGAATCCAAAAAAGATCTAACCCACTCCCAGACCAGACCAGAAATACCAATAGCAGATAGCCAGACAGAAGCAGCTGGTTGGGCACCGTATCAAACGCGGCAGAGAGGTCGAGTAGAATCAGGGCCGCCCTACTGCCCCGGTCAAGACACTTCCTGATCGCCTCCGACACCTCCACCAGGGTGGTCTCCGTGCTATAGACAGATCAGAACCCCGACTGAGCTGGATGCAGAGCACCTGAGGCATATATGGGATATGGATTAAACTGGGTGAATACCTGGATCACTCTATCTCTTGTTGTGTAAACTACCACATAAGTTGGTTACTAGCTATGTGAAAATCTATATTAGTTATTATTTAGTTAAGTGAGTATTTGTATGGGATAGTGAATGAATGTGTGTGTGGTTGGGTGGGAGGTGTGTGACTGTCCAAACATATGTAAATAGTTGATTTAGTACGTATATGAGGATAAGACTGTTTGTGGAAACAGTTGTTTGGGTGAGTAAATCTCTTTATGGGTGTGGTGATGAGTAAATATATTTCTCAATGATACATGTCAAACAAACTAGAAATAGAAAAGGCAAGTGCATGTGACAGTTGTTGTATATAAATAAGTATACATAAGACTCAGTAATTGTATGAGTGACGCATGGATAACTGTATACTTGTAATAGTGATTTTATAACACACTAAGTATGAGTTACTATCTCTATGAATAAATGAAGTGGTGTTTGTATAAGTGTGTAGCTTAGTAAATGTAAGTATGATCAATTGTTTGCATAACTGAGTAGGATGACTGCATAAGTGAATAGGATGTGTGCTGGTATGTAATGTTTATGTATGTGTAGAAGTATATTTAATAGTGTTCTATTTATCTTTGTTAGCTTGTATGAGTGAATCTATAGGTATGTGTTTAGATGTGTGTGTAGATGTAGGAAATACTGAGTAGGTTTTTAGAAACTTGTATTGGTGTGTCAATGGTTTCATATATAGTACTCAATATTTTTTAATGAGTGTTGAAAGGTTATACTAGTGTATGATAAGATGTATCAGATTGTCGCTGGGATGCTGTCACCAGTGATGTCATCAGTGATGTTATTTGAGATGTCATCAGTGATGTCATCAGTGATGTCACAGACCATGTCATGAATGATATAATATGTGACATCATCAGCAGTGGATTGCGGGCGTGCGAATAATAGTTAGTACAACTAACTATAAGGGGGGAATTTCAATGGTTTTGTTCGAGTGAAATGTCCAACTAACTATAACACCCCTAAAACCTCTGTATTTTTCAGTTAATTTCTAAGGTTTTTTAAATGCTAATTCCTAACTACAACATGTTTGAAACCTATGTTTTTTTCAGTGAATTTCAAAGGTTTTTTAAATGCTAATTCCTAACATTAACATGTCTGAAACCTATGGTTTTTTCAGTGAATTTCAAAGGTTTTGTAAATGACAATTTTTTTGATGAAATCATTTTTTGGGGATTTCAAACAAACAATGAGGACATGACATCGGTCATACAAGATGCAGATCGGGAGCACGCCCCCCAGTTGATTTGCGGCCTCCCCCCCCACAAGAAGCCAAAATGGTTGAGTAAAACATTGCGTCCGTGTGGGCGGGTGTGGGCTGGATGCGGGCCGGTCATGTACCAAAGAACCCACCAAAGTTCCCTTTCCCACCCTCGACCCTGCCAAGTTCCCCCCCTACCCCATCCCCTCACCCCCCCCAGTGTGGGCATGTGCTGCAAAGCTGCGTTTTAGTAGCTCAGGTAGTGGGACTAGAAGCGGGGTGCCCAGAAGCTGTCCGAAACTCATCAGCTAGCCTGAGGACTTTGAGTTATTTCGGGCAAGTCAACCCGTTAAATTCCTCGGCCAGCAAGTCTACTAGAGGCTGCCAGATTTCAAGGAATGTATCTTGTGTCTGGGTTAGGGAGGCCTGTATCCCTTCCATTCCCATCATGTACCACAGCCTATGCAGCCACCCAGTGTGTGTAGGTTTGCACGAGGAGCCCCACAACGATAGTATATGTTGCATCGCTGCCCCATTGCTAATCCCATTTGTTTGCCTCTGGGCGATTTAAGTGGGAAAGTGATTTTGTTAGGCGGGCCTAGCAGTGTATATGCTGGGAAGCGAGGGATTTCTGTGTCGAAATACTTGTCAATGTCCCTAAGCACTTGGACCCAAAATTCGTGCACCTCTATGCAATCCCATAGTATGTGGGTCAGAGTGCCCGGCTGCCCACACCCCCTCCAACACAAGGTGTCTTGTCGTGGATTACCCCAGTGCAGTCCTGCCGACGTTAGGTGCCAGTTATAAGCTATCTTGACCGCTGACTCTTTGCTAGCGACGTCTTAGCAGTGTAGTGTGCCCTGTAATATATGTCCTGCCACTTCCTGTTAGTGAGGGTGCGCCCCAGTTCCCGTTCCCATCTCTTCTGACCCACCGAGCGAGATGTGGAGGGTATTAGGGGGCATAACATAGCATACAGTTCCGTGATCGCCTGCTTATCCGTTTTCTTGGTGTGGAGCCACTTTTCAAAGGGGGTAAGATGTCTGCTAACCTGTGGTAAATGTCCCTGCCCGTGAGCCAGTGACGAATTTGGAAGTACTCGAAGCGCGGGAGCTGCAGGAGGGCCAAGGCATCTTGCAGCGTCGGCAGCATCATGAAGCCCTTGGGGTCGAACAGGTGACCCGCAGATCTGCAGTCGGACGACTGCCATCAGAAAAAGGATCCACGAACCGCGCCCACTGTAAAGGCCGGATTGTCAAAGAGGGGCGTCAGGGGTGAGGGGTATGTGGTGAGGCCACGGGCCACCGCCACCCTGTCCCACACTTGCAAGGTAGTGCGAGTGATGGGCGATTTTTTGATGTATGCGGGTCGATCCAGTCGCCTCAAGAAGGGAATACTCCACAGTGGCATTTGGGCCATTGCGCGGTCCTGAAATGGCCATTGCTTCTCAGACTCGGGGCAGTTCCATTCCAGGAGGTACCTGAGTTGCGTCGCCTGAAAATATCGGAAGAGATCTGGCACTCTCAGGCCTACCACCGACGTGGCCTGACTCGTGAGGTCCCTGCCAGTCGTGGTCATCTGCCCGCCCAGACGAACTGTCGGACCGCTTCCTGGAGTTTTGTGAGTAGGCCTATAGGGGGAGTGACTGGTAGCATCTGGAATAGATATAGGACCTTCGGTAGGAGAGACATTTTGATTGCTGCCACTCGCCCCAGCCAGGAAAGTGAATGATGGTGCCATCTTGTGAGGTCGCCCGTTACTTGGCTTAGGAGGGAAGAGTAGTTCTGCTCCACGGTTTGCGCCGTGGACAGCGTTAGGGAGATGCCCAAGTATGGCATGGACATGCTGGAGGAGAGCCCCTCCAGATTGCGGGGAAGTGTGCTAGTCGTCCTGGCATTGCGTCCTAGCGGCAGGAGCAGCGACTTCCCTACGTTCATCTTAAACCCTGACACCTTCCCGAATGTCTCCATTTCCGACAAGAAGGCCGGGATCGAGTTCAGAGGGTCGTCCAGTGCTGCGAGCACATCGTCCGCATAGAGGCTAATGGTCTGCGCCTTCCCCCAAACCTGACGCCCGCAATAGTAGGGTTGTCCCTGACCTTCTGTGCAAATGGCTCTATGTAAAGCGCAAAGAGCAACAGGGAGAGGGGGCAACCCTGTCTCGTCCCTCATTGGATGGTAAATGGCGTGGAGCACACCCCGTTGAACCTGACAACCGCCTGTGGGGCAGAGTAACATCCGGCCACCCAGGCACGAAAGTGCTCCCCAATACCGAAGCACGTCAGGGTAGCGTCCAGATATCCCCAGTCGACCCGGTCAAACGCCTTCTCTGCGTCGACCGAAAGCAGAACTGCGTCCGAGTCGTTGAAGTGGGCCTTATCGATGACATGTAATAGGCGTTTCGTATTGTCTGAGCACTGTCGACCAGGGACAAAACCCGCTTGGTCTGGTTCGATGATGCCAGGGAGGCAGGGGCCAAGTCTTGCAGCCAAGATGCCAGTGACGAGCTTGAGGTCCAGATTGAGCAAAGATATGGGCCTGTAGGCCGCGCAGGTGGCAGGATCTATACCGGGCTTCGGTAAAACTATGATATCGGCCTCCAGCATACCGCGAGGGATGGAGCCAGGGCCCCCAAAAGAGTTAAATATTCTGGCCAGGTCCGGGGCTAACAGAGGGCAAAATGCTTTATAAAAACCCACCGAGAAGCCGTCTGGTACCGGGGATTTGAGCGGCTTGAGGCGTGCTATCGCAGATATTACCTCGTCTGTCCTGAGCGGCGACTCGATGGAGTACGCGTTCGCCTCGTTAAGGGCCGTAACATACGCCGTGGGGAGATAGGATTCCGCAGCCCCTCCCTCCCGGATGGTCTCCGCAGCATATAGTGATGCGTAATACGACCGGAACGTCGCGGCTATCTGCTCGTCGTCAGTGTGGTCCTGCCCCGTGCTATCCTGGATAGATGTGATGGTCGAGCGCAAGAACCTCGCTTGGAGTTTGCTAGCTAGTAGGCGGCCAGTCCTGTCTCCCCCCACCTAATAAGTGTGTCGCAGACGCAATGCTGCATATTCAGCTCGATCCAGGTCGAGGCTCGCTAGCTGAGCCCTGGCCACTTTGAGCTTATGCCATATCCTCGGAGCCCCAGTTCTACTATGGGCTCTTTCAAGTTCAAGCACCTGGTCTGATTTGCCTCTTCTCTCGTTACTCCCACGCCTCGACTGCCGCGATCGCTTTTAGCTCCCCTCGCACCACCACCTTCAATGCCCCCCACAACGCCACCAGGGATACCTCTGCTGTGTCATTCGTGGCCAGGTACTCCGTAATGCACGCGTTGATTTGGTGTGTCACCTCTTTGCGGTGTAGTAGAGCCTCTTTAAGGCTCCACTTGCCCTTCCGTACTCTTGGTTTGAGGATGATCAGCGCATCGTGGTCAGATAATGCCGCAGGGATGATCTCGGTGTCCCTGATCAAGGCTGCCACTTCCGCCGAACCCAGAAAATTATCTATCCGGGCATATGTGTGGTGTACTTGGGAATAGAATTTATATCCTGGGGTGTTGGGGTATCTTGACCTCTAGACGTCTAAGAATCCCCTACTCTCCAGCCACTACCCCCCCTCTGTGGAGATTGCACCCGTGGAACCGAATCTCTGTCCCGACCTGTCTTTGTAGGTGTCCATTACTAAGTTGATGTCGCCCCCGACGAGCGTGGAAGCAATGTTGGGAGCGAGTGTATCTGCTAAGGCCCGGTGAGAAAGGCTTCCTGCTTGGTGTTGGGTGCATAAATGGAACCTATCACAGCTGACCACCCTCCTACCCGTATTTTGTACGCAAGGAGCCTCTCCTTAATGTCCGTAACTTTGTCCCCCACCGTACCCCTAAAGTGACGCGCAAACAGAATGCCCACCCCCACCTTCTTCTCAGTGGTGGATGAGTAGTGTTGTGTTTGAAATGCCCTAGATCGCATGCGGTGCCAGTCCCTAGGCAATAAGTATGTTTCCTGTAGGAGACAGACCTCCGCCCCTGAATGCTCCAAAAGGATAGGACCGCTCTGCGTTTAATGGGATTGTTCAGCCCCTTAACGTTAAAGGAAAGGATCTGCATAGTGGGTTCTGCTGCCCGGGAAGTGTTAGTGGTCATCCCATCTCGTCTAGCCATACTGAGCTATGTCCCCTCTCCTGCACTGCCTGCAATGCACCACACCGGAGCCCTCCCCCACAACACAACCCCCCTGCCATCCCCCCAACTGCCCCGACCTCCCCAACTCCCGAACTTCCCTCACACCCTCAACCCCCTCCCCTGCTCCCCCCTCCCCAACTGTGAATCCCCAACAAACGGTCATTGTCCCAGGCTCATACAATCTCAGTCCAGGCCTGTAGTAGAGTTACGAGTTAAGGAAGTGTGTGGCAGTGGCGACCTCATAGGCCCCCCGTACCGCCCCCCAACCCAGTGCTAAGATGGTGTATGTTGGTTCCCCCATAGATGCCGCATCAAGTTCAGTTTTTCGTGTCTTTGGAGACCTCCTGTATCGCTGCTGCGTGTTCTTGAGCTATGGTCTTGGGGTCTGGCTTGAGACCGCTTTTGGGTGATCAGTGGCGTCCCACGTGCTGCCATCCGTCCCCCGACGTCCGCGGGGATCTCAGCTGGGAGTTTTGCTTGCTCCGTAGCGTCACCCTCATTGGCGATGCCCAGCAGTTCACACGTTTCCCGTAGGGACCTGAGCTGGTGGAGGGTCCCCTTCCATTTGAAGATGAGCCTGAAAAGGTGGCCCAGGAGTATGGGATTCCATTGTCTCATAGGAAAGTTGTGGCCACTTTGAATGCCTTTTGTTTTTGCAGTGTGATCACCGATAAGTCTTGAAACAACCCCAGTGGGTGTCCTTGGAATTGGAGGGGTTGCTTTTGCCGCGCCGCTTTCAGAATGCGTTCCTTTAAGGGGTAGTCAGGCAGGAAGGCCAAAATGTTGGGTGGAGGAGCCGGCGCGCGGCGCGCCAGGCCCACCCTATGTGCTCTACTAATTCGGATCTCGAAATCCTCCGGCTCACTCAGTATTTCCCGAAACAATCGCTGCAGGTAGATCGTAACACTGTCCCCTTCCGATTTGGGTGGGACACACAAAACCCGTATGTTGTTACGTCAGGAACAGTTCTCGAGGTCCTCAGAGTGTGCTTGCAGGTCCGTCTATTGTTCGTGGAGCTTGATAATCTCCTGTTGCAGGAATTCGACCTCTTCGCTCCTCGCATACTCAGTGTCTTCAATCACCGCCACGCGCTCTCCGAGGCCGTCAACATCGCGACACAGCTCTCCGTGTTCGCCCACCATTTCCTGCTTAAGGGTTTGGAAGTCTTCTCTCAGGGAGTGGAATAGGGACTCCATGAAAGCTTTTGTGAGGGGGGCCTCTCCCCCCTCCAGCTCCGTCTCTTTGGGGCGATCCGCTGGTGTTGGCTTGTCGGGGCTCTTGTCTCCTTTCGGGGCGCCTTTAGCCAGCATGTTGTGGATAGTACGGCCCGTTCTGCAGTTCGTGGTAGCCATGTTCTATCGCGCGCGTGGTCCCAGAGGGCTCTGTCGCATCAGCTCCCTCCTCCAGTGGGTGCACTGCCGCGAGCGGGCCCAAGCAGGAATCAATATGGTCAGGGGAGGGGGGCAAGTCGTCCCCAAGGAAGGACACTTGTGTGGGCTGGGTTCACTCGTCACACACTTCAGTGCTGCCACAGCGTTGCAGTCCCAGTGCTGGTGGGACCCACCAGGCTCCCCACCAGGGGCTCGGTCAGCTCTCCCGGGCACACGGCTCTCCGTAGTCCGGTGCTGCTCTACTCTCCTGCTCAGTGGGCCCCGTGTGTTACAGCGCAGCTTGCACCTCCACGTAAGCCCACACCAGGGGCTCGATTGTCACCCCCTGAGCTTTGGCCCTCTACTACCTGGTGTAGCCCTTTTCCCCTACCCGGGGCTCCTGGTGCTGCGGCGCGAACAGTGCCTTGGGATTGTCTGTAGGGTCTTCCTCTGACCCTGCGCTAGCCTGGGTGTGGGAAGGCACACTCCCCGGCCCTCCCGCAGTGCGCCAGAGGACCACGCCTGATGGGCCCTGCTAGGTCTCCCGCCGGGGGCTCGAGTGGACGCCCCCCGAGCTTCACACTCAGAGCAGCCCAGTGTAGCTCTCCTCAACTCTTCTGAGGAGTTTGTGGGCCGCGATTTAGCCGGCCGCTTCTCTCTCCGTCCCCGTAGGCGCTGAGGATGTGCGTCGATTGGGCTCCGCCCAGGCCCAGACTGGGGCCTCTAGTGTTTCTCCTCCCGGTCGGCTTGGCTGCACCTCGCCGTAGTCCACCCGATGACAGGCTCACGATTCGCCCTTCACTCCTCCGTCGCTCACCTCCCGTATCGGCGGAGTGGTGTTCCCTTCGGTGCTGGTCCGCGGCTTGTGGCGGCCCGCCCCAGGGGACCAGGCCGTCCGTGATCACTCGGCGGGTCCGGCCGCCATGTTGCACTCCGCAGGCCGGGAACAGGGATCTCGGCCGCTAAGGGGCACAGGCGTTTCACTGTTTCGTGCCCGGCCTCTTCAAAGCTTTCTCCGTGTGCTCCCCAACAGCGGGCAGCAATCAAGGTGATCGGGGGATTAAAATGAGCAGTAACGGGGCGCTAACGGAGGTTAGGGAAGTGGAGCCTCGCGATCAGACGTCTCCTTAGGTCGCCATCTTGGCCACGCCCCCCAATGACAATTTTTAAATGTATTAATTCTTATATTTATATTTTTGATACTGATTTACATAAAATTTTTTAACTATTTATTTTTAGATATTTTATTTTTTTAAATTACATTATAATTACATTATACATTACATTACAAAATATACTTTCTCAATGAATTACTTTAGTTTAAATACTTTGCAAATAGGCAATAGACTTTTAAGTACAGTAGTTACAGTTGTAATGCGCAACACAATTTCAGACACAAGGCAACATTGAGCTCAATGTTAATTTCTAGTTAAATGTAATTAGTTACTTTTTGGATTACTTTTCTAACTACAAGACTAGATCCTAGATTCAGTCCTGGGACATCTCCTGTAAACAGTTGAGTAAAAACGTTTTGGTAACAATAGTGATTTTTAAGTAATATTATTGTATTTTAAAAGTTGACAGAAACTTTTTTACATAGAATCACCAATGTTATCCTATGGGAAGAAATTCTCTTATCAGGTAAGTAGTGTTAACGTTAGTTTTTCTTACTCAGTGGTGGATCCTGGATCCAGCACAGGTGCATCTCCTGTAAACAGTCAAAAGAATGCGTTTAAGACATACAGGCAATTTTTAGGGGATTTTTTTACTTTCTGAAAATAGACACTTTGAAACTTTTCTGGTGAAAACCACACAATGGATTCCTATGGAAGGAAATACAAGTTACTGGTAAGTATGGTTAGAATTACTTTTCAGGATCAGTACTGGGCTCAAAAAAGCAGCACTGAGGTCACTCCTGATAACAGGTGAGTAAATCGGAATTCGTTGTCCTACTGATTTTATAGGAATTTTTATACGTTTCAAAAATTGACACTTAGAAACTTTTCTGGTGAAAATCAAACAATAGATTCCTATGGAAAGAAATACAAATTACTTCTAAGTACGCGTACAATTACTTTTCAGGGTCACTGCTGTGATAAAAGATGCAGCACTGGGTTCTCTCCTGATAACAGGTGAGTAAATTGGAATTCATAGTTTGGCTGATTTTAGAGGAATATTTGTATATTTCAAAAATCAACACTTGGAAACTTTTCTGGTGAAAACCATAGAATGGATTCCTATCGAAGGAAATACAAGTTACTGGAAAGTTCGCTTAGAATTAGTTTTCAGGGTCAGTGCTGGACTTAAAGATGCAGCACTGACGTCTCTCCTGATAACAGGTGAGTAAATCGGAATTTGTAGTTCGGCTGATTTTAGAGGAATATTTGTTCGATTCAAAAATCGACACAGAAAATTTTCTGGTGAAAACCACACAATGGATTCCTATGGAAGGAAATACATGTTACTGGTAAGTACGCGTAGAATTTCTTTTCAGTGTCAGTGCTGGGCTAAAAGATGCAGCACTGGGTTCTCTCCTCATAACAGGTGAGTAAATCGGAATTCGTAGTTCGGCTGATTTTAGAGGAATATTTGTACATTTCAAAAATCGACACTTCAAAACTTTTCTGCTGAAAACCACACAATGGATCCTATGGAAGGAAATACAAGTTACTGGTAAGTATGTTTATAAATACTTTTCAGGATCAGTGCTGGGCTAAAAGATGCAGCACTGGGTTCTCTCCTGATAACAGGTGAGTAAATCGGAATTCGTAGCTCAGCTGATTTTAGAGGAATATTTGTATGTTTCAAAAATCGACACTTTGAAACTTTTCTGCTAAAAACCACAAAATGGATTCCTACGGAAGGAAATACAAGTTACTGGTAAGTACGCTTAGAATGACTTTTCAGGGTCAGTGCTGGCCTAAAAGATGCAGCACGGGGTTCTCTCCTGATAACAGGTGAGTAAATCGGAAATCTTAGTTCGGATGATTTTAGAGGATTATTTGTACTTTTTACAAAAATCGACACTTAGAAACTTTTCTGCTGAACACCACACAATGGATTCCTACGGAAGGAAATACAAGTTACTGGTAAGTATGCTTACAATTACTTTTCAGGGTCAGTGCTGGGCTTAAAGATGCTGCACTGGGTTCTCTCCTGATAACAGGTGAGTAAATAGGAATTCGTAGTTCGGCTGATTTTAGAGGAATATTTGTTGAATAGTGAAGGAAGGGGGCGGGGCCTCCAGTGACATGTATGCAAACACGCCCTGTGGTGCGTTTTAAGTTGGGAAATGAATTCCTCTTCAATCCTGTGGTTCCCTGTGGGCCAACTAGCCCACCAGGTACCTCCAGTATGCACCAGGGAGCTGCGTTGCAGAGAGGTATTCAGACGCCACGCCCCTTTTTACAACACTCTACAACACAGCTCCGTGGCGCTTACTGGAGGTACCTGGTGGGCTAGTTGGCCCCTAGGGAACCTCTGGATTGAAGAGGAATTAATTCCCCAACTTAAAACACGCCACAGGGCGTGTTTACACACATATCACCCTAAGCGCCGTCCCCTACCTTCACCACTGTGCAAACGCACCCTGTGGCGTGTTTTAGGTTGGGGGATTAAGTCCCCTTGAATCCTGAGGTCCCCTGGTGGCCAACTAGCCCACCAGGTACCTCCAGTATGCGCCAGGGATCTGCGTGCAGAGAGGTGTTCAGAGGCCACGCCCCTTTTTACAACACTCTGCAACGCAGCTCCATGGCGCTTAGTGGAGGTACCTGGTGGGCTAGTTGGCCCCCAGGGGACCTCTGGATTGAATATTTCCCCAACTTAAAACGCGCTACAGGGCGTGTTTGCACAAATATCACCTCAGGCCCCGCCCCCTACCTTCACCACTGTGCAAACGCGCCCAGTGGCGAGTTTTAAGTTGGAGAATTAAGTCCCCTTAAATCCTGAGATCCCCTGGCAGCCAACTAGCCCACTAACTCCCCTTGAATACTGGGCGTCCCAGGGGGCCAACTAGCCCACCAGGAACCTCCAGTAAGCACCACAGAGCTACGGTGCAGAGAGGTGTAAAAAGGGGCGTGGCCTCAGAACACCTCTCCACAACGCAGCCCCCTGGTGCTGACTGGAGGTTCCTGGTGGGCTAGTTGGCCCCCTGGGACTCCCAGTATTCAAGGGGAGTTTGTTCCCTCTCTGCAAACGTGCCAGGGGCGCATTTTCAGAGTGGTGCAAGGTGGGGGCGGGCCTAGGGACCCTCAAGTCTTTTAAAAAAAAATGATTTGAAAGGGGGGCTGTGTGGCCCCCTTTTATTTTCCTTTTTGTGGGCCCTATGGACCCCATTCCCCAGGGCCTGACCCCCAAATATATTTTTTTAAATATTTTTATGGGAAGGGGGCTGAGTGGCCCCAATCCCGTGGCCAGTTCCGGGGACCCCAACCCCCAGGGCATGGCCCATTAACTTTATCTATTTTATGGACGGGGGCTGCATAGCCCCCCTCCCCAGGCCACCACTTCAAGGCCCCGGGGACCCCATCCCCGGGGTCGGGCTTTTAAAAAAAAAATATTTAATGGGGAGGGGGCCGGGTGGCCCCCCTCCCGGGCCACTGGTAGCCACAGGGACCCCTTCCCCTGGGGCTTGCCCTCACCATTGGGGACCGTGGGTGGTCCCCAATCCCCCCACGGTCCCGCAGGCTTTCCGCCTCCTGCAGGAGCCAGCATTGCTTTTCCATATGGGGAGCAGCTAACATGCTGCTCCCCATATGGAAAAGCAATCTGCTTTGCTTCATTAAAGCAAGAGCAGGTTTCCATGCTCTCGCTTCAATCAAGCAAAGCAGTTTGCAATGGCATGGTGGGAGCCGCGAGGCTCTCGCCCTGCCATTGCAAACAGCTGTGTCCCGGGAGGGTGGTTTTCCCCAGGGCCATCAAGGGCTCCAGGAGTGGGGCCCGCGCCCCCCCCCCCCCCTCCTAAATTTTTAAGAAGCCCCGGGGTGGCGGTCCCCGGGGCTGGAGGGCCTGAGAGACCCTCACCCAATTTTACTAAGCCCCGGGGTGGCAGTCCCCGGGGCTGGGGGGGCCTGAAAGTCCTCCCACCCATTTGTTAGAAGCCTGTGGCTGTCCCCGGGGCTGCAGGGGGGGCCCGTGAGCCCCCCGCATATATTAAATTAGAGCCCCAGTGGGTGGCGGTCCCAGGGCTGGAGGGGCCTGAGATCCCCCCACCCATTTGTTAGAAGCCCCGGGGGCTGGCGGTCCCCAGGGCTGCCGGGTGGCCCGTGAGCCCCCACATATAATAAATTAGAGCCCTGGGGGTGGCGGTCCCCGGGGCTGGGGGACCTCAGAGCCTCCCCCATTTAATGCCCTACAGCCCCAGGGGTGGCGGTCCCCAGGGCTGGGGGGGCCTGAGAGCCCCCCCACCCATTTGATAGAATCCCCAAGGGGTGGCGGTCCCTGGGGCTGCGGGGGACCCCGTGAGCCCCCGGCATATATTGAATTAGAGCCTCGGGGGTGGCGGTCCACGGGGCAGTGTGGGGGGGATTGGGACCCCCACCATGATTTTGTTTTTAATAATGCCCCCGGGTTTGGCCCCCCCAGGGGCAAATTAAAATATTTACAGCAGGAGACCACGTTTCTTTTTTTTATATATTGCTAGGATGCGCGGATCCAAAGTGCATCCCGCGATTATTAAAAAAATGTTTGGGGCCTTCAACACCCCCTGAGCAGGCCTAGGGGGTCAGGGTGTGTCTACCCTGCCCCTTTTCGCATTTTGCTGAGTTTGTTTTGGTTTTCTTGTGCCTCGGTTCTACCGAGGAACAAGATGGCTGCATAAACTTCCTGATTTTCACTGTTGACAGCAAATTAGCATACAGCTCATGCACGGCAGGGTGCGTGCAGGCTGCGCTTAGGGTACGTGGATAGATACGCGGATCCACCGCACCTATAGATATATAAATGACTTTAACTGTCATTTTCTCAGAAACTACTGAACGGATTTACACCAAATAAGCAAAAGGCATGTGTCTGAACCAAGGACTACCTCTTTGCCAAATTTGGTTTAATTCCGTTCAGCAGTTCGGGCTGTAGCTGAGGCTAAAGGTCCTATGGGAAATTGCATGGGGAAAATGCGTTTTGGGACCCCTCTCTTTCTCGGCCCCTGCTTGATGAATCATCGTGAAACTTTCAGAATAGGAGCGGACAGGAGCTGGACAAAAGTTTGGTAAATTTCACGCAGATTCATAAATCAGCGTCAAAGTTATTCCGAATAGAATGTTGCAAATTTTCTATGGGTGATAGGTCCTAACTATAACTATCTACTGGCGATCGCCAGTAGATAATATATATATAGATATATATATTTATAAATATATATATATATATATATATATATATAGAGAGAGAGAGAGAGAGAGAGAGAGAGAGAGACCGAGAGTGAGAGAGAGAGAGAGAGAGAGAGAGAGAGAGAGAGAGAGAGAGATGACAAAAGAGAGTCATGGGCCAAGTTCGAAGATTCTAGTTTGTTCGGATTCAGATTCAATAACAGAGAGATCCTGCAATGAGTGTATCCATGTGGGAATTGAAACAACAGCATGAATGCATAAAATGCGCTGATACCTTGCAGCCTTTACCATTTAATTTATTTTGGGAAGATGGTTTCCACAGCGACAGAAATGTGTATTTCTCACATTCATTGCCAAGCGTGACGTGCTCTATTGAGAGAATCGTTTCATATTATTTCCATGTTTACAATAGCATTTGAATGCCGCCTACCTTCTTCTCCCCAATTTGTATTTACTCTATCTGCAGTTCCTCCTTCGCCCACTACCCTCCTTATTTTAAGTGTCTCATTACATCGAAATTACACGTATTACCAACACTTTAGATTGTAAAGCAGTAAAGAAAACAGAAGACAAGTTTGAATAGGTTCAATCCACAGTTACAGGAACTCGCCTACTTGGTACAAATTGCCATGTTGGTGTGTCTGGCTGTCTTATTCAGAGTGATTTCTAGACAACACCTGCTGAAGGGATTTGAAAACTTTCCAAGACTTCTAACTTTGACAGCTAGTACAGGAGGAATAAAGAAATATGCCCTAGATCGCAAAATGCAATCAAACGGAAACTATAATTAGAACAACACCTTTTATAGTCTAATCTAGTAATTTAGTCACTCACCCAATTTAAAATACAAAATAAATGTATTAAAGAAGGTTCTCTTTCACCTGGAGATAAGATGCCAGAATATGCCTGAAGCTGAATCAGTTGGTGTGGAGAGAGCTGGCGAATTGCAATTTTCAGTACGTATCGAAAACGTGAGAGGGGAAATTAATGACCCAATTACTTTAGGGCAATCGTCATTAAACTTAGTACACTTCTACATCCTCCCAGTCCTTAAGCCAGAAAGGTGACCCAAGCCACGGGTAGTCGGTTTTAGTTGTTTACAACCTCAAATTCAGCTCAGTATTCCTGCACAGGGAACGGTACACCTAGGACTCCATCTGTCCCTGAATTCAATGTAACGTCTCCCCAACGTCAAAATCTGATAAATGTTCTGGGAGGTGGGGGTGAGGATAAGGATTTGCAAATGTTATACTCCAGTCGAGGCCGGCATGGCTCACAGGTGGCGGGTAGTAGGGGCGAGAGGTCACGCGGGGGCGGGGGGGGTTAAATATTAATTAAAAAAGTACCTTTCTCGGGTCCCACGTTTTCCAAGCACCGGCTCCAGCTCCTGCTTTCCTGCCTCTGTAGGAATAGGAAGCAGGCAGCATCAATACCCTTGCCCTAAGCCAATCAGAAACCTAAAATTGCAGTTTTGTGATTGTCTTGGATTCCTACCTCACAGGTGTCTATGGGGAGGCCATGCAGCCTACATGGAGAAAATGGAGAGTGCGCATGACTGGTTTGGTTGGCCTCAGAGGGCCGCCCAAACTACTGCTTTCTTGCAGTGCGAGAAGCAGAAGCATAAAATTGTATTTTTAACACCATTTTATGTTTCTGCTTCTTGCACTGCGAGAAAGCAGTGGGGCGGAACATCTCCGCCCACATGGAGGAGCCGCTCCTGTTACACTCTATATAATGAAGATTACTATAAGGCAAACAACATTATGACACTGTTCCTCATGAACCCAGCCCTTAATCCTTAAGCCTGTGCCAAAGAGTAATAGGAGACTTTAACCAAACAATTGCTAGAGGCCATCACTACCACACACGCAAAAGTCAAAACTGCAAGAAAGCTAGATTTATCAACTGTAGTACGGTTCTCACTGTCAAGAACCGTGCAGATGCTTTACCCAAAAGACCCTTTCGGTCAACAGTTGAAAATCCACACCTAACTGAAGATGCTGTGTCAAGTCCACTGGACACAAGAAGTAAGAGTCTTTTTGATGATTAATATAGACCAACTGGGATGTCTGCCTGGAGAGAACCATATGGTTCCATAGCTGAGGAACAAATAAACGAAGAGTATGGAAGACAATTGTGAGCTCCATGAGGACAATCTCTGCGGAGATTCCCCAACCATTATTATTCATGCTTTCTTGTAAAAATGGTAACTTATAAAATGCCCCAAGATGGTTCATCACATAATTGCAGGCAAACTAAAATACAGCAGCTGGGCCAAAATATGGAAACGTAGAGTCAATGCTTAAGGAAAGCAAGCTTGTCCTGCACCATAAGAGGCTTGAAGAATGAATCCTGGACCATTGCATAAAGAGAAAAAACATTCACCCCTAGAGAATCCATAAAGATGCAGAATTTCTACATTTGTGGTTCCAAATGTAAATAAGAACTACATTGAATTCTACTTTATCCACCAGGAACAGAACCACGTGCAGCTAAATGATGCATGTTCATCTTGAGCTCTTGTGACTTCTTTGTGCTCCTAGTAATGGACTTTCTGAACTTATCATCTTTGGGGAAAAGCCCTGTCCTTCACAAACCATCAGATTGTTTGACTCCCTTAAGGAACCTCAATCAGCAAGGGGGAAATGTGTGTGTGGGAAACAAACTTCGATATTGCACTGGAGCTTACTAAAGTACTCAACCTATAGGGCTATGTAAGAGATCGGGGGCATATTTACAAGGGCATTGAGCTACAGGAAGGTCACTTTTAATGACGTTCCCGTGAAGCAATGCCTTGCTCCATATTTGCAAGGTGGCATTAAGCCACTTAACTTGTCTTAGCGCCACCTTGTAAATATGCTGCTTACCTCAGCAGTCCGCTGCAGCATAGAGGCGGGCAATTGGTGTTGTTATGGATGTTACACTGCAACTGGGCTGCATTCTGCTGCAAAAGACAAACAATTGATGGACGGAATGCAGAACAAATCAAAACATTCACCCCCAGTCAAGAGATCTGGGTTAAATCCATCATTCTTTTGCTCACCATGCCACCCCTGTTTAGAACTGGCCATATGCAAAATCAGTCTTGACCCTGTGCTAGAGGGGAACAGTCCAGCAGGAACTGCTAAGCCAGGTCCTCCCTGAGGTGGTGAAGTGAGCTAAAGAATGATGATAGATTCAGCCCAGATCTGTGACTGGGGGTGAGTGTCTGAAAAGTTTCAGTGCTCCGTCCATCATCTCCTGGTGTTTGCATTCTGCAGCAAACATAAAAGTAACAACTCACCATAATTGATTGTTTATGTGCAGGAAGGGAAACCTTCCTGCACATGAATAATCATTTCCTGCAACACAGGCATCTTTGCACTATGATAAATGTGTATCCCTGCATTTTGAATTTGTGGGAGTGTGGCGTTAGCAATTTTGGCTTAACACCGCTCTCCAACAGTTTCCTTGTTAATATGCCCCCTAGAGTGAAACTGCTGACTACAAGAATTGTTGAAGATTTCTGAACTGTGCCCACAGCTACAAATGAAACCACATAGATTGGTAATAAAAGGCAAAAAGAGTACTGTAGATGCGTGCTATAGTGCTAGAGACAATCACTGTGATTATTTCTTAATCACATTAGCTCTGTGGAAGCAAACGACTACTTGTAGCAGGAGGTTGTGACACCCATTCAGCTACTAATCACAGTAGTACCTACTTTACTTTGAAGAGTCACTGTACACATACTGGAGTGATTCTCTGTTACTGGTGAACCAGAGGGATATGTACTATAACCCGTTAAGCCCAACAGTACTCACAACCATCTCTGCCCCTGAAATATAAATCTAGGCAACTTTCAAGGATGAAGACTTCATATTGTAAAATATAATGTCTGAAAATTAGTAGCCGGTGAAGGGACAGCATTGCTATGAAGATACTAGCAATCACAGGGTTCAAGCCCGGAAGGAGAGAAATAGAATACACAACCTGCTAGGCTTCTGTTTCTCCCAAATTCTCATCAGGAAATCAAAGGTACAGCACATAATCAAGATCAGAGGCTGAAATGACACGTCACCTGCACCTTCTGAGTCTTGTCTGGACATGTATGGGGTGCTGCCTTAGACTATTGTAAGACATTGGATTAATATTTTGGGTGGACGACTGTCCACCGCAAGGAATATTGACACTTCTTATCAAGATTAGGGGTGGGTAGAGCTCATGGAGATTTATTCTGCAGAATTCCATGCAGTTACATAAAAACTCAGTGAGATTCTGCACAGTCCCGCCCACCTTACGAAGTTCCTGTACAGGTCGTCACATATCAGGAGTAGCACAATAACACTGTTTTACAGCTCAGGCAGCAGCTGCGTGTTTTCCAAGCAGAGGGCGGCGGGTGGAATCTGTATAATCACCTCAGATAACATCTCCCCAAACAAAGGTCTCACTTTCATAAACCTACGAGGGTTGTTTACACAAACTGACCAGAGGCGAGTGTGCACCAGTGATATATTCCCTACCACTAAACTATTATCGGAATATTTCATACCGCGGTCCTATTTCCATGTAGAAAATAGCAAACAACAACAATTAAAATAATAACGGGAGCGGTGTTGCAATAAAATGGCCCCCAAGAGGTCTGAACAGATTCCCGTTTGTCAAAAAAATTATTTGTTAAACCTGGTGGGACTTTGTCTGGTTCCCGATCAAGACTGGGCACCTGGGATCCTAATGTGGCCCAATGAGCAGATTAAGAGGCACCCTTTGTCTCCCTGAGTATCCACCATTTTGCAAGAGTCTCCCAGAGGTATTTGCCCAGCCCCTTTAAATGCGGCATGGACGTCATTTTAGGCTAGTTAGGGGTCACAGCTGCTGCCTCTAGTTTGCTCTCTGCTACTTCCTTTGCGAACCCTGGCCTCAGAGGAGGCAAATATGTTGCCCTCTGAGGCCTGGGGTCACAAAGGAGGTGCCAGGAGTAGGAGAGAGCAAGTTACAGGACCCTACTGTGACTGATATGTTCATTTACTTGGAGGACCTGCTGGAAGAAAGTCCCAGGAGAACGCTAATACCCACCAGAGTGGAAGGGTGGGTGCCCGAGCCACCCAAATTAGGCTCATCAGTATCACAGGAGTGGATCCATGCCTGATTTCAAGATTTCCTCATAAAATGCATGTAAAAGATAATAATATGAAATTTGTATTCTTCAAATAGTCATGTATAGCCTAATATTCCCAGAAATATACACAGCTAGTTACCTGCTTTACATGGCATTGGTAACAAGACAATAGAAGCTTCTACTTTACTGAGTCTGAAGGGGCCCTCTCAGACTGCAGTAATCCCCTTCTAGGAATACCTGGGGGACCTATCGCTTGCAGTCAGAGTTTATTCATAATAAGGAGTCTGCCAACCCTTTCCAATCAATGTGAAAAAAGCTCCAATTTCAATTTCTCCAGCGGTGAAACAAAAAAGGTAAAGCCACACTACTCTACTGGCCAGACACAGCTTGTAAGGAGTAGGATATTGATGCTGCCACTGCAACCAGAGCACACTGAATTGGCTCTCATTTGTTATCATTAATAATTGATAGAACGATTTGAAATATAGCTGCCGCTGTAACTGGGGTGGCTTGGTGAGCAAAATAACAATGGATTAAACCCTGGTCTGTCACTGGGGGTGAATGTTTTGCCATTGTGCAGCATTCGGTCCATCATCTTGTGTGTTTTGCTGTTCACCCTATGTGGGAAGGGTATGCCATGACGTGGGTCCCTTGCTCACTACGCCACTGGAGTCAAGCTATCCTGGCTGAAGATGGCTGATAGCCAGACACTGATCCTAGGATGCTTGATTCCGGTCAAGGGAAGACATGGCTTGGCAGTTCGGGCTGGACTGTTCCCATGAGGCAGAGGGTCAAGACTGATTTGCATATGGCCATGTCTGAACTGGGGTGGCTTGGTGAGCAAAATAACGGTCGATTAAACCCAGATCTGTGACTGTGGGTGAATGTTTTGCCATTGTGCAACATTCCGTCCATCCTCTTGTGTGTTTTGCTGTTCACCCTATGTGGGAAGGGTGTGTGCAGACATGGGTCCCTTGCTCACTACACCACTGCAGTCAAGCTATCCTGGCTGAAGATGGCTGATAGCCAGGAACCGTTCCTAGGATGCTTAATTCCAGTCCAGGGAAAACATGGCTTGGCAGTTCGGGCTGGACTGTTCCCATGAGGCACAGGGTCAAGACTGATTTGCATATGGCTATGTCTGAACTGGGGTGGCTTGGTGAGCAAAATAACAATGGATTAAACCCAGATCTGTGACTGAGGGTGAATGTTTTGCAATTGTGCAACATTCCGTCCATCATCTTGTGTGTTTTGCTGTTCACCCTATGTGGGACGGGTATGCCCAGACGTGGGTCCCTTGCTCACTACGCCACTGGAGTCAAGCTATCCTGGCTGAAGACGGCTGATAGCCAGAAACCGGTCCTAGGATTCTTGATTCCGGTCCAGGGAAGACATGGCTTGGCAGTTCGGGCTGGACTGTTCCCATGAGGCACAGGGTCAAGACTGATTTGCATATGGCCATGTCTGAACTGGGGTGGGTTGGTGAGCAAAATAACAATGGATTAAACCCAGATCTGTGACTGGGGTGTATGTTTTGCCATTGTGCAACATTCCGTCCATCATCTTGTGTGTTTTGCTGTTCACCCTATGTGGGAAGGGTATGCCCAGACGTGGGTCCCTTGCTCACTACGGCACTGGAGTAAAGCTATCCTGGCTGAAGATTGCTGATAGCCAGAAACTGGTCCTAGGATGCTTGAATCCGATCCAGGGAAGACATGGCTTCGCAGTTCGGGCTGGACTGTTCCCATGAGGCACAGGGTCAAGACTGATTTGCATATCTGAACTGGGGTGGCTTGGTGAGCAAAATAACGATGGATTAAGCCCAGATCTGTGACTGGGGGTGAATGTTTTGACATTGTGCAACATTCCGTCCATCATCTTGTGTGTTTTGCTGTGCAACCTATGTGGGAAGGGTATGCCCAGACGTGGGTCCCTTGCTCACTACACCACTGGAGTCAAGCTATCCTGGCTGAAGACGGCTGATAGCTAGAAACTGGTCCTAGGATGCTTGAATCCGGTCCAGGGAAGACATGGCTTGGCAGTTTGGGCTGGACTGTTCCCATGAGGCACAGGGCCAAGACTGATTTGCATATGGCCATGTCTGAGCTGGAGTGGCTTGGTGAGCAAAAAACGATGATTAAACCCAGATCTGTGACTGGGGTGAATGTTTTGCCATTGTGCAGCATTCCGTCCATCATCTTGTGTGTTTTGCTGTTCATCCTATGTGGGAAGGGAATGCCCAGACGTGGGTCCCTTGCTCACTACGCCACTGGAGTCAAGCTATCCTGGCTGAAGATGGCTGATAGCCAGAAACTGGTGCTAAGATGCTTGAATCCGGTCCAGGGAAGACATGGCTTGGCAGTTTGGGCTGGACTGTTCCCATGAGGCACAGGGTCAAGACTGATTTGCATATGGCCATGTCTGAACTGGGGTGGCTTGGTGAGCAAAATAACAACGGATTAAACCCTGGTCTGTCACTGGGGGTGAATGTTTTGCTATTGTGCAGCATTCCGTCCATCATCTTGTGTGTTTTGCTGTTCACCCATGTGGGAAGGGTATGCCCAGACGTGGGTCCCTTGCTCACTTTGTCACGGCTGTTGATCCTCGGGGTCGGAATGATGCTCTAATGGGGTCCACCTCCAGACGTCCCTGCACTCTAGCTAAAAACCTCAGAGTGCAAGGCAGTCAGGCGAGGGAAAAAACAGGTAGAAAACAGGAACATCCGGGACAGGGACCTGAAATGACAAGAGGTATACGTTAACTAAATTCCCTGTTATACTAATCCTAATCTCACTATTGTGAACACGAACCCTCACCTGATAATGCTCAGGCTGTGACTCTTCCCCTGTTTGTATCCCTTCTTCAGCTAAAGACAGAACAACAAAACAATGGTTATGGCTCTCTTGTAACCCGCTATGTCTTAGGTGTATGTACTCTGATAACCCAACACACATTCACTCACCAGTAGCCAAAGTAAGGGAAGTAGTAAGGAGATCACCGAAGGAATTAAAGAAAGAACAGGCTTTTCCCCCGCTCTTTATCGTTAGATAGAATCTCCGATGTTCCTGATAGAAATGATAGAGTAAATGAACTGAACTGTAGCCAACCGGCTTTTCACTCTGAATGAGATATTCAAAAACAATGTTCGACACAAACAAACTAGGAGGGGGCAATCCGGCGTCTCCTATTTGCAGAATTTAATTTCTCAATGAGCTCATGGTTCCGGCGTGTAGCGAAGGGGGAAATCCAAGCGTCTCCACATACACGCCCGGAAAAGTAACAAGAACAACACAAAAGCGTGGAGGGGCAATCCGGCGTCTCACACGCAAAGAACAAACAAAGCACCAGCCGGTGGCGAGAACGCAGTTCTTGGCTACGATCGTGAGCAACCCGAAGGGGGCAATCCGGCGTCTCCGGTTACTCACTGAATAACATGTACAGTTCCGCAAGTGCGCTGAGGGAGCAATCCGGCGTCTCACGCGCCTTGCGGATGTCTCACGCAAGGTCAGTCTTTACTCGCCTCGCTTCCAGCTTGCTCTACAGCCGCAGAGCAAAAGACGAACCACACCTTCCCAGCAGATCCGCGGGGACAGATCGTCCGCCAACAACAGCATACCATTGGACAAATCACGAGCACCTATTACAAGGTCCCACAAGACTTTATACATTCTGACAACAGCCCCCAAGGTGCAAAGCATTCTGGTAAGTGTAGTTCATCATTCAGGCAGGCACATTTGTCAGACCCTGACACACTTCGCCACTGGAGTCAAGCTATCCTGGCTGAAGATGGCTGATAGACAGAAACTGGTCCTAGGATGCTTGATTCCGGTCCAGGGAAGACATGGCTTGGCAGTTCGGGCTGGACTGTTCCCATGAGGCACAGGGTCAAGACAGATTTGCATATGGCCATGTCTGAACTGGGGTGGCTTCGTGAGCAAAATAACGATGGATTAAACCCCGATCTGTGACTATGGGGGAATGTTTTGCCATTCTGCAACAGTCCGTCCATCATCTTTTGTGTTTTGATGTTCATCCTATGTGGGAAGGGTATGCCCAGACATGGGTCACTTGCTCACTACGCCACTGTAGTCAAGCTATCCTGGCTGAAGACGGCTGATAGCCAGAAACCGGTCCTAGAATGCTTAATTCCGGTCCAGGGATCACATGGCTTGGCAGTTCGGGCTGGACTGTTCCCATGAGGCACAGCGTCAAGACTGATTTGCACATGGCCATGTCTGAACTGGGGTGGCTTGGTGAGCAAAATAACGATGGATTAAACCCAGATCTGTGACTGAGGGTGAATGTTTTGCCATTGTGCAACGTTCCATCCATCATCTTGTGTGTTTTGCTGTAAGCTGGAGAGGGACCATTGAAAGGATGGGGGACTGAGGAAAGCTGTAAAATTATGTCTGCTTCTGCATTAAATCCTTTCTTTTAAGGATGTGGTTTGGCGGTAAGGCCCATGGGAAAGAGAGCAGTGCAGACCTGAGGGGGGTGGGGTACCAACAGATGTTTGGACTAGGAGTAATACCACCTAGTGAGAGGGCGCTTAGTAATCGGGTTGGACTGTAAACAGTCTCGCCCCATGTCAGAGCTGAGCTGTAGGTATGCCACATAAACAACTAAAGGCCCTATGCCAAAGCAGCGGCTGTACCGAGCATTATGTTAGTATAAGTAGCCTTCGACTTACGGTACCCAGGATGATCTGCATGTGATTCCCCATGAGGCCAGGCCAAGGGCTCCTGTTCTGCTCTTGGTTGTCGATGTCTTCAGCCCCTTGTCTCTTATATCTTTATTTACCATTTCTGTTACAACCACAGCATGATGGGAAGAGCGCATCGCTGTGGAGACAGAATGGAGGGTAGAGTGTCACACTTGCCTAACAGCAAATATAGGAGAGCTGCTAGAGTGGGTGTGGCCAACAGCAACCTGCAATTAGACCTAGAAGGCCTCCACAAGAGAACTCTGCAAAACCTCTTATTTGTGTGGGTGGTAAACTCCACCACACGGTGGTTAGCAATGTGTTTGCCAAACTCTGCAGTGGAAGAACTCCACCGGCTAAGTGGAGTTTATCGCCCACCCATAGTCAGTATGAACCCTTAAAATCACTAAATTAACCTGAGGTCAGCCTCTGGTAGTTTTGGGACAGAGCAGATGGGCTTTGTTGAAAAGTGGATTATTAGTAGTGATAAGTAGTGACTTACCACTAGTAATATTGACACACACACAATAAAAGGGTCAGTCAAGGTTCCAATAAATTATTCCCTTGCTCAACCCCTTTGTCGCTGGCAAGGGGCAAGCAGGCGTAACTTAGGAGTCAGATGTGTAAAGCATTAAAAACAACAATACATTAAATAATTAAGACACAACACACAATAAAAAAAATCAAACTTCAATTTATGAAAATAAATTAGATTTTTATGAACAAATAGACACCAAAATGACAAAAAACCGATGTAGGGAATCGGATATATGAGTTTCAAACACTTTCTAGTGCTTAAAAACATATAGTCCCACTTTGGGCATCTGGTCGTGCTTGACCAGGACAAAGTCAAAGTTTGAGGCAGACCGTGATGGAGCCCTGGTCTGATACACTAAGTTGGAAGCATCTTTCAAAATTTTACATGCAGACGTTTACATTTTTCTGGAAGATTTTTCTCTCAACATCGAGCGGTCTACTCCAGCAGGCCGGTTACGATGTGACATCATCAGATTGCTTCTCTGGGAGGCCCCAGCCAAATCCTGGAATTCTGAAGCACTGGAGCTTTCAGCGGGACAAACCTGAAATCCAGCCCGGGTCGCAATTCAAGGTTGTGGCTTGACTCTCAACATCAAGTCAGTCAGCTTATGGAGCTTTTTCAAAAAGTTGCTCCAATCTTCTGCCACTTCTTCCTGAAGTTCCTGCTGAGTGTTCAAAGCATCTAAATCATAAATCTAAGGGTCTGGATTCTCCCCAGATGGTCCTAGGGATGCCTGGACAACAATTCCAACAATGCACCTGGCAAAACCCTTCAAAGTCCACTGACGTACTCCAGGATGGGGACTCTTGGTGGAGATGATGCAGGTGGGCTCTGTTAACCTGTAGCTTGCAGTGAGTCCACTCCTTAGTCTTTCTTGAAGCAAGTCAAAGTCCTTAGGGCTGTAGTCCTAGATTGTTAACTAGGTGCAGTCCTTCAGAGTGCCGTCCTTTGGGTGCAGATCCAGATTTCAGCATGGCAGTCCTTCATCTCCTTGTAGTTTCAGGCAGCAGATCTGAGGAGCTATTCAGTGCTTACATATTTATTCACTGTTTCTGGGTGTCAAGCTGGGGGCACCCCGGACCAATGGGATACTGACCTCCCACAGGTCTATTACAACTTTCTCAAAGGTTTGGCGTATCCTTGTCCCAGAAAGCATGTTTCTCTCAAAATCTAACATGGAGAAATCTTGTCTTTTGGGGTTAGATCTGATTAAGCCAACGCACTGGTGTGGCTATGTTTCACTAACACACCCCTTCCAAACCGTGACTAATCTAATTACTGAGGCCCGTGTGTGGCTTGGGGTGCAGGATGTGGGGGTCATCCTGTGCTGGTCCCAAATTGTCATTCTCCCATTGAAGGCCATTTTGATTCCCCCATCCCCTTCCTGCCTTTTGGCTTCTGCAGCTAAAGATCTCCACCCTCAGGAAATACGTGGTCTACTCTGACAGGACACTCCACACTTCATTAAGCAACCCTGGCTCAGCATGGGAAAGGCTGGCAAATCAGTAGAGGGCAGCTGGAAAGCTGGACTTTGACTCACAGAAAAGAAATAACTTATTTTCTGTAATTGTAATTGCAAATCTAACATAGAGAAGTTGGTGGATATATCTTAACTATTAGTTAGATACCTTGAAGTATATTTTTAGGTGGATCCCATCAATATTTATACTTAAATAAAACCTCTCAATGTTAGCCTGTGGAGCCATTCGCTATAATGGAGAAAAACAGAATTGATAGTTTTCCCTCACCAGGGTTTATAGAACATCTTTTACAATGTCCTTGCTTACAGTTACAAGGCACCCTACCACTGGAGCACCTAGAGAAGATGTTAGGGGTGACTGATACATAAAAATAAGGCAGTTTGAGACTTTGGAAGTCCTTTCAATTCCGAAGTTGAATTTCCATATGAATGTAATGTAAACGCAGCCTGAAAGGCAGTGCTGCCTTTAAAATGACAGCAGTCAGCACAGTAGTGCACTCTTAAGTGCATTAGGTCTGCAAGGCTGTCAGTACTAATTATAAGTGCACCTAATTTGCATATCCTTTTTAACCCTGGGCGTAAAACACCGCTCCACACACTGAGTTTGCGGATTATTTGCAACTCAGCGTTCCACATAGAATGCGGAGTTGCTTAAAACACAGTGCTCCGCAACGGAGCAGAGGTTTTTTTTGTGTTTTTGCGACCAAAATGCACTTTTGCGTGCGTGGGAGCGACTTACCGGGTGCCTGCGATCGCTGACGAGATTTCCCAACCATTCGCAAGCACCAAGAGATTTAGCAGTCGGCCTTACGGTGCTGCGAGAGTGTGCAATCGTGAAAACGTCCTTTGGGTGCGCCATCGGACTTCCGGTGGAAGATTTGCGAAGATCACGATCCCGAACACGAAGAGTTTGCAATCTGGAGAAGAATCTCTGTCGAGCCTCATCAAAACCTTCTCAAGATGATGATTTTGATTAAAAAAAACACCTCAGATTGAAATTTGGCTGTACTTTTTTTGTGCAAGAAGTACCTTTTCTTTTTTTTGCTTTTGTTTTTGAAGAGGAAGCAAGTGCCCCAGAGTTTCCAACTTCCTGTTCCTGTCCAGCAGGCTCCTCCCAGTGCTTTGTCAATCTCCTGTTCACTTTTCATTTGGATTTGGAGCTGGAAGGATTCCTCTTTGTGTCTGCTGCATCATATATCATTGGATTTGAGGACATTTGAAATTGAGATTTCACAAGTAAGTTGGAAAATTGGTGCTGTTTGTTTGATTTGGGCATTGCACCTACATTTCTTTGTACTTTTCATCATTTTGTTAAAACTTTTATTATAGTGGGTGGCCTGGTATTTTAGTAGGGGGCTAGTTGTTTCTTTGTAAGTGATTTTTCCTCTTATATAAAGGAAACATGTTGCACAGTTCACTACATTTTTTCCAACTTTTGAAATCAATTTGCTATATTTATTCAATTCACTGGCCCAGTAGTTTTCCAATAGGCCTTTCAGACTGTAAATCAGGTTTAGGCCCCTCCTGATTTTAGCCAGCGTGAGTGTATCGTTAGCAAATCAAAGTACCAGGATTTTGTGGCCCGCCAGGGAGGGGGCATTGTTGGGACAATTCAACAGTTAACAGACATAGTAGTTGATGTATAAAAGAAAAAGGCTGGGTGCTAAAACACAACCTTGGTGCACACTTTGCTCAACTGGAAAAGCCTCAGTCAGTTCCCCACTTATGTCTCACCGGACCTTGGTAAAGTTTCCCTCGTGGAGCTTCATAACTATGTGCAATAAGTTAGGGGGGACCCCATCCTTTAAAGAACCTCCCAAAATTGCTTACCAAATCAAACGCTGCATAGAGGTTAATAAATGCCACAAAGAGGTTGCCCCCTCACAGGTCCACTGTTTTCCATATGGCCAGAAGAAATCAGAAGGCCTGATCAAAGGCACTTAGTTTGTGTCTGAACCTGGCTGCAAATTCGGGAGGATAGGCGTTCCCACACACCTGTCTAGAAGTTGTTCCAACACCTGTTTGCAAACACATTTTTGTAAATGGACTATAAGACTTATTAGGCGGTAGTTAGAGGAGATGCTGGGATTCCCTTTCTTGAAGACTGGTAGATTCTAAGCACCCTTCCATGATGTGGAAATAGCTTTCTCTGCCACAATTGCACTGGAGATGGCATTCATGTAATGGACCCCAACAGAACTATTGAATTTAAAATGATCTGACAGGATCTTATCGAGTCCTGGAGCCTTCCCTTGTCTAACAGAGGACACAGCACAAGCTGTTTCCTCTAGGTAGAAGACTACTGAAGGCAAGTGGGAGTTCGGCGCAAACCTAACGTCCCTAGGTGAAACAACCCTTTTTGGTTCATGGGTGGCTGGGTACAGCTTTCTGAAATGGGAAATCTATTCACAGGGTAGAATTGAAGACTAGGCTTCTTCAATATGGTTAGACTGGAGTGGAAATAGTAAATGTCACCCCTTTAGTGTCCAATATCTTCCACAATATTGTTTGGCAGGTGTAAGTATAGTAAATGTCATCTTTTTACTGTGTAGCGATCTCTGACCCTGTCACCAGGCAGGTCGCTCCCCTCACCGCCACGCAGCCCCCTGTGTCACCGTATCCCGCTGCCACTGTCTCTCGCATCAGCCCGCCTGATACCCGGCTGAGTAGTGTGCTACTTTGTCTTGCCTCTGCTTACTTGTGCCCATTTTTTATCCTCTGTGCCTTTTCCCGTTTTTTTCCCTTTGTTTGGTGTTCCCACTTGTACCCCTGATCGTTTTTGCCTTCTGCACCCCTGTTTACGCTCTCCCCCATTGTGCCCCTTTTTCTTTCCTGTTCCCCGGCCGTTCGTTTCCCGCCTCTGCGTCCCTGTGGCCCCGCCCCCTTGTCTCCCATTGGCCACCCCGCCCCGCCCCCCTCCCAGCTGCTCCTCCCTCCCTCTGACCCTCATATGGAGGCCGCACAGCGGGTGCCCTGCTGGCGCGCCTAAGGCGTGCCAAAGGCAAGCCCGTCCGTGCTTGGAACGCGCCCAGCGCCAGAACCCCAGGCCCCTGTTAATGCCTGGGCACCTGACTGAGATACGACACTGCCACCCTCATCGCACTCAACACCGGACGACCTGTCGCCTGCCACCGAGCCACCCCGAGGCGCACCCACGGACCGTTCACCTGCCAAGCCTGCAAATTCACCTGCCTCCGAACCTGCACCCTGCCCACCGAATACAGCAACAATAACAACAACCACCTCAAGTGCATCCTCCTTAACACCCGCTCCGTCCACAATCACGCCGTCGAACTCTGGGATCTCCTTGATACAACATCGCCTTCCTCACGGAAACCTGGATGAACGCCTCCTCGGCCCCCGACATCGCCATAGCCATCCCGGATGGCTACAAAATCACCCGGAAGGACCACGTCAACAAAAACGGAGGAGGAATCGCCATCATCTACAGGAACACCATCAGCGTCACGATCAACGCCGAAGGCACTCTCACCGCCGCCGAACGCCTACATTTCCAGATCCACACCGACCCCCAGACCACCCTCTGAGGAATGCTCATCTACAGACCCCCGGGCCCACGGACACATTTCAGCGAAACCATCGCCTACTTCATCAGACCGCACGCCCTAGCCTCACCAGAGAACATCCTCCTAGGGGACCTGAACTTCCACCTGGAGAAAAACAACGACAACAACACCACAACCCTGCTCAACAACCTCGCCAACCTCGGACTCAAGCAACTGGTGGACACGCCCACCCACCTCGCTGGCCACACGCTCGGCCCCATCTTCTCCGCCAGCAACCACGTCTCCTTCAGCCACTCCACCGGACTACACTGGACCGACCACAGCTGCATCCACTTCACCTTCAAGAAGACTACATCCCACCACCACATGCTACAGATCCCCCGCAGATGCTGGAGCAAAGTCACCACAGACCAGCTGTCCACATCGCTGAGCCAGAACCCACCTGTCGACACCCCTGACACCAACTACGCAGCACACAATCTTGCACAGTGGATCACCAACTGCGCCGACGACCTCGCTCCACTGAAGAAACCCCCAGGCAACACTAGCAACAGAAAAACCTCATGGTTCACAGACGCCCTCAAAGTCACAAAGAAATCATGCCGAACCCTCGAAAAAGCGTGGCGCCACAAACGGACATCAGAAAACATGACAGCCCTCAAGAGCGCCACCCGCGAATACCACCAGATGATCCGCACCACCAAAAGGACATCGTTCAAAGAGCGGCTGGACAACAACATCCACAACAGCAAGGAACTTTTCAGCATCGTCAAAGAGCTCTCCAACCCCAGCGCCAGCAATACCGACATCCCACCATCGCAAGACCTCTGCAACTCCCTCGCCACATTCTTCCACCGCAAGATCGCAGATATACACGACAGTTTCGGACCCCAGACTCCGACTCCGCCTCCAGCCACCAAATCAACAACCCCCACCACCACCCTCAGAGCATGGACCCCATCAGCACTGAAGACACCACCCACGTCATGAACACCATCCACTCTGGCTCCCCCTCCGACCGATGCCCTCATCATATCTTCAACAAAGCCGACACCATCATCGCACCCCACCTCCGGAACGTCATAAACAGCTCCTTCACGTCAGCCCCCTTCCCTGAAAGCTGGAAACACGCAGAAATCAACACCCTTCTGAAGAAACCCACAGCGGACCCCAAAGACCTCAAGAACTTCCGCCCCATCTCCCTTCTCCCCTTACCGGCTAAAGTCATCAAGAAGACCATCAATAAACAGCTGACTGCATTCCTCGAAGCAAACAACACGCTCAACCCATCCCAGTCCGGATTTCGAGCCAACCACAGCACAGAGACCGCCCTCATCGCATCCACCGATGACATCAGGACCCTGATGGACAATGGAGAGACAGCCGCTCTGATCCTCCTGGACCTCTAGGCAGACTTTGATACCGTCTGCCACCGCACCCTAATAACCCGCCTCTACAACACTGGGATCCAAGGAAAGGCCCTGGACTGGATCACATCGTTACTCTCCGACAGAACCCAGAGAGTCCGCCTCCCTCCCTTCCGTTCCGGGGCCACCAAGATCATCTGCGGCGTACCCCAAGGCTCCTCACTCAGCCCAACACTCTTCAATATCTACATGAGCCCCCTCGCCACCATCGCACGCAAACACAACATCAACATCATCTCCTACACCGACGACACCCAACTGATACTCTCCCTCACCAAAGACCCATCCACCACCAAAACCAACCTCCAGGACGGAATGAAAGATGTCGCAGAATGGATGAAGCACAGCCATCTGAAGCTCAACTCGGACAAGACGGAGGTCCTCATCCTCGGACTTTCCCCATCCGCCTGGGACGACTCCTGGTGGCCCACAGCGCTGGGTACCGCACTGACACCCACGGACCACGCACGCAACCTGGGATTCATCCTGGACTCCTGGCTCACGATGACCAAGCAAGCCAACGCAGTCTCGTCCTCATGCTTCAACACCCTGCGCATGCTCCAAAAGGTCTTTCGGTGGATTCCCACCGAAACCAGAAAGACGGTCACCCAGGCCCTCGTCATCAGCCGACTGCACTACGAGAACGCCCTATACGCAGAAACCACAGCCAAACTTCAGAAACGTCTTCAGTGCATGTAGAACGCCTCCGCACGACACATCCTCGACATCCCTGGCCACAGCCACATATCCGCCCACCTGAGAAACCTGCACTGGCTCCCCGTCAACAAGAGATTCACGTTCAGGCTGCTCACCCATGCACACAAAGTGCTCCACAACATGGGCCCCGAATACCTCAAACACCGCCTCTCGTACTACACCCCCACCCGCCAGCTCTGCTCCACCAGCCTCGCCCTTGCCACCATCCCACGGATTCGCAGAACCACCAAAGGAGGAAGATCACTCTCCTACCTGGCAACCAAGACATGGAACTCCCTTCCCGCACACCTACGACTGACCCAGGACCATCTCACCTTCAGGAAACACCTCAAGACCTGCCTATTGGAGAAGTAGCAGCACCCCCCCCTTCAGCGCCTTGAGACCCTCACGAGTGAGTAGCGCGCTCTATAAATGTCACGGATTGATTGATTGTAGCGCTTTTTTTTGAAAAAAATCGGTTACATTGGAGTGTCATTATTTAATTTTTTATTTTAGGCTGAAATGTTTTATTTTAATTGTATTTCTGTGTAGTATAGTTTGTGTCATTTTCATAATGTTGCTGGTTTTTAGAAATTGTATAAAATATATTTTTGTATGTTTGGAGATAATAATAGCATTATTTACATTTGTTTGAATAAAGACATCCAACGCACGTTTCATTGTACACATTTTTACATTTTAAACATATAGGTATATATGTATGTAAAGTTTTATATGAACATTTATATATAGTTAAATAAATAAATACTTGTTTCCGTGTTTTTTGCATGCTGCTATCAATGGTTCCAGCAAACTTTGGATTACTTTGGGGATTTGCATTGGATTTGTTTTATTTTTGCATTTTGTTTGACTTTTTGGAAAATATTTTTTCAATTTCAATTCATGGAGGAGTGCTATTTTCTTTACTAAATAGACACAGAGGACGACCTGCAGCTTCAAATCAGTAAGTTTTTATTTATTTAATTTTTGGGGGTTGGAAATGTGATGTTATATTGTTTGCCTAAATATGTGATTGTTTTTTGGGATTGTGCGTTTTATGTGTTGTAATTAATTTATTTGATGGATTGAGTGTGTTCTTAGTTGTTGGTTGCTGATGCTTAAATGTGTTTTATTATTTCAGAGTCCATTAATTTTAAAATTATATTTACAGTTTTGAATGATGTAATAAAATATGGTATTTGTTATCTTGGTTTACATTTTTTCATAATTCTTTTGCACTTTTGCTGTTTATTCATTACTTTATAATATAATTCTGGCTGTTATTTCTAAGTAAACTGCTCCTTTGTTAATTATGAAGATTTTGACATTACATAGTAGCACAACATACACTCGTTTGGATAGTTTGCTAGGTTTAGGGGCAGTTTGGCTAGCAGTTTGCGATACAAAAGGGGATGATGGACAGAGCGTTTGAGCAAATCAATCTCTCACCCCCAGTCAACTGATCTGGGTTTAATCCATCACCATTCTTTAGCTCACTCAGCCACCCCAGTTCAGACATGGCCATATGCAAATTAGTCTGACCCTGTGCCTCATGGGAACAGACCAGCCCGAACTGCCAAGCCATGTCTTCCCTGGACCGGAAACAAGCATCCTGGGACCGGTTTCGGATTCATAATCCTCATCAGCCAGGCTATCTTGAATCCAGTGGCCAAGTGAGAAAGGGACTCACGTCTGAGCATACCCTGCCAACTTATGCTCAGACGTGAGTCCCATGCTCTCCAAACCACTGGAGTCAAGCTATTGTGGCTGAAGACGGCTGATAGCCAGAAACCTGTCCTAGGATGCTTGATTCTGGTCCAGGAAAGACATAGCTTGGTAGTTCGAGCTGGACTGTTCCCATGAGGCACAGGGTCAAGGCTGATTTGCATATGGCCATGTCTGAACTGGGGTGGTGTGGAGTGCAAAAAACGATGGATTTAGGCCCAAATCTCTGTACTGGGGTGAATGTATGACATTGTTCAATCAATCAATCAATCAATCATTGACACTTATAAAGCGCGCTACATACCCGTAGGGTCTCAAGGCGCTGGGGGGGGGGGGGGGGTGCCGCTACTGCTCGAACAGCCAGGTCTTCAGCTTCTTCCTGAAGGAGAGGTGGTCTTGGGTCAGGCGCAGGTCGGGAGGGAGGGAGTTCCAGGTCTTGGCGGCCAGGTAGGAGAAGGACCTTCCTCCTGTAGTCGCTCTTCGGATGCGGGGGACGGCGGCGAGGGCGTGGTTGGCTGATCGGAGGTGGCGTTTGGGAGCGTAGAAGTTGACTCGGCTGTTGAGGTAGCTCGGGCCTTGGTCGTGTAGGGCTTTGTGTGCGTGGGTGAGGAGGCGGAAGGTGATTCTTTTGTTGACGGGGAGCCAGTGAAGGTCTTTCAGATGTCCGGAGATGTGACTGGTTCGTGGGATGTCGAGGATGAGTCTGGCTGAAGCGTTCTGGATCCGCTGGAGTCTCTTCTGGAGCTTGGTGGTGGTACCGGCGTAGAGGGCGTTGCCGTAGTCCAGTCGGCTGGTGACGAGGGCCTGGGTGACGGTCTTCCTGGTCTCGGTGGGGATCCACCAGAAGATCTTCCGTAGCATGCGTAGGATGTTGAAGCACGCCGAGGAGACGTTGTTGACTTGCCTGGTCATGGAGAGGGAGGAGTCCAGGATGACGCCCAGGTTTCGTGCATGGTCAGTCGGTTTGGGTGCGGTGCCCAGGGCGGGGGGCCACCAGGAGTCGTCCCAGGCGGAGGGTGAGGAGCCCAGGATGAGGACCTCTGTCTTGTCCGAGTTCAGTTTCAGGCGGCTGGTCGTCATCCACTCGGCTACCTCTTTCATCCCTTCGTGCAGGTTGGCTCTGGCGGCGGCGGGGTCGTTGGTCAGGGAGAGGATCAGCTGGGTGTCGTCGGCGTAGGAGATTATGCTGAGGTTGTGTTTGCGTACGATGGCCGCGAGGGGGCTCATGTAGACGTTGAAGAGGGTGGGGCTCAGAGACGATCCTTGGGGGACGCCGCAGATGACTTCGGAGGCCTCTGACTTGTACGGTGGTAGGCGGACTCTCTGTGTTCTTCCGTCGAGGAAGGAAATTATCCATTCCAGCGCCTTGTCCTGGATGCCGATGTTGCTGAGGCGCCGTACTAGGGTGCGGTGGCAGACCGTGTCGAATGCCGCGGAGAGGTCTAGGAGGATGAGGGCCGCTGTTTCTCCATTGTCCATCAGGGCTCGGATGTCATCGGTGGCGGCGATGAGGGCGGTCTCGGTGCTGTGGTTGGCTCTGAAGCCGGACTGTGAGGGGTCGAGGGATCCGTTCGTCTCGAGGAAGGCGGCCATCTGCTTGTTGACGGTCTTCTCGATGACTTTGGCTGGAAACGGGAGGAGCGAGATGGGCGGTAATTCTTGAGTTCGGTGGGGTCCGCTGTGGGTTTCTTGAGAAGAGCGCTGAGTTCGGCGTGCTTCCAGCTCTCGGGGAAGGTGGCGGTGTCGAAGGATGTGTTGATGATGTCTCGCAGGTGGGGTGCGATGACAGCGTCGGCCTTGTTGAAGACGTGGTGAGGACAGGGGTCGGTCGGTGATCCGGAGTGGATGGAGTTCATCGTGCGGATGGTGTCTTTGGTGCTGATCGGGGTCCAGGCGTGGAGGGTGGTGGTGGGGGGTGGTTGTTCGGTCATAGTGTGCGTTGGTTGGTTGTTGAAGCTGTTGTGTATGTCGGCGATCTTGTTGTGGAAGTATGAAGCGAGGGAGTTGCAGAGGTCTTGCGATGGGGTGATGTCGTTGTTTCCTGCGCTGGGGTTGGAAAGCTCTGTTCTGCATTCTGTCCATCAATTGTTGTTTTGGCTAGCAGTTTGCTCCATTCATAGTTGTTGATAGCTTTGCTCTTTTTGTAATGCTTCTATAAATTTATAGAAGTGTAGGTTGGGTTCCACTAGTGTGAATTGGTAAGCATTGTGTCATCGTTTTAATGCATTGTTTGTTTTGGCACCCTGTGCCAAGGTGCCTTTATAGACATTGCACCATGATATTTAGAATGTGAGTTGGCATCTGTGTTCGGAGTGATGCAGTCTGCCAACCAAAGTGTCTTTCAAATAATCTGTTAGGGGGCTTATTATTCTTCATTTGGTTGGAAGTAAGGGCTTTCTATTAGTGAATTGTATTGGTTGGCTACCTCTTTCTATTAGTAATTTGCATTGGTAGGCCCCCTCTAGAGGCTAGTGCTAGCATGGTTTTTATTTCAAATGCAAAGTGAATGTTTGTACAACATTCTACACATAGGCTCGATTATCAGTATGGCGCTCCAAATGACAGACTTCCGTCATGGCGATTGGGAGAACGCTGCCATGCCAAAGGCCTCTCAACCACCATATAACAACACTCTGGTGGTGTCGGCAGTGCAAAAGCGGGGGCATGTTTCAGCTCATAGATGGCCAGAAGCATATGCTGCCACTGTGGCAGTGGCATTTGCACATTGGTGCACTGTGTACTGTGCACCATGTTGTGCATGGTACAGAGTGCATGCATGACAGTGCAAGCAGAGGGGGCACAACATGTTTCCCCAAGCACACTCCATGGGCTAAAATGCCCTAGGGTTCCTGTTTAGGGCCCCTTTCCGTGCCTCTCCGCCAACCTTTTCATGGCGGGGTCACAGCCATGAAAAGATCAGCAGAAAGGCATGTTGGAATCTGCATTGCTGTGCTGGCATAGGCACCGCCGCCACAGACCACCACTTTCCTTACTGTAGTCCCATCGGGATCCAGGCGGTCGTGGCAGTATTATGTCAGGCTTATGGTGGACCAAACTTTTGATCAGGCAGTGGAACTGCTGTACTCTTAATCAGGCCCCTAGTGCATATCTTTGGAGATATCTTCATATGCTTTGATTAAAATGATAGTAACAGCCTTGAATGGCTTTGTGGGGGGCACATTTTTAAAATAGTATGAATCATGTCTTGTCAAAGTATATGATATTTTAGGTGGTTGTAGTAATCAGTTTTTTTTGTTGAATGTAGTTTAAGATGATGTAGTAAGTGCTGCTTTGTTTATTTGGCAGAAGGGCATATATAGAGATATATTTGTATTTTGATATTCACTATGTATAGTGTATATTTGAGTGGATGGTTTGGGACACATTTTGAATGTCCCATCTAATATCCACTTTGACACTAGCTAGGTATTAGTACGTTTTTTTCTGTGGAGAATATTAGGATGTGTTTCTCATTATTCAGGATGTCATGCAAAAGGAAAGACTCATCATTATGTGTCATTATGTAATAAGGGGCACGCCATTATAGCCACTACCACTGGATCTATGTATCTATGAAATAGCTGAGTGGGCTGTAAAAGGTAACAACCACGACTTGACTAGGCACAGTGCCTAGAGCATGTAGAATCGCTGGGACCTCAAGGAACCACCCAAGGTAGTGACGAGGAGGACCCACGGAGGACGGCTGTAGTGTGAGAACACAGGTGCGAGCTCCGTACAACTCTGTGGGAAAGTTACAATTGGAATTTTAAAGATTAAGGACACTTAAAGAGAGCACTTTGAGCAAACTCTTTCAAACATAGAAGGTTCTAAGGCCAGCACCCTTGTGAGCCCTGGAGTACTGGTGTTACCTAACCCAGGGAAGCCGGGTGCAGAAGTGTGAAGTGATGTAGGGAATCTTCGTCTTTTTCAATGGCTTAATGCTGTAAAGTGCTGCTGCAGTGAAAAGAAAAAGTGTCTGGTGAAATCCAAGCCTGGATTCGAGGTGAGAAGAACCTGAAAGCAGAGGGGATATAGTCTGGGTCAGCTCAAGATGACCAGGGGCTCAGCAGACAAATGCCCAATGATATCGGGTGCTTCAGGTGAGTTGATGCGATGCTTCACTCTGCAGCCACGGGGGACCAGGAGAGGTCGAGGACAACCAAAGTCTGGAGGTGAGCTGTCCCACAAAAGATGTTGAGTGTTGGGGGTGGCTACACCCATGTCCTTTGTCCAGTTTCATGCCAGAGCAGGAGCAATGGCTCCTGTAACCAGTTTGAGCTGGACTATGCACAGGGACACAAAATGAGGGGGTCAGTGTTCGGATGGAATACGAACAAGCCTTGGCAACAGCAACACATCCGGTCAGAGAAAATCAGCTTTGGTGAGGACCATCAAGGTCCTGGGGACTCTCTAAGCAATGGAGAGTCAGGGCACATCTGGAGAAATCAGGAAAGCCCACTGAAAGTTAAATGCACCTTCACAGGGACCCACAGGGCAACGAACCAGGGATTGCAAAGTGACCTCAAGAGGAATCGCGAAATACCAGCCCACGGATTACTCGTGGATTGTCAGCCAGAAATCTTTGGTGGAAACAGTGCTCGGGGTCAGGACTACAAATTGCCCAAAGCACAGCCTCAGGGGTTGCTGGAAAGCATATGTTGCTGCAAAAGACCATGGTGCACAGGGGTTTGGGTTGTACGGTCCCCATGAGGGATACAGGCCTCAGAATTGCTGAGAGCGCAGATCAACCTCAGAGATCTTGGGAACCCACCTCCTGTGTTGCAGATATCCTCAGGAGCTTTGGAGATGCAAACTGGTCAGATTTGTTTAGGTGCCTGCTTAGCATGAGAGTAACTCCTTTACTCCAAGGCGAATTCTTCAGTTGTCCAGAGTCGTGCAGCTCATCAAAGTACTTGGTTTCTGTAACGGAGTTTAGTCCAGGTAAAGTCCTGTAGTCAGGGGTTCCTACTTTAAACCCAAGGAAGGGGTTGGACAAACTCTGGGGACCCACCTATGGGAGGGTCAGGACAGAGGGGTGGCTACATCCATGTCCTTTGTCCAGTTTCATGCCAGAGCAGGAGCAAATGGCTCCTTTAACCAGTTTGAGCTGGACTATGCACAGGGACACAAAATGAGCCCCCAGTGCAGACATCAATGCACTCTGAGAGTGCACCCACCCAGCCTCAATACACTAAAGCCTGTCTGGTAGGTGGTTACACCTTCCTGTGACAGGAAGCCTATTGTCCAGCCTCTCCTGCTCTAGCTCAGCTCAGCATCAGGAGGGCAGATGCTTGTCTGTGGCTGCCAGCATCCATTTTGTAATGCCCAGGTCGAGAAAGCCGGTACTGGGGGTACCAGTGTGTCGCATATGTCCCTTTAGGAGGGTGGGATCATACCTGCGCCACCAGTTACTGGTGGGCAGATATGATTCCAAGGTGTTTGACACCAAACACATGTTTCGAAACAGTCGTTTTAAAGTTAGCATTTACCGCAAGGTTATAATGCACTTAAGAGTATATGGTTGGCTGCATCACAGAAGAACCCCAGAGAATAGATTCCGAAGGCTGCAGAGTGGCTCTGCTCATGCATGGGCACCTTCTCACATAAAACCCAGCACCTGGCCTTCAGGATTGATAAGGCCAGTCATTGGGGTGATTTATAGGTTTATATGTACAGTGATGTAAGGTAGATATAGTGAACTTATATCTAAGTAAGGGGTGTATGCACCACCTTACACAGGCTGCAGTAGCAGACCTATTGTGTGATTTTGAATGGTCTTCCAGGGGTGGCATAATACATGCTGCAGCCCCTGGGAGGCCTTTGGAGTACCTATGCCCTAGGTACCTAGTATACCTTATACCTGGAACTTATAAGGGTACCCCATAATCCAATCCGGAGTGTACTTAAAGTACATGCAATACATTTAGAGCAGAAAGCAGCTAGGCTGGGGTCATGGATAGCACGATCCCAGCCAGTCTAAGTTGAAAACAGTGAAACATGAGCAAAAAGTGGGGGTAACTATAAGAAGTAGATCCTACTCTCCTACAATTGTCGCTTGCTGGGAGTGCCAAAATCACATAAGCAGTGTAACCAGATCCTTTCTACTACACAAATCCACCAATAAACCTAAGGAATTTCTAGATTTTATGCACCCAGCATGTGCACGTACAGTATTTCTACAGTTTAGATATGGGACACTCCCAGTCACAGCCTTTACAACCTCCTGGGAAGGTGAGCTGAGAACACATTATTTTTGTTGTTGTAAATCTGTTATAGAAACCAATGAACATTTGCTATTTTTCTGACCCCTAAATGCTAAAGCCAGAAGCAAGTGGATAGTGCTCCTTTGCACTCTGAGTTTGGCGGACCAAGGGAAGCATATAGAATCAACAATAGTCATAGAAGCTGTATCAAAGCTCTTATATGCAGCTTGGATAAAGAGGCAAAAGCTACTAAGCAACATAACTGGATTAGATTTAATGAGGTCTGACATAACGCACCTTTGCCTATACAGATTTTAAATTACTATTTATCACTGTTTTTATGTATGTGAAAACCAGGTTTACCTAAGTATTACTTTTTTAAATGTTTTATTTGTAATTGTTTTTATACTCTTGGTGATATAATTTTATTTTGTCCTATCAATAAACTTGGAGAAATGTGTTTTACATGTCTTTATTCTATAAACATTTATATTGATATTATTCTCTACAAACATGCAAATAATTATGCTTTATTATATTTCTGAACACCAACAATATCAATAGAATTCCAAAAACTATATCTACTGAATAAAGAAACTATAACATAACCTATTTTAAAATGTTAGACATAAAAAAGTGCAATTTCCTATTCCCACAACAGTCTAAACATATTGGGGTAGATGTTGGATACTAAAAGGCTGAAATGTACTATTCCCACTCGGGTTTAAACATGTAGAGGAAGTGACATTTACTATTTTGACTCCAGCCTAAGAAAGAAGTGGGAGGTATTGGACACTAAAGGGGTGAAATGTACTATTCCCACTCCAGGCTAACCAATTGAGGTAAGGTGTTGGACCTAATGGGGTGGAAGGTAATATTCCCACTCCTGTCTAACTTTATTGAGCAAGGTGTTGGACATTAAAGGGTGCAATATGCTACTCCCACTCCAGTCTAAAGAGATTGAGAAAGGTGTTGGACACTAAAGGGGTGACCCCTACTATTCCCACTCCAGCCTATCCAATTGGGGTAAGGTGTTGGACACTAAAGGGGTGAAATTTACTTTATTATTCCCACTCCAGGAAGTTCATATTGTAGAAGATGATGGACAGTAAAGGGGTGACATTTACTATTCCAACTCCAGCTTAACCATATTGGGAGAAGTTGCTGTACACTAAAGGGGTTGCAATAACTATTCTTGGGGTGGGCGGAACTCAATATTTTACTCTGCAGAATTCCTTTGAGTAAATTAAAACTCCAAGAGATTCTGCGGAGTTTCAACCACCCATACAGTCACTTACTCAATTCCTTATGGAAGTTGTTCTGCTATTAAGATTGAAGAATAAGCAGAAAACGTTTTCGGAGGGTTGTGGATAACAAAACATCCTGCATTCAGATAACCAGACATGGCTCCTGAAGCACCATGATATGCTTTCAAAAGAAGTGGTTGCACTGACGAATATGCAGCAGCAGCCTGAGCAATACAAATGTCAACTTTTCTTATAGCTGCGTAAGTCACCTTAAGTGCGGCAGCCGGAGATTCTACCAAGAGTTTTGAGGGTAAAATGATGACCACCTGTAAATAATATCTATTGTTATAGTATTTACCAGTGGGTTTTTTAAGTTCTAACCAAATCCAAACCATGGTGTGCCTATTTACCGACTCTGACATAGTTTGTATACAATAGAGGCAACCGTGGACTCTACAGCCAATGAGCACTTCAGAATTGTGTGACATGACCTAGGATTGGTTGATATACTACCAACGTGCCATTCCTAGAGTCCCTTGCACATTATGAGACCCTCCCAGTGCCAGACAACTCCTGCCAATAGGCTCATTGCTCAGCCATGGAATCGGCTGTCGTGACCTTGAAGTACTGGCGTTGGGAAGTAATGTAACTTGTTAACAGAACAACAGCGGGCAACCAACTTTAGATTGAATTCACGGATGGTCCTTGAAAGTAGTGGTAAGTTAGTCGTGTCATCTGAGCTTGGGGAGTAGAAAGGCTTTAATATCAATGGGAATGTGGGTGGAGGTGGGTGGGAACCATCATGCTGGTGATGGGCAGATGGCTTGTGATGGCCAGCACTGCAGGAGCCTGGAACAAACAGAATTGCAGAGGACCTGTGACAGCCAGAAGTAGTTGGCTGGCATTGTGAAAATCATTGGTGCAGTGTCAATGACACTTTCCTCAGGGTTTGCACGATGCTAGAAGGGTCCAATTCCGGGCAGCTCCAACTCTGATTGTCGTTATGACACAGACTGTTAGAGTGGCCAGGTGGGGGAAAGGGTGTTGGAAGGAAACAGCAGGGAAGGAGATCTGAAATAGAAATCACAGTACGTATTACATTTGAATAGTGTCTGCTGCGGTCTCAAAAGCTATTTACTATAAGAAAGACATATTCACCTGCAGCTTGCCTTATGGTTAGTATGATGGGAATGAGAAAGTAAGCTATAAAAACAAAATGTGTAGTAGTATTAATGGTTACATTTTTATAATAGGTCTGTAAAACAGTGATATTGTAGGATTAAACATAGCCCTAAACCTACCATAGCTTAATTTTCATATTCTTTAAGTCACACAGCTTTTCAGTAGAACTGTGGAGCAAGAACCAGCTTTTTACCATCTCCGTTTCTGTGCTGATAAAATAATTAGGTAGAGCAGAACCTGCCACGCAACTTTGTACACATAACTAGTCTTTAGTTCTTAGCAGTTTTTAGCAAGTTGTTCAGGATATTGATGCCTTCATTTAAATGAGCCACAAGTCACTTGCAATGTTCGTAATACAATTGTCCACATCGTCCAAAAAACATCAATGCCCAACCGGTTCCAAAAATTATCCAAGAAGCAGTCTTAGACTAAACGCTTTATCAGATCCGCCAGATTAATGTAGGGAAATGAACGCACTTACCCAATGTTGGCTGAGCGTCAGAATTCCCTTCTTTCATTGCCTAATTCTCTGTGTACCTGATCGTCACTTGAAGAATCCCTGCTTCAGTTTTTACAGCTCGCAGGAACAATCGGAAACCAGCCACATCCGATGTAAAGAGCGACGGGAGTATAATCAGCGGCCAAACAAGGGCGAGGTCTCCTTTTATAGAAGAGCCCTACCCAAGATGGTTGCTACGTCGGGGGACGCAATGGAGGCATGGTCATACGGGTACGGGTGATGCCTGTAAAAGACGAAATGTTAGCACACAGAGTACATTGTGTGTTGAAGACTAGGGGGATATGATATACAATAAGGTTTGCGCATCTCAATACCTGAACGTGGACATAATATATTGCGTAAATGTTTCAACTGCTTTATCTAAGGAAGTCCACCATAACTTTTCTTTTACTACATTCTTTGTCCTTACCATCCCGAAAGGTCCTTCATGGCATAAACTTGAAACCCAACTCCTCATGCCCTCAGGTGGAATAACTTTACAACCCCGATAAACTATGTCATTATCTATAGATAGTTTGGATCTAACATCCCAAAAGGCTTTGCAATCTTTTGACAAAAACTCTTTTTTAGGCCACCCTTCCGACATGTACTTAATAACTTCTAATAACACTTTGTCTAATAAGTGTTTCTCAATCCAATCCTCATGTTCTAAGGCAGCGATACCTGAATCATAAACGAATGCAACCTTATAATCACTCTAAGTGTCATCTTCACATGTCTCTAATGGAATTGATAACCTTGATAAACAATCAGCAATTAAATGATCTTGTCCTGGAACATAAACCATTGTATATATATAATCTTTCATTCTCATAGACATCCTCGCTAATCTAGATGATGCAGATGAAATACCTTCTGTGGAGAGTAATTTAATCAGTGGTTTGTGGTCACTGCAAACCACTACAGGTTTGCCCCAAATAAATACCCTAAAAGGTCAAGTGCCCAAGCACAACCTACCTAAGGCTTCTCTTTATATTATAGGGTATTTTTCCTCAGCGGGTGGAATAGATCTGGATGCAAATAAAATTATGTTTTCCTTTCCTTGGGTATCCTTTTGAGAAAGAACCGCTCCTAGACCTTTATTACTTGCACCCACAGTGACGTAGGAATTTAAATTAGGATCAAAACTGTTTAAATGCAGCACCTTCTCTAGAAACTCTTTAATGTATTGGAACTCCTCTGCACACAGGGAATCCCAACAAAATTTTACATGTTTTTTAAGGAGTTGTCTAATGTTTTCCAGCACAATTTGAAATACATTTTCTACAGTATTCAGCCATTTCCATGAAGTATCTAACCTCATCCTTACTAGTGGGTGATGGGGCACTTGCAAAGGCATCAATTAAAGCTGGTTTGGTTTAACACCTTCCTCACTTATAATGTGACCTAGATATGACACACTTCTTTCTGCACATTTGCATTTACTCATTTCAACTGCTAAACCCTTTCTATTCAACATGTCTAATGTACTTTGTTACCTCTCATCATTTTGATTTCTTTAATTCCCAAAACTTAAAATGTCATCCTGTAAAAATAATACACCCTTTTCCTTGCCAAGTAGATTATGTCTTTGGAATATAGCCGCAGCCAAAGCTAATCCAAACGACATATGTTTATATTGGAAACATCCAAATGGTGTAATAAAGGCTGTAATTTTCCAGGACTTTTCTGATAATAGAATCTGGTGGTATGCATTCGAAAGGTCTATGGTTGAAAACCATGAAGCATCTTTAAGGGAGTGAACCATTTCTTTTATCTTAGGCAAAGGAAAGCGGTCCAGTCAGAGCTCTCTACGGGTTCAATTACATCCATGTTTCTCAATCTCTCCAATTACTTTGAAACATCATCTTTTATCATCATAGGTACCATCCTCATTTTGTGTATCTTTGGATTAGCATCTTGTTTAAGAACAATTTCGTTTTTGAAACCTTCAAGTGCACCTAACTGTTCTTTAAAAACATTCAGAAATTTATTTTCCAACTCTTTGCCCATAGAGATACCTTCGTTCATTAGTAGCACTTGTAGGTTCCCTTGGTCATGCCAGCCTAAAACTGACGGTCCATTCTAGGCTACATATCAGTTTTCTCTTGCATGTCTGCCCTTAAATGCAAAAGATAACCATCTGTAACTGATGATGTCTATTTTTTCACTGGTAAAGCTTTCAGGATTTATGTCAGGAGGTGATAAAAATTCTCCTATTTTCTCTTTAAATTTATCCCTCCATACTTCTTCATTTACGATGGTAAAAGATGAACCAGAATCTGCATAAATCTTTACTCTAACTCCACCAAGGGACATATTACATTCAGGTTTCTCTATAGTGTTCTTGTCATCAATATTGAGTATCAATCTTTTCTTTTCTGTGAGGTTTAAAACACTTCCATGTTCTTCCTTATCCTCTTCTTCCTCACTACTGTCAGAACTTTTAATGTCAATGCGGCAACCTTTGAAAAATGCCCAAATACACCACAGTTCATGCATTTTTGTCTGATGGCCGGACAAGTCTCGCTGTAGGCTAAATGATCCTTACTACCACACTGATAGCATTTACAATCTGATTTATTAATTTTCCCATCTGTATTATTAGATTTCCCGTTTTGCTCAACTTTCTTTTTATAATCAACTTTTTTACTATTGACTTTGAAAACGCATGAATCCTCCTTCTCAGGATATTGCAATTCTGTTGCACATCTTCCAGACATTTCTGCTTTCCTCACTATATTACCTACCTCTTCTAAAGGGGAATCTGCTTATCCACAAATGATCTTGAATAGTGCTGTTAGTCAAAGTCAAAGTCAAAAAGGTTTATTGCATAATTAATTAAAATTATTACAATTTTCACATTATAAATATTAATACAAAGTGTAAATATGTTTGGTAAAATTAAGTCTCCTCCCTTGTTAAAAATGATGTGGGACGATGTTTTAAAAGTTTCTTCCGGAGATGCTCCCGCTGTCTTTGAATATCAAAATGTTTTTGCTTGTTTATACAAACTTTACCACTCGTTAAAATCAAGGCAGCCTTAGTGTCCTGCTTCTTAACCTTCTCCTCGTTCTACTTGGCTCAAACTTTTTTTCACTTCTGCCATGAATATTGTTCCCCGGCAAGCCATAATAATAGAACTCCCTCCCAACCAACAAGTTACTGCTTGTCTGCAGGTGCGGATATTTAGCTCATTGCAAATACCTTTTAACAGTCGTTGCCGTTGTGCCATAAGTGCAGGACAGACACACAAAAAATGAGCTAATGATTCTGTTTTATAGCCGCATAGTCTGCATTGCGCAGTCTCGTGGTTACCTTTCCAGGATGGTAATAGATCCTTCGAGATGTGCATGCCCATCCTATAATCTGTAAAGGCTCTTTTTAAATGCACGTTGAAGTGAGAGGTTAAGTAAGCGTGTGGTAGTCCTGCTTTGAAGGAATTGATAATGGTCCAGCCGTGTCGCCGTTTTAGTAGTGTCCCTTTATCTTCTTGAAAGGATTTTTTCCTTGCTACCTTGTTGGCCAATCTGCTTATGCTTGCTTTATCCATCGCGGATTCCCATGCAGCTTCCAACTCCAGCTCTTTTACGCAGATTTTCAGGTAGTTTCCCCAGGAGCACGGGGTTCCGGTCTCCCCTTGATTTTTTATAACTTCCCAGTTTAGCCAGTCCATGGATTCCGGGTCTGCAGATCTAAGTTTATGGCACAGTTTTACGAAGCCGCTCATGCTCCTATATTTCTGGTTTTGCAGACCAAATTCAAGCCTAACTTGCGAGGCTGAGGCACATCTTGGAAGATTAAAAACTGCTTTGTAGATTTTGGTTTGGAGCTCATTTAGTAAGTCTGTTTCCTTGCCACACCAGGTGACTAGACCGTAAGACAGAGAGGGTAAAATTTGTGCCGACATGAAAATCAACAGATGTTTGTGATTTGGACAGTCCATCTTTGTTTTTAGTAGACGGTAAGCGAAGATTAGGGTCTGGGCTTTTGCGCGTATTGCAGTTCTATGCTCCGTTTGTTTTGCGCCCTGAGATATTGTGATTCCGAGGTACTTGTACGACCCTTGTTCCTTCACCTTTGTCCCGTTCACCATCCATGTATATCTTCGTTTCTTTGGGTCTACCAGACGGACCACTTTTGTTTTTTCTTTGCTTAGGTCCAGACCCTCTTGCTTTAAATATTTTGCTAGTAGGTTTAGAGCTCTTTGTAGACCAATTGGAGTTTTACTCAGCAGTACTATATCATCAGCATATTGTAGGCAAGGAATTCGATGATTAGCCAATGATGGAGGGTGAACTTCGTCCGTCTCCAGCACTTTTGCGAGGTCGGAAAGGAAAAGATTAAAAAGGGTGGGTGCTAAAACGCAGCCTTGTTTTAGGCCCTGGTACGTTGGTATATTCCTTGTGGTATAAGCTCCATTTCCCAATTTCACCTTTGCCCATGTGTTTTGGTATAGAACTTTTATTGCCTTTAACAGTTTGGTCGGCATCCCCCAACACTGTAGCTTACCCCATAAACGCTCTCGGTTAACTCTGTCAAAGGCCGATTTGATATCGACGAAGCAGGCGTACAACCGTGCGCCCTTTGCTGCCATTCTGTCCGTTAGTAATGACAGGCAAGTGAGGTTGGTGATTGTTCCCATTTTCCGCCTAAAGCCTGTCTGGAACCAAGGAATTCTGTTTGATTCTTCAATCCATTCTTGCAGCTTTAAAAGGATGCAGGAGGCGTAAAGCTTTGCTTCTACATCTATCAAAGATATAAGCCTATAGTTTGTTGGAATACGATGGTCACCATGTTTAAAAATTGGGTGAATGACGTTACCCTTCCAAGACGCGGGAACCTGGGCATCATTATAAATATGATTGAAAAGTGGCATTAGGGTATCTGCCCAGAATTCCGGGTCGTGTTTGAAGATGGCGTTGGGCAGTCCATTCGGGCCTGCAGCTCCTTCAGCTTTTAGTCTTTTAATAATTTTACAGAGTTCTCCTCTAGTAGTTAGTTCCGGGAATACCGTCTCCTCTTTTGAACCCCCCTTCGTCCCTAATCCTTCTGTACCTGTGCTGTTGATTCCCGTCTGATCATCCTCAATTAAATTTGTTGACCTTATGTCGTTCGAGAGACCTACTGTTGTTGTGCAATATAGGGATTGTACGTGCTGGGACCAAGCGTCAGCTCCTACTCCTGCTTCCTGATGGAGTTTAGATCCTTTGTTTAGATCATTAATCATGCCCCAAAAGTAACGGCTGTTAGGATGTTTTCCTGCACTTAGGAGTTTATTCCATAGATTTTCCTTGTAGGAGGATTTTGCGATGCTCAGTGACTTTCTATAAGCGTTTCTGGCTTCGATCAGGTCTCCCTTGTTTGCTTGTAACCCCAGTCTTTTTTGTCGTGCTAGATCTCGGGCCGCTTTGGCTACCCTCCTTTTTTTTGTTCTTAGTTCCATGTTGAACCAAGGCTCCTTTTTGAAGGTAGACTTGATCTGTGTCCCTGGTGTTGCTGGGAATTTATGGAGAAGGTCCAGGACCAATTGCTCCCAATTTTTTACAAGATCTTCCTTTTTTTGCAGCCCTTGCTCAAGTATTCGAGCTGTGACGGCGGACCGAATTTTTTCCAGCCCTTCTCCTCGCCATTTTAATTTCTTTAGGTTGAATTTGGATGCTTGATGAAGTAGACAAGAAAGGTTCGGTGCCAGAGTGGGCGTGGTGTTTAAGGTGGTTATTTGGGGGAAGTGGTCACTTTCTGGCCCCTGAACAATTTTGAAAGTCTCGACGCCTGGAACTAGGTCGTTGCTTACTATTGTGTAGTCTATCGTTGAGTGAGCCCTTCCACACAGGTACGTAATACCTGCCGGCCTGTCCCCCCTCGTGTTGCCGTTCAGAATCGTCAGACCTAGTTCTCTTAGGTTGGAAGTTAACCTCGGCATGTTTCCTTTTGCCCTGTTTTTGCCGATTAGGTCACAGTTGAAGTCCCCGGAGATTAATAATGAACATCCTGAATGGGTTTTTTGCATCAGTTTTATCAGTGACGTTAGGCTTGTTTGTTTATCTTGGTGTGACTTCCGTTCCGGGTGGATATAGACGTTGAGAATTATGATTTGCCACTGCTCGGGCCCAACTGCCAGAGTTTCTGTGATTCTGGTCACTTGCACCCAATTAAGGCCTACGTCCAGTGCTTCCGATGTCCAATTGTATTTTTGGGTTATGTGAGTTGATAGGCCTCCCCGGGGGAACCCAAAGTTTGAGAGTCTTTCTGCCAAGATGTGGTGGGCCTTGAATCCTGGTATTACTGTGGGTGATAATTTCCATGACTCCTGAATCAGGGTATATCTTGTTGGGAAAAGAAGGCTTGTGTGTCATGGTCCAGCTCCATTTCTTGGAAGCCGTGTACGTTCCATGAACAAACAGAGAGGTTTGTTGTTTTTTAAACACTCTGCATTTCCTCCCTCCTGCATGGAGTCATTGAAAGGTTTTTCTCCGTGTTAGGGACCCCGCCATGTCCCCGCCATGTTGACTGGTTGGTTGCTTATTTACTTTCAAGATTACCCCATCCGTTGAACTTGATGCTGCTGGTGGTGAAGTAGCGCGTGCACCTAGTAGACAGGAAAAGGGAGAACCTTTTTTTTCGTTCCCCTTTGTTTCATTGCGGGTACTTTTTTGTAACGGGAATGGATATCTTGGGCGTGTGTTTCGTACAATCGATATTCCCCATGTTTCAAAATGATCTTTTGTAGAGAATATCTTGTCTGTGATGGCCTTTGAGGCCCACGTCGTGACGGAGTCTTCAGAGTCTGTGTTCTGACGGTTTCTTTTGAATTCGACGGCCAGGAGGTCCTGTGATGTTATCTCACTTAGTGCTGGTGTTTCATGAAACAGTTTTAGCAAGTTGCCTCGATTAAGGATATCCTGTGGTCCCTTTGATGGATATTCTGGAATAAAAGTTAGCTTGTGATATGGAGATTCAGAGTGATGAGAGAGTTTATTAGAAACTTGCAGGAAGCCTGTTTTGGTCAGTTGAGGCTTCGTAGATTCATTAAGGTTGCTACTTTTGGGGGGGAATCTTGTTCCTGATCCATTTTCACTGAGTTCGTCGTAATTATTGTGCTTTGGTTTTGTCCAGGATTGGACTGCTCATACGGCAAAGGATTGTGCCGCGTTTGGAGTAGGGCGCAGGAGCGCTCGTTTTCCGAAACAGTGACGCACATGCAGGCAAGTGCAGTGTTCCACTTTGGTCCTGAAATTCCTCCTGGATTTACATTTGAAGATGTTACCAATTTCAAGGAGCTGGGCTGTGTACTGGGGGGCATCGGATCGTGATGGTTGGCCGATTTAGATGGAGTTTGTATGCCAGGGTTTTCTCCCATGGGTTGTCTGGGCTTTGATTGCTCTGAACCTCCGTTATCTATGATATGGGTAGAGTTGGTAATTCCTTGCCTTGGGTTGTGATCTTTCGTTAAGACTGAACATGTTTCTCTTTGGTCACTATGGACTGTAGCTAATGTGGAATTCGTTGGGCAGGATTGATTAGCGGATAATGTTGTTGCTCTCTGCCTTGATTCCCCGTCCCTCACGAGGATTTGGGTGTCTAGTTTGTCTGACGGCTGGTTTAGTTCCTCCTTATCGCCTTGCGGCGTGGTCATTAAGGTGGAGTTGGTTTCCTGGGGAGTATTCACTTTAAAGATCGGAAACAAGTTGCCTAGTTCTCTGTTTTGTTGCTGTTTATGCTTTAGTCTGGCTTTCCTGGCCTTTTTCTTTTGTCTCTTGGTTGCTATTTTTTCCTCTTTAAAGGATATTTGAGTGGGCTGAGTTGTTTCCGGATCTTGTGCTGATCTTTCTGGCCACGCTTCCCTTAGGTTATGTTCTGAATCCTTTCGGTGGTTGCTCTTTAATTGCTCCTTTATGCTTGAGGTGGATCCATGGGATGGATGTGATTTTTCCGGAGTAAGATTGGTTGTTTTTTCGGCCGGATTGCGGGAGTGTCTTACCTCCCCTAGAATGTCCATCAGGATGGCCGGCAAACTTGCTAATTTTTCAATTATGAGACCACAACCACAATAACACTCTTGTTTGTTTGGGCCGATGTGGGCGTCTGGTTTCCCCTGGTTTATTACCAATGATGAAAGTGAGTCCAATTTTGTGTTTATGCCTGCAATGTGGCCCGCCACTAAGGTGATGAGGTCAATCTGCACCTCCATTTTATTTGATTGATAGTTCAGGACTTTTATGGCTTGATCTAAAGAACTTAATAAGGTCCTGATCCATGTGGACGGCTGATCTCCTTGTGTCTTGTTTGAATCTTTGGTGTCTATATCCATCGAGCTGCCTGATGAAATAGTTATTGGTGCCGTTTGATTGGAGTGAAGGTCATTTATTGACGTGGTGTTACTGTCATTTATGGTAAGGTTAGGATGAGTTCTTTTTTCCACTGGGCAGCATGGGGTAGACATCGCCAAACCTAGACTCGGGTATTGATTTTTCGGACTCGGCTCAGTTCGTAGTGCTCTACCTTGAGTGTCTAGGTACATAGATATCCTCTCCGTTAGTTCTTCCAATTCGGAGTCGTTCTATAGAAACAACGGTTTTTGCCATGGATCTCCGTCTCGTAGGGATACTGAAGGAGAATTGCTATGGGTTGCCGGTCCCTCGTTGGGCCTTGCTGGACCATCGTTAGGCCTTGGTGGACCTTTGGAATCCATTACTTCAACCAGGTCGGTAAGTGTTGTGCTGTGGCTTGTCGGTCCTTCGTTAGGCCTTGTTGGTCCTTTGAGATCCATTGCTTCAACCAGGTCGGTAAATGTTGTGCTGTTGTTAATATTCCGACTACACTCCTTTGTGATGGGATCAACCACAATGTCCTTTGGGATTTTGGCGTGATCTTTTTCCCCTAAGTGGGGGTTTGAATAATGCACTTGTGCAGTAACGATCGCTGAGTTTCCCTTGGGTGTTGGGCCCTTAGATTGTGGTTGGGGAGTTGACCCTTGTTGACCGTCGGTCGTGTTAGATGGGCTTTTAACCGGTGTAGGGAGGATGTTAATTGGGGAAATAGGATTAGGCAAGTTGCTGGCCTCAACAGTTGGTGCGTAAATTGCTGCAATGGGATCCTTTAGATAAAAGAATTTTAGGAGCCCTGATTTTCTTGTAGGATTTGATGTCATTTCAGGGGTTGGTACTGAGACCAACCTCTCCCTTGGGCTGGATTTGGCCCCTGAAGGAATGTCTTCTGCGTTTTGCTTCTTTGATTTTTTTTGAGGGCTTTTTGTTTTCAACCGGGTGTCGCGTTCTCCCTGATCTCATTTTTCCCCGATTGGGGCTCGGGCCCGCTTCCTTCCGCTCCTTGCCCCCCTGATCTTTAATGAGGGAGTACTAGGGACTTGGCGTCTTGGCGTGGTCCAATAGAGGTTAATACGGGTCAGCACGGGTCAGCACGGCAGTGTATGAGGAATTGGCGGCGAGGTTATACGGTTCTTAGCCAGCTAGTGGGAGAGATTTGCTCCCTCTTCCTCTTTGCCCCCGTCCTTGCGCCTGGCACTTCAGTTTGATTTAAGTTTGAATTTTTTCTCGCTAAGTGTCTGCCGGTCAGTACCAGTCTGTGCTGGTCCGCTGAGGTGCGGGCTGTCTCCCGATGTTTTATGCCCCCTCTTCTCCCCTGGACTCCTTGCAGCGCAAGACTACTGACTTGACCGACTCCTTACTCCCTTCTTCTGAACCCCACTGAGCCCTACTTGGTCCCGGGCTAACAGTGGGTTACAGTGTGTTGCTACTGATGCCTGGGGAGTGCTAAAGGAGTCCGCTGTGGACTGTGAGACTATGGGCAGTGACTACAGTGCTGGCAGTCCGGAGCAAGCGCAGGTGGGTACGGGTGAGACTGAACTAATGCAGGGGTGCGCTCTCACCTTGCTCCTTCGACACCTCCAGCCCGCTGCTCCGCTTCTCTGCTTGCCTGTGATCCCTTCTGTCCTCCTCCCATCCGCTCTAAAATGCAGGAAATCGCTGCTGTTGCCTGTTGTTGCCTGCTGCGAGCCGATTGGCTGATTGGCCGGGTGCCCGATTGTTCTACAAGTGCCTCTGGAGTCAGGGAGTCAGGGAGTCTGTCGCTGCCACTCGACCTCCCCCAGCCGAGAAGAGGAGGGGGAGGGAGCGGGAGGGGCACTGTGGAGTCCGGACTCAGTACGGGCGTCCTATGGGCTCGGGCTCAGGCTTGGCTCAGGCTTAGCGTGGGCGTGGGCGTGAGTGCAAACCCGGGTGATCCCAAAGTTTTGCCCGGAATAGTGCTGTTATTACTATGTATTACCAATTGATCTCTTATAAAATCGTCGTGGTTGGTTCCAAATTTACAATCAATGGCAATTTTTTTTAAGTTCAGCAATGTAATCATCAACTGCTTCTCCTTTGAGTTGTTTACGTTGGAAAAATTTATATCTGGTGATGCCAATGCAAAAATTGGGTGTAAAATATTTATCAAGGTCTTGTAAGGCCACTAAAAATGCATTTGCATCACCAGTAACCACACTTTTAGGCATTCTGTTATATGTTGTTAAAGCTATTGGTCCTAATGAGAGTAGAAGAATTCACCTTTTTTGATCTGCAGACATTTTTTTATTTTCATCTATTGCTGCAATATAATTGTAAAATTACTCTTTCCATTCTGACCAATTCATTGTAGGTTCACAACCAGAAACCCAAAAATTATTAGGTGGAATAATGGCAAAATGTTGCTGAGCTATTATATTAAATTACTTAGAGGTAGTAGAAAAGAAATCTTTCTTTTTTTTTTTTTGTAAAAAAAAAATGTACTTAAAAATAGTTTATATTTCAGTAAATGTATTAATAGTAATTATTAGAAGCTTCCCACCTGTTTCCTGTGTAAACGTGGTCCATTCAATTGTTTCTCACTCCTTCATGTGAGATTTACGCTGCGAAGCGTCAAACTAACGAAACACTTGTAAATAAAATGGCCTTCGTTGCAGGTCACGCTGCGTGACCTCATTAGCCTTGCGTGCATGCATAATTGAACACTCCTCCGTTCAGCACACATTCAGAAACAACTCGTGTCACTGCATACAGCTCTAGAATGCAAGCAGCGCGTGTGCCACTTGAATCCTGCGCTCCATCAAAAGATGCAGGACCCATTTAACAGTATCACAAATACAGCGGATTAAAGATCCTATGTTGAGTAAGTAAAAAAAATAATCCTTTGTCAAGAAGGTTTTACTTTTTGATGATTTCGTCAAAATATTGCTTTCCGCCAGCATTTAAAGTCTTTGTAGGACTTTAACCCCTTCCATGCTGATGACGAACCCCAGCCGTCATGCACTACAGTGCTCGTGTGCTGATGACGGCTGGGGTTCGTCACGGCTCGCCCCTGTTCGTGCTGTTTACAGCACACCAGGGGAATCGCGGCCGCATGGAAGGGGTTAAGATAACTATCCATTAATTTCCCTCTTCTGTAAAACAAATGCTGAGGTAAATATCTTCCAAAATCAGGTTGATGTCCTCTAGCTCGTCGCCACAAATTGTAGCATAAATCAGGCAGGAGTATTAAATATTTAAACTTCATAATTCCAGGTATGGGAAACAGGTGTGTCTCTTCCAGCAGCATCAACAGTACTGACTAGAGTACTCACATCACCTGGAAACATTGCAATACATTCCATCTCTGTGGTAACCTTACAATGCATTCTAATACATTCTAATAAGTCCCCAGTTCTATAAAAGAATCCATATACAACATATATACTAAGGTTTTGCGCATTTCAACACCTATGGACAGATAGTAAAAATACTGTAATATTGATGTACCTATTGCTGTTTCATGATTATTGTTGATGTTTCATTTTGCTGCTTTACATGATTGGTGATGACAGTGCCACCAGTGACGCGCTGTAAAGATGGCGCAATGCATCTTGCCACAAAGTCTGCGCATGACAGTGCAGCGCTGAGTAAAGCGACTACCAGGGCAATTACCATGTGTGGCAATAATGCCCATAGAGCCGCAGCCCATACCGATGACATGCAGGACCAAATTTGTGGCGGCTCTGGTACAAGAAGGGAATGAATATGTGAAAGCTGCAGGGAAATGTTACTTTAGTAATAGCATTTGGGGATTTATAATGTGTGTGTGTGTGTCATGGGTTAGATGGAGACTTTGGCATCCATTTGTGCCAGGGGAGTAACCTATAGTCATCTGGTGGGGCAAAAGCAGGACACCTGTAGCGGTCCTGGGTGGTGAGATGGGGATATGGAAGGGGCAGGGGGTTGTAGCATTCATGGGTAGTCAGAAGGGGAACTGTTACAGCCAATTGGAGGTTGTGTGCCTAGAGTTCCATCATTGCTATGGTTAAGGGTCTCCAAGTTGGTTGTTGTTTTATGTCTCTTCTGCCTCTCTGTGCCTCTGGAGTAGTATATTTCACAATGATGATACAGGACCTAAAAGCAGTTACAAAGAAGATCTGAGAGTATGGAAAGAGAAAACAGAAGTGAGATCAGCGGCTCTATAGCCAGTGGCGCAGTGAGCATGGAACCCAGGTCAGGCATACCTTTCCCACTTAGGGTGACAAAAGCAAAGAGAACAAATGATGGACCAAATGCTAAATAAGGCAAACATTCACCCCCAGTCTCAAAGAACTAGGTTAAGTCCATTGTTCTTTTGCTCAGCATGTCACCACAGTTTAGACCCAGTCCTATACAAATCAGCCTTGACCCTGGTCCTCATGGGAACAGTCCAGCCCGAACTGCCAAGCCAGGTCCTTCCTGGACAGGAAACAAGCACCCTGGGACCAGTTATGAGGTTATTTGTAAACAAAAAGAGAGAGAGGGTATATAAGTAAGTGTAGGGGGAACTCCTGGTCCCCTATTAAATATGTTCAAAAACAAATGGAGGAGTACCCCCCTGAGGCCGTAGTGGATTAGCCTCGGAACTATATTGTGGTGCATGTAGTGCCCAACCAGCCAAGGACAGCAGTAGTCCTTAAGAAGACCTCTCACTCACCAACCTGGTTGGTGACATGCTTCATCATGGGGGTCCCACCCCGAGGGCCGAGTGCAAACGGGGTGTGCTTCGACACCTGATTACAGTGGAGCAGGTATTTTTTCTTTTTATATGTGCAGTGAAATATTTAAAATAAGTGATTTAAAAAGTATCCAATGCTACTCGCTCCTGGATTTTATTCCGGAGTGATTGGACACTAGGTAAAAGATATGTAACACCTTTGTCTAATTAGGCCGGCTGCGGTGTTAGCGACGTGTTGTGTATTAAAAAAGGCGCATGTATTATGTGATTAGAAAATAGGTCTACATGTTTCAACCATTTTATTATTATCGGTTTTCGTCAGGACAAAAGTGAAAGCTCTAGGTGGTACACACACGCTAAGGTGTGCCCTGCCCTAGATCATTGTGTAAGCAAGAACCACAAAATTGTGGTTCATACAAAAAGTGAAGCGATCTTCTTCCTGGTTCTGGCAAAAAACCTGAAATATAAAACTTGAGGGAAAGGAGGTTGGGACCACAATAACATAGGACAAACAGTTTGTCAAACACACGACACACATACATGTACGAAGGTAACAGCCAGCCTGGGGTTTCAAAGTCATGGTGGGCAGTGCGTGATCATGTGACCCGCACTAGTTGCGTATTCTCCCAAACTGTGCATGCGTGTCTCTAAAAACATAAGATACATCCCATTCATATACATGATATGAACTATTGCAAGGTGATGAGGGACGTGGATGGAGCAGTTGAACACGTGTCAGGGCAGTATAGTGACCAACACAATTATATATAAACACCTTAAAACCACCTTAATCCATTTCGCGATAAACAAATACATATATGCGTGCAGATCGGGTCCTCTCAAAGTGCTGTACACACTCATATGCATTTAAGAGTGGCTTACTCTGATTAGATAAACTATTTGCTTCATGGGCGTCCCGGTTCCAATGGCGGACCACTCACGTAATCTAATTAGAAATGAGACAGGGAGTAGAATCAGGCCAGAGAACCGGAATCGTTCATGGTTGATCGCCAAGCCCCGACAGAACAAAGAACTTACTTGTGGCTGTGTTCTAGAGGTATATTAACCTACTTGGTAACCTGCATGGAGCCCCGTTGGTAGTGACCCACGATCGGCAAGTGCTCCGTTATTAACGCGAATGCTCAATTTCTGGAGCTGGGCCACGAGGGACTAGGCAGCCAATGGGATTGGGCCACACAGGGAACGGGCAGCCAATAGCGGTTACTTTCAAATAACACGGCATAGAAGCCGGCAGTAGTCATGGTAACGCTACTTGGACTCGCTGTCGGTCTTTGATAAAGTTTTTCAACGAGTTTTGGGTTTGGATTTACAATGCGATCCGGGCAGCCGGGGTATTGCCAGTGATCCCAAATGTCCTTGGGATCCATTGAACGTAAAAAAAGGGGATAGGGAGGGAACAAAAACGGAGTGTCTTAAACAGATATTGAAAAAAAGTGTAGGTGGTAACAATGGGCTATTTGGCTAATACAGATGCCAAGGGTACCAAAGGCAGTTGCAGTGCTTCGTGCTGCCAGTATACTAAGATTCAGATTCCCTCAGGCGTCCAGTACCTATGGTCAAATTATAGAGAGAGTCAGGACAGTATACTGGGAAGGCCCCTTGGTAGGGTTAATTTGCAAAAGTGCCATTATCCCATGGTGGAATTCCAAGGTATATTGTCGTTAAGACCAGTTTTGTGCGAGGAAAGCCTATATATCCATCTTTGTTCCTTTTCGTACAAGCGCTGGTTCAGATTGTTGCCGGGGGTGATTTGTTCTATAATGGTCCATCTCAGATCGTCAGGGGTATGACCAGATGTGAGAAAATGCTCAGTTAATTTCGTTGTGGACTTTTTACACCTGATGTTGCTCCTGTGCTCGCAGATCCTGAATTTTATTCTCCTACTGGTCATCCCTATGTACTGGAGATTACACGGGAAGTTAGTCTGTATATGACGTTGTCACTATTACAGTTCGTGTGACACCGAATGGTTCAAACCTTCCTGGGTTCCAATGCTAGTGTTTTAGTATTGGTAGTTAGTGGACAAACGCTGCAGTTCCCACATTTGTAATGTCCAGTGACCATAGGAAGGCCCCATGCGTTGAGTACTGTTGGACTATCCGTGGGCTTTTGAAGTGGTCTGGTGTTGACCACCTTATCCTTAATTCTCCTAGCCTTTTTGAATGAGAATAATGGTTTTTCCCACTTCATTCTGCTGGTGTTCAGAATCGACCAGTGTTTGTTTATGGCCTTGGTCAACTGGTTTGATACAGAGCTATATATGGTAACGCACATTACGGGTGCCTCTCTGGGGATTTTCTCCACCTTCTCCAATCGTGCGCCTCGTGGTTGGTTGCAGGCACGTTTCTGGCATTTGTTGAGAATCTTATTAGGATACCCACGGTCTGTCAATTTACGGGGTAGATCCTTAGCCTGTTCCTTATAATCACTGGTCTTGCTACAATTTCTGCGGATTCTCAAAAACTGGCCGTAAGGGAGATTTTCTCGTAGAGGTCTCGGGTGGAAACTCTCAAATCGCAAGAGATTGTTTTTGGCGGTTGGTTTATAGTGTGTTATGGTTTCCAGGTGGCCGTACTCTTTGCTGATTTCGAGGACAAGGAACACCATGGTTGTGTTGTCCTTCACACATGTGAACTTGAGGTTCTTATCGCGGGAGTTAATCCATTCGTGGAAAGCAAGTAGAGTGTCCTCAGGTCCCTGCCAAATGGCTAGGACGTCGTCAATATATCGCTTCCCAAATAGGATATGTGTACTGTAGGGATTCTGGTCAGTGAGTATATATTTCTCTTCGAAGTCGAAGACGTAGAGGCTCGCCACACTAGGAGCGAAGGTGCTTCCCATGGAAGTACCTCCTGTTTGGAGGTAAAGGGTTCCTTCAAACTCAAAGAAGTTTCTTTTGAGGGCCAATCTGGCGCACTCTAGAATGAAACATCTGGGGGTCCTAGATGTCCATTCCTCTTTCTCCAGTGCTCGTTCTAGGACTTTAAGGATGTCATCCTGGGGAATGCTGGTTTAAAGGTTCTCAAAGTCGAAGCTCACTAGAATTGTCTCATTGTTAACTGTAAGACCATTTAGGAGTTGTAGCAAGCTTTTAGTATCCTGTAGGTAGGTACTGGTTTTTTGGACCAGTGTTTTGAGAAAGACATCACAAAAACGTGACAGAGATTCTAAGAGAGACCCCAACCCCGAGACAATGGGTCTTCCAGGGGGGGTAATTTGCTTTTGTGCATCTTCGGGAGAGTGTAAAAATAAGATATTCTCCCCTCATTCTTGCACAAAAAACAGCTTCTTGTTTTGAGATGTATCCCATTGTTTCTCCGTGTTCCACAAGTGATTGTATCTCACTACGTAGATCGTCAATTGGATCACAAGGTAATATCCAGTAGTTTGTCTCATCAGCCTGTAGTCTCAGGCATTCAGCTTGGTAGGCAGATTTGTCCTGTAACACCACTCCTCCTCCTTTATCAGCAGGCTTTATTACGATTGTATCGCACAATTTCAGTCTTTCCAAAGCGATTCTCTCTTTGCCTGTCAGATTGTTGAACGTTTTTTAGGTTTTAGTTTCTCGATGTCATTAAAGATAGCCTGTTCGAAGGCAGCTACCTCCCCCGGGATGGTATGTGGTAGGGGCATGAAGGTAGATTTGTTGCAGAGACCAGTCTCATTCAGGTCTATTTCTTGGGTGATGTTGTCTTTTTTCTCAAAGAAAGCTTTCAGCTTTAATTTTCGGAAGAAGCCAGAAAGTTCACAATGGAGTTTGAATTTATCAAAGTTTGCAGTGGGCACAAAGCCGAGGCCCTTGTTTAAAACGTTTTCTTCATGTTCAGAGAGAGGTATGGTAGCTAAATTAGTTACTAAACTCTCTGGTTGCTGGGTCCCGCTTGTGGTGTCTTGTTCCATGTAGGATTCACCGCTGGATCCTCTGTTCCCCAGTGTACTTGGTTGCTTTGGTTGCTGGTTCTTCTCCTGCCCTTGCCTCTCCCGCCCTGGCCTAAAAAAGGCGGTCTGTAGGTGTTGGACGGATAGAAGGGTTGTTGGAAAGGGGGTTGCCACCCATACATCTGGAAATTATGAGGATGATTGTAGGGACCGGGATAACCTTGCATCGGTATTGGGTTAAAAGGGGCCCAATTGCCTTGGGATCTTCCACGACCTCTTCCTCTCTGTCTGGTGCTCCCAGTGCTAGAGTTGCTGCTAGCACTTGAGTCGTTGCTGGAGGCATCTGAGTCCTGGTAGGTCTTCGCCGGTGGTACAAAATCGGGGTGTGAATATGGGTAGACTTTCGTATGAGAGAACCGTTTTAGATTCTTTTGGAATTTCTGTACCTTTTGTTGCGTTAGGTTATCTTTGTAGTCATTGATTTCTCTGTTCAGCTCGTCTCATTTCTTCTTGTAGCCGGTAATGGTGGTCTTTATATGGCCTTCTGCAAGATGTATCTCCACTTGTATTTTCTCCGATAGTCTCAACGCAGTCTTTAGGATGAGAACTATCCAATCATGCGTGCAGTGCCACGCTATCATTGACCAGTCCTTCTTCGAGGAAAATGAGCGGTGCTTTCGTAACTAGAAGGCCCGCCGGTGCCATGTTGTTAGTAAGGTATTGTTTTAGAATGGTGCCGTGTAATATGGTTCTGATTCTGATATTTTTCATCTCCGTTAAGTTCTCCCAGTCGCTGGTTTGCGAAATGCTTTGTGCTATATTCGTGTCGGCGAATATAGTGAGGTCTCCCATAATCGCATCAACCTCTTCGGAGGAGTAGGAGAGTCCTTGGTTTTCGCTCATGGTTGTTGGTGGAATCAGGATGTATGGTGTAAAATAATAAAGTTTACCTGTTTTCTCTCACAGCTGTGCGCTGCCTAGCTAATTGTACACAAAAAGAGAGGGAGGGCATTTAAGTATGTGTAGGGGGAACTCCTGGTCCCCTATTAAATATGTTCAAAAGCAAATGGAGGAGTACCCCTGTGAGGCCGTAGTGGATTAGCCTCGGAACTATATTGTGGTGCACGTAGTGCCCAACCAGCCAAGGACAGCAGTAGTCCTTAAGAAGACCCCTCACTCACCAAGCTGGTTGGTGACATGCTTCATCATCGGGGTCCCACCCCGAGGGCCGAGTGCCAACGGGGTGTTCTTCGACACCTGATTACAGTTGAGAGGGTATTTTTTCTTTTTATATGTGCAGTGAAATATTTAAAATAAGTGATTTAAAAAGTATCCAATGCTACTCGCTCCTGGATTTTAATCCGGAGTGATTGGACACTAGGTAAAAAGATATGTAACACCTTTGTCTAATTAGGTAGGCTGCGGTGTAAGCGACGTGTTGTGTATTAAAAAAGGCGTATGTATTATGTGATGAGAATATAGGTCTACATGTTTCAACCATTTTATTATTATCGGTTTTCGTCAGGACCACAGTGAAAGATCTGGGTGGTACACACACGCTAAGGTGTGCCCTGCCCTAGATCATTGTGTAAGCAAGAACCACAAAATTGTGGTTCATACAAAAAGTGAAGCGATCTTCTTCCTAGTTCTGGAAAAAAAACTGAAATATAAAAGTTGAGGGAAAGGGGGTCGGGACCACAATAACACAGGACAAACAGTTTGTCAAACACACGACACACATACATATACGAAGGTAACAGCCAGTCTGGGGTGTCAAAGTCATGGTGGGCAGTGCGTGATCATGTGACCCACACTAGCTGCGTATTCTCCCAAACTGTGCATGCGTGTCTCTAAAAACATAAGATACATCCCATTCATATACGTGATATGAACTATTGCAAGGTGATGAGGGACGTGGATGGAGCAGTTGATCATGTGTCAGGGCAGTATAGTGACCCACACAACTATATATAAACACCTTAAAACCCCCTTAATCCATTTCGCGATAAACAAATAAATATATGTGTGCAGATCGGGTCCTCTCAAAGTGCTATACACACTGATATGCATTTAAAGATAGGCTTACTCAGTTTAGAGAAACTATTTGCTTCATGAGCGTCCCGGTTCCTATGGTGGACCACTCACGTAATCTAATTAGTAAGGAGACAGGGAGTAGAATCAGGCCAGAGAGCCGGAATCGTTCGTGGTTGATCACCAAGCCCCGACAGAACAAAGAACTTACTTATGGCTGTGTCCTAGAGGTATATCAACCTACTTGGTAACCTGCCGGGCCATGTGGGACTAGGCAGCCAGTGTGGCCCAATCCCATTGGCTGCCTAGTCCCACGTGGCCCGGCTCCGGAAGTCGAGCATTTGCGTTAATAACAGAGCACTCGCTGATCGCAGGTCACTACCAACGGAGCTCCATGCAGGTTACCAAGTAGGTTAATATATAATATATATATATATATATAAAATAGGTTTTGTTTACAATTAGCTAGGCAGCGCACAGCTGTGAGAGAAAACACGTACACTTTATTATTTTACACCATACATCCTGATTCCACCAACAACCATGAGCGAAAACCAAGGACTCTCCTACTCCTCGGAAGAGGTTGATGCAATTATGGGAGACCTCACTATATTCGCCGACGCGAATATAGCACAAAGCATTTCACAAACCAGCGACTGGGAGAACTTAACGGAGATGAAAAATAACAGAATCAGAACCATATTTCACGGCACCATTCTCAAACAATACCTTACTAACAACATGGCACCGAAGGGCCTTCTAGTTACGAATGCACCGCGCATTTTCCGCAAAGATGCTACATTCCGTATGGACTGGTCAATGATAGGTTGGCACTGCACGCATGATTGGATAGTTCTCATCCTAAAGACTGCATTGAGACTATCGGAGAAAATACAAGTGGAGATACAACTTGCAGAAGGCCAGATAAAGACCACCATTACCGGTTACAAGAAGAAATTAGACGAGCTGAACAGAGAAATCAATGACTACAAAGATAACCTAACGCAACAAAAGGTACAGAAATTCCAAAAGGATCTAAAACGGTTCTCGTATACGAAAGTCTACCCATATTCAGACCCCAATTTCGTACCACTGGCGAAGACCGACCAGGACTCAGACGCCTCCAGCAATGACTCAAGTGCTAGCAGCAACTCTAGCACTGGGAGCACCAGAGAGAGAGGAAGAGGTCGTGGAAGATCCCAAGGCAATTGGCCTCCTTTTAACCCAACACCGATGCAAGGTTATCCCGGTCCCTACAATCATCCTCATAATTTCCAGATGTATGGGTGGCAACCCCCTTTCCAACAACCCTTCTACCCGCCCAACACCTACAGACCGCCTTTTTTAGGCCGGGCGGGAGAGGCAAGGGCAGGAGAAGAACCGGCAACCAAAGCAACCAAGTACACTGGGGAACAGAGGATCCAGCGGTGAATCCAACACGGAACAAGACACCACAATCGGGACCCAGCAACAGGAGAGTTTAGTAACTAATTAAGCTACCAGACCTCTCTCTGAACATGAAGAAAACCTTTTAAACAAGGGCCTCAGCTTTGTGCCCACTGCAAACTTTGATAAATTCAAACTCCATTGTGAACTTTCTGGCTTCTTCCGAAAGTTAAAGCTGAAAGCTTTCTTTGAGAAAGAAGACAACATAACCCAAGAAATAGACCTGAAGGAGACTGGTCTCCGCAACAAATCTACCTTCATGCCCCCACCACATACCATCCCGGTGAAGGTAGCTGCCTTCGAACAGGCTATCTTTAATGACATCGAGAAACTACAACCTAAAAAAAAGTTCAACAATCTGACGGGCAAAGACAGAATCGCTTTGGAAATACTGGAATTGTGCGAAACAATTGTTATAAAGCCTGCTAATAAAGGAGGAGGAGTGGTGGTACAGAACAAATCTGCCTACCAAGCTGAATGCCTGAGACTACTGGCTGATGAGACAAACTACCGGATATTACCTTGTGATCCAACTGATGATCTACGTAGTGAGATACAATCACTTGTGGAACACGGTGAAGCAATGGGATACATCTCAAAACAAGAAGCTGATTTTTTGTGCAAGAGTGAGGGGAGAATACCTTATCTTTACACTCTCCCAAAGATGCACAAAAACAAATTACCCCCCTGGAAGATCCATTGTCTCAGGGTTGGGGTCTCTCTTAGAACCTCTGTCACGTTTTTGTGATGTCTTTCTCAAAACCCTGGTCCAAAAAAACCAGGGTTTTGACCTACAGGATACTAAAAGCTTGCTACAACTCCTAAATGGTCTTACAGTTAACAACGAGACAATTCTAGTGAGCTTCGACATTGAGAGCCTTTACACCAGCATTCCCCAGGATGACACCCTTAAAGTCCTAGAACGAGCACTGGAGAAAGAGGAATGGACATCTAAGACCCCCAGATGTTTTGTTCTGGAGTGCGCCAGATTGGCCCTCAAAAGAAACTTCTTTGTGTTTGAAGTAACCCTTTACCTCCAAACAGGAGGTACTTCCATGGGAAGCAGCTTCGCTCCTAGTGTGGCGGGCCTCTACGTCTTCGACTTCGAAGAGAAATATATACTCAGCGACCAGAATCCCTACAGTACACATATCCTATTTTGGAAGCGACATATTGACGACGTCCTAGCCATTTGGCAGGGACCTGAGGACACTCTACTTTCTTTCCACGAATGCTTCAACTCCCGAGATAAGAACCTCAGGTTCACATGTGTGAAGGACAACACAACCATGGTGTTCCTTGACCTCAAAATCAGCAAAGAGGCAGCCACCTGGAAACCATAACTCACTATAAACAAACCGCCAAAAACAATCTCTTGCGATTTGAGAGTTTTCCACCCGAGACCTCTACGAGAAAATCTTCCTTACGGCCAGTTTTTGAGAATCTGCAGAAATTGTAGCAAGACCAGTGATTATAAGGAACAGGCTAAGGATCTAACCCGTAAATTGACAGACCGTGGGTATCCTAATAAGATTCTCAACAAATGCCAGAAACGGGCCCGCAACCAACCACGAGACGCACTATTGGAGAACGTGGAGAAAATCCCCAGAGAGGCACCCTTAACGTGCGTTACCACATATAGCTCTGTATCCAACCAGTTGACCAAGGCCATAAACAAACACTGGTTGATTCTGAACACCGGCAGAATGAAGTGGGAAAAACCATTATTCTCATTCAAAAAGGCTAGGAGTATTAAGGATAGTGTGGTCAACACAAGACCACTTCAAAATCCCACGGATAGTCCAACAGTACTCAACGCATGGGGCCTTCCTAAGGTCACTGGACAATACAAATGTGGGAACTGCAGCGTTTGTCCACTAACTACCAATACTAAAACACTAGCATTGGAACCCGGGAAGGTTTGGACCATTCGGTGTCACACGAACTGTAATAGTGACAACGTCATATACAGACTAACCTGCCCGTGTAATCTCCAGTACATAGGAATGACCAGTAGGAAAAGAAAACTCAGGATCTACGAGCACAGGAGCAACATCAGGTGTAAAAAGTCCACGACAAAATTAACTGAGCATTTTCTCACATCTGGTCATACCCCATACGATCTGAGATGGACCATTATAGAACAAATCACCCCCGTCAATAATCTGAACCAGCGCTTGTTCGAAAAGGAACAAAGATGGATATATAGGTTTTCCTCGCACAAAACTGGTCTTAACGACAATATACCTTGGAATTCCATCATGGGATAATGGCCCTTTTGCAAATGAACCCTACCAAGGGGCCTTCCCAGTATACTGTCCTGGCTCTCTCTATAATTTGACCATAGGTACTGGACGCCTGAGGGAATCTGAATCTTGATATAAAGGCAGCACGAAGCACTGCAACTGCCGTTGGTACCCTTGGCATATGTAATAGCCAAATAGCCGATTGTTACCACCTACACTTTTTTCAATATCTGTTTAAGACACTCGGTTTTTGTTCCCTCCCTGTCCCCTCTTTTTACGTTCAATGGATCCCATTTACATTTGGGATTACTGACAGCACCCCGGCTGCCTGGATCGTATTGTAAATTCAAACCCACAACTCGCTGAAAAACTTTATCAAAGACGGACAGCGAGTCCAAGTAGCATTAACCATGACTACCACCGGCTTCTATGCCGTGTTATTTGAAAGTAACCGCTATTGGCTGCCCGTTCCGGAAGTCGAGCATTCACGGTAATAACAGAGCACTCGCCGATCGTGGATCACTACCAACGGGGCTCCATGCAGGTTACCAAGTAGGGTAATATACCTCTAGGACACAGCCACAAGTAAGTTCTTTGTTCTGTCGGAGCTTGGCGATCAACCACGAATGATTCAGGCTCTCTGGCCTGATTCTACTCCCTGTCTCCTTACTAATTAGATTACATGAGTGGTCCGCCATTGGAACCGGGACGCCCATGATGCAAATAGTTTCTCTAAGCTGAGTAAGCCTATCTTTAAATGCATATGAGTGTGTACAGCACTTTCAGAGGACCCAATCTTCACGCATATATGTATTTGTTTATCGCGAAATGGATTAAGGTGGTTTTAAGGTGTTTAAATATAGTTGTGTCGGTCACTATACTGCCCTGACACGTGATCAACTGTTCCATCCACGTCCCTCATCACCTTGCAATAGTTCATATCACGTATATGAATGGGATGTATCTTATGTTTTTAGAGACACGCATGCACAGTTTGGGAGAATCCGCAACTAGTGCGGGTCACATGATCATGCACTGCCCACAATGACTTTGACACCCCAGGCTGGCTGTTACCTTCGTACATGTATGTGTGTCGTGTGTTTGACAAACTCTTTGTCCATTGTTATTGTGGTCCCAACCCCCTTTCCCTCAACTTTTATATTTCAGGTTTTTTTCCAGAACCAGGAAGAAGATTGCTTCACTTTTTGTATGAACCACAATGTTGTGGTTCTTGCTTACACAATGATCTAGGGCAGGGCACACCTTAACGTGTGTACCACCCAGAACTTTCACTTTGGTCCTGACGAAAACCGATACTAATAAAATGGTTGAAAAATGTAGACCTATATTCTAATCACATAATACATACGCCTTTTTGAATACACAACACGTCGCTAACACCGCAGCCTACCTAATTAGACAAAGGTGTTACATATCTTTTTACCTAGAGTCCAATCACTCCGGAATAAAATCCAGGAGCGAGTAGCATTGGATACTTTTTAAATCACTTATTTTAAATATTTCACTGGACATATAAAAAGAAAAAATACCCGCTCCACTGTAATCAGGTGTCGAAGCACACCCCGTTGGCACTCTGCCCTCGGGGTGGGACCCCGATGATGAAGCATGTCACCAACCAGGTTGGTGAGTGAGGGGTCTTCTTAAGGACTACAGCTGTCCTTGGCTGGTTGGGCACTACGTGCACCACAATATAGTTCCGAGGCTAATCCACTACGGCCTCACGGGGGTACTCCTCCATTTGTTTTTGAACCAGTTATGAGGTATCATCCCTCATCAGGGAGGCTAGTTTGAATCCAGTGGCACAGCGAGCCCGGGACCCACGTCTAGGCATACTCGGCACACTTACGGCAAGAAAGCAAAAAACATTCAAATATTGGACAGAATGTGGAACAAATCAAACATTCCCCCATCAAGAGATCTGGGTTAAATCCATTGTTCTCTTGCTCACAGTGCCACCCCAGCTTAGACACAGCCATATGCAAATCAGTCTTGACCTTGCTCCTCATGGGAACAGTCCAGCCTGAACTGGCAAGCCTACTCCTCACTGGACCAGAAACGAGCATCCTGGGGCCGGTTTCGTGGTATCACTCCTCAACAGTCAGACTAGCATGAATCCAGTGGTGCAGTGAGCATGGGACCCACGTTTGGACATACCCTTTCCACTTAGGGTGAGAAAAGCAAAAAAACAAATGATGGAAGGAATGCTGAACAATGCAAACATTCACCCCCAGTCACAAAGATCTGAGATTTATCAGTTTATGTGCAGATAGCTTTTCTGCATGCTCACTGGTCACAGCTAATAGTGCTGCCTAATGACGGGCTGAGGGGGCTGCTACTGGAAAGGCAAAGCAGATTTTGTGTTGAGTAGTAATCATTTATTTTCCACTATGTATAATGTCTGGACAGCTATCTACAGACCTAATGGTCCAAACACCACATTCATCATGTTTGTGAAGGTGGTGGAGTGGCATTGAGAGAACAGGGCATCTAAGGAGGAACTCCTTAGTTCTGTGGCTAAGAATATAAACGCCTTCATATGGGCCCTCACCAGCAGGCCCAACCATGATTCTTCTGGTGATGATGGATGCTGAGGTCTTCAAACAAAGTTAAAGGTTTGGTTGTTCTAAGGGGGCATTGCGATGTGAGATTTGGGCATACTTAGATGCAATCTCAGCATGACATATTATTTCTGATACCGTTAGCTCCTGGGCTGGTATCTCTAGAGAAATGTCTGAGTAAAGGATTAAAGACTGTTAGAAATGGGGGTTTATCCACATCCGTGCGGTCATGATTCCCCTCCGGTGCTGAGCCCTAATAGAAACGGGCATGGTCATGACGGAACGGTTCCATCATGAGCAAAGCTCAACCGATGCTCATGGCGGAACCATTCCGTCATGAGCATCGAAGTGGTTATAGTTGGCAACAATTTGTACCTTTGTCAAAATGGGAACCCTTCCTTCTAGTTAGGAAAAGGGGGATAAACTACTGAAATAACTCTGCTCACCCCCTTAGTAGCTTAGCATGAACAGTCAGGCTTATCCCAAAGGCAGTGTGTAAAGCATTTGCACATAATCAACAGTAATACAGTGAAAACACTACAAAAAGGACACCACACCAGTTTTAGAAAAATAACCAATATTTATCTGTGCAAACAAGACTAAAACAATAAAAGACAAACCTACAGTAATCACAAATAGGCACTTTTCAGAAATAACTTTAAAATGCAGTTCCCTGATGCAAGTAACTCTGTTTGGAATTACCGCTGTGCTGAAAACTACAGAATCCAGTAGTTTCCGCCGCGTTGGTGCGGATCGGCTTTAGTGTCAGCAGATTTATAAACAGTACCTTTGGTTCCGGTCTACCGCATCGGCGCGGGCCGGTGGTGACAACCTTCGTGGTTGCGATGTGAAGTGTAGTGGTGTGGCGTGCGGTGCCCTGAAGTGGTGCAGGCATCGGCTCAGTGATGGTCGTCCAGTATCTTCTGTGAGACCAGGGCTTTGGTGCAGAGTTAAGCTGTGCATGTTGCGGTGTAGACAGGTCACCGTGCAAGGGACAATGCCTGTTGTTGGGAGCTGGCATTGGTCAGCCCAGACTACGGTCTGGGATGTGGAGTTGGGTCATGCAACTTACGAGCGGTGCCCCCAAACCACAGTGCGGTCATAGGTATCACGAGCAGCATCATCGTCGTGAGACCAGGGCGGCGGAGTGAAGGGAGGCAATGCGGAGTGCGGTGTCCACAGGTCGCGGTGCAAGCAGTGGCTCAGTGGTGGCAGTGGTTGTGAGTGAGAGCAGGATTGTGGTGCCAAGTGTGGCCATGCCATCTACAGTGCCTTCAGGATATGGAGCCCGCAGCGGTGTTGGTGATGGTGTTGAATGCTTTTCCCCTCTGTGGCAACTGAAACCCACAGTTCCAGGGGCGGTACCCAGAGGTCAGTGAAGACTTTGCTGTCCTGAGACTTCGTGAACAGAAGGCAAGTTCTAGTTCAAGCCTTTGGAGACACTCATCAACAAGTAGACAAAGTTCAGGCCAGTCCTTTCACTGCCCAAGGTATAAGCAGCAACTGCAGGCCACCACAGCAAAGCAATAACACAGCAAAGGGGCAGTACTCCTCCTGGCAGTTCTTACAGCTTTTCTTCTTACAAAGTTCCTTGATCCAAGTGAGTTCTAAAATTCTGAGGTCTGCGCCCCAATATTTTTTTAATGCATTTCTCTTTGTTCTTTAGGGCAGAGAGTATCTGTGCTTAGTCCAAAGCAGTTTGGTCCTCTCTGGCCCAGCTACCCTCCAGGAGGTGGAAACAGCATTGTCCAAGGCAGACCAGGCCCATTCAAATACAAGGAAATCACCTACTCCGACTTTAAATGCATCCAAGATCTATTCAGCCCTGCCCTGACTCATCCAGGAAAGGCAGGACACACCTCGATCCCCCCAGTGGCTGTTTTAGGAGAATGCACATTCCAGCCCCTGTCACTCCAAAGCCAGACAGTCAATCCACAACCCAGCAGAGGCACACAGGATGACTAAGCAAGAAAATACATACTTTCTAAAAGTAGTATTTTCAAACACAGAACATAAAAATCATATTCAATAAAAGATGCACCTCTACATTCTGAGTTCAGGCATACTAAACTCCATTTCTTTTTCTTGTCCCAGTAGGAAGCTATACTCATAAAATGTTACTGAGTAGTTCCTGTTCTACCCTATGGGACAGATAGCCTTTCAACAGTGAAAAAAGAATTATACAGTAGTTCACTATCAGGACATTTCACACTACCAGGACATGCCCTACCTTTCACATACACTGCACCCTGCCCATAGGGGTGCCTACCAAAAATACAGACCAAATGCATGAAGAGAGGGGTCTTAGGACTCTTTCAGTGAGTCACTAGCTAAATGAAGACTGAGGCTATTTTTATGTTTTATTGTTGACATGATGTACACGTTTATTTCATATGGTATTACTTGGAACGCTTTCAAATCTTTGGGTGCAGTATTGCATTTTAACAAAATGTTCCCACATTGCACAAGTCCCTTATGGGATTTGTAATATTATGTTATGCAATGCGACATTGAATGACAAGAAAATCAACGCCTTTGCAGAACAACCAAGAAATTATATACAATTCAAATGCTATTCAAAGCCCAGTACAATGAACAAGCTCTACCTGGAATGGTGCCTTTGTGAAACTCAGTATGACGCAGTATGACATGGAAAAGAAAATTACCTTAAGATAAGAAAGAAATCTTTTTTTTCTTAAGATACAGGCTAAAGAGGTTTACCTCCTCTTCATACCTCATTTTATCTTAAATGAATCAGATGCAAAAATAAGAGGTTTTCTTTTATACGTGATACATAGAAACTTTCAGAGGTGTTTTGTGTTAATTTAATTGAACCCATGGAAACTAACAACAGAAGAATGGGATTGAGTGGGAGAGATCAAAAAGAGGATGATGTCTGAGCAGAAGAAATGGGTTTGAAACAATGCAGAGTTGGGGGACCCAATTTCAGATGAGCAAATTACCTTAGGCAGGAAAGAGTGAGAGACTGATACTTAACAGACGGTGTTCTGCAGGCTGCAGCCCCAGAACCCGTGGACGGGTTACTTTGCAATACATGCATTGATCAGTACATGCTTAGGGTTTCATTGCTTGTGTCAGGAAGGATCACAGTGTAGGTGGTGACTGGTGTGACCTCAATGAATCAAGCAGGAACTGGGTTGACAAATGATAGGAGGATGAGTGAAATTGACAGGGGAGTCAGGGGCGGCTCTAGGTTCATGGTGGCCCTGGGCAGGGAGCGTAGGTAGGGGGCCCTGGAAGAGGGGGTCTGGGTGGGGCGGAGCGAAGAGGCCAGTGAAGAGGGGGGGTCGTTATGTTTGGAAGTTGTATAGAGCCAGAGGCCACCAAATCCCTGCCAGGGGCCCCCACACAAATATGTATCCATCCTCAGAGGATTATTATTTTAAGGATATATATTGATGTGGTGGCCCCTAGGATTTGGTGGCCCTGTGCAGGTGCACAGCTTGCACATGCCTAAGGCCGGCCCTGGGGGAGTGTGGCTGAGAAAGGCCAATGCCATTCCATGAAGGTTGAAAATAAGCAAAAAAGGGAGCGAACAAGTGACTGCATGAGCAAGTGTGTGGGCGCATAGGAGAGCAGAAAGAGCACCAATGCCAACAAAGGCTTTTGGATTGTTGTACACTCAGCGAGAAAGGCACGAATAGAGTATTAACAAACAAAAATCTGCAAAGACATGTATAGTGAAAACTGTAACAATAGTGGCAAATGTACTCACTGCTCTAATGCATAACACATTTTTATGTAGCTTACAGGAAAATGCAGGCAAGGTGGACCCATAAAGTGAAACGTTAAACGTCGTGCACCGTCATCAGTGCTACGACAATCTTGCAATTAATGGCCAAGAAATGGCCATATTCACTGAATTCAGTTGAGGAAATGGGCTGGAAAGAGCCATCTAATTTTCAATTTAAGATACTTAGGCCCAAACTATTAGCCACATGGGTTAAGTTTAATCTGCCTGTCAGTTAGAGGAAAACCAGATGTATTAATGTACTCCCAGTGGGTGAGATTTGCGTTCTGCCGCACCAGTGGGGACTACCTGCCACCGTGATCCCCAGGGCAGAGGAGGTGCCCTGCATTGAGCATCACCTGCTCTGGCCGCAAAGTGCTTAAAAGTGTACTGTAAAACCTGTTGCAAGGGGGTGAGAGCCGTTATCTGATGCACCAGTGGGGAATATCTGCCCCGGCATTCCTCTGGGCATAGGAGGAGCCCTGCATCAAGCACCACCTGTTCTAGCCAAAAAGCTCTTAAAAGCTTGCTGTGATTCCCACAGCACGGGGGTGAGAGCCATGTTCTGCCAGCCCAGTGGGACTACCTGCCTCAGCTTTCCTCAGGGTGGAAAGGAGCCCTGCAATGAGCACCACCCATTCTGCAGCAGAGCGCCTAAATGCACACTGAGTCCCACAGCACAGGGATGAGAGACGCATTTTGCCACACCAGTGAGGACTACGTGTCCCGGCATTGCTCAGGGCAGAGGAGGAGCCCTGCAATTTCCACCACCTGTTCTGGCCGCAAAGTGCTTATAAGTGCACTATGAGTCCTGTGGTGGGGGACACGCCTGGGTAAAGTCTGGGCCAAGGACAGGCTGATCCAGGCTTAGCAGCGCCAAGACGAGGCAGGGCAGGCTCACCACCACGGTCCTGTTTTTGGGCATCCTCTGTCTGGTAAGTATGTATGTTCTTATATAGCGCTCGACTTACCCTTGGGCATCTCGGCGCTTGCATTGGGAACCCGTCCTGGCTTTTTCCCTGTGAGATAACCCATACTGGGCATCCCCAAGGTGAAAGCCAGGCATCCCGCCGCGGGGGGCCGTAGTGGAGATTAAGCAAGCTATTGCCCAGAGTTGCAGAGTGTGAACCCGTGATTCGAGTAGGCACCGAAGTGAGAATTATCGAGTCTGTGGACACTTGGGCTCAGACCCTGCCGCGTCAGGAATTGAACCCTGGTCCCGGGTCTGACCTCTGCTTCAGAGTATGCCTCCTCTAACCAGTGAGCCACACTTCTCCACTAAGTCTTTACTTTCATGGCCTGGATCATCACACTGGTCTTGTTCTCCTCACCAACTGCCTGTTTGATCACCTGCTCACCGACTGTGGTTTGTTCATGCTAATGTTCATTACTCAAGCCTCTTTCTTAAGGGCATGGTAAAACGAAAAGTGCTTGAAAGTTCCTTGGGGACTGGGAAGAATCCCGAATTTGCAAGGTGCCATGGATTTGAGGTCTGCGCCCTTCAAGTAACTGACAAACCAATTGTAGAAGTTGAGGACATGATTGGTGGCGATAGAACTGTTCCCGTTAAGTCTGCCTCCTGGTAGGCGAAATCCAAGATCATCCAGTTCAACAAAGGGAAAGATACTGTTTCAACGAACTGCCCCAGTGACAACGTCCTTGTTTATTCTGGGTCTAACTGGTGTTAGGTTTTACGGATGGTGCTATGGCCAACCTCCTTATCTGTGTACCACTGCCCTAGGTCCCCTGTCCACTGAGACATAACCCACTCATGACCCTCAGGTGGAGCCATTATCCTTACCATCCCTTGCTTCCATTCCCATTGGTCCAATTAGTACAACTATTACTGTAAAACAGCAGGATGTAGGGTTAGCGCCTGCCATTGAGGACCATGTTTGTCCAGAGGGTTTTAAGAGTCTGGTTGCACTACTTAAATCTGTACTTAAGTCTGTTAAAGAGGCTGCTGTTTCCTTGAGTTGTAGGACCCAATTAGCATTATTAAGGGTTTATTAGCAAACTTTAGGGATAGGGATCCTTGTATAGACCTAGTCTGAGTAAATATATCTCCACCTCATATAATGCCCCCTCCTGGTACGAGTGTGGTCACAATGGGAGCCCCTGTAAATGGGGACTGCCCACCCCCTCTCATTCCCCGTATTAGTGCAGTTTCTACAGACACCATGGGTCCTGCTTCTGCCCGACCTCAGTAAGACAAGGGGCCCCACAAATGATCATAAACCCCAGTCCTGATAATGTTCTTACAGGCATTCCCACTGATTCCAGTGTTCCTCAATCAGGTACCTCAGGACATGGTACCAATAGGGATACTTACCCAGGGGCTTATTCTGAGGTTCCTTCTGGCCCCCCAATGAATGATGGCCCTTGGGTCACACTCAGTAGGAGTGATTTTTTTAGATCTCCCATCTGATTGTACTTCTTACGTAGTAGCCCTAGTATATGTGCCTCCTATTACTCCTAATACTCAGGAGGTTTTTTTTTCAACTCACAAACAAGGTATCCCACTGGTTGTCCATAAAGGGGGGGGGGGCGGACAATGGTTTTCACACCCAGATACACATAGTCAATAGAGTAGGATGTGTTGGATGTGGCCCCAATTTGATTAGAGGGGATAGCATGATGTTGAATTCAACATTAAGTGGGCTGCTGCCAGAATTCCGGCTTCCTCCCTGTGATTAGGCGGCTCGGGTATTGAGGTGCATCCACTGGGATTCTTTCACAAGCTAGTGCAGGGCTCTGTAAAAAGTTGCCCCCACTATGCCCCAGACCTTCCCAGCCATGCTCATTAGTCCACATGGGAGCAATATGCTCATACCTCTTTTACTGCTTCAGGGGCAAATAGCTACTGACATCTTGAGGCCCCTCTTGGCCCCCTTCCATTTTACGGTGGGCACACAGGGGAGATTCTTTCTCACTTCCCCACTAAGAAATTTGAGCCTCAGGGCATCCTGGACTGGTTAGATTAACTACCTAGTATTGCAAGTGGGGCTGAGGAGAAATCGAAGGAAACATAGGTGGGAGATGGCCTATCAGATTCTCATATCAGTGACCATGTGGGATTTCTATCATGAAACACAGCAGGATAAGATTCCAAAAATAGGCAACCATATTGGCTATACTTTACTAAATCCTGCCAAGTCTTAGCTTTTCAAGAAACATGGTCTCTTAATACCACTTCTTTTTTTGATAATTTTGTTCACTTCTTCTGATCAGCGATACCTTCTTCCTCAGGGTGAGCCAAGGGCGGTTTGTGCATTTTAATGTCTCTAGCATTAACCTGTGAGGCAACCATGGTGGAGAGAGAATGCCCTTAAGTAGAGGCCATCTTACTGACAATTAGCTTGTGCTAGTTGTGAATCTTTACAACCCTAATAGTTGAACTATACCATCTGTTTGCCACAAAATATATGTTATGTTATAGGATTCTTTTATGGGATATATTGAACACTGCATTATTTAGTTGTTCTTGTAACAAATTCATTGTGTATAATTTATGTATTTTATTAATTGTTTTTAAACATATATGTTTGTGGATTAATTAAATGAAACTTTACACTTTTTTAATTATTTAGTTTGGTGTCTTCCTTACTTTTCTCCCTTGAATTATGTCTTTTAATTTGCCAATTTGTTTGCACTGTTTATTTCCCTGTACCGCGAATTAAGGTTCTGAACAGGGGGTCCTTGTTATTTACATTCCCCTTTTTCTTAAGCCATTTTTAACACTAGCTCAGTCATAGAGAAATTTAAGAACTCACTTACCCCTTGTGGAGCTGCTCCGGCAAGAAAGGTGCTGATAATGGTCATGGGTGAGTTCAATATCCATCCCTGCCTAGGGCCCTGCTTTGCTTTCAGGACCCTTTGGCACATGAAGAGTCTCACCTCCCCCATTGCAACATTCTTCTCAAGGGGAGCAATTAAATTGTCTGATCCACTCCCAGAACCTGATTTCCCCCATTTGTCCAGGTAGCTCCCATTTATGTTAGCAGAGGGGCAGAATCATTTGTTGATTACATTGTGATCTTAACAGAACTCTCTAGTTTCCTGGTTGCTACTAGACCAAATGGAGAAAGAGGAGTGATCATAACTATTTCAGGCCAAGGCTAAAATACCAGCGTCAGGATTTCTCCTCAACTACTTCTTGCTTCCAACATCTGACCCCTACGGACCAAGGCAGATGCTTAAGGTGGTCTAAAATTAACCTGTTGAACTCTCTGGGACTCTTTTTAGGCTATTTAGCCTCAAGGCTGAATGTTGTCCTAATCGGAATCTCTGTCCTGAGAATTTTGTTGTTACATTCTTGGCAACTTTGCTCCGGGGTTAAGTGGCCCTTGGTGCCCCTAGACATGGTCCTTCTGCCTTTACTAGACCTCAGTGGTTTAATGAGCCATGCTTGAAAACCCATCGCACATTGAAAATTGCTCTTAAGTGCTGCCTGAGCATAAGGTTGGAGATCCAGAGTGCAAAATCAAACTATAAGATGTCGCTGAAGGAGAAGACAGACTCACTTACGGTCGACATTTAGGATCAGTTAGTCTGCGCTAGTGATTCTAGTGACCATACAGCATTCTGGAGTGCTATAAATTGCTCCTTTCTAACAGAGGATGCCATGTCTACTTTGGCCACCACTATTCCGAAAGCTAACTCGTTTAACCATTAGTTCCCCCTGCCTCTCCTTTTCTATTATGATAGTTTCTGGTGCCATTAGAGGATTGTCCTGCAATAAGGATCCTGGGCCAGATGGTGTGCCAGTTAATCTCTTCAAGAGTGACGTAATGGTACAAGAGTGAGCCAACTCTTAGCAGGCTGATTATCCAGTATTGTCTTTCTTTAGCCATCTCTAAAGCAAACACTTGGGTATGTCGCATACAGCATGCACTGAGGTATTTGGGCCATCACAGCCTTTCTACACAGACGGAGGATATTGTCAAGGTAGACTACCTATGGGTTACCCAGCATTTTGTATCTCAGCTTTCGGTCTTTAGGATGGATCAGGAATTGTTTAGCCAGCTATTTGAGCTTACTGTTTGATTGAATCTTGGAGTTCTGGACTTTTTGGTTCCGTCCAGAGGTGTCAGGGGACAACACCCAAAGACCCCGGAGTTCTACCTGTCTCGGTGCACGAATAAACAGAAACACGGGCTTCTCAGTGGTGGCGTCAAAGACCAAAGGTTTATTACTGCAGGGACACAGAAGTCACAGAAACTACACATGGGCAGTATCTAGGAGCCTGTTCGATTTGTACAAAGAGGGTTGCTCCTTATATACTAAAATTTGAGCTTGAGGCAAATTCTTTACATGTAATACATTCCCAAACCTTTGTGTCCTAAACAATAAATATTTGGCGTTGCACAGGAATCGTCGACAATATCTGATGTCAAAACATTACGAACGAGGGGTTCCCACTTTTCCATCATAATCTCATGTCAACTTTTCATTCAAGACCCGGACCGCCTCATCGTAAATTTCGTTACCTCCCCCTAATAAAGGCCCAGAAGGAAAGGAGCAGAGCCAGGTGCAGGAGATAGAAAAGCAGGATAAGCGATGTTTGTAGGTTGTAAATGGGCAAGGTTACCAGCTTCGGCCGCCTAATCGTGATCAGGCCAACGACCACAAGAACCAGTATAGCAGGATTGGCCTCGGGCAGAGGAGGCAGCCTTTGTCGAGTCATGCAGCTACAGGGTGCTCTGTTCTAAGGTGCACGTGTCACTAGAGAGGTGAATCTCCGGCTAAGCCTACGTGTCCTTAATCGAAATGGAGAAATCAGAGGTTATTGCATATGTGAGGGCAAGAAACACAAAATGGCTGCCATGATCTAAGATGGATGCCATGGGTAGATCGGAAATGTGTTTGTAGCAGGAGTACTCTTGCTCGTAGCATAGCGAAAACACCAGGATATGCTAAATGGATCATTTGCGGTTCGCTGATACCAATATGATGTATTTCCGACAATATTGAAAACACGGGTTCAAATCGTCACGGAACCTCAGACCCTCCTTTTGCCCTTACATAGGCAATTTCTCAGTCTATGTCAGAATCTAGTTCTATGCTCATCAGGTCAGTGACATGCTGTTGTATCATCATCCTCTCTCGTGCCTTTTCTCCAAACGCAGGTGGCTTTCTAAAACAGGTTGCAGCACAAAGACTACACAGAGCTGGACCACACTGGATAATCAGGCAACACGAGAACAGGAATACTAAGATGACACCAATGACCATCAGAACTTTCCATCCCCACGCTGATATCAGAGTCCATAACCACTCCATGAAGGACCAGTTTCCCTTGCCTACATGAATAGAGTCGGAAATCTTGTGTAGCTTAGAGATCGCCTCATAGATTGTTGGAGCATTATTGGGAATAAAGACACAGCAGCTCGATTGGATCATTCTGCATACCCCACCTCGATCTGCAAGTATTACGTCTAGAACCATACGGTTCTGCAATGTCATGAGTCTATCCGCCTGAAGCTCAGCTGTCAAGTTGCTAAGGGCACCAGCAGTTTCGGTAATAGTAGATTCAACTACCCGTGTTAGCTGACGTATGTTTCTACTATTGGCCATAGGCCCCCAGAATGGAAGGAAACCTTTGAAGAAGTCTCCAGCTTCCTGACCAGCGGTGTTTTCCTTACTGAACACACCCCTTGCTACTCTGGTCTTGTGATAATCAGATGAAGCAGTGTATGTCGGAGGCAACAATCGAGCAATATAACATGACCCTAAAAAGTCAGCAGGCAACCATGTATACGCTCTGTCTTGACAGATGAAGTAGGTACCCCTAGCAGTAAGAAAAGCAGGGGAAGAGTTAGACGGAAACACGTAAGTCTCTACGCACTCACTCCTCCCTAGCTGAGCTCTTGGATTTCTCCCATTACCTTGCAAACAGACCTGACCTCGGTGAGGTACGACCCAGATTGGAGTTGAGCTTTTACGCTTGCTTTCTCCCAAACTAAGGCGATACTCTGAAGAATTCCAACTCAAATATACTCGTAATTCATCTCTAGGGTAAGATGGAGTATTATTGACATCCTTGATCATGTCAATAATTCCCTGGACTAGAGCTTTGTTGGCAGAGTTATATTTAGTGGAACGTGGTGGACGCGGAGGATAGGTTTCAAGGGCATAAGCAAAGATGGTTTGAAAGGCCTGAAATGATCCATTATAGCTAAAAGGCAAAACCAGATAAGGAAGGCCTTTATCCATAGTGTGGGGTATCAAGCCACACACCCAGCAGTCTGTAGTATTAACTACCAGTTGGTGTTGGTGCAAGAGCTGTACGAAAGTGTTATTGATAAATTCTGAGCGTCGAGCTTGCTCATGTTCAGGAAACGAGTGAAAAGAGTGTATAGAAGAAACAGTAGAGGTAGAAGGGTCAAGGGGAGGTACTGTAGTTACTGGCACAAAGATTAAATTTATACCAAAAACGATTCCACCCACCAACGTTATCAAAACAATTAAAAATGTAATAGCACATTGCATCAGAAAACATTTACTATGAAGGATTCTGTAAAGTCTGTTTCTGCGAACATAAATCACATTTTCTCGTTGCAGCGCAGGAAGCTCCATCTTCTACAATCCGCTCGCGACCACTGATGATGTGTACGTAGATGAAAATGCCTCTATCAGCCCTGGGAGTTCCCAGAACCAACAGAAAGATCGACCTTGTGTCTGACCCCCGCAGATTCAACTAGGCACACAGCCACGACCCTACGGCTACCCAGACGGCAAGGCAATTTTTAAAAACAATAAAACAATAGCAAACTTCCTGGCTGATGGCAAAAGTTTCAAAATTCAAATATCACAATAGGCAGTTTCCTGCTTTATTTGTCCATATTACGAGATCGTAAGTTGTATCTTAGTTTTGCAGGAACTGTTTGATCGGAAAATAGTGTATCATTAGTAGATGTTGCAGTGTTCAGGTTCGCAGATGGCAGAGTTTCTTCTGATGCAGAGGTCAAATGTTCAGAGTTCAAAGGAGTAGTTTCAGGAGGAGAGTCAGAGTTCGAAGTGTCAGTTATCAGTTCGGCATCGCTGAAAGGAACGAACTTGGGTGTTTGCTCGAATTCAGAGGCACCAATTCCCTTCTTAATCCAGTTGTCATAAGGAAGTGGCAGGGGCACACGTTTGACGTGTGTTGCATGGATCCAATGCTTGCGACCAGCCACACGAACAGCAGTTCTCGTCGCCAATAACACCTGGAAGGGGCCAACAAATCTGGGCTGAAGGTTCTTCGTCCTCGCAAAATTCCTCACCACAACGTGGTCACCTGGTTTCAGCTGATGACCTGGACTCTCCGGTGGCTTTGGCAATGCATCGAAAACCTGTTGGTGAATAAGACTCAATTTAGCAGTCAAGTCGTAAAGGTAGTCAATCAACATTGGATATTCCAGAGAACAAAATTCCTTTGGCCTTGGCACTCCCCAAATATTAGCGGGACGACCAAAGACAATTTCATATGGACTAAGCCCTACTCTAGAATGTACAGTCGCTCTCGTGGATAACAAAGCCAAGGGTAGTGCGTCTGGCCAGGATAAACCCGTGGATGCCTGTATTTTAGCTAGTTTTAGTTTGAGGGTGCCGTTGTAACCCTCAACTAAACCAGCAGACTGGGGATGGTTTGCACTGTGGAACTTTTGTTTTATGCCTAAACCGGCACACACACTCTGCATAACTTTCCCTATAAACTCACTTCCGTTATCTGACCATACAATCCGTGGCATTCCGTATCTAGGGAAATATTCTTTGAGAAGAATTTTGGCAGTTGATAGGGCAGTATTGTCCTTCAGTGGATATGCTTCGATCCATCTGGAAAATGCACAGACTACCACCAGGACGTATTTTAGATTGTTACAACGATCCATGTGTATGAAATCTAGCTGAATTACTTCAAAGGGGCAGGAAGGAGGAGCGAAGTGACCAGCAGGAGTTGGGATTCCCTTGCCAGGATTATGTATCAGGCATACCATACAATTTTTCACCACTCTCTCTGCACATTTACTAATCCCATCATTCTTCCAGACTGGAGCCAACATCTTACATATTCCTTTAGAACTTATATGCGCTACTCCATGTGCCATTGTCACCACTGCAAGCACATACGCATCAGGCAACATCCAACGCTGTTGTTCCGACAAATCAATCCAACACCCACTCGAATCCAACTTGCCCGTACTTTCTTTCCATGCACGCTTTTCTTCCTCAGTTGCCTCTTTCTGAATCTCTTTCACACTTTCCACTGTATCCTCACACATTCCAGACTCGAAAATCCATCTAGCAGACGTAGCAACATACATTCTACTCATCATATCTCTAGCTGTCTGTTTAGCGGTCTCATCAGCAAAAGCATTCCCACGACCAACATCATCCGTGATTGCTTTATGAGCACTGCATTTCACAATTGCAACTTCAGTCGGCAAGGTTAGAGATTCCAACAAGTCGTTAACTAGCTGACCATGTTGAATCTTAGTCCCATGGGACGTAATGAAACCTCTTTCTTTCCACAAACGGCCAAAACTATGGGCCACGCCAAACGCGTACTGACTATCTGTGAACACATTCACTCTCTTTCCCTTAGCTAAAACACACGCTCTTGTTAGAGCGATTAATTCTGCAGCTTGGGCAGAATTCTGACTCACTCTTGCAGTCTCCACAATCGTCCTCAAAGTCGTTACTGCGTAAGCAGCGGTCACATCACCATTCTCCAATTTAAAACATGACCCATCCACATACAACGTGCCATCTGGATCTGATAACGGAGTGTCTTTTAAATCAATTCGTCCATTTGTCTCTTCCTCAGTTCTGAAACAACAATCATGGGGCTCGGAATCACTCGACTCTTGATTAGTCGGCAACAATGTTGCTGGATTCAATATATTGCATCTTTTGATTTGAATATGACTTGCTAGCAGTGTCAACTCGTAGCCAGATAATCTAGCACTGGTAAGGTGTTGTGTCTTGGTTCTGTTCATGAGTGTATCCACAGCATGAGGAACCATGACCACTAGCATGTTATTCATCACCAAACCAGCAGATTGTCGAATGGAAGCCGCAGCTGCCGCTGTAGCTCTCAAACAACTAGGTAATGCTCTGGCTACCGGATCTAATGTTGATGAAAAATACGCACAAGGGCGTTGTTTATCACCGAATTTCTGTGTCAGAACACTCAACGCGCAACCTTCTCTTTCGTGAACATAGAGCGTGAATGGCTTACTGTAATCGGGTGTACCCAATACAGGAGCTGAACACAATGCTTTTCGTAACTCAGAAAAACTCTCCTGACATTCAGCAGACCATAGCACCGGACTCGGAACACCTTTCCCAGTCAAAGCTACCAATGGTTTTGCTAAAAGAGAAACATTTGGGATCCACTGCCTACAGTAAGAGGTAATACCTAAAAAGGCACGTACTTCTCTCTGTGTGCGAGGAACACTCATCTGCAAAATTGCTTTTATTCTCTCTGGGGTCAGCTTTTTTCCCTCCTTTGACAAGAGATGACCTAGGTAGGTCACTTCTTGGCAGCAGTATTGCATTTTCGAAGGTGACACCTTGTGATTCAAATTGGACAAATGATGCAATAACGAAATCGTAGCTGCTTTGCAAGTTTCCTTGTTATCGGCAGCCACTAGAAGGTCATCTACATACTGCACTAGAGCAGAACCTGGAGGAAGTATAAAAGAATCTAACTGACTTTTTAATGCCTGGCTGTAAATGGACGGACTCTCACAATAGCCTTGTGGAGCGCGTTTAAATCTGAAGCTTCGACCTCCTAGACAGAAGCCGAAAATATCTCTGCTTTCTTCGGCTATCGGAATGCTGAAAAAGGCATTCTTCAAGTCGATGACTGAAAACCATGTGGCTGTAGCAGGAATCAACGTTAACAAGGCAGTAATGTCTGGAACCACAGGAAACTGCGGAACCACAATCTTATTAACCTCTCTGAGATCGATAACAAACCTATATACTGGAGGCTTTGTAGGATCAGTTCGTTTTAAAATCGGTAATACAGGACTGTTACAGACATTTCCTCTAGTTTCTTCAACCACACCTTTCTTAATCAAATCTTGTACAATTAATAAAAGTGCACGTTCACCTTCACTAGAGATTTTGTATTGAGGAATTCGTGGAAATTTTACATTTGCTTTCAACGTGACTACATATGGTGGTATTTCCAAAAGGCCTACATCATTAGGACCAGTCGCCCAAAGAGTATCAGGGAGTGAACGCAGCTCCGGCGGGAGTGCATCCATTGACAAGTACATCGGAGAGGTGATTCTTTTACCCAACGTAAGCTGTACTCCTTCCGGAGAACAGTACAATGTCGCATATAGGCGTTTTAACAAGTCTAAACCAAGCAGATTTTCATTACAACCTGTCGTCAAAATCAAAGGTGCTTTCAATTGACACGGTCCAACAGAAATAGACAAAGGACCAGATATGGGATTGTAAACAGGGGCGCCTGAAAAACCTACAGAAACATTTGTTAAGCCGGACAAAGGTGCGCCAGGGAGTTTTGCATGGATGATAGAACTTTTTGCTGCACCAGTATCCAACAGAAACGGTTCGACTACACCTGATGTTGCTACTGCGACATAAGGCCCACTCTGATCCACTGGAACTGATACTACTCCCTCTCTCTGTCCATGGCTGTCCTAGTACTCATTTTGCTGAAATCCTTCACTCACTTCACAATAGTCTTCAACATGATACTGTTGAGATCTATTTTGTTGGGCAGACTGTCCATTCCGCTGATCAAAGTGATTGGAAGGGCGATCGTTCGTCTGTGGAGGCATAGCACCTCGTCCTCGACCTCTAGAATTCTGCACAAAACTACCACGACCTCTCTGAGCTGCAGCTGCGTTATTTTGCGCTAAGACTGGACACTCATTCTTATAGTGACCCTCTTTCTTACAGTACGCACACTGATTCCACTGATATTGTGGTCTCTGGGAACCATAATCTGTCCTTTGATACGATCCTTGCTGCGTATTAGTCTGATTCATGCGAGGCGGATATGCCTGTTGCAAAAGAACTTTAGTCTTTAAGTCTTTCGTTTTCTTATCTGATTTCTCTTTCTCCTCTTCATCCCTATTTTCATAATACTGTGCAGTTGCAAGTATTTGCGCAGTTGTAGAGACAGCCCACGCACTCTCGGAATCTTTTAATTTGTTGCAGAGCTCTGGTAGTAAATTGTGTACAAATTTATCGACAAACAATCTCTGTCCTCCTTCTGTGCTCATATCCTGACCACTGTGATCTACAAAAGTTTCTTCGAACCTCGTGAAAAAGTCGGAGACACTTTTGTCTTTCTTTTGCCTGCATGCGGACAACTTGTCCCAGTTAACACGCAATGCTGGCATCAGAGTCTTCATTAAGTCGATTATCCTACCTGGAAGATTAGCAATTAGAGGTTCGGGTTTGGAACCACCTATTTGCTGACCATCTGCTGCAATGATAGCTGCCCAATCACCACCTAGGGCAACTGGATGATTCTCTTTACGTATCTTGGCCCACATTGGTTGTGGAACGACATTCCCAAATAACATGTCGATGTCCGCTAGATTCATTACACAAGCCTCAACTGTCTGTGCTAATTCCTTATAGTATCCGGCAGGATTTTTACGCGGATCTGGTAAGGCCTGCTTCACTGCTAGCACTTCAGCTTGCTTCCATGGAATGTGTATCCACACTCTCTGGAATTGCGCCGGAGCGGCTGCAATACCAAGATTCGCATTAGCTTGCACAGCTTCGCGCCAAATTGGAGGAACCTCCCTCATTGGATATTGGCGAGTCTGCTTCGTACTACTTTTCTCTAAGTCTCTCGGTGAATGAAGTGATGGATCATTCCTATAACTTAAAATCAGTTCCATCGCTTCTTTTATATTTGGACCTACTATCATTCCTGCAGCAAACTCTTTCTGAACCTTAATTAAGTCTTCTAAATTCGATTCAGAGTCATCTTCTTCTAGTTCCTCACGTAAAAGAGAGCACATCTCGTCAAAGACATATCGTTGCGTTGGTTCATTCCATTGCATAAATGTATCTAGTACATCTCTCGTACTATATCTTCTACTCTTCGAAATCCATCGGAGAGCCGTGGAATCTAATATTCCCCGTTCCTCAGTACTTGGGAGCTGACTACGTCTCTGTACAGAGTCAGAGGTAGGAGTCTTAATTAAAGTTTTATAGAAAGGAGACAGAATATTAGAGACAGAATCAGTGATTCTTCGACGAACAGAAAGCGGAGTCATAATACTGGCAGATGCGGAGAACACAGTAGCAGTTGGAACAGATAGCGGGACAGTAGGAGTATCGAGTAGGATAGCTTGTGAAACAGTAGGTGTAAGCGATACAGGTATAGGCAAAGAAGCCGGCAACCCAGGAAGAGGGGGTGCCGAAGGAATATTCACATTAATTACAGGAGGTACAGGAGCTTGATTCTGAGGGGCAGGAGCAGGAATACCAGGTTGTACAGCAACCGGCAATTGAACATTCGGTACAGGCGGAGCCGTAGCACCCTGTGCATACGGTGGAGGTGACTGTAACAAATAAGACAACAGAGGATCGTTTTCGGGATCTTCTACTATCTTAGTTGTTTTCGATGGCAAGGCAGGATAGCACTTGTTAATCGCTAAATTATGCTCTCTAATGGCCACCTCTACGGCCTTCTCAGACTCGTTGACTTGCAGCTGCTTAACAGCCTGTTCTAAAGTCAATTCTTGCTCTTTCTGTTCTTTCTTCAACCTTTTAATTTCTCTCTGTTTAGATTCTTTTCGCCAGAAACGGAAAGAATCAAACATTGCCGGCCGGGCTTTCTTTTTAAACAATTTCGCTTCCAAATTATCAAGGATTTCGGGTTCAAAACTACCATGCAGTGGCCAACTAAGGACACCATCCTTTTCCGTATAGCGGACCCACACCTCATTATAAGATATAGGACCTACACCATGCTTACAATACAAATCATATAGAGGAGTCCCAATCGGAGGAACCAGAGATGAGTCCTCCAATCGTGAATCACTGTTGCAACCAAAACACGACAACATACAATTTTTCCGACTTACCATTTTGCAATCTGGAACACAGAACGAACAAAACAAGAAACAGATATGTGCACTTGAACCAAGAACTTAGGCCTACCAAAAGCGAACTGATGTATCGATACCCAACCTAAACCAATAGATTATCGTAACCAGAACAACAACCAGTGATAATCTTACGAAACCAAACCAAACCAAGAACCAAAAAGGATTTTAACAACCCTCACGAAGTAACCAACGAGCAACCACTAAATACTTAACTGAGGCACTGAAGACGTCACCAAGGAGAAACCCGTCACGTTTCGCCGTACTAAGGACTGCACCTCGGGTCCAAGACAGGGCGACGGTCAAGGCAACGGCCCACTGCAGCCGTCTTGAACGGGAACCCTCGTGGAAGAGAACTTCGGGCCACTTTTGCGATATGCCGGGATCGATGAAGTGGGGCGCCTCCCTCAGGAATCTTCACACGAAGCTTCTCGAACTCTTCAGGCTTTTGGACCGGTACCGAATGACGTCGCCCCACGTTGGGCGCCAATTGGAGTTCTGGACTTTTTGGTTTCCGTCCAGAGGTGTCAGGGGACAACACCCAAAGACCCCGGAGTTCTACCTGTCTCGGTGCACGAATAAACAGAAACACGGGCTTCTCAGTGGTGGCGTCAAAGACCAAAGGTTTATTACTGCAGGGACACAGAAGTCACAGAAACTACACATGGGCAGTATCTAGGAGCCTGTTCGATTTGTACAAAGAGGGTTGCTCCTTATATACTAAAATTTGAGCTTGAGGCAAATTCTTTACATGTAATACATTCCCAAACCTTTGTGTCCTAAACAATAAATATTTGGCGTTGCACAGGAATCGTCGACAATATCTGATGTCAAAACATTACGAACGAGGGGTTCCCACTTTTCCATCATAATCTCATGTCAACTTTTCATTCAAGACCCGGACCGCCTCATCGTAAATTTCGTTACCTCCCCCTAATAAAGGCCCAGAAGGAAAGGAGCAGAGCCAGGTGCAGGAGATAGAAAGCAGGATAAGGGATGTTTGTAGGTTGTAAATGGGCAAGGTTACCAGCTTCGGCCGCCTAATCGTGATCAGGCCAACGACCACAAGAACCAGTATAGCAGGATTGGCCTCGGGCAGAGGAGGCAGCCTTTGTCGAGTCATGCAGCTACAGCGTGCTCTGTTCTAAGGTGCACGTGTCACTAGAGAGGTGAATCTCCGGCTAAGCCTACGTGTCCTTAATCGAAATGGAGAAATCAGAGGTTATTGCGTATGTGAGGGCAAGAAACACAAAATGGCTGCCATGATCTAAGATGGATGCCATGGGTAGATCGGAAATGTGTTTGTAGCAGGAGTACTCTTGCTCGTAGCATAGCGAAAACACCAGGATATGCTAAATGGATCATTTGCGGTTCGCTGATACCAATATGATGTATTTCCGACAATATTGAAAACACGGGTTCAAATCGTCACGGAACCTCAATCTGTTTAGCTCTAGAACCAAACCTGACCTGGGTACATTTTATTTACTATTGCTATCTTTTATCCAGGTTCAAGCTGAACTCTTTCCTCCCATTGGGAAGTTTTCTCAAAGGGAGGAAGGGCCACTGAAGGCTAAGTAGGTCCTTGTGAGTGTGGCAAAGTTTCAGCCTAGTGCATGATACATTTTGTTATGTTCTGCAGCTTATGCACTCTCCCAAGGAAATAGTTCCTGCTTCCAATTTTGAGAGAGGCCCGTTTTCACAAGTTAGGCAAGCAATGGTGTTCCTCTCCATGCTGGGGAAGATGCGCACATGTATAAACATAGTTTATTTTCTGAGTAGCATTGTCAAGATCCGTGGAACCTGGCCTTATCCTGTTTACACAAATTGAGCATATTTTACTGTTACTGATATATGGAGTAACTATGTAAATTCTTTCTTTTGATTATGATTTACAATGTGTGTATTATGTATTTTATCTGCTATGATAGATTTGTATGTTTTATGTGATTGTATCTGTTTTATATAATTTATGATTATTTATAGAAACGAATAAAGAACTTTTACTACTACTACTCGCAGATGTGGAGCAATTACTTTTTTTAATCAATGGATGGTATGTTCTATAGATAGATTTTGTAATACATTGGAGAATTCGTTGAGGGGAATGAGAACCCACCTCAAAATAAATCCACAATTCTTTTCAGGGTAAATCACAACAGGCACTAAATAGAGCTGTGCCAAACCCACTGTTAGCTATGGTGCCAAGCAGTTAGGCTTAGCATACAGTCAATGTGTAAAGTATTTATGCAGTACTCAAAGGGTAATAATGTGACAACGCAGCCAAAGAAAAATTTCAAACCAATTTTTAAAAAAAGATAATATTTTAATAAATAAAATGACACCAAAATAAATGAAAAAAATACAATGAGTAGAATTGGAGTTATGAATTTCTAAAGTTTTCACTTAAAAACAGCCCAGAAAAGCACTAACTGCTAATCACAGCCAACTGCTTGAACTGGTACGGGACAAGTGCAAGATTTAAGGCAGACTGCGATGGAGCGTGGGTCAGATACAAGGACCAGGATTATCCTAGTTACAGAGTTTCACTTTGAAACTTTTATGATGGCAACAAATCTTCATCTGGGCCAGGTAGCTGACTGAATGTGAAGTGAGGCTCTATGATAAAGAGAAACCACTACATTATGTCTCAGAGTTGTGATGGAGCAAGGTTTCGTATGTAGAGAAACTTGCTTGGATTCAACCCTCTCGAATAACATGTAATAATGTAACCAATATGTTTTGTGAATACTAATAAGTGCACCACACAACATTTATTTCATCTAGTGGAAGCTTTCCAATGTGCTTTACTAACGAGTAACCCGAGTGACTTAAAATGGCTGACGGAAACGCGGGAACTCTTCTGCGCATGTGTCTACCGCATCTACGTAGTATGACGTCTTTTGCTTTGGTGGGAAATCTTTTCATCTGCGCAGTAGTATTAAATATGGATGCTTGGAACCTCACATGCTGATGCGCATGGCTTTTGCTTAAACTAAACTTTGTATGTATTCCTAATTGATAATGCAATAGTTTAAATAAACTAAAGGGATTAGAATAGGAATGAGTGGTATACAGTGCATTCATTCATTTTCGTATTCTAATATGTGTTTCTTTGATTTTGTTATTAGTTCGTATTTGGACCAGGAGGGTGACTGTAAGCGCGATCTTGTCATGGGGGACGCAGGCGCATTGGACTTTGTAAACTTCACGAAATTACATTGAAGAACACCTCTGGAACCAAAGAGGGAAAGCAGAAAACTAAATTTTATATACAATGTTGTAAACTCAATATAAAATACGGGTGGGAAATAAAAGCATGGGAAACTAAGTAAGGGGAGGGAACATAGAACAATGAACCTAAGAAAATTGACATTACATAGTATGGTGTGATGACCTCTCCCCATCTCATTGTCCTATCACCACTTGGGAATACACGAATATTGAAACATTGGGGGTGGTACATACATTGAGAATAGTATAACTAAGGTAGGCTCAGTCAGTTAGATTGTCAGACTTGTCACGGACCTGTCACCGAACCAACATTGCGGCAGAAGACGGTGGATGCACGGAGGTCAGAGACGCTGCTCGAGCACTCTGACAGAAGAATCGGGAGAGAAGAGTCAGAGAAGTTGCTGAAGAAGAGGTACCTGTCCACTTAGAAGGGGAGAATTGAGAGCAGTGTCAGAGAGGGGTGTAACGCAGGCATTACACTTAGAAGAGGTTACCTGTCTTGTCCTGAACCTGTCCTGTCCTGTTAGCTCCTGACTACTAAGGAGCCCTTTTTCCAGCCCTTGGTCCTCACACCATTCTAGGTAAATATAATTCTATATGGTATGTCCTTGTACCATTTCCTTTTTCCAACCTTCCCAGGTACCAACGTCTTGAGATTTTGCTAAGTCTTTATGTTTTCTTTATTTATTATTTTCTCCTTGAGAAGACATGTATTGATATTTGACTCACACAATTAATGTATAGATAAAGATTTTAAAACTCCCCAGAGTCTCTGGTCATTCATAGAAATAAAGGTAAATGTTATTTATGTCTATTATGCTAACAACCTGATCTATCGACCAGAGGAAATAACAGCTAAAATGTTAAAGTTTAGTAAGAATTGGTGTACAGGTAAATTACAGTACCAGGTAAACTAAGTCTTGATCTCCAGCGGAAGATTGCCAGCTTATTGTATGAATGTTTATGGGCCCAGGTGAGTATGGTGTTTTAGAATAACCCAAGCTGGTAATCTCACTCCATCAGTCTATAGAGGACTCATCAGCTTTGGGCCCAGTGAAATCAGTGAGAAAGGTTGTCATAGTTGCTCGGATGCTGCTCGGCATCGAATCTGGTGAATCAGTTTATCAGGTGCTGTTTGTTGTTGAATCTAATGAAGCCATTGGCTAATGTTTTCAGTGTCAATGCTTGGAACACCGTCCTGGGTCAGACCACTAAATTGCTGATGGTCTGTCCAGGTTCTTCCACCTTAGTGATGAGAAATTGCAGGAGGTTGGGCAGTTCTCCCCACTGTGAGCTTGTAAGACCTGTCAGCCTTAGGGTGATCTTCCCCCAAATATTTTGCCTTCACCCTCCTATTTTTCTGAATTCTTTTCGGTGAACTTAGGAACATTTTGCTTACACCCGATTGGCATATTTAATTCACTTATAGGTCAATAGTAAATTAGCATACCATATACCCAGGACCTGTAAATTAATTATTACTAATAGGCCTGCCACACCTATTGTGCCACCCGCTTTAATCAATCAATCAGGAGTTTGTATAGTGCGACTACTCATCCATGAGGGTCTGAAGGGGCTGAGGGGAGGGGAGGTTGCTGATCCATCTGGGTGTGGAGGTTTAGTCAAAGAGCAATGTCTTGAGAATCTTCCTAAATTGGGTCAGCGACTGGGATTACCTAAGGTGGAGGGGTTCAGTGATCCAGGTCTTGGTGGCGTGGTAGGAGAAGGATCTTCCTCCTGTTCCGGTCTTGTGAATCCGTGGGATGGTGGCCAGGGCAAGTTTGGCAGAGCAAAGTTGTCTGGCGGGTACGTGAAATACAAGGCAGTGATTCAGATATGCTGGCCCTGCATTGTGGAGAGCTTTGTAGGTGTGTGTGAGGAGCTTGGAGGTGATTCTCTTGTTGATAGTGAGCCAGTGGAGTTGTCGGAGGTGTTATGTTATGATCCTGTGGTGGGGGATGTCGAGGACCAGTCTGGCGGTGGCGTTTGGACATTCTGTAGTTTTCCTGAGCTGTTTCTGGGTGTCGCCAGTGTAAAGTGCGTTGCCGTAGTCAAGTCTGCTGGTGATGAGTGCGTGGGTGACTCTCTTTCTGAATTCTGGGGGGGACCCCTTAAGTAGCCCTTTACAGCATATCTCAGGCCTGCCATTGCATTGTTTCACAATGAGAAAAAGTGAGGAACCCAATAGACCCTTGCAGTCTTGGGTAGTGTATATATTAACAGGTAATTATGCCTACAAGGGATTTCTTTAAGTACACTCAGTTTGACCTTTAGTATACAAAACAATGGGTGTATGCTCTGTTTAGAAGCCTACAATTGATTAATCAAGAATAATATGTGTAGAAGGAAAATTGAAACTGATCAACACAGAAAACAAGTACTTGAGAAGGGTAAATCACAGAGGAAATAGATGTAGTCGTTGACGTTTTGGTCTGCATGGTGCAAGCATCCATTAGACCATCTTCAGGACGATAAATGTAAGTGTTGAATGCCCCCTGCATTAATGGAATATTCCATTAGTTATACATTAAAAAAAGATCAAAGTAAAAGAAAAAAGAGAGACACCTGTGAGAAAAAAAAGAAACAAGTAGTGACTTACCCTATTCAAGATAGATCAAGATGAGTAATGGGACTTAAAAGGGAGTTGTATTGATCAGTTTCATTTTTCCTTCTATATATATTGTTTGGAATAGATGCTCTTGTTAGTGCCTGTGAGGTGTTTGTAATAAGAAATCATTTATAAACCTCACTCTCTGTGTGTTGTTTTAGTCTTTTGTACCCTTTAATACATCTTTTTTCATCATAAAGTTTGCATTTTGAAAATTTTACAACCATCTGAAGAGTATCTGTAGCAGATTCATTCTGATATAAATGAGCAAATTAAATTCTTGATTAATCAATTGTAAGATACTAAATGGAGCTTGCAACCATTCTTTTGTATACTAAATGTCAAACTGAGTGTACTTAAGAAATCCCTTGTAGGCACAATTACCTGTTAATTGCATTGTGTCAGCAGTTATAAACATGCAAAAGCTGGAGTCTTGTCAGGTACTTCAACCCAGGATGCACAGCAAGCATATGAATCATTCAATTAAATTCCAACACAGGTTTTCATTTTTCTTTGAATTTTATTTCACCAGTAATCTGTATGTAATCAAATGTTTTTCTTATCATCTGTACAAGTTCAAAGAGTGCCTCCTGGCTTCACTCAAGGACACATAGAAGTGCAAATAAATCACCAACATTCAAAGTGAAGGTGATGTTCCCGTTCCCAATGCATTTCGGGCCAACAATTGCCTTGCCTCAGGGGAAGCTATAAAAATGAGAACCGCATTTTAACAGCCAGAACTAAAATAATTTCTCAAACACGAGTGCTCCATGCAATGTATTGTGACTGAAATTTAAAAAGTGTAGAAAATTTAAATAAAAAAGGTGGTACTCTCTAAGTTTATTAAAAAGTGTATTCTTACTAAAGTATGCAGATTATCCAAATCTTGAATGCTTTTGATCGCTACCTCGCATACATGTGTTTTCTCCGCAACACAGCCTTTAAGATAAACATGCGACACACCCAGTGAGTCCTAACTTTGTCAACATCTCAATACAACAATTGAATTGAACCAAAACTAAACATTCATCATACCTTCACCAATGTGATCCCTTACGTGATCCGGATCTGGCGTCCATGCCCAGGGTGACACGCTTAACTTTGCCTTCAGCTTTCTTAAATGGGACATTACATTTAGCGTGTATTCTCCCCATCTTGTGACGAAAGCAGTTATAAACTTCCGTATCGACTTGGCAAAGTAACCACTTTGGCAAGCCTAAAATTCCCATGTAATACTTATAAGTAACTACTAAGATGGGGAAATAGCCCGTCATTGTAACTTAAAAGTTGGAGATGTATTTTTAAGTTTGACATGTCCTGGTTGTGAAAAAACTCATACATTTGTTTTTCACTATTGTGAGGCTTACCTCTCCCACATGATAACATTTGATTACCTTACTACTGTTATTAGGTGCTTACTCATGATTGGGAGCAGGTAGGTAGTTTGGTGTCTGAGGAACTGTATTTTAAAATTCTCCTGAATGGTAAAGTCAGATGTTAGGTCACACTTCTAAAATATGTGTTATATTGTACTTTATGCTACCTATATAATTTTGTTTTGATTTGTTCTTATTTGGTATGTTTTTGCTGAATTGTATATGGCATTCATTTCATGACTTAATGTACCTATATACTTTGCTTTCTTCTTTTCGCTCCGTTGTTCGTCATTTATTTCATTTTATTTCATTGTATTTCTCTTATCTCAATAAAAATGATTTGAAAAAAAAAACACTTCTAAAAATCACACTTTCATGACATTGGCCTTTTTGTGCCCTAACTTTTTGGTGCCTGCAGCCTGTTCTTGAGTCACATTGCTAGGTGTAGTTGGCCTTTGTGTATTCTTCTCCAATATCATCACAATAGAGGGTCTAAGTGTTGATAGGATAGGCCATCACTGACTTGATGGAGGGGTGGAGTTGTCACCTGTCACACCCTTCACTTCAAAAGCACTGGCTCATCTCACCCACAAAGGACCTCACACTAGCCTATTGTACCCCCAGACAAACTCGGAGTAGAGTAGGGAAGCAGACAATTTCCCACTTCGAATTGGGAACCAGCAATAAATGTTGAACAATTAGACCCACACTTTAAGTCACCTCTGAACCTGTGGAATGCTCAAAAGGACTGCTCTGCTGCAAGAAGGACTGCTCTACAGCAAGAAGGACTGCTCTGCTGCCCTGCTGCTCTGCTCACCTGCTGCCTGAGTAAGAAGTACTCAACCAGCACCTTGAATTATGATCACCAGAGAGACTCCAAGGGCTAGTTCGCTTTCCTCATGATCAGAGCCTCTGGAACAGAAAAGGCTCCAACCATCTTGAACCCTGCACCTGGACTCTGTCTGCTGTGAGTCTTAACTCTCCTGGGCCCTTGGAAGTGAAGATGAAGGTGCTCTTCTAGCCCAGCTGTGGTCCCCATCTGAACCGACGCTGCATGACGCAACGTGACGCAGCCCTCGCAGCTTCTCTTCGAACAGACACAGCTCGACACACTTCCATTGCAGCCCTCACAGCTCCTAATCAAACCGATGTAGTGCAAAGCAGCTTGAGGCCAACCTCGCATCACCACCTTTGTAGCTCTTCATCGGCACCAATGCAGCATGATGCAGCTCAATGGAGGCCCCCGCTTTGCTCCTCCGAGCCACCACTGCACGGCACAGTGCTTTGAAACAAAGACATCAGGTACAATTATCAGCAGGCTTAACCTGGTCCCTGTATCAGCTCTGTGCTCCATCACAGTTGGACTTTGTCCCAGTACAGCATGACTGGGTAAACACCGTTGACGCATTGTCGTTTCAAACACTATTTTCTTCTAAATGTTTATAACTGCATATCTCTGGTTCTATTCATTAGACTTTTGAAATGTTACTCAATTTTTTCTAAACTGGGGTGTGATCTCTCTTGTGTTCCCTTTTCACTTTGTTACTGTTTGCGACTGCATCAATACTTTATACCTTACCTGTAAGTTAATCCTGACTACTTTTGTGCCAAGCTCCCCAGGGTTAGTTACAGTTTTATTTAGTCACTGTTTTTGGTTCACCTTGCAAGGGATTGTGGCTGATGCTTAATCAGGGCTCACACCACAGTCAACCAACAACCCAATATGCCACACTGATGTTCAGCTGTGTGAATCAGGAGTTGTGTTTGTGCAGTATCATACAGTGATTTGTGTTGTGCAAAAATTCGGATTAGAGTGACCCCTTTTTTTAATTTCTTCCTAAGTTTCTCATTGGCTATTTTCTCTCTTTTCTAAATTGAATTGCCCCACCTTCCTTTTTGCACCATGGAGCAGTGCAAATTTGACTCCCTCAGATGAGCTCCTGAAACTCTGCAAGCAGAAGGGGTTGAACGCAGACACTGGGTCTACCAAACTGGACCGCAAGGTAACTCTAAGAACCTTAGAGGAGGTGCAGAGGTGGCAGGCCACCTCAAGTGAGGATGATGGTTATGGCAATCAGGAGGAGGGAGCACAGAGGATGCATAGGGAGAATACACAGCCCAGGGTTTTCAGCTGCCAAGAGAAGCCAGGAAGTATCAGGGAGCAGTGTATCTGCCAAGGGCCTGACCCCAGAGGAGCTGGAGGACAGAATAGAGGAGAGGTAACTCAAACTGGAGCAGGCTAAGTTAGTGGTGGAAGAGAAGAGGATGGGTAATGAGCTCAGTCTCAAGGAGCAGGACATCAATGCCAATCAAGTGGACTCAAGAAATATTGGCAGCATACCAGCGGTGCCCACTGGAGACGTGAGTGTCAGCATACCCAAGGACATGGTGCTTAATTATGTGGTCGGAGATAATATAGATAAATGGTTGTCATCATATGAAGTAGCTGTAAGGATACACAAGGGTCCAGAGGCGTACTGGGGGGTAGCTTGTGGAGGTGCATGCCTACAGTCCGGAGGGACACAATCCTTCCACTTGAGGAATGGGACCAGGCAAAGTATGCCCCCATAAAGACAATTCTTCTTTCCAAATTGAACCCCTGAGAAATACCATATCAGAGATTCAGGGACAGCCAGAAACTCACAATCCTAGCTGGACTTCTTAGATTATTCCAGCAAGGCACTGAAACTGGGTGAGGGGCAGCAAAGTGGATCATTTTGTTGGGCTGTACGCTCGGATTCTGAGGGAGCACAGAGACTGTCAGTTTAAAATATTAACTTAAAAAGAATACATTAAAGCGAGAGCCTACATTAGCCACCTACACATTGGAAAGAGTTACACTCTAAAACTGCAGATTGGATTTAGCATCTGCCACCAAGACTTGCATCAATTAACGGGGTCTTATTACATATACCAATAGTGCTTGTTTTCCCTAGAATGGGAAATTATTTCCAGTGCACATCTGGCAATGCATGCCCCGGTAGTACCTCCTCCTGATTGGGTCTGGGGTGCTTTTCATCCTCCATACATGCGATCCACATCTGTTTTGAGTGCCTGTGCAGACCAAGGTCCCATCTGCCACTTGTAAGAAGCGAAATAGGAGAAAGTCACTTCCATATTGTCTTTATGTACAGTTGCCAAGCTTAGAAAGAATTGTCAACCTTCAGGTGCAATAAAATGCAAGTGCAAACAGGGAAAGTGAAGTCCTCACCAAGAATACACAAAGCTACCACTTCCACCACTTGAGAGAACACCCTATAAATGTGCAAATTCTAAAATGCGCAGAGCAAAAGATGTTTCCTTGAGGATGAAAAACTGATAACTGGGCCTGAGTGGCAGATAACAGCTGACCGTGCAGAGGGTTCAAGGCCATGCCGCCTGTCTCGACGGGAACACACCACGTGCCACACCTCCCTGTCAGCCGTTTCATGTTATCATAATCATGTTCAGGAAAGGGAATGCAGGGAAGGGAAAGGGAGCAAACACAACAATCTACGCACACAAGTACCGATACAAACACGCATTCATCCTCCGGCACATGCTCAAACATAATCACGTGCACTCACACGCAGACATGCGTGCATACACACATGCTGTCACGCTCAAGCATACTCATATGGACTCTCATAAATGCAAAGTCACTGACCAACTCACACATTTTCCAAAAAAACAATGATCTCAAAGTTTGTGGAAAGAAAAACAATATTCAGGTAACTTGTGCTCTATATCTAACCATACTAATATAATAAAGAGAGAGCCCAAACCTTTGAGGCGAGTAATCTCAGGAACCACAGCACCAATCACAACACCCAATACAGCGTTTGAAAGGGCAGTTGCAGCAGAAGGACATAGGCTATGCAGACGCCCACCATATACATTTAAAAGGTAAAAGAACCGTGCCAGAAAAGTAGTCCCTTGTGGGCGTGTCTGCGTTGTGCTGTGGGCGTGTGCTGGGGGCGTGACAAATGCTGGGGGCGTGTGGTACGTTCCGCCCTTAGTGCCATGTCTCATATTGTGTGATAATCCCACCCTGCTCCCTTTAAATGCCCCTGCACCCCATAATCATAACCCACCCTTACTCCTTAAAATACCCTAACACCCTTAAACACTAACCCATCTTAACCCTATAAATATACCCTGTACCCAAAAACCTATCCCTAAACCCTAAAAATACCCCTGTACCCCAAAACCCAAACCTAGCCCTGAACTCTAAAAATACAACTGTACCCCAAAACCCAAACCTACCCGTGAACCCTAAAATACCCCTGTACCCCAAAACCCAAATCTAGCCCTGAACCCTTAAAATACCCATGTACCCCAAAACCCAAACCTACCCCTGAACCCTAAAAATCCCCTGTACCCCAAAACCCAGACATAGCCCTGAACCCTAAAAATAACCCTGTACCCCAAAACCCAAACCTACCCCTGAACCCTAAAATACCCCTGTACCTCAAAACCCAAACCTAGCCCTGAACCCTAAAAATACCCCTGTACCCCAAAACCCAAACCTAGCCATGAACCCTTAAAATACCCCTGTACCCCAAAACCCAAACCTAGCCCTGAACCCTAAAAATACCCCTGTACCCCAAAACCCAAACCTACCCCTGAACCCTAAAAATAACCCTATACCCCAAAACCCATACCTATCCCTAAACCCTAAAACTACACCTGTACCCCATAACCCAAAACTATATCTGAACCCTTAAAATACCCAAACACCCCAAAACATATACCTCAGTACCCCAAAACATATATCCCTATACCCAGATTTACCTTATCCAAACATTAAAAAAACATGCTTTTACCATTCATGCATTTACAACGAATTTCATTTTAAATGTATGTGTGGTAAAAGCTTATAAAATATAATGCCATGCGTTATAATGGCATTGCGGAGTCATGGTACTTTCGTAATGAAAGTATGCGGAGTGATGGTATGTGGAAATAAAGTTGCGGAATAATGGGTGCTTACCCTCCCCCGGTAAGTACATTGGTGGCACGGCGGCCCACATCTCCAGCAACATACTCATTTTTTCACCACACATTTGAAAAATGCACAGGTCTCTCTCATTGATGGCCAGCACCGACATACACGTTTAGACACACCTCCCGCCACAAGTTCTAGAATTGCGAACTTTAGAGCTGGGGAGCTACGTTCGAATCTCGGCATCAGCTTACCATACTGTGATTCCAGGCAAATCCCTCTGTCTCCCCGTGCCTACCACAAATTAATGTGTTCTTCTGTAATGTAAATTGTGCTCATGCCATGTTGTCGAGTTTGCGCTATATAATATTGCAAGGAAAAATAAAGTAGGGAAACTCGAGTTCACACACTACTGAACGCGCACTCTTAAGTGCATCAGTAGTGCACTGTGAATCGGAGCGTTTCACAGGCCTGTCACAGATAAGAAATGCTATCAAAACGAAATCCTACAAAACAATATCTACTGGCCAGCAGCAATTCATACCCGGACAACGTCGGGACGGGCTGCTAGTACTCTATACTACTATTATAAAGAGAGAACACAAACCTTTGAGCCATGTAAACTACAAAAGTAATGCACCAATCACTACACCCAATACACCATTTGAAAGGGGAGTTGTGGCAGAAGGACATAGGCTATAGATATGTACACCATATACATTAAAAAGCAAAAACGAAAAAAGTGGTAAAGTAGTCCCTTGGGGGCGTGGCCTTGGGCGTCTCAAACAACAAATGTGGGCGTTTACAGGGCCGTGCCAAGTGCAAATAACAAACATAGGCCAAGCGACTTCACAACACACTGACATATGCACACATAGAGCGGAAATGCGCTTTCACTGAATTTAGAACGAACAATATGCAGACATAGAGCGGAAATGCGCTTTCAATGAATTTCTAACAAACATTTGCAAATCCCAACACATACCACGGAAATGCGCTTTCAATGACTTTAAATTCACACATACAGCGCGGTAACACCAATATACAAAAACAGCAGAGGTGCGCGCTATAAGAAATATACACACATTTGTTGCAGTTATCCAGACAACATTGAGGCCTTCGCATTAAAAACCGGGCGGGCCTTCCATCGACAAGGAGTGTCAAATGACGCCACACAGGGGGCAGGATTAATCGCATACTACACCAATCACAACGCACTAAAGAAAACACACACACAACTTCGGCTTACCAAAAAAAAAGTCTTTAACCATTAGCCATTGACCAACGACGTCACAGGGGGGTAAACACGAACAAAAAATCCGACATTTCTTAACGGAGAAACGCAATGGACTGCGCATTCACGAGACTTTCCTCACATCTTGCGGACAAGATAAAACGCTTACAATAAGACATATGAATAACGATAATAACACAACTGCCCATAATCACTCGAGCACTGCCAGGACTTCACCACACAATTGACAAAACGAAAGGGAAACTTCTTTGAAGGGATACAAAAACGAACACATGGAAAGAGCCTGCGAAAGAAAAAAAAACATTAAACAGGTGACACAACACTTTCCTCACATCTTGTGGACAACATAAAACGCGGAAAACAATACATGCAAATTAAAAAAATAACGCAAGTGGGCCAAATCAGTTGAACAGGGCCAGGACTTGCACAGACAACTCTTCTGCGGGGCGGGCGGGGGCCCTGAAGCAGCCTTTTGCTCCCGGACAACGTTGGGTCGGGCTGCTAGTAATATAATAAAGAGAGAGCCCAAACCTTTGAGGCGGGTAATCTCAGGAACCACAGCACCAATCACAACACCCAATACAGCATTGGAAAGGACAGTTGCAGCATATGGACATAGGCTATACAGCTGCCCACCATATACATTAGAAACGTAAAAGAACCTTACCGGCAAAGTAGTCCCTTGTGGGTGTGGGCGTGGGCGGGGCGCGGCACGACAACAAAAAAAATGCGTTCCTTAAACGTGTGCGTTGTGCTGGGGGCGTGTGCTGGGGGCGTGAACAAGGCCAGTGGGCGCTGCAATTGCAATTGCGCAGCACCAAGGGGTGTGGCCAATGGGCGCAACAAACGGCAACAATAGCGCAACACATCCCCCCAAAAATAATTGTGCCTCGAGGGCGTGTGGAAAACAAATGTGTGCGTTGGGCCGGGGGCTTGGCCAAGGCCAATGGGTGCGGCAATTGCACGAGAGCAAGTGCGTGGCCAATGGGCACAGCAACTGCCGGGCCTTAGGCGGGGGCAGACGCCACTGATCGTGCCTGTGGGGACAATACCTGCAGCGTCTCCTGCGCGCTGTCAAACACTCAACTATCTGCATAAACGAATTGACATTAGGCATACAACATCAACCAGGGCTGAAGCCGGGCTCAGGCGGCGGATGACGCAAGTAAGCGCGCCTGCTGGGACACTAACCTTTGAACTGACTGCACTTTCCCACACATTCAGCGTCTCCAGCACGCGCTGTCACCCACTCAACTCTCTGCATCAACGACTTTACACCACAAGCACAACATCAAACAAAACTGGAGTCGGGCCTCAAGCGGGGGATGACGCGATTCAGCGTGCCTGCGGGGACACAAAATTTACAACTGAATGCACTTTCACACAGGCTTACCTACGGAAGTGGAGTATATTCACACAAGAGACATCTGCTAATACTTCTTACTCCGAGGTACACACAGTATCGGCACACACATGCCTAACTATTGTGACACTTCATACTAAAAATGTTGGCTACCGCAAGATTTTAAAATACATTTTTCCTGCCCATTACACACATTGCACACATTCTATTTCATACCCGGACAACGTCAGGACGGGCTGCTAGTTTAATTCATATAACGATAATATACAAATCCTTGTCGGTTTTCTCATGTATACATTTTTAAACATGACACAACATAATTGAAAACACGAAAAAATTTGTGTTTTTTATTTCATGTTATTTTATGGCTCCAAACCTCCAATTAATAACAAGTGTTGATTTCCAATCTTGGTGGGCGTCAGCCTTCGACTGCCAGGAGTGGCCCTTGGCCCTCTGATGCAGAGAAGATAGTGTTTCACTCAGGGTGGGCTGGGTAACCTTGCTGGGCCTATGCCGCAAACGGGACACATGAGCAGGAGGTGAAAATAGGCTTATTCCATGTGTAATTGTAATCGGAGAGTGAAATGTGCCGATAAAAGTAAAGCAGTAAATTGCATCTGTGGCACTGTTTTAAGGCAGGCGGAAATGTGGGATAACTGTAGGGTGGCCAGAATTTTATAGCCAGAAAACAGGGACAGTTCACAAAAATAGAAGGACTACAATTTTACTTCATGCGAACGCACAGACTGACAGTGCTCCTCAGCAAATAATTACAGAACAGGCAGTAAGTACATACATAAAATACCAATTTTCAAACCCAGTAACGTGCTTGTTAATTTAATTGCTTTCTTGAAACAACTGCTAACTATCCCTGCTTTGTAAAACATGAAAAACACCCACCAAAGTTTCCAGTCAACTCTCTTTAAGAACTGGGACATGAGGTACATTTCCTGAAATTTGCTGGGACTGCTGGTGACAAACTGGGACCGTCCTGGGAAATCTGGGACGCCTGGTGGTCACCCTGGATAACTGAGCCTGGGAGTGGCTGAGTCACTTTCCGCTTGGGACTGCGGTCGCTGTGCAGTCTGCTATATTTCATTTATGTGTCTCTCAATAACGCTCTACATCTCTGCTTTTGATGATGCCCATTTAAAATGTTGTTTTGTTAGTAGTGCTGACTAGGTAACTCTGCTGAATTAGCTCACTGCCACGGATTTCGAAGCACTGAGCCCTTAATTTGTTTCCATCACAGTACAGTTTCCCAAAGCTGTTCATCAAGAAGGTCACACAAAACATTCTATGGGGCATATTATCAGGAACGGTGTTAAAATTATCGCCGGTTTAGCGGCAGAAAACTGCTGCAGAAGCGGCGATAATGGGCTTGATAATATGCCTTGGAGAATTCCAATAGAAGCCCATGTTCACACCAGAACATTGACTTCTATTGGAATTCCACAGGGCATATTATCAAGCCCATTATCGCCGATTTAACAGCAGTTTTCTGCCACTAAACCGGCGATAATTTTTTACGCTGTTCTTGATAATTTGCCCCTCTTTTGTTAAAAGTAAATTTTCCATCCCGGAAGTTCTACCATCAGCTAGTTATCGATTGCAGCATTAGGTTTCATGAAACAACCTTTAAGTGAATTAGACAACCGAGTTTCCTTCAGCCAAATTTATCACTGCAAAACGAGTTTCTTATCCATTGGTCTCCCAAGAGATGCCAGGAACTGGCATTTGTAGCTAATTCACCTGGAGCAGCCTGAGTTTACAAGTACTCACCTACTCCAAATATTGTTTCTGAGTCAGTAACTGCATCCCTAATTTTCTCTCAGGGGTGGTAATTTGAAAGCACTGCTCCACGCACAGTACCTGTTCAGGCACTCTCCCCTCTCTCAGCTCTCCCCAGGTCATGGACGCCTCACACACAAGCTATTTTACCTCGGAATTCATTGTCAAACTCTCAGTGATTCTTGCTTCTGGATTTTGCCTCACACTAATTGTGTGCCAGTCTGAACAAGTGGAAGCTGTCAGGGACGGACTGGGAACTAAAACCGTCCCTGGCAAAGTGCTCGGCCGCCACCCTCCCTCCCCCCTCCTCTCCGGGGGTTGTGGGTGTCGCCGAGCTCTTTGCCGGGTCCGGTTTTCGGCCAATTTTGTTACAGGGCCGATTTTGCAGCTATGCTACAAAAACGGCCCTGTAACAAAATCGGCCCCCAGGGGCCCAAAACAAGTCGCCACACGTGCGGCGCACTGGGAGATTGCCCGGTGCCCTCTATGGCCAGTCCTGGCCTGGAAGCTGTCATGAATGATCGCTTTTGCTTTTCCTTGCCTGTTACGTGACCTATTGCTTTATCAGATTCCTGGATAGAGCTTGAGTTGAGCCCTCCTTCTCTATCTTTCCACTCGATAGGATATCGGGATGAAGAGGGACAAGCCCCACCGAAGCTTCATTAGCTTACATGCTGCACTGCCCAATGCAAATGCTTCGTGTCTGCTATCGACTGTGAATGTGCGAGGTGGGCTGAAGAAGCCTCCGCCTGACACATGCACAGTTCAAAATGGAGAGTGGAGTCCTCTTTGTTGCTGGCATGAGGTTGCACTTAATTTTGAAAATTGACAATAGTTTTCCTGCAAACGGTAACATCATGACAGCAAGTAATTGAAGATTAGCTAGGCCTGGGCCATTTGTTCACCCATAGGGGACGGCCTTGCGTCCCCTATGGGTGAAAAGCCATTGGGTGTGGCTCAGTGAGCTGAATCAAGCTTTTGGGACAGTTCCCACTGAGACCTCGCTGCTCACACCACGATTCAGTGCAAATCTCCATTAGCCTAACTCCTCAAGCTCCAGCATCGAACGCTAGAAGGGGCTGCCAACACGAAGCTCCAGCAACACCGGCCTGAGACACCGACCAGCTCTTTGCGCTACACTGACAGCTTCCCACAGAACTTTTTCTGCTCCTCTCAGCACTCATCAATGTGAACAGGACTCTTGGCATGGACTTGAGAAGGTAAAGTTCAGTAGGCCTATCCTGGTGACTGTACCCAACCTACACCCCATCGTGGTAGGCCTGAAAGCTTGACTTTGACACAGTCCAGCACCACCAGATATCCTGAATTGAAGCTTTGTGGTTTTTGGCTCTATTTTCACTTAAATCTGTACAAATTCATAACTCAGGTTTTAATGATTGGAATTTTGTTCTTTTGGTCTTATTTTATTAAATACATTTTACTCTGTGCCTTACCCTGACAATGACTGCGGTTGCTGCTCAGTGCTCACCCCTCAAACAGTATTTTCTTGTCATGGCAGACCTTCACACAACTGAGGTCAAGCTGTGTCTGGCACTCCCTGAACTGTCACACATTCTGAGAGGTTGCAAGGTCCCTTACATCGCTCAGCTACAGCAATAAAACAGAAAAACAGCTTCTTCCAGCAAGGCAAGACTTGAGGTGTTGTTCCCTAACCTCTGAGAAGCTTGCTGTCAGCAGGCAGAAGCTCTGGTAGCACAGCAGCCTACTGAGTGCTATATGGGGCACTCCCTTCTTTGGTCAACGATGACTTGGAACTGGACCAACTAGTGGATCAGTGGCTCCCACTTTTGTATAGCCAACGTAGGCAATAGTTGTGGAATCCCAGTCTGTACTTTAAAAAGCAGTTTCCAGTGGCTATTTTTTCAAGTTTACTTTCCCGACGGCTCTCCAGATACACCCGTTGTGTAGAGTCATTCTCCTCTCAGCAGGGTAATCTCCACTCTGCAGCACTGACAACAGAGGCAGAAAGAGGCGCAAGCTTTCTGCACCTTGCTATCAATAGCCACACCAAATAGTGACAAAGGAAGAGACGCAATGTTGACCTCTTCTAAAGGGACCCCTTTTATCTTGAACAGAGGCTGCAGTCCCACACTTTAGCCCTATCATCTACCTATTCTCAGTGCTACAGCAAGATTCATCAGCAACTTCTCTAATTAAAAGGATTAGTTGAATATTTAAAGGGACATTGTCTCCTCTGTCATCACTTCATTACCTTCTGAAATATCACCACAATTGTGTGTACAAGAACAGGAATGGGGCTTCCAAAATGGAACCCACAAACCTCATCTACTCTGGCTTAATTATAGACAATATGCATGCACAAACATGCACAACATACAGTTGGTATGTTCACACTAGGATCTAAATCAGTGCATAAACGTGGAATTTTACATGAGTGTGTTGTGTATTCAATGCACGAGTAAGCGCGAGTATACGCTCGCGCATTCACTCCTTGTGACTCACGCCGGTGTTTCTTTCAAGTGTATATCTCGTGACATGTTATTACTTGAATGTGCATGCCTCGCTACCCTGTACAGTTTGTTCATGTTGTATTCTATGCCTCAACTGTTAATGTCGAGTCAGTTACCGCTGACTACTTGGAGCCTTCAGTTGTATGCAGGGAGTGCTTCTTAATCTTCCAATAAACTTATTCTTTTCATCAAGATTTCTGTGGATAATTACTCAACAATTTGGCGACGAGGGACGGAGCATTTTTGGACCTTTTAAGAAGCATTTCCTGGTTAATTGTACGTTTTTTATTTTTTTGAAAGAACATCGGAAAATTACTGAATACTTCTAAGATTTCCAGTACCTGCTACGGAAACGGAAAATAACTATCCGAGGTGTGGAATTCATTTGCTCTTCTTTTCTGCGCGTTGAAGTGCGTCTCTTCTTCAGTTTTCGTTTGCGCTGGTGAATATCTTCATCTACACTGACGCGTAGATGATTTTGGGCGGAAGCGATTACTGTACTTCCTTCGAGACGCTACTCTCCGTTGGCTGATTAATGAAAACTAAAGAGGTGACTTCCTTTCTTTTTTCCCGTCTGTATCCGATTACAGTTAAAAAACTGTGATTTTCAGCTTGTTAACTACGGAGTTGAAATTGAAAGGCAGAAAAGCGGCTGTAATCTCCAGATGAAAACAGGAAAACGCCCTTATTCTTCAGGAATCGTTTGACTGTTTTTTCAACAACCAAGTACTTTATCCTTCTCATTGGAATTACTCTTTAACAGCCATTTATTTATTTGTTTATTTAAAGATACACAAGTTGTTGGTACTGAGTGTAATTTAACTTATTTAATTTTATATTTCCACCATTATGTGTGCTCAAGGTTACACTCTTTCTGCACCACAAAGTTATTGGTCAGCTGGTAGCTCTCCTTGTATGCCTTGGATTGAATGGAAGGCTTATTTCTTAAATTATATTGAAACATTAGATGCCAATGGTAAAATAAAAGATCCAGAAAAAAAAGGTATTTTCCTACACTGTTTGGGACCTGAAGTGTTAAAAGCCTTCAATCAACTACCTACATCACAAGCAAGTGGTGATATGAATGTTTTTGATAAGGCTGTATATGATTTTGATAAATACTGCTCTCCTAAAGTGTGCATAGGAATTTCTAGGTTTAAGTTTTTTCAGAGGAAACAGTTAAGTGAGGAATCTGTTGATAATTTTGTTTCTTTATTGAACGACTGGTTAGGAATTGTGTTGTGTGTGCAAATTCTGATAAGTCTTTAGTTACTCTTAAACCAAAAATGGGTGCGCATGCCATTCCTAACAATCCATGGGAAACCATCGCTATAGACATTATGGGTCCCATTGGTTGTGAATCTAAGTATGTCATTGCAGCCATTGACATTTTCTCTAAATGGCCAATTATCAAAATTGTTCAAAAAATAGATACAGATTCCGTGCTATGTTTTCTAGATAAAGTTTTTATTGAAGAAGGACTACCGGTAAGAATTATATCTGACAATGGTGTACAATTCAATTCAAAGAAAGCCAATGATTATTTTTCAAGGCTTGGCATTACCCATTCCACTACTTCTTTATATAACCCTAGTGGGAATGGAGTAATAGAGAGATTCAATAGGGTTCTGAAGGGTGCCATACAGTTTACTGGTAATGATGACAAGAAATGGGAAGTTGACATTTTTAGGAAAGTCTGGATGTACAGGACAACCATGAATTCTATGACTGGGTATTCTCCTTTTGAGATCATGAGGGGAAGGATTCCTAGAACTAAGGTGAATCCATCGTGGTTGGTCAAATCTACTTCTTCAAATGTGGATCTGGGTAAAGTTAAAGAAAATCTTATTCGCACCCATTGCACTAATAAAAAGTACTTTGATGAGAAATTTGGTTCAAAAAAGGATCCAAGAGTGGAAGTTGGTATGATGGTGAAGGTTAAAAAACCGTGGAAGGTCAAGAAAGGTGAAAGTTTGTTTATGGGTCCTTTTGAAGTTTTAGAGGTATTAAAAAACTCTGTGAGATTATCAAACAATAAAGTTTGGAATCTCAGTAGGATTGCTATTCTCAAGGCTGATAAGAATGTTTATTGTAAAGAACCTATTCCTGAACATCCTGATCTATCTTATTTGGATGAGGATTTAGGTGAGGGTGTAGCTTGTGATGATACAGCTGCTGTACCTTGTTGTTCAGGCAGTTGTTATACCAATCAAAATACAGCTGCAGTACACTGTTGTTCAAGTAATAGTATTACCAATCAAGATGTTGCTGTTCAACATAGTGTTTCTTTACCCAAAAGAACTACAAGAAAACCCAAGTGGTTGTCAGATTTTGTTGCTTACATGACAGGAAAAATGTAATTCTCAGTTTGTTTGTTTTTTTTTTCTTCTTTTTGTTTCATTTTATAAGGAGGGAAGGTGTGTTACGTATTCAATGCACGAGTAAGCGCGAGTATACGCTCGCGCATTCACTCCTTGTGACTCGCGCCGGTGTTTTCTTTCAAGTGTATATCTCGTGACATGTTATTACTTGAATGTGCATGCCTTGCTACCCTGTACAGTTTGTTCATGTTGTATTCTATGCCTCAACTGTTAATGTCGAGTCAGTTACCGCTGACTACTTGGAGCCTTCAGTTGTATGCAGGGAGTGCTTCTTAATCTTCCAATAAACTTATTCTTTTCATCAAGATTTCTGTGGATAATTACTCAACAGAGTGGCCTGTAGGGCTCCACTCTAGTGACCATATAAAATGATCTACTTTGTGAATCAGGCCATATGTATCTCTAAACGTTGTCAATACAAAAAATGTTGGATTTGATTATGCACATTGGTTTTGGTGAAATTCAGTAGATACTCAATGGGGCTTATTTACAAGCCCCTTGCACCGACAGTGCGTCGCATTTAAAATAGGAAAAGGTGACGCACTGGAGGCGCAGGGGGCTTGTAAATAAGCCCCTATGTATTTAATTTTAATTCCCTCGTTATTTGCTCAAAGACAGATTTTGGAAGACAATACAAAGTAATGATGTGGTGGTCGTCCAAGAGATAAATCCACCGTTCAAACCGTGTGACCTCTGTAAAAGCATTGCTGGTCTGGTTTTTATCCTTAATCACAGAGAGAAAAAGAGAACGCTTTAGTCTTAGAAGTCATTTGTCTGAGTTAGACATTCATTGATCTGAAATTAGTTACATTTGCCTACAAGCTCCAAATAAAGTAGAACTGTGTTCGAAGGGATTCTTCTTTTCGACAGGGACAATGTTTCTTGATTAAATTAAGAATATGGGAAATCCATTTATCCGAAGCCAGGTGACGACTCTTACATTGGGTCTGATGGCATAAATTAAGTTACCCAACCAACCAGCACAAGTGCAGTTGTAATAAACCAGTTCATCACAATGGCACGGCAGGTTCATAGAATTGTGGAAATTAATGGAGCCCTTATTTGTGAGGTCTGCGTCAGTTTTGCGCCGCCGGCGCGTCACTTTTTGTGACGCACCAGCGTCGTACAAAATGCGCCTTGTTGCGCCATATTTAAAAAGTGACGCATCTAGGTAGATGCGTCACTTTTTAAACCCCTGCGCCACATTATACCTGCGTCAGGTATAATGTATGCAGAGGGGCGTTCTCCCGCAAAAAGCCTCGTAATAGTGACGCAGTGAAATCTATGAGATTTCACTGCGTCACTTTTAGGATGCTGTTGCGTCAAAATCTTGCGCCTGCCTCACAGCAGGCGTAAGACTGACACAAGTCCTTTCACATGGGGCTTTCCCCATGTGAAAAGACGCACTGCAGGAGTAGCGTCACTTTTGTGACACACTCCAGCAATGCGTCACTTTTGCGCTTACAGATACGTCAGAAATACTGACGTATCTGCAACTCCTTGCGACATGATGCGTCATACATTAAATATGACGCATCATTGGTGTCGCAAGGAGTGCGCAGTGAAAAGTGACGCATCGCTGTTTTCACGCAGCGATGCGTCACTTTTCATAAATGAGGCCCTAGATGTAAAATACTGGTTGCAATTTGTGTCTAGCGTTTTGGCGGAAAGTGTAGTATTTTGCTAACAAACCTGTTTAACCTAGGTCAGTTCATAAAATACCAAATAGTAGTGTGTCTCAATTCGAATTAGTACATGAATATTAATGACCTACCACGATTTGCTACCATCACAGGAATGTGGGCTGCTGGGGTCAGCAGTTCACCAGGTTTGTGATTGCTTTAAAATAAAGATTTTATTTAATGCAGTCCGTTTTCCTTAAAGGAAAATAGTATGCATTCAAAAAGATTGCAAAGTTTTACAAATATTGTTTTGGTCTAAGCAGTGGGTCCTGGGACCACTGCCTTCTCCTAAAAACATGTTTTGTCAACATTTCCAAAGGGCAAGGACCCCCTTCCTATTTGCGAATGAGTTATTGCAAGTCTTGTGCAGTTGGTTAAATAATAATGTTTTACAACCAGATTTCGTTTGCAATACATTAATGCATTCCATTCTGAAGGGACATCCTAAACATGCACCTTCCAAATATTGAATCGATATATCATCACAAACCCAAATTGTGACTAAGTGACAAGTTACTGAATTGTAATTTCTGTTTGGTACATACCAAACGGCCATTTTGAGGTCACAAACGATTTTATTTTGCAAATCAGTTCCCTTACAATGGCAGAAAGACTTAGGGGCATATTTGCAAGTAATGACAAATCTCTGCGCCAATGAAGCGATGTGCCAAAATTTCTATCGCCTGTGTGAAAAATCCTTACAAACCATGGATGCACCGTATTTACAATATGGGCTCCATGGTGCAATGTCCCAAGGATGTGTCTTAAATTCTGTCGTACATGAGGCCCAAAAGTGGCGCATTGCTGTAGTTGGTCATGAACTCAACTATAGCAGTGCATAAAAAAACAGAGGCGAAGTGTCAGTTTTGACTGATGAGAGTAGCCTACTGTATGGGGACCAGTGTAAAGGAGTGTGGAATGGTGAAAAACCCACCTTGCACTCTACTGCATTGGTCTTGGATATCACGCATACAAGTGGGCATAATGTACTTATGTTACAACTATCCTTTAATGGTGTATAATGTGTGATTTAATGTTTTACCTACCTTATGTGTGTACTTACCTGTGGAGGGGATGTGACTTGATTGCAGATTACAATGTTTCAAGTCACTTTAGTTGGAAACAGACAATATGTGATTCCTACTGTTGTGTAGTTCCCATAAATCTATATAGGATCTGTGCATTTAGACAACATAAACTGTGGGATCGGTGTCCAGCCTGATTCCAGACAACCCCACTGGGTATGTTCGCCTGTTATACCTAGCTAACTCACAGTGCCACTGTAAACCCCTCCTACCAAGGAGAGAATGGTTCCTGGCAACAATCAAACATGACAAGCCGGTCCCATCAGGGATCTTGGAAACAGTACAGTACCTTTTGCTAAGTCACTTGTGCTCACTGTGTCTCAGAGAAATACACAGAATAAATGGTGGGGATGTTTTCAATACGCATTTACTAAAGCAGCGCCATTCTAGTGAAAAATAGGTGTGCTGAAACAACCATGAGATATAAACAGATATAAATGATTATAAGCATCAACAGAATAAATGGTTAGAAGATTTCTACGATGGTGCTAAAAAAATGAATATAGGTAGGTATAAAAATGCATGAAAATAATATTATGCACTCTCACAATGCAACTAAACTAGATGTTCCTAAGTGTACCTATCATGTATGTAGGTGTAGCACCAAGAATCCACCTAGGATAGAGCCAACCCCATTACTTGGTGTGTGAGAATGAAGGACCCCGTCTTGGTCTCGAGATGGACACCCCGCAAGGGATGTCAGACCACTGCGTGCTGGAGAGTCTGAGTGTATGGAAGTATTCCTCTTCTGCCTGCCCCAGCAAAGATATGGAGAAAGTATACCCAGAAGGTTCCCTCAGGGGTTCTACCCTGCTGTGTCATGTCGGCCGAGGATGATGGAAGGGATGACCCTTATACTTAGTTATTATGCAGAAGATGGTAATCCTACTGTGATTCTGAGAATCCTCATTCATAATAAATAACGCTAGTTTTCTGGGACAACCACACGACATTTATGTAGCACCCAACTAGGTAAAAGGTCAATATCAAAAACCGATATGTAGCATAATGGCAGGGATATGTAGGTGAAAGGTTAGGTGACTGCCCAGGCCTATATTGGGGTAAATTACAAAGCATAACACTGCGCCTGGGTTTTAGATGTGTAGTAATTTAGACACATCCCAAGCTCAGCGGTCTGCCTCCCTAAGATTCGTCATTTTGGGAACAAGTAAAAAATGGGGCATTATAGGTGGGAACGTCTACCTTGCATATAATAAAACTAACGTGACGCAGACGATTCTGATGAAGAAAAACCAACGCAGGCCGATGAAAAGGGATGCATCACCCTTGATACGTCATCTTATAAATGTAGACCAATGACAGCACCACCGGTGCATCAAAAAGAATGATGCAGGAGTGGCACAAGCTCCTTGTATATGCCCCTCAGTGCATCTGGTTCATACAACTTAACTTAACCACCTCCCCAAACATGCCCCTTCACAATACCAATTTGTTATGTAGTAGCAATCCCAAATATCAAATTCATAATGGGTAATTAAATCACAATTTGTGTTTAGTATATATACTAAAAGGCCATTTTACAGTCACAAATGGTCAGATTTTGAAAATTAGAACCTATGCCACTCTAATAGGTCTTAGTACATCTGGCCCATATTACTTAACTACCTTTTTTTCTCATGCCCTCTTTCCTTCTTCCCAACATTTGCATCTTTTGGTCACCCCTGTCACTTTGATGCAATTCTTACATCTAACAAACACTCTTTCTCTCACCTCTGTGCTACGGTTTCTTTTACATGTACCTTAACTATTGTTATAACACTTTTCCACTGACCTCTTTGCTCACTTCTACTTCGCTCACATAATCCCTGGCCATTTCACAAGTACTGTTCCTGACACTCAACTGGCTCTCTATTTTTGAGTCTGGAACATAATATCAGTAACAGAAGCCCCAGTGCAAAGTTTTCCTGAAAATGAGGCAAAATTATGTTTTGCCTTAAGTGCTCCCTTTCCTAGCAAAATGCTGCTTAAGGTTATTTTAGGTTATTTGTCACAATCTGTCATGTGCAATGGCATCAAGAAGTAGCTGCCTACAATGGTCGTAATACATCATTGGATCAGTGACATAATATTGAGACAATAAATATTGGTTCAAAGAAATATCGAAACTTTAATATGGTGAATAAAAATATCAACTTGCAATACATAACTTTAAAAGTCACTTATATCAAACACATAAATATCAATATAAATAAAACAACCAATACATTTGATAAAAATGTATAAAAACAGATCAACAATCTTTATTCGGTTTCTTCTATAGGCAGTTTCTTGTACAAAAACATTGTTTTTATTGGAAAGTGCAGAACATAATAAAGTTCATTGTGCCCTATACTAACAGATTGTTACAGCTACATTAACAAGAAATAAAACCAAAAAAACTGCCATTATTAACTGCTTATAGATGATATATTAGGTTCAAGCTAATTAATCACGACTGGATCTGAGCCAGACTGAGGACTTTAAAAAACTAAGAACATAAAAAACTGTATTTCCTGTAAGTATTAATAATAAGCATTTACAATGCAATAGGTCTCACAATGACATTATTTTGAGCTATTGACATTGTAAATGGCAATTCTTAAAAAAAAATTAAAAGGCATTGGTATTTACAATACCAAAAGCAACACCTATTGCATTGCATAGCTAGGTGAGACCTAAAAAGGGCGACCTCCCGCTGACTTGCTTTAGTCGCCTAGTTTTTGCTATATTACGGGATATCAGCTCACGGGTAGGCTTAGAAATCGCGGAGAACAGACACTTAGTCATAGGTTTAACATACAGCTATGAGTACCTGTTCGTAAACATAATCGCTTCCCAACAAAACTTCAGCGGTTCACCTGCTGCAGGTTGATTCCCAGCATCATGGTGAAATCTCCTGGGTCCTTGACTGGAACTTTTGGGCACGCGCAGTTGGGCACGTGCTCAGCCAATGAGACCTTACCTGCATAGTAATAACATAGAAATAGAAACATGAACGTAAGAGGAAACTCAAATCATTCGAGCTTTCCATTACTTACGTTACATAGTACCAAAACCGTATAGGCTTTAACACTCCAATTGTATTGAAGCCTATACAGTTAATTTTAGATTTGGGGGAGTTTGGTATGAAATTGTTTTAGTCCGCTGGTCGGTGCAATATCAGTGATGCAACATGCTGTAACTACGAGTTGTATCCTTTTGGGTTGAGACAGAGGAATCAGGGTTTGAATACTGCTTTTGAGAGACAAGGGATTTCCGAGGACTGCTCCATTACGTAGACCTTGCATCATTTATGGAGTACCATTGAATGATGTAAATAAGAAATCAAAAGAAGGACTCAGCACGTTCGCAACTTTACCATAAAGTGGAGTGGTGTGGCTCACTGGTTAGAAGCGGCAGACCCGGAAGCAGAGGATGGCCCTGGACCAGGGTTCAATTCCCGACGCAGCAGGGTCGTGGACCAGGGTCAGCGGACTCGATAATTCTCGCCTCAGTGACTACTCTAACTAGGGATCACACTCGGCAACTCTGGGCATTAGCTTGCCTCATCTCCACAACGGCCCCCACATACGCCGGGGATGCCTGGTTTCACCTTGGAGATACCCAGTAGGGACCATCTCACAGGGAAATCCAGGATGGGTTCCCCAGCGGTCTACAGCGCAGAGATACCCCATGTGGGGTGATTCATGCACTTTACAAGACATCATTACATTACATAACGCTGGAATTGCGGCAGCCTGGGGTCCCTCAATTGTTCATGTTTTTCGGTCACATAATGGTGAATGATAGTCGCAAGTCCCAGCATAGGCCTCTGCTTCCCCTGTGGGTTTGGCTTGGAGATCCTGGCACTAGCTTTGTCAGCTCTGCAGCCAAGTAGTACAGTATTGGTATTAGCAGGCTGCACCCGGAAGTGAGACAGTGAGCACAGGCTGCGAGAGGAGCAGCTGATGAGTCACTAGTTGGGCGGGATGGGGACCCCAGCAGTTTCACTGCAGCGCCCGAACCCCGATCGGACCTCATATAGTCACAGCATGGCCTAACAACAGCAGTATCGACCCCCGCCCAATGTCGCTGAGCAGAGCTTCCTGTGGAACGTCTTCCAGAGGGAAGGAACTAGTCCGGGGCAGTGCAGACCACCCCCCCTGGGGAGAAGCAGCTGCTAGGGACGCACACTAGCTAACCTGCACTTGTACTGTGCCGGCAAGTGACAGTCTAATGCTGTTGTCTTATTCTTTTTAGAGTTATAGAGACTCCTTACCTAATAAGTACTCTTGCCGCTCACCACCCTCCTGAAATGGAATAGAATGTAATAACTAGATCTATGTCACTTCCGCCACATACTCTTTCTTTCTCAGTGCTTCCTCCTTTTTGATGGCCCATCCGGACTGGACCCTTTGCTTTACGGCTTGTTTAGATAACACACCCCCTATAGATAAGAAATATAGTCATGACAGCTGTGAAGCAAAGGATCCAGTCTGGATAGGCCATGATGGTTCAAGGTTTCATACGTAGAGAAACTTGCTTGGAATCAGCCCTATCAAAATAACATGTAACTAATTAATCAACATGTTTTGTTTACTGATATTTGCATTACACAACATTATAAGTAAGCAGGGGAAGCTTCCATATATGCTTTTACTAATAGTAATCCGAGTGTCCTAAAATGGCTGCTGAAAATGCAGGAACTTTTCTGCGCATGCGTCGGCCACATTTACGTGGTGTGACGTATCTTTCGCTTTTAGTGGGAATTTCTTGCATCTGTGCACTAATGCCAGAAATGGCTGCTTCACACCTCCCATGCTAATGCTTATGCCTTGCTTAAACTAAAATGTGTGTGTTCTGCTTCACTATAGTTACAATAAAGTAATGGGGTTTGAGTAGAGACAAGTGGTATACAGTGCATTCATTTATATTTGTAATCTAATGTGTCTCTCTTTGACTTTGTTATTAGCTCGTATTTGGGCCTGAAGGGTGACATAAACTCCATATTGAAAAGGCAGCATCTGCGCAGATGATCCCAGAATTCCCTGAAGTCACTGTCATTGAATAGCTGCCAATACTCATCTTACCCACGATGTTCCTGGGAAACTGACCATTTGAACTCAGGAGAGAAAGAAACATGAACTGTAACAAATACAATGTATACAAATTGAAAACAATATTGCTGGGTGGAATAAAAGTGCATGGGAAAGTAAATTATGGGCGGGAACTTGATCAATATAAGTCAATGAAAATGATCTAAACTTAGTATGGTGACCTCTCCTCAAGATGACCAATCAAATGAAGGGAATACACAAATCTGCAACACTGGGGGGTGGCACATTGCCCAGAAAATGGTATAACTAAGGTAGGTTTAGTTAGAGAATGTGTCCGACTTGTCACAGACGTGTCACTGACCCAACGTATGCTGAGAGAAATCGAGAACAGAGGTGCTGGCGGAGTACTCTGTCAGAAGAATAGGGGTTTTGCTGAGGGAGAAGTATCAATTACCCAATCGGGGTATCAGAATTTGCCGTAGAGAGGGGTGTGACGCTGGGGTCTACGTGGTATGTCCTTGTGCCATTTGCCTTTCTCACCCTTCTCTGGTACCAATGTCTAAAGGTGTTACTGTGATTTGCTTGCAAACTTTATGTCTTTTTGATTATATTCTTACTTGTAAAATTTCTGGTCACTGTTTTGTGGCCTCTGACTCACCTAAATTTTGCTTAGATAAAGTGTTTAAAACTTCTCCAGAATTTGTGGTTATTACAGGAAAGGTAAATTATTACATTTTCTACCTATTATGCTAACGCCCTTTCGATCCCTAGGACTTATAGCATAGGTAACAAAGGATTGGTAAGTCATGGTGCATAGGTATAAGTCCTAAGTAATAAAATCCTGATAGTCAGTAGGTAGAAGCAGGATTACCGGTTCAAAGGTGTGAATGTTTTATGGGCCCAGGTACGTATGATTAACTGAACTGGTAATCCCACGTGCCATCAGCTCTCCCAAAAGGAGAAAGGGCGGTAACAAGGAAGCCTCATTTTCAATGGGAGGTCACCGTTTACCATAAACAATGATGCCCTCCAATGAAAATGAGGGGCGGGGCTTCAAGCTCCCTTCTGAAATGTCCTCTCTCACAATATGTCTCGCATGTGCTGCAACGCTAGGCGAGACCTAAAAACTGAAAGCGGGACGCATTTGCATAAAGCTTTTTTAAAATTGGAGTGATGAAGGTCTTCCTGGATAAATCATAAAAACTACAAACATTAAAAAGTCCAAATGTCCTGTGCAGACTTACCATCGAAGCCACAGTGAAACAGTCTCTAGCCCTTACTGTGCCCCATTGGATGGCTGAGAAGGAGATGAAAAAGGTCAAACCGGAACCTGGTCAATAGAAAGTGATCATAATAGTTCACAAGCCCTAATAGAAAAGGTTCAGACAGCTGCGTAGTTCTTAATAAAACTACGTACAATGGGTTTTATAAGCTCCTTGTCTTCCCTGGCTACGGACCATGGTCTAAAAAAGGCCTCCTTAATCCAACCCAGATCCTTCAACTCGATTCAGGGTTAGAAAAATAGTCTGCTCTACCCAAGCTCAGGAACCACTCCTTAAAAAATGTAAGCCAAGGGATATGGGAGGCATGATCAAGGGCCACACAATCCTTTAAAATCAATTTATTTAATGAGGTCCCATTGCAGAGCCAGGTTTTAATCCATACTGAGAGGGGATACAAAAGGCCAACAGTTCAGTGAGATAAGCCATACCAAGTTCTCTATGAACGACAAAGGTGGGAGTACCCTGGGGTAAAGCTAGGAGCTGTTTCAAAAATATGTTTTCGGCTATTTGTAGATCATCATGTGCGATGTATCTCCAGTTTTGACTACCATACAACGCCTTAGCAATGGATTTAGCTCTATAGATCTGCAAAAGCACTCCAACCAGACTCTTGCCAGTATAGAGGCAAAATTGAAAATAGCCTTATTTTCCCATCTGCGATCACTTTTCTTATGGATTTTTAAAGGCACCAATTCATATTGGCATTCAGCAGGACCCCCAGGTAGGAAAAAACATTGATATTGGGACTGAGGTGGACCCGTCTATAAAGGTATAGGACTTGCTCGAACGAAATCCGACTTGCATCACACTGGATTTAGAGTTGTTAATCAAAAAGTCCTGCTCTTCCATAAATTGAACACAGGAGTTAAGCAGCGTTTGCAGGTCCCTCTTAGTCTGGGTCTTCAGGACGGAGTCATCTGCAAATAAAATGAACAGGGAGGCAACAATGTCATGCTTGGGGATAATCCACCTTGGACTACCTTCTCTAAGTAGTTTATATATTTACGTTAAACAAAAAAGGGCGAAAATACAACCCTGCCGGGCCCCTCTCTGTATAGAGAACTGTCAAGTGACCTTAAAATCTTTAGTATAACAAATGGCCAACTCTGTATCTCGATGGAGATCTTGTAGAAAAAGGACAATGTCCCTGGCCACGGAAATTGATAGCAAGATCTGCCACAGCTTACTTCTATTGGCACAATAGAACCTGGAGGACCAGTCCATAAAGGCCAGGTAAATGGTACCAGTGAGGGCAACTGTATACTTGTTAAGATTCATGAACAGGTTAAGGCATTGGTCCACGGTCAATTGACTGAGACGTAAACCATATTGAACATCTGCCAAAATGTTATTGTTATCTGCCCAGCTAGATAACCTGTCAAGTAAGATGTGTACAACTACTTTGACCACTGAGTCAAACAGAGAGATTGGCCTATAACAGTGAGTACTGTCTCTATTCCCTTTTTGAAAAACAGGAACAATAGTGGAGGAGGCTCAAGAACCTGAGGGGGGCGGGGGGACACTAACAGCTGCGTTAATAATTGAGGTAAGGGTCAGGGCACACAGCTTCAGGTTGGAGATGTAAAGGTCAGGTGGAATCCGATCAGGTCCCGGGGCCTTATTACGAGATAATGCCACTATGCCCATCCTAACGTCTCCCTCTGAAACAGAGAGGATTTCTCTTCTTCAACTCCAGTAGGGACACTCTCGGTAGGTGGCCAACACATTTCCTCAAAGTGGCTAAGCCATTCATCCTCAGTAATGTTATCTTCAAGGGCATTTGCTGCATCAGATACCAAGAAAGGGCTATGAACAATGCCACAAAACCCGGCGCTACTCTTAAGGGTGTTAGTCTGGATAAGCTTGCTTCGAGCCTCCTCCTTCAGCGACGTCTTACGCCTAGCTAAAGAAGCTTTGCACTGTTTTCTACAGGTTCTTACTGAGCAAAAATAACATGGGCTGGTGCGTAGTGTTTACTTAAGCTTCCTAAATACAAGGGAGCAGTCAGAATCAAACCATCCTGTGGCCTGGTCTGAGTGCCTTGAGGTCGGAGCCCCAAGTAAATAAGCCATGGAGTGGGAAATAACTGTAAAGGCATCAATTACATCACAGGCTCTGCCTGCGGAGCCAGGCAAGTCTGTGGCTCCTTGTGACATTTGGCTGATAAAGTCTTGTGAGAGGAATCACAGATTATCCGGGTCCACCTGAGCCTTCTATCACCATCTGCAGCTTGCAATGATCCCCCCTTGCTACTCCCCATGTCTGGTCTAGAGGAGGCCAGCTGGCTTTAAGAAAGGTTTATGGTCGCTATGTATACTCGCTTTAATAAAGAAGTCCAAAATAAGGTAAAAAAGGGTATGTGAATAAAAAATAAAGTCTATAAATGAAACACTTCCATTCCCTTTAAATGTGGGGATAATTTCTGTCCGACCTCCGTCCAGTTTGCCCATTGCTGATGTTAGGTCAAACTAGATCACTTGAGCATTAAGATTATCTCCCTGACTGGTGTGTTCTAAATGTATCCCTCTCACACGAGGATAACCTAAATCTCTAGGGCCTAACTCTCCCGGATCCCCACATAGGTGGATATTGAAGTATCCAACTGGCATGCTGTGTCTGTTAGAAAGGATGGACACATTCATTTTGCTCCTAACCAAGAGATATTGCTAACCTCTGAAAGAGAAGATGTACAGTTATAAAAATACAAAAGCAGCGGTTTACAAGACCCACTGGAAAGTGACAAAGCCTGCAAGCCTGGATTATCTGTGGGCATCACAACAATGCAACAGGAGTGGGGGCACACATTTTCAAGGTTTAAATACCTACAAATTCAAAGTTGGGCGGCCGGCAAGGCAGATCTAATTGGACAATATAATATGTTTGAAAAAAAGCTTGGGATGGAGAGGCCAATAAAAAAAGAAGTTGCATTGTGGTATTGGTCGATTGTAGAGCTAGAAGATGGACCATTCACTTTGCCGGAGGCCCTGTGGGGAGAATGCTTGCCGAAGATTGCAACAGCAGACCAATGGCAAGTAACTATGTTTACTTTATATAAAGTGGTTAAACCTGCAAACCTAAGGAGAAATCACTTGTTCGCCCTCCACAGGGAAAATTGGTCTCCCAAAAGACTCTCGAAGTTCAAGACTGGCGGAATGGTGGCATGCCCTAAATGTAACAGCTTAAACAAAGATGATTTACATATGTTTGTCACGTGCCCGGGGATAAAGACCTTCTGGGATGCCGTAAGTTCTTGTATATCAGCTGTACTTGCCCAGCAGATCGAGGTTAGCCCCAAACTAGTCATGTCGGGAATGTTGGACCTACAAGGTAAGGGCCTGGATGATAAAACAAAATTTGTTTTCTATGCTATATTGTTGGCCCGGAGAGAGATATGCAGAAACTGGGTTTCGACAGACCCTCTGACAGAGTTGAGTTGGTTAAGAGCGTTGAGTGCTATTGCTAGGTTGGATATTGTGGATCGGCAAAAGAAGAGATGTCATTTTTGGACTCCTTTTCTGTTATTTTTTGGGAGTAGGGCGGGTTTGTAACGGTAAAGGTAAAGGTGTTTCTGAAGTCCTATGATTAAGCTTTCTCAGATCTTGGCGGGTAAAAGTCTCTTGGAAGACCGGTAAAGGTGGTATACTTCCTCCTAAGAGCTAAGAAAACCCCTCATATGAGATAAGTTGCCCTAGGGTGGTACCGCGAAATTCAGGGCGAAGAGATGGCAAATGAGGACAAAAAAACAATGCAACATTTTACCACCACACAAACAGAAACGACCAGGCCCCACCTTAGGTCGACCTGCCCTAGAAGGGGTAGCAGGCACACAAAATGACTCCTGCAGACATATAACGTCAAACCTTTTCATAAAACTACACCATCCTGGGTCACAAAACTTGCTTGCCAGCCTGGCTATGTTCCATGAGTTAAATTTACAGGAATTACCATCAATAAAACGATAGCAAAAAGGACTATACTCAAGTTGACGAGTAAGAACATCATGTGGGGTAGGTGCTGTCGATTAGAAGTCAATCACAGTTATCCAGGGATCCCAAAGGTGCAAAACGATTATAAAGACGATTGGTTGGGTTCCCCATCTGACACCCATGATTGGCTTGGCTAGGAAGTCTCCTTGCGCGGCAAAAACTGGAAGAGGTTGCAAGACTCAAGGGTCTATAAAAAGGGCCCCAAGGTAGGGCAGCGATAGACTTGGTAGGGCCTGCAAAGGTACTTTAACTGGCTGCATGGAGGATTCTCTCTGCCACATGGGGTCTGTTGAAGTTGATTATGACACAGTCACTGTCACATTTCTTTTTTTGCCCCCCTACCCATGCAACCTATATCTTTAGTAAGTGGTGCATGCACCAACGTACACAGTCTGCAAATGGCAGGTCTGTAGTTCAATTTTGAATGGTCTCTCATGGGTGGCATAATGCATGCTTCAGCCCATGGGAGACTTCTTGGGTATCTGAGCCCTGGGTACATGGGTACCATATACTAGGAACTGACAAGGGTACCCCAGTATCCAATCTGGGGTGTACCTAGGTACATGACACAACATTTTAAGGAGAATGCAGGTAGACTAGGGTCCTGATTAGCAGGATCCTAGTCAGACTGGTCAAAAACAGCATCACATCAAGCAAAAAGTTGGGGTAACCATAAGAAGCAGATCCTACTTTCCTACACACCTGACTAAAGCACAGGTAAATTCCCCAAAACCACAATGTATGGTGTAGCTTCCGGAGGTAGATGGAGGGAAAATGGGCTCTGACTCTGGGTGACTGGCAGTCCATGCATTGAAGTGACATCCCCTCCAATACATGGTTCCCCCCTATTGGAATTGTGATATCCGGACAGTCCTTCATCCTAAGATTCTCATAGGGTGTCCTTCCCCCTTTGACCTCTCCTTTGAGTATACTGAATTCGTGGGAGCCATTGGGGTTGGAGAATACTCACCTGCACTTGGGGGGAAGGGGTGGTAACAGATCCTCCTGGTACATGGTACATGATCGAGACTGAATGCATCATTCTTTGCTGATATGGCCTGGCGGGACCACAAATCCTTTTTTAGCTGCACTGCTACCTGTGTAATTATGCTGGTATAGCTTAAAGAGTTACCATTCGATTGAAACCAATTGTTGCTTGATTGGGTTCAGTTTTGAGTCCCTTCCTGCCAACGGGGAACCCACGAACGCTTCCATAATGCCCGCCATGTCCGACTTGCACAGGTCCTGTACACCATATGTATTGGGCAATGGGCCTCCGCCCTTGAATGCTTTGCCTTACCCCCAGTCAAGAAACACTTTGTTTTTGCTCCTGTCCCTGAACCCTTGCTGGTGCCCCCTGCTGGAATAGGAGGTCACTGACTTGATGATGGTCTTTGTTAGCCCGGACACAGACGCTGATTAATACTTACTAGCATTATCCAGGGTGTTAAGTGCTTCCTTCTCCCCTGCGACATCCTGCCCATTGAGTAATTGGGAAGACCCCTCTGGCTCTACTGACTCCAGGCTGCAAGATGATGTCCTGCTTGGGGGACTTAAGGAGGTAGGGAGCAAATGGTTAGCAGGGTAAGGAGAGAGCTGTCATGCCACCAGCTCTGTCTCCGTATCTAAAACCCCTGCTGCTCGCACTAAAAAGAAGAAATCTATTGTAGGTATCGTAGGTACCCTTGGGGCCGCCACAACCGTTTTGTGTTTCCAAATAGGACACTGGTCTTGATGTTAAGAACAAAAATGGGTCAATGCCTGACAACAAAACAAGAACTTGTAGCTGGTATTGCCAGGGAGGGAGCAGGAATGCATCATATCCAAGTATGTTTGCTTTGTTCATGTAGTGCAATGCAACGCAGTGTTGGAACTAGCCCTTCTTGCAGGGATATCCCCAATCTTTTTGCTTCTTCCTCCCTGTTGCCAATAGGACTCTGAGCACTTTACTACTTCTGATCAGTGCTAAAGTGCATATGCTCTGTGTGTAAATTGTTATTGTAATTGGATATACATGACTGGCATATTTGTATCACCAAGAAGTCCCCAGTAAAGTGCACTGAGTGTGCCAGGGTTGGTGACACAAATGCTACTAGTGGGCATGCAGCACTGATTGTGCCACCCACATGAGCAGCCCTAAAATGGTGTCTCAGGCCTGCCACCGCAGTGCCTGTGTGCAGTCTGTGTACTGCCATGTCCTCCTGGTCAGTGTCCCCACTGACCAGGCCTAACCCTTCCCTTTCTGTGCACATTGGTCACCCTTATGGACGGCCCAAGATAACCCCTTGAGCAGGGTGCAGTGTATGTGAAAGGTAGAGCATGTACTTGCGCAGGTGAGATGCTCTAATAGTGAATTACTGCCATTTTCGTTTTTCACTGCTGCAAGGCTATCTTGCTCCATAGGCTATGATGGGGGATGCTGGCCAAAGTGGCTACCAGCATATCTTCCCATAAGAGCAAGATAGGACATAAAAGTATGGTATCCCTGAACTCAGAATTTAATAACACATCCTTTAGGAAAGTTGGTTTTTAACTCTTGTGTTTGAGAACAGCACTTTTAGAAAGTTGCTGTTCCCTTGTCTGGCCTTTCTGTGTGCCTTGGCCTGTTTGTGAATTGACTGTCTGGTTTGAGAGAGACAGAGGCTGGGGAGCCCCAAGGAGGCTGACTGCATATGAAACGTGCGTGGTGGGAGGAGACAGCACCTGGGCCTGAATAGGGCTGTGCCTGCCTTCCACAATGCTGGCTCCACCTCCTGCTAGGTGGCTGATGACCCTGCCTCTCACTCTGAAAGGAAAGGAGAATCCAGGAAAACAAAGTGCTCAAGGAACACCCAGAACTAGTTCAGACTGGGCTCAGGGCCCACTTGCACAAAGAGAACAAAGAAGCAGATTTACAAGCCCCTTGCAACACTTTTACGCCGCTGTTGCATCACTTTTGTGACGCAGCGGCAGCATAAACAATGCGCCACGTTGCGACTTACGTTGTAAAGCCCTGCGCCACATGAAACCTGCATCAGGTTTCATGTGGGCGTTCTGTCGCAGGGTGTGCGTTCCCTCGCAGGAAAGCCCCGTAAAACTGACGCAGTGAAATCTACAAGATTTCACGGAGTCAGTTTTACGATGCTGCTGCGTCAAATCCTTACGCCTGCTTGAAGCAGACGTAAGGAGTGACGCACCATTTTGAGTATGGGTGGCCCCTGTGCATTGCAGAAGTTGAGTCGCGCTTGCGACGCAATTCCAGCAATGCGCCGCTTATACGCCACAAGATGCGTCACGCATCTTCCCTTCCTTGCACCATGGTGCGCCGCATTGTAAATGCGACGCATCTGTGGTGGCGGAAGGAAGAGATTGCATGACGCAACTGTTCTGGGGAACCTCTGCCAAGGAGAAAGCTTAAACTGAAGAAGGAGGACTGTCCTGCTGTTGCTCTGCTGGACTGACCTGTTGTTGCTTTGCTGCCAAGGAGAGGGGAAGGACTTTGCTTTGTGCTGTGTCCCCTTGCTTAACGCAGCATAGCAAGTTGTCTTGTCACATAGCATTGCGTTTCAATATTTCTTAGTAAATCTGCTTACTATGTGTGCCTCCTAAATATTGAGTCCAGCATTTCATGGGACACTATTAAAATGGATAAAATATTCACAGAATAAATATCAAAAGGTAAGAATGCAAAGATTTTTTTAAATCGTACTCCACATATATGTACCTTTATGATAAATAGTTTCAGGATGCATAGATGGAGTTAAAAATAGAAAAACTATTCTTTCCTCTGTGTAATTACCTTTTCAGTATTCGTACCTCGATATGTTGTCCATGTTAGTTTGCCACAATATACTTGTACTCGATATTCAAGACTACAGTCTTTTCTGCAGGGCTCTTGACTGTTATATTCCCAACTGATCACTGTTTTCTCATAGATCTCTACTGGGACGTAATGATATGACATAATCAAATATGGATCCTATTTATGCAGCTCAAACTACAGTCTTCTACCATCATGGCTAAGCTCAGTTATATTTTTCTGAAACAGCAAGGTGATAAATACAACTGGATACCACCAATGATATCTGTGACTGAGGAGCAATATTAAGATCAAGTTTAGGGCCAAGCTTATGTAATAAACTGAGCAGCTCATTTATGAAGGTCATTAGATATTTGTTGAGTGGGGGTGGGATTATAGTACCATATGAGGGGAATGGACAGATTCCTGAAAAATTCTACACTGGAGAAGGCATGCCTTGGACTGGAGAAAGAATCCCTTCAAAGCTTTAAAGAGTAAGGGGACTGGATGAGCATATGGACGCGATCAGTAAGTAAAGGATGCGTCAAGGCCAAGGCTGAGCCAGTCTGCCCGATTGACTCAAGACAATGAAGTATGATGCTGAGGTTCAGAATGTCGAATTGTGCCCAATCAAAAAGGATCAACATTTTAACACAATGAAATTCCATCACTACCAGGAAATTGTCAGGGGCCTCGAACAGAATTAGCTTAGTACCATGGCCGAAGTAAGCTATCTGGTATAATATGAATTTATAAGAAGGTACCAATAATGGAAAATACAAAAATGTCACAAATTGGTTAGATTAATGAATGAATTACAGATGTTAAGCACATCCTACAAAGCATTTGACTCTTGTTGCTATGGCAATCAGTTACCTTAAAAACACAAAGAGTAGATGAAGTAACCTAAACCATTGATCATCATGTGTTATCAGGATAAATTCGACGATGTCTAGGAGGATGAGTTTAATTCCATGAAGTGATCAAAAACCATAAGGTGCCATATCAAGAAACCAATTGTCCTCCAAGTACTCTTTCCCTTAAGTATTAAATGTGTTTCAAAGATCTTACTTTGGAGAATGCCCTTTTCCAAGGCTTAGAAAGAACGTTATTACTCAAACACAGAGCCCCCAATCCTCATGTAATGATGTTTAGATGCTGAGTGGGTAGACATGTTGTTTAGGTGACTTAGATATTATAGGCTCATATAAAAGCATTTTATAAAATGATATAATGGGAAAATCATCAATTGCCTCGGCAAGACTAAGGAAATAATCATGTTACAACGAACCATTCTGCAGAAAGGAAATTTTGCCATAACGTTGGCAATAATTGCCTCTAAATTAGCATGAATTACCTCTAAAATATTATATTGAAGGAGTTTTTTAGGTTGAAATGCTTATGATTGGAATAATCTGCTTTTCCTTTTGAGTAAATGTGCAGTTTTTCTCCAAATATCCACTTTTCAGTTTCCACTGCCAAAAGCTACGCTCCACTTCTCCAAATATAAGTTTTAATCCTTAAGCAAAAAACAGAATTTGTTCCAGAACTCAACTTGTCATTTTCAGAACAAAATATTTGATGAAAAGCTTACAGTTTTCAACAGACCGTACCGGCATGTGCTATAAACAACATTGAATGCCCAAGAAAATATTTACAACTTAATTTCTCTACTCAAGTGCCTATGCGCAACCAGCATATCCTAGGAATAGCTTTAAAAGCCAAGGAACAGGTTTACAGGGCCCACAGAATGGATTCATATTCTTGGTATAATCTCACATGCATATATACTGCCTAATATGCCCATGTCTACCATCATTTCAATTTGATCTTTGCGATATATATTTATTGGTACACAGTCAAAATATCGAGTTGTAAATATCGACCTACCAAAATATCGTGTTTGAAATTTCGAAGGTGTAGAATATCGAATATCGTTGGACAGAATATCGACCCTAAGGTAAGTAATATCGAAATTCTTTATATCGATGTAAGTAATATCGAAATTAGTAATATCGATAGCATATATATCGATGTCAGTAATTTCGATGACACTAATATCGATATTTGTATAATTTTTTGTTTTTTATTATGTATGTGTTATATGTTTTACTTAAGTATTTAAAATAAATAATATTATATGTGTATTAATTTCATATATTAAAACATTGATTTATAAGCAAATTATATGTTTTAGTACCGGAGCGGGTTGTGGGTTTATAGGGGAATAGGGTAGGAAGTAATTTAATTATGTTTAATTAATTATTAATTAGTAGGAATTATAAATTATTTGTAATTAATTGCTAATTAATTTTAATTAATTGGAAATTAATTTTAATTATTTGTTTAATTGATAAAGATGTTCTGTAGCGGGTTGTGGGTTTATATGGGAATAGGGTGTGAAGTAATTTAATTATGTTTAATTAATTATTAATTAGCAGGAATTATTAAATAATATTACATAATTGTAATTAATTGGTAATTAATTTTAAGTAATTGGTAAATAATTTTAAATAATTGGCAATTAATTTTATTTAATTTTTAAATAATTTTAATTAATTAATAAATAGATAAATGTATTCTGTTGCGGGTAGTGGGTTTATAGGGGAATATGGTGGGAAGTAATTTAAATGTAATTAAGTAATAATGTTTTTAAATTAATTGTTTTTGAATAATATAATTGATAATTAATTATTAATTGGTAATGAAAAATATTATAAAATGGTATTTTTAAATATTTATTTTTGGTGAAATATATTTTGATAATCATGTCTTTAATAATTATGTATAGGTATTGTGTAGGGTTTATATTTATTTAATAGTTTAAATTTTTATTACTAAAAAAAACTTTTATTTATAAGTATGTTAACCCCTACGCTATCCAACGCTTTCCCTACTGTTGCAGTCTCTGGAGTTGGAATAGTAATTTTTACCCCTACGCTATCCAACGATTTCACTACTGTTGCACTCTCAGGAGTGGGAATAGTCAATTTTAACTCTACGCTATCCAACGCTTTCCCTACTGTTGCACTCTCTGGAGTGGGAATAGTAATTGTTATCCCTACGCTATCCAAAGCTTTCCCTACTGTTGCAGTCTCTGGAGTGGGAATAGTAATTTTTACCCCTACGCTATCCAACGCTTTCCCTACTGTTGCACTCTCTGGAGTGGGAATAGTAATTTTTACCCCTACGCTATCCAACGCTTTCCCTACTGTTGCACTCTCTGGAGTTGGAATAGTAATTGTTACCCCTACGCTATCCAACTGTTTCTCTACTGTTGCACTCTCTGGAGTGGGAATAGTATTTTTTACTCCTATGCTATCCAACGCTTTCCTTACTGTTGCAATCTCTGGAGTGGGAATAGTAATTTTTACCTCTACGCTATCCAACGCTTTCCCTACTGTTGCATTCTCTGAAGTGGGAATATTAATTTTTACCCCTTCGCTATCCATAGCTTTCCCAACTGTTGCCCTCTCTGGAGTGGGAATAGTAATTTTTACCCCTACACTATCCAACGCTCTCCCTAATGTTGCACTCTCTGGAGTGGGAATAGTAATTTTTACCCCTACGCTATCCAAAGCTTTCCCTACTATTGCACTCTCTGGGGTGGGAATAGTAATTTTTACCCCTACGCTATCCAAAGCTTTCCCTACTGTTGCACTCTCTGGAGTGGGAATAGTAATTTTTACCTCTACACTATCCAATGCTTTCCCTACTGTTGCACTCTCTGGAGTGGGAATAGTAATTATTACCCTTACGCTATCCAACGTTTTAAATAATTAATGTTAAAAATATTATAAGTATATTTAATTATTGATATTTTTTACATTTTATGTTATTGTTTTATGTTTGTAAATGTATTAGTAAATTAGAATATATTTTAATAGTTTATAAATTAGTAAAATAATTATTACTACTTATTGTTCAGTACATATATTCTATATATTTACTGTATATATTTAATTAAAGTATTATTATTATATATGTATTATTTATTAATTTTAAACATTATTAGAAACTTTTAACTATGTACATTTTATTTATTAGTGTTATTTACTTTATTTTACATTTCTATTTTAAAAGAAAAAAAAACATATTTTTAACATCGATATTTTTAACATCTATATTATTTTTTCGATATTGTTGTACTTACCATGTTGTAGATAGGATGTCGATATTCTTGCCCTCGATATTTTCGGCTCTATATTCCTGTAGGTCGATATTTTGTAGGTCGATATTTTGTCAGTGATCCATATTTATTGTGTGGAGCAGCGTAATTTCGGCTCCACCCTTACAGGTCACGGAGGTGGAAATATATACGTGCACCTGAAATTATATTCATTGTGTACCTTAACATTATTAACACGAAGCATTTAAATGCAGTATTGAAATGTATTCATTGTAGGAACTAGAGGTTTACATATGTGCGTGCACTTATGTTTAGTTTATATATGAAATTTTATTCTTTATTCACATTTTGAACGTACAAATAGTTAAATTTGCATATGTAAACGTATTCCTTTGCTCACGTTTTCCAGTTCTGTTAAAGTTATATGTGTTCATGTAAAACCATATATTCGAAGTGCACATTGAACGTTTAACTAGAACTAGCCTAAGGACAGGCCACAGTTGAAATTTATTTTGCTTCCCCAGCATGTTTCCCTGTTTCTTTGCAGGTTCATTATAATGATATGTTTTAGCTAGAGAAAGGTTTATTGTCTAGATTGGACGGCTGATAGAGAGGCCTGGGAAAGATTTGATGTGAACATGGAGGAACAATGGTTGAAAGAAGCGTTTTGTTCACTGTGTACCAGAATAAAAAGATGCTCAAGGTGAACAACTGCCTTAGTCTGATGCTTTGTGAATTCAGAGCTATGGTGCAGATACACTTGAATAGTGTTCTGATTGTTTTCTGGTGATGTGAACAGAGATATCGTGTTTGAATCTCCTGTTACTTTTATATTGGTATTCCCAGAATTTGAGTAAGAAAGATCCCTTTTAGACTTTGAGAAGTACAGACCTCGTTGCACGCCCTATATATGCAAGTGTGAAGCTTCATGCTAATCACTTAGGGGCATATTTGCATGGCCATGTGTGGCTTTAAATTTTTGAATTATGGAACGCAGCACAGATTACTGCATTGCATTACTTTGCACCAGGTAGGTGTTTCCATGGGTGTTGCATGGGTGTTCCTACTCAATATCCATGAAATTTGACACATTCCCAGATTTACCAGAATTGGTAGACCCGGGAATGTGCCATAAACATACGCCACCTCAGGTGTGGTGTTACAAGGAAAAATATGTATATTTCTCCTCATTGTATCCTTTTTCTATGTCTTCTGCATTCTGAAGCAGACATAGAAAAAGGAAAAAGCCTTGGAAGATTGTTTTTGTGCAGGAAGATGCCCCTTCCTGCAAAAAAACAATCCACCTTGCAACGCTGGCACTTTGCACCACAGTGCAAAGGTGCCTGCATTGGGGCTAGGCAGCTAAAAGAGTGCCCGTGCTTGGGAAAAGGCAGGGATTCACCATGTTGACTTAAAAATGGCAAATTCCTGCTGTTTTCCTGTCAGGCAGTGAAGCTCAGCAAGTTGACGTTCTGCACTGCAGGGCCCATATTTCCTTTTTTTAACACATTTTATTGTGTCAACAGCCACATATCACCCAGTTTGATCTATTTTGTCAATAGAACCAACAACATTATGTATTTCATTTATAATGGTGACAGCCATTTTGTCAACCAAAATAAAAGAAACAGAAAAGACAGCATGAAACACAGCTTCAACAGCTCGAACTATAATCAAATGTGCTACATCTTTTTTTACAATCTTTTATGTTTGTGCCCCCCAGCCACTGTGATCTAGAAATTAATTACCGCCCCAATGTCCCTTTATTCTTGTTTCTATTTACACCAGGATTGTGGGCTCAATCAAGAGACCTCGATAGTCCAACCATCGCTTCCATATTTTGGGTTTCTTCTGCGGGCATCCCCAAGCTTGAAATATAGGCAGCTCCATACCCAAGCAATCATCCATTTGCTTTTTGCAGCCATCCAGCGAATGGGGAGAGGTGGCCTGTCATGGTTTACCGATATCCCACTTCGCCAATGTGAGTCCCAAGCACAGTAGGTGCTGTTTGGTGATTCCCTCCAATGGCCTGGTGTGGAAAAGGGTCAGTCTTGGTGTCATTGGGATGACCCAACCCAGTACCTCCTAGAGGAATGTCATAACCCCCTTCCAGAATTTGCTAAGTGCTGCACATTGCCAAATCGTGTGCATAAAGGTACCGTCCATGGCACAACATCGCAAGCATGTAGGGGAGGTCACGTATCCCGCCCTCCAGAGCTTGTGTCTAGTATAATTCACCTGGTGTAAGTATTTAAACTGTATCAGTCTCAGGTATGAAGTGATGGTCACACCTCACAGGGATTCCAGTGTCTCCGTCCAATTGTTTTCATCAAGCAGACCCAAATCTGAGTGCCATGTTTTTCTTGAGTGTGCATAGTGTAGTCGGACTGTTCATTTTTAGGGATTGGTGTATATTAGTGATTTTGTGGTCCCCAATGTTCCTTTATAGCCAAATTGGTCTACTTTTCAGGATACACAGACCTACACCCACCCAAGTGCATGCCTCATCATCAAGCTGTGCTCCACATTGGGTTGGGTGTTGTGAGAAAGTCCCTTGGTTTGTGTGGTCACCCCCATTTGTTTTGGTGATTGTTTAATTCCACATACTGAAGCCCTGCTCTCCCAGCCCCAGTGTATGTGTTTTGTTTTTTGAAGAGTTTTGTTACTAGTGAATACTCCTAAATTAACCCTGTCTACTTTGTGCCATAACTACCAGGGTTTGAGCTTAAATTATTGAAACTGTGTTTTAACTTGACAAGTTTGTGGCCTTATTCTTTCAGTATATTCCCATCCATCTGTAGCCGGGGCAGGGGGGCTAGGGGTACTCACAGTGGTAACAACAGGCTCAACAGACACTTGACCAGTATACCGTTTCAAACTGGGTTTTATTTTTAAAGTTCTCTTGGTACGGAAAGTAAGTCTCTCCCTCGCAAACTCAATTTTATCCGTGGTGGTGGACTTCGGGGCACGCAGGGTTACAGCTCGAAGATTCCAGGGTACGCAAGATGGCTCGGCATCGTGAATGCTCCAGGAAGGCTACGGGCTTTTAGGTGTTTCTTGTCTCCCGGTCCAGCAACATGAAAAAGAATGGACAGAGGGAGGCCGTTAGTCGCTATATCTGATAAGCGCTTGCACCCAAGGGATTCCCGTGTTTGTGAGGGTCACCAGTGTATATACAAACACTCCAGTGCGAAATACGTGGGTGAACAAGGAGTGGCGTGAGGTATGAAGGGTAGGTATGGCAAAAGGATAGGGTAGCTGGAAGAGGTAGGGAGGATGGGAACACAGAGGTTTAGAACGTACAGGGGCTTTTTACACTATACACTCAGGGCACTCTTTCTCCCCACCCAAGCCGCCCAACGCCGCCGTACCTGGCTAAGCCACACTCCTCCCTCGGGAGCGTGGCACGGCGAATCACAGGATCGTTGGCCTCCTGGCTTTCCGTCTTCTTCTCGTCCTCGGTTTTCTCCCGCGTCTTCTTCCCGTCCTCGGTTTACTCCCGCGTCTTCTTCCTCCGGTCGGTGTGCCTCGCGTTCTCTGTCCTTCGGCTCGCCGATGACGTCACACGCTGCGTACAGGGCTTCCCCTGTTTTCAACCAACCAGGATCGTCGACGTCAGTAGAGGGCGGGGCTTCCTGGAAGTCATTAAACTCCCACTTAAAGGGGCTTGTGTACGTTTCTTCGGTTTGATCTACTTCCCAATCATTCTTCTGAGTCGCAGTCTGTAGAGTAGAAGGGTCACAATCAGGGTTCCACCATTCCTCACGACCACCCACCCCGACCCTGTTACACTGCTCCCCCCTAGGATTCTCCCGATCGGGGAGAATAGGTGTTCTCGACAGGTAGTCTGAATTACCATTCTGGACTCCTTTCCGGTGCACTATTTGGAAGGAGAACGGCTGAAGGAACAGGAACCACCTCAACACCCTGGAGTTTTGTGACATGGTTTTTTGCATCCACTGTAGCAGAGCATGGTCCAAAAACAGTGTAAAAGGTTTCCCTTCCAGATAGTACCTCAACTTGTCCACAGACCAGCGGATCGCCAGACATTCCTTTTCCACCGTCAGGTATTTACATTCCCTCGGGTGTAACTTTCGACTGATGAAGAGAATGGGGTGTTCAGTCCCATCGTCACCTGTTTGCGACAACACTGCCCCTATTCCTACATCAGAGGCATCGGTAGCCAACGAGAAGGGTTTTTCAAAGTCTGGAGGAATCAAGACAGGACTTGAGGTGATGGCAGCTTTTAGGTTTTCAAAAGCTTCGTTAGCCTCTTTGGAAGGGCATTTCCCTAGGTTGTTTTTGGAGGTATTTTTCAGGAGGTCAGTTAAAGGAGCTGCAGTCTCTGCAAAATTCATTATGAACCTCCTATAGTAGCCTATCAATCCCAGGAAAGCACGAAGTTCTTTTTTTGTGGATGGGAAAGGAGTACCTGTGATGGCTCTAATTTTCTCCTCCTGAGGAGCGATGACCCCCTCTCCTAGCATGAACCCCAAATACTTCACTCTGGGAAAGGCCGCACGAGATTTCTTTGAATTTATGTGCAGTCCTGCATTTTGTAGGTCCTGTAGTATACTGGCAATATGATCTAGATGATCCTTCCACGTCCTGCTGAAAATGACGATATCATCTAGATATACCGAACTATACTTGGTGTGAGGAGACAATACGGTGTTCATGAGTCTCTGGAAAGTGGCCGGGGCTCCATGGAGCCCGAGTGGTAATACGGTAAACTCGAACAACCCATCTTCCGTGGCAAAAGCTGTTTTATGCCTGTCTTTTTCTCGAAGCGGAACCTGCCAGTACCCTTTGGTCAGGTCTAGGGTTGTTATATACCTGGACTCTCCGATTCTCTCAATCAATTCATCCACTCGGGGTATTGGGAAGGCATCAAAAGATGAAATAGCATTTAATGATCGAAAATCCATGCAAAACTGGGTGGACCCATCTGGTTTTGGGACCATCACTATGGGCGAAGCCCAGTTGCTACATGATGGTCTAATGACCCCTAGTCGAAGCATGTCTGTTACTTCTTTTTTTACATCGGCTCTCCTAGCAGCCGGAATACGGTAGGCCTTTTGCTTCACTACCTTGCCTGGTTCAGTGTCGATACAGTGCTCAGCTAAGTGAGTGTGTCCAGGCACATCCGAAAACATAGGAGCTAACTTTTGTAGGGTGTGCAAAAGTTCTTTCCTTTCGGGTTCTGTCAGATCAGGGTTTAAAGGAAGTTTGTCGAGAGTAGTACTTGTATCTTTTGATGGTAAGGTTAAATTTGCTGATTTGGGTGGTGGCCCTATCCATTTTTTCAACAGATTTATATGGAAAGTTTGTTGTCTTCCCGGGGTGATTTGCAACCTATAGGTTGTTTTGCCAATAGTTTCGATCACCTCATAGGGACCCTTCCACTCGCTCTTGAACTTTTGGCTGGACGACGGAAGGAGCACTAATGCCCAATCTCCTTTGTTCAGCAACCTCCATTTTTTTCCTTTATCATACTGATGTCTCTGATTCACTTGGGCTCTTTCTAGATTGGAATACGCTAGGTCCCTGAGTTTACCTAGCCGAGAAGCCAACTGGTTGGTGTATTCCAGTAGTGACCTCTGTTCTGTCGCCTCTTCCTTTTCCCAGGCCTCTTTGGTGATCTCTAATAGTGACCTCGGTTGTCGACCATACAACAACTCAAACGGGGAGTACCCTAAACTACTCTGTACTTGGGCCCGCAACACATAGAGAGCCAGGGGTAACAGTTTGTCCCAGTCTTTGTTTTCGGCGGTTAGCATTTTTTTTAACGTGGACTTGAGAGTTCGATTGTATCTCTCAACCAATCCATCCGTCTGTGGATGGTAGGCCGAGGTGCGTATGTGTCTCAGTTCCAGGGCCTGACATACTTCCGCCATCATTTTTGAAACAAAGGGTGTCCCCTGATCTGTGAGGATCTCCCTAGGGAACCCCACCCTCGAAAACAATTCAATTAATTTGTCGGCTACATTCCGTGTTGTTGGAGCACTGAGAGCAAAGGCCTCGGGGAACCTGGTGTTATAATCCACCACAACGAGGGCATAGGTATGCCCTCTAGATGTACGTGGAAGGGGGCCAATAAGGTCCATCCCTACTCTTTCGAAGGGATTACCAATGATGGGTAAAGGTTGGAGAGGCACTGCTGGCGGTCTGCTCATGTTTTTCTTTTGGCATACTTCGCACTGTCGACAGTATTCCTCAGATGTTTTATATATCCCTGGCCAAAAGAACAGTTTTGTTATATTCTGTAGTGTCTTTTCAGCTCCGCTATGTCCTGCTGTTAAATGTGTATGAGCATAGAATAGTATCTGTTCTCTAAAGTCTTTGGGAACTACTAACTGCGGCGAGTCGCCGGCTTTTCCTTCCCTATACAATAGATCGTTTATGATTCTGAACTTGGGATATACTGAGGTTGGTGTTGTTTCGCTTACATGGGCTGCCTCCCATGCGTTCAAGAGTGTAGGGTCGTTACTTTGGGCAAACTTGAAACTCCGGTCTAACACCCAGGGATCTGTAGTGAGTAACGCTTCTTTTGGTCGTTCCAATTGTTTTCTGAAGAGACTCAGGAAGTCGGGGTTATCCACCCCCAAAATCAGATCCTCGGGTAAAGACTCTACTACCCCTACCCTCACTACACAAGGTTCTCCACCCAGGGGCTTGAGAGCAAGTTGGGCTACTGGATACGGTTTCACATCCCCGTGTACACATCTTATGTGTACGACTGAATCAGGGCCTAACTGGGAGGGAAGAACGTGCTGTTTTTTTATGACTGACTGTTTACAACCAGAGTCTAAAAGAGCTTTTATGTATTTACTGTTCACAAGTACCCTTGCGTAAAAGGATGGTCCCATCTCTGCTGTGTACATCACGGCCCTGGGGATGTAGCCAACCTCCATAGGTTCTTCAGGCGGCCGTTTCCGGGGACACATTCTGGCTATGTGTCCCCACTCTCCACAGTCAAAGCACTGCGGACCTCTTTGTGATGGTGGTTCAAATCTTAATGGCCGTGTTTTCACCTGCTCTGCTGCTGGTTTGGGTTTCTTTTCTTGTTTCACCAACCCTGTGGGTCCTTTGGGGCCTTTGTCCGCATCCCAAGGGAAGGTTCGTGGCATAGCTCTATTAAAGTTGGAAGCCATTTCAATTGCCTGTTCAGCAGTAAGACCTGAATGCTGTCTTAGCCAACGCTGTGTACTATAGGGCAGGGCTTCCATAAATTGTTCCAGATATATACTGGTCATCACGTCTTCTTTGCTTCTACTCTCTGGTTTTAACCACTTGTCGGCGGCCATCTTTAGCCGCAAGTATAACGTTTTAGGGTGTTCCCCCGCTATTCCCTTTTCTTTCCTGAACCGGAGTCTATAGGCCTCTGTATCTAGTCCCAGATGGTCCAATATTACTGCTTTAATAGTAGCATATGGCGTTACTCCTGCATGGTTAGCTACCTGGTAAGCTGCTTGTGCCTCCCCGGAAAGTAAGGGAGCCAAAAAGAATGGCCACTTGTCCTCGGGCCAACCGCAAGCTCTGGCCGCTCGTTCGAAATTGAGTAGGAATGCATCGGGATCTTCCCCCGGTACGTATTTCTGTAGTTGCATACCTGAAGGGTGAGGTCCAAAATCTCTTCTCTCGGTTATTGAGGGTACCCCAGGGCTCTGTACTACCTTGTGTAATCCTTCAAGTTGGGCAGTAATGGTGTTTTTAAACATGTCCCGATCGGCGTCTGCAGCCGACATTTGCTGGCTGATAGCCCATTCTAATTTCTGTTGGCCTTCAATAAGTTGTTGTACCACTTGTTCCATGTCTGCAGTTGGTATGGAGGGACTCAATCCCACTTCTGACACCACTGTAGCCGGGGCAGGGGGGCTAGGGGTACTCACAGTGGTAACAACAGGCTCAACAGACACTTGACCAGTATACCGTTTCAAACTGGGTTTTATTTTTAAAGTTCTCTTGGTACGGAAAGTAAGTCTCTCCCTCGCAAACTCAATTTTATCTGTGGTGGTGGACTTCGGGGCACGCAGGGTTACAGCTCGAAAATTCCAGGGTACGCAAGATGGCTCGGCGTCGTGAATGCTCCAGGAAGGCTACGGGGTTTTAGGTGTTTCTTGTCTCCCGGTCCAGCAACATGAAAAAGAATGGACAGAGGGAGGCCGTTAGTCGCTATATCTGATAAGCGCTTGCACCCAAGGGATTCCCGTGTTTGTGAGGGTCACCAGTGTATATACAAACACTCCAGTGCGAAATACGTGGGTGAACAAGGAGTGGCGTGAGGTATGAAGGGTAGGTACGGCAAAAGGATAGGGTAGCTGGAAGAGGTAGGGAGGATGGGAACACAGAGGTTTAGAACGTACAGGGGCTTTTTACACTATACACTCGGGGCACTCTTTCTCCCCACCCAAGCCGCCCAACGCCGCCGTACCTGGCTAAGCCACACTCCTCCCTCGGGAGCGTGGCACGGCGAATCACAGGATCGTTGGCCTCCTGGCTTTCCGTCTTCTTCTCGTCCTCGGTTTTCTCCCGCGTCTTCTTCCCGTCCTCGGTTTACTCCCGCGTCTTCTTCCTCCGGTCGGTGTGCCTCGCGTTCTCTGTCCTTCGGCTCGCCGATGACGTCACACGCCGCGTACAGGGCTTCCCCTGTTTTCAACCAACCAGGATCGTCGACGTCAGTAGAGGGCGGGGCTTCTTGGAAGTCATCAAACTCCCACTTAAAGGGGCTCGTGTACGTTTCTTCGGTTTGATCTACTTCCCAATCATTCTTCTGAGTCGCAGTCTGTAGAGTAGAAGGGTCACAATCAGGGTTCCGCCATTCCTCACGACCACCCACCCCGACCCTGTTACACCATCTTATTTAATAATTCACCTTTTTACATTGGTGTCAATAGTGGGATCTTGAACTTGTGTCCAGTTTTATAGTTTGAAAATTCCCTATATGCTATATTGACTGTATAAAATTATTTTTTATGTCTTATTTCCATAAGGACTTTAGGTAACTTTTGATTTTTCTAAGCAAATTCGTGTTTTTATTACAATGTTTCTACATTTCCTCTTTGGGAACATTGAGCTGGATTTGTCTACCACAGAGAACGTAGCAGAGCTGAGAAGAATGACCAAGCAGAGTAAGAAGAAGTTCAGCAGAAAATCCAGGAAGGAGGTTTTCCACACCGCATTCAGGGTCTAGAAAGAGGTGCACCAGCTACAAGGAATATTAGAGAATAATGATGGAAATAAGGAAGCAAAGGAAAGGGAGGATGCATAGGATAACCTGTGCCAAAATTATCTCTCTGGTGTAACTTCCAGGGCTGTGACTGATGTGATCTCCCACAGTCTGAGACACTCAAGCTAGCAACCTGCCACCTGGACTAGAGCAACAAAAATTCAGAAAGGGAACTAAAGGCCAAGCTATCTGCTATAGCCTTGGAGGAGAAGTCATTGGGAATGGAAGACAATAAGCTGGCATATGTGAAAAAGAAGGCCAATTTGGGACTTGTACATTCCTATGAAGATGATGGCAGCAGAGGTGAGGTGACTGTAAGGAAGTCACACACTCCTCACTTGTCAAAAGATGTGGTGCCAAACTTTGTGGTGGGGGTGACATTGATAAATGGCCCATTTCCTATGAGAGGGTGTTAGACATGGCATCCTTGGTTTGATTTCCCCATAACCTTTAGCCTTCAGACCCCCTGTTTTTGTTGACTTCGTTTTTGCTGGCCTTAAGACTCTACACACTTTACGACTACTAGCCAGTGCTAAAGGGATTGTGCATGCTTCTTAAAACATGATAGAATTGTCTTATACCCAATTAGTATATATAATGTACTTATATATCCATAGTAAAGTGGTCCTGCATGTACCAAGGGTCTGTAAATTAAATGCTACTAGTGGGTCTGCAGCACTGGTTGTGCCACCCACTTAAGTAGCCTGGTAAACTAGTCTCAGGTCTGCCATTGCAGAGTATCTGTGTGCAGTTTTAAACTGGCATTTCTACCTGGCAAAGTAAACACTTTGCTCATACAGAATCCTTGGGTCTACTATCAACTGAATGTTGAAAAATACACATTTAATAAGCCACAGATGATCAAACACTGACCTAACTGTGGGAAATTCCCTTTTTAGGACGCAATCCCTCACTCACCAAAGGTGACATGCTTCATCATATGGGATTCTCCTCTCAAAAGAAAAACCTAGTTCTCTTGAGAGCTACAACCCCCTCTCTGAGAGGGAGGAGCTCAGGGATATTTTCGAATTTCTATTTTTTTAGGATATTCTAAATCTACATATGGTGAGCAAAGTAGTGTGAGTGAGGGGGCCTCGCAAAGAAAATTACAAAATGTGCAGGAAGTGCAAATGAAAATAACAAGGGGTCGCAAAAAATATGTTTTATTCGAGAGCCCCCTTTGCCAGGATTAAAAACAGAGCACCAGCTACATGGATTTAAGTCGCAATGGTATGGTGGACAATAGTGGTGAACATGTTTCAGCCTAAAAATGCCTCTAAGTCGGACAAGGCTTTCTTCAGGACCTATACAGATGCTGCTGCTCAGTGCTCAGGTGAGTATACAAAAAAGGATATAAGAACCAGATGTGTTGTTGGTACGACCGCTCCTCAAGGTGAATTTATCTATTGGAAACAAAATCATACATTAAGATCTACGTCTGACTATCACAGTCCAGACCCATTGTCGAGTGACTGAGAGCAGTACATTGTGTAATCATTGTATATATATGCACCACTTTCTCCATTTAGAGCAGTGCCCCTATCCTGAGCTGTCGCCAGGTTGAGGTGAAGATTCTTGCCCAGTAATTGTGGGTAAGATTTCTTCCCTTGTTTCACCTTTTTTTGATAGTATATTTAAACCAACAGTCTGACCACCTCCTTAGAGGAGACGCAGATCTGAATGTATGATTTTGTTTCCAATAGGTAGATTCGCCTTCCAGAGCGGTTGTACCAAGAATACATCTGGTTCTTATATCCCTTTTTTGTTTATTCACCTGAGCACTGATCAGCAGCATCTGTATAGGTCCTGAAGAAAGTCTTGTCAGACTTAGGGGCATTTTTAGGCTGAAACGTGTTGACCACTGTAGTCCACCATACCATTGCGACTTAAATCCATGTCGCTAGTGTACTGTTTTTTTATCCTGGCAGAGGGCGCTCTCGAATAAAACATATTTTTTGCACCCCCTAGCTAGTTATATTTACACTTCCTGCACATTTTGTAATTTTCTTTGCGCTGCACCCTCACTCACACTACTTTGCTCACCATATGTGGTTCTAGAATATCCTAAAGAAACAGAAATTCAAAAACATCCCTGAGCTCCTCCCTCTCAGAGAGGGTTTTGTAGCCCTCAAGAAAACTAGGTTTTTCTTTTGAGAGGAGAATCCCATATGGTAAAGCTTGTCACCTTTGGTGAGTGAGGAATGTAGTCCTGAAAAGGGAATTTCCCACAGTTAGGTCTGTGTGTGATAGTCTGTGGCTTATTAAATTTGTATTTTTCAACATTCCGTTTATAGTAGACCCAAGGATTCTGTATGTATTTTCTGTCTAATAATTTTGGGGAAACAATCCCTTGCAGGTCTTTAAAATTTCCCTAGGTCCCCCCTGTTTGAAATGTATTGTTGTGTGAGTAAAGTAAACATTTTGCCAGGACCAAGCCTTCCTTTTTAATACTCACAAATCACCAATAGGGTAGGCCCCGGACAACCCAGAGGGCAAGGTGCACTATATTTAAATAGTAGGACTCATATTTTTAGCTTTAGATGTCCTGGTAGTGAAAAACTCCTTAAGTTGTTTTTTACTACTGCAAGACCTACCTCTCCCATAGGACAGCACTGGGGTTAGCTTATTACATTTTATATGTGTAATTTTGAACCAGGACCAGGTAACCAGTTTATGATTGGTATCTCTGGAAGTGGAATTTAAATTCTTAACTTAAGGTAAAGTCAGATTTTAAATGCTACTTTTGGGGACTCATTCATAATTCTAGAGGACGGGATAGGTAGCTCATGCACCCACATGAAGGATACACTAGTGCAGAAGTATAGTCTCTCTTCTAAAGTGTATCAAAAGAAGTTCTAAGACACCTGCAAATAATTACAACAATCTTGAGTTCACTTTGTAGCCACCTCTTTAAAGGTACTTGAGGGCAGGACGAAGGGTAATTAAGTGAATACTTATGATGGGCGAAACCGTTTGTTGATGAAGGAGTACATCCAAAATCTAGCGGATTACAACCTGACTGACCTCAGGTATCTTGTTAAGGCAGCCTGTTGTATGTGTATTTAAAAGACCGAGTGGTGGTCCCAAGAAGGGGGAGACAGGCCGGCAGCTGTGAAAGAGTGGGAGCAACAAGCCTCAAAAAGAGAACTACTTAGAACCCCAAAATCCCGACAAGGGGAAAGAGTCCTACATTTTTTTTCAGGAAGCAGGAAGGTGGGAACCCATGGGGAAAGAGCCCCTTTAAAAAGGGTAGTTGTTTTGACTGCCTACAGTGGAGATACAAGAAGGGTCATTCCTTATGCCCAAATAAGCAGGTTATCACCAGTAGACAGTCTACAGGGCTGGTATTGAACAGATCATAAACTGGTGTCACTTACTTGGGAGGTCGATCCAGAAAGGTAATATGCTGATTTTCGAGGGTGGTAGGAATCACTTCCAGGGGTCAGAGTGAATTGGATACTTATGCCACCCAGACCCTGGGGGTGAGAATGCTGATGTCTGCAGAGCAGTATCTGCCAGGAAATGTGTGTGAGGTAATAAATCTTCTTGGGAAGGAGTATGAATGCCTTGTGGCCATATTCGCCTAGGAGGGAAGGGGGTAGTTGCCAAAAGAAAAGTAGGCACATAATCCTCTTTTCTCATAGACTGCATCGTTAGCAGTGAGCTACCACTGGTGGGGAGGGAACCAGTGTGTAGGCGCACCCAGGTTCACCCACCACAGATATCTGGTGGGCACAGTCTCTAAAGTTATGGTACAGAGACTCTGAGGGAGAGTTTGGGGTAGGAGGTGTGTTCCACCAGCAGTGGGAAGACTAGAGGGATTACCTTCTCTAAATGAATGTACCCCAGGACTAGCACCAGTAAAGCCACTTCTGGCCCTGCTGTCCCAGAGAAAGGAGACCAAGACAAGGCAGACCCCTGGCTGACACAGACAGAAATACCCACCCTTGAGGGGGACTGGGTGTCCGCCCTAGGCTAGGAGTCAAGAGGTTTCAGGCAAGTGTACCGCCTCAGGATATTGCCAGAGGTGTACAGATGAGAATGGAGTTAGGATGTCTGCAGGCTGAGGGTGTAGCCGCCCACTCTGAGAAACCTAGGAGACCTGAGAGACGTTAGGCACAAGTAGTCAACTCGTTGCCAGTCTAGTGGTTGGAAGTGAGGCCTACCCAAGGACTCGAATTGAAACATCCAACTTTCAGTGGATGGTCAGTTGGCTTGATTTCTGACACTTTGCAAAAACAATGGCCCAGTGGGACTCTTCTTTTTTGAGTCCGTATGCATTTCTATCAACCGTGTATATTATGAATTTACATGCATTTTTCATAACAAAACGCAAATGTAACAGAAAAAAAAGTGGATAAAGGCATTCTTTGTACAATCCCTCTCTGTATTCTCTTATTTCATCCTGAATCATAATATAGGTGCAAAGCATATAATTTATTAGTGATACTTGAGAAGACCGTGCATCGCATGAATAAGGTGCAAAAGGTGATTATGTACAGGTTAAGAACAACTCTTAAAAGAGGAAACCCAGTCTTGAAGCCTTATTCAATGTTTTGACAATAAATCATAAATATTCCACTGTGTGTCTACAGTTCAAGAATGAATACTAGGAAATGTGTTAGTCATAGGGTCTCATCAGGATAAGCTATCTCACTAGTAAGGCAAAAACACACAAATATACAAGAGGCCCTTTCAGTTGCCATCCTTGTATTAATTTAATAACCAAGTGCAATACTCACCCACAGTCAATATTGCTATTGGTGTGTATGGCCAAGACATTCTAAGGGCTATGGAAGAAAGGAATTAACCAGATGTTGTTCATTCTCCGGTTATGCACTAATAGTATTTAATGAAAATGAGAGCCAGTTGACATTAAGCACAATAAATGTAAATGTAAATGTATGTGTCTTGTAAAGCGCACTGCTGCCCTGAGGTGTCGTAGCGCTGTAGACCGCTGGGGAACCTGTCCTGGCTATCCCTATGAGATGGTCCCTACTGGGTATCTCCAAGGTGAAACCAGGCATCCCCGGAGAATGTGGGGGGCCGTTGTAGAGATGAGGCAAGCTAATGCCCAGAGTTGCAGAGTGTGATCCCTGGTTAGAGTAGGCACCGAGGCGAGAATTATCGAGTCCGCTGACCCTGGTCCATGACCCTGCCGCGGCGGAAATTGAACCCTGGTCCCGGGCTGTTCTCCGCTTCCGGGTCTGCCGCCTCTAACCAGTGAGCCACACCACTCCACACAATCCCTCATCAACTTGAGAAAGGAACTAGACACCCTGTGTACTATGTAGCCTAATTGCTGTGTGGCCTCCCAATTACCAACCAATCCAATAAATGCCCCTTACCACTTGGCTCCCTACAATTCAACACCCTTACTTCCCCCCCACTGACAATCTAGACCATTCTATCTGCCATTCATAAAGGATCTTTTCACCACAGCTACACCACTCTTGTGAGATTTTCTATTTCCTCATTATCACCTGAAGCAGCCACCTGCCTTGATGAAATGATACCCATTTCTAGCCCATATTACTTTATGAAGTATTCTCTTCAGCTTCCTCCTTCACACTTGTTTTGCTGAAATGCATTTTGACCTACAGTGCCCATTCTCCTCAGCCCTAACATCTGGCGCAGAGACTTAGAGGCTCATTAAGATGGTATAACGATCACCACTGCCGGGCCAGAGGTGGCGATCGTTACGCTATCATGATGAGAACTACCTACCGCCATATTAGGATGCAAAGTCTGTCCAACACTTTTCCGCCAGTGGCAATTGTTACAATTGCTTGCAGAGTGAAGCTGGGCCACTAATATTGTGGCGGTGCCTAGCAGGCACAGTCTGCCATAATAGGATGTGGGTGATGTATAGGCCTTTCCATGACAGCGATGCCTTCATGGAAAGACTGGCGAGTATTGGCTTTAGGGGCCCATTGCAGGCCCCCTCTGGGGGGTGTGGGAAGTGCACTGCAGGGGTACCATGATACCCACCTGCAGATCCCTGCACCACGTGGCAGGCACCGCATGATGCAAGGAAATGCTGTGCATGCTCTTTTATCATTGCTGACAGTGCTGCAGCCAGCAGCACCGTCCGCAATGGTAAAAGGCCAGGATGCACCAGCCAGTATGGCTGGTGCATCCTAATTGGGTTGGTGGGACCACCGCAAGCCTGGCGGGTGGTCCCACCACCATTATGATGGCGGGCGGACTGATGTCCACCCACCACCATAGTGAGCCCCTTAATATCGCTGTATAAATATCGACTTGCACCAACATCAAGGTAAAAATATCGTGGGTGAGAAATATCGCCAGAAAAATATCATGGTCAAGAATATCAATTGTTAGGTAAATAATATCGATGTTTAAAATTTCGAAATGTTTAATATAATTTGTCAAAATTTCGTTGTTTAAAATATCTAACTGTTTAATATTGTTTGCAAAAATGTAGTTGTTAAAATTAATGATTGTTTATTAATGTTATGTATTTTAGTATATATTTTATATGTATGTAATGTGTTTTTTTGTATAAGAATTGTTTGTATTTTATTATATGTGTAAATATTTACTTAGTTAATACTTTTATTCTATTTGAATTTTGCGATTATAGTACCGTAGTGGGTTGTGGGTTTATAGGGGAATAGGGTGGGAAGTAATTATATTATATTACATTTATTGAATGTTGCTTTATTTATGTATATTTGTTTAATTGAGATGTCATAGTGTTACATGTGAAAAGTAATTTTTTATGAATTTAATAATAATTTGTTGTTAATGTTAAATTAATTCATTGGCGATTAATTATGGTAATTTTGTATTTATTGTTAGGTGTGTGTTGTGGTATGTATAGGTGTAAATTCGGTGAGGGTGGGAAGTAATTTATTTTTAATTGATAATTTATTAATGAGTCGTTCATTCATTTTAAATAATTAAATAATAATTAATTATGGTAATTGTGTAATTAGTTTTACGTGTGTATTGTGGTACATATAGGTGTAAATGGTGGGAAGTAATTTAGTTTTAATTGAATATTTAATATTTAGTTGTTATTAATTTAAAATATTTAATTAGTAATTAATAATTTTCATTTTGAAAATAGGTTTAGGTGTATCTTGTGGTGTTTATATTTCTACATTGTGGGAAGGGTAGGAAGAAATGTATTTTTCATTGATAAAGTAATAATTAGTTAATTAATTTAAAATAACTAATTAGAAATTGTATATGGTAATTGTGTAATTTGTTTAAGGTGTGTGTTGTGGATATTATAGTGTTAAAGCATGTGTATTTAATGAATGTTTATTATTTTTTTAATAATAATATCTTTTATTTGATTAATAATTAAGTTAATTATGGAAATATATTTAAATGAAACGTTTTATGTGTTTTTTATTGGTTTGGTGTTGTAGGGTAGGAATCAAAATAAATACGTTTATGGTTTACATAAGTCTTTTAATGTTTGCTCCTTTTAAATATTATTGTCTTTAAATGTATTTATTATTTTTTATATAATATTTGCAGCTTTTTATTATATGCAATTTATATTATAATATTGGTTTATTTTAAAAGTTTAATATATTTAAATGTATATTTTAAAATATTTTTCATGCATTTCTATGTTTTTTAAAACATCTATTGTTTAAATGTTATTTGTAATATTTGTTTCTCTGCAATCCAGCACTTTTCCTACTGTTGCACTCATTGGAGTGGGGATAGTAATTTTTCCCTCTCCACAATTCAGCACTTTTCCTACTGTTGCACTCACTGGAGTGGGAATAGTAATTTTTACACCTCCGCTATCCAGCATTTTCCCTACTGTTGTACTCACTGGAGTGGGAATAGTACTTTTTGCTCCTCTGCTATCCAGCAATTTCCCTACTGTTAAACCTATTGAAGTGGGAAAAGTAATTGTTACCCCTCCGCTATCCAGCACTTTCCATACTGTTGCACTCACTGGACTGGGAATAGTAATTTTTACCCCTCTGCTTTCCAGCACTTTCCCTACTGTTGCATTCATTGGAGTGGGAATAGTACATTTTTCTACTCCGCTATCAAACACTTTCCCTATTGTTTCTTTTACTGGAATGGAATATTAATTTTTATCCCTCCGCTATCCAGCACTTTCCCTACTGTTGCACTCACTGGAGTGGGAATAGTAATGTTTACTCCTCTGCTCTCCAGCACTTTCCCTACTGTTAAACTCATTAGAGTGGGAATAGTAATGTTTACCCCTCCACCATCCATCACTTACCCTACTGTTGTACTCACTGAAGTGGGAATAGTAATTATTACTCCTTCGCTATCCAACATTTTCACTACTGTTACCTTTATTGTATGTTTTAAATTTTTTTAAATAATTTAATGTTTTAAATTATTATACACCTTTTTTTTATTTTAAAATATTGATTTTTATATTTTATTTTTATATCATTTTAAAGTTTACAAATTAAATAAAGATAATATTTAAATATATTTATAAAATATTATGTTTCTGTGTTTATTTTTTAAATTTATGTTTAAGTGTGATATTTGGTTAACATGTTTATTAATTTTATTTTATTTTGTTAAAAATAATAACATTATTTAATATATTTAATATATTTTATTGTATTTATATATATTTTTTATTCGATATTGTCTACATCTATATTTTTTCCTTTGATATTTTTGAATCAATATTTTTGTACTTACCAGTTTAAGTATAGGAAGTCGATATTTTTGCATTCTATATTTTTTCTTCGATATTTAGACCATTGATGTTTGTTACATCAATATTCTATCAGTGAACCGGCCCCCCCCCCATTATTTTGTAGCACTCTATTGCTTTTCAGTTTTGTTTCGGCTATTCGAATCCACACACATACATATATTCTTATTGTAGTAAATTGGGTTATAAGTTGTGTGGTCTGCATAAGTGATAGGTCCACTATTCTCATAACTGGACCTAAGCACACCCCATTGTAGTGCTTGACTCTCCCAGGGTAGTGAAGCAGAGTAATACTCAGGGGAGGTGGTGTGGGATAGAAATCACCACTCACTGGCACGCAATAATAACATTCAATAAATGATTGTCCAGTCAGTGCTTTTTCTTTGAAAAAGGAAAACAATATTTCTGACACACACACACACTACTAAATACTATGCAGTAATTTACAAATATTTACATTGGTAGACATATGCAACCATATGAGGTAAGTCTACTGGGTTGGCCAAAGGTTCAAGAGCAGCAAACAATATGTAAAGACATCACGGTGTACTTACATGCAATCATCAATCAATAATAATCATGGGTAATTGCACGTATTAAAGTTAATAAAGCATATGCACTGTGTTCAATAGATACTGTCAGCATTATTATGTGAATAAACAATTTCAAAATGAGGAAAACCTGTGTCTGTGCCTCGCAGTGCTAGGGTTGGTAACTTTATAAAAATTACTTGAGTGGAGCTGCTGCATTCCAGCATCCCCTCTCCCCATGCTGCTTTCTTAACATTGGTGGTGCCCTCTGCCCATTTTGGAACCCACCACAAGAGGAGAGACACAGGTAAACTGAAGAGCCACTCAGGGCTTTATGGAGCAGAATGAATATTTTAGTAGCAGCTCTCCCTGGCATTTGTTAGGGGCATGTTAGGGATCCCACCCCTCACTGCACTGCTGGTTCCCACATGGCCCACACATCCAGTGTTGCTGTGGGATCTGGCAGTGTTTCTCTCTCTGCCTGCTCCTGTGGGAAGGGTGCAGTCTTCTGCAGTGGCCACCATGTTCCCTCCAGACATGGGCAAAGGGTGTGGGTGTGAGGCCACCGCCATTGGGGGGCACAACGGTGCTTCCCGATCTTCCTTTTGCTTTGCGAGTGATAGGGATAACAGCCCCCTTTTTGCATAAACAGTCTGTTGTATGGAGGCCAAGGGTCAGTGGAGAGGCTGGGGAGGAGGCGCCATGCACTCCCCATCCTTGTGGAAAATTAATAAAATAAAGCTTGCACCAAGCTCTGGGCTATGTCCACCCTGGGAGTAATTCAAGAAATGGCAGCAAAGGCCCACTCGCTTAAAAGAAAAGAAACGGTCTAGGGTCACCATTCTTCAAAATGCCACATCACCTTCAAAGTGGTGTAATCTCCAGGGCTGTGATTCTACTGGCTCACTAAGGCAGTCTTCCTTCTGGTCTCTGTCTCTAGCTGTAAAGATCCAGGGCTCTCCCCTGACTGGCCCCTGCACTGGCACACAATTGGCTGCCATGTGCCAGTGCAGGCACCTTTGTACCTTGGTGCAAGGGTTCCTGCATTGCGGGCATGATTGGTTTTCTGCAGGAAAGGACACTTCCCTGCACAAAAACAATAATTGATGGCATTTTCTCAGCTTTACAAATCGTTGGAAATCTGGGAATGTGTCAGATTCCATGGATGTTGCGTGTTGCGAGCGGATCCCTTTGAAAACGTGCTTCAAATGGATCCGCTCCCCCGCCTCCCTAGTTTTCTCTATCGTCGCACCCCATCTACCACCTTCTTTCCCTCCCCTTCTCCTTATCTATTGCTCTATCACATTTTGCGCCCTTCTTCTGTGCAATCTTTTTATCTCACTGCCTCCACTTCTTTCTCCTTCTCATCTCACTGCCTCCACTTCTTTCTCTTTCTTGCTCCCCGCATCTCTCTCCTTACACACTTTTGTGCCTCGCTGCGCTCCTCTTTCCTGGGCTCTCTTCCTCTCGTGCTTTTCTTCTCCCCTCATGCTTTTCTGCTCCCCTCCCCTCTCTCCCGATATATGCACCTCTCTTTTATCTAAACTTTCTGCCCATCTTCCCCCTTGCTCTCACTCCCTCCCCATCCATTCACAGCTCACTCTGCGTCTCTTTCACCCTCTCCCCTCTCCACACGTTGTGCCCCTCCCCCGTTCTGCCCCTAACCCTCTCCATCCACCCTCACTCCTTACTTTGTCCCTCCCTTCCTTCTTCCATCCCTAGCCATCGCTATCCATCCCTGTTCACTCTCACGCTCTCTCCTGGCACACCACAATCTCTCTCCGGCCCACACCCCTGCTCTTTGGCCGTTATTGGCCTGCTTGTGTAAAATGGCTTTCATGAGATAAAGCTGTCCCCATCTCCCCGGATATGGGATAATCGCATCACTCCAAGAAGGCTACTAGTGGCCTCGAGCGAAAGGAGGCGCTTGCATGTGTCTGCAGGGCGTCAAGGTGCGACCAAGGTCACACGTGCAGCCAAAAAAAAGGTTAAACCAGTCACCCACGGCAGGCCAAGGTCAGTCCACGACAAACAAGCCTTGATTAAATAGAGAATTATACATACGCAGAGTAGCTACTCAGTGAGCAGGGTCTTTGGCTCGAAGAGATCCTTCTTGTTTATTTGTTATTTATTATATTTTGGGCAAGAATAACACGTAGCTATTACCTAGAAGGTGTGCTGGTGGGTGCAACAGCAACTGTACTGAGCCCAAACCCCCACTGATTAGCGAGTATGAAGGGAAGGATGGGACACCCAGGGAGGTGGGCCTGGCACCACCTCTATGACCCCCACCAGCAATGCAACCACCATTAGAGTCTCTCGCTGTAAACACTAGTCCCACAAGTGCATCACCGCTAATTCACCACCCACAAACACTACAGTCATCACCACGCTCTCCTACTAAAAAAACAGCCAGCCCCACCACCGCGATCCCACCAACGCTAAACACCCAACATGTTCTCCCACTACAAACTCCACGAATACCACTGTCACCACCAATGCACCACCACCTCTGCCACCCTCACCAACTGCAAACCCCATCTGCCCCCCACCACCCACCAGCTCTATATCAGACATCCACAAGCATCAGACATCCACAAGTATCAGACATCCACAAACATCAGACATTCACAAACATCAGACATCAACAAACATCAGACATCCACAAGCATCAGGCATCAGACATCCACAAACGTCAGACATCGACAAGCGTCAGACATCTACAAACATCAGGCATCAGACATTCACAAATGTCAGGCATCCACAAGCATCAGACATCCAAAGGCATCATGCATCAGACATCAGAAGCATCAGACATCCACAAACATCCAGAAGCATCAGACGTCCACAAGCATCAGACATACACAAGCATCAGGCATCCACAAGCATCAGACATCCACAAGCAACAGACATCCACAAGCATCAGACATCCACAAGCGTCAGGCATCCAAAAGCATCATGAATCCGCAAGCATCAAACATCCACAAGCAACAGACATCCACAAGCATCAGACATCCACAAGCATCAGACATCCACAAGCATCAGGCACAGCAGGGTGACAAGAGGTCTGTGCTCTGATCCTGAGCCAAATAAATATGACCATTTTTTGGATACTCCATCATTTGTACAGATATCCTTTTGGAACTTCCAGAATTGATTTGCCCCTAAGGTTTAATATGTCACTGGTCTCTGTAGGCCAAATGGGAGGGAAGCTGTACTCTATGGCAGATCTCTACCTTTGTGTATAGTAAAGAGTCACTATAGACAAAACATTAATCAGACTGACTTTCCATACGAGTGTAAACTAAGATTATAAGGCCTATCCCAGGTTACTATCTAATTCTTCAAAGTCCCCCATGTGCCAGGCTACCTGTGTGCAGTTACTGGACAGCAGACAGTAATTTCCCCCAATCAGCTCGCACACATGCATGTGCACATTTCTTCATGTGCAACCTGCTAAGTGACAATTATCCTTGCTGTGTCACAGCGGCCTTATCTTAAAAGGCAGAACCTGGCAGTAAACGCATGCAGTCCATTTGTGTGATTACAGTGGGCGAGACACATGTAGCAAGACTTATACACATTAAAGTGTCCCAAACCGGGTGATCACAAAAGCAAAGTAATCAGGGCATCTTAATGAGCGGAACCCAATTGCAACATTTATCCACTAAAAAAAGTGAGGAAATGGGCACTAGGCCATTTCATCCGAGAACACTTTAAAAGCAACAAGCAGAAAGAGATCTGCAAGGAGGAGGGGAGTAATGGAATGACCCCACCCCCAAGGTAGGACTTGTGAGGCCACTTGTGAAAGTCCCTGTCAGACCCCATTCTAAGAGCCACAGGACAAGCAGGGGTTAGTAGGCCACATCCGGGACAGTGGAAATGCTTGTTTATACTGTCCAGGGTCAGGCCTACTGTTGTTCAACAAACTGGGTCAAGTACAAACTTTTCAGCACTCTCAATGGTATTGATGGCAAGCAGTCACAGGCTTCAAAGTTTAGTGATGGGGTAAAGTAGCTCAGAACAGAGCGCCACATCCAGCAGCTCAATATTATTGTTGTTCAGCACAGTTCTTCTCTTTTGAATAAGACAAGCTCTTTATTTTACATAAAGACATAATGCTACACACTACAGCAATGCGTTAAATAGCTGATTCTCTAGTGTGAGTCCCATGTGCTTCAAGGTGGGGCACCTGCTAGTTGCTCTAACCTTCTTTCTACCTCCATCCTGTGGGACTGGAAACTCTTACTTTGTGGGGCTAAATATTGTGTGTAGTTTCTCATCTGTTGCTCTTTTGGCAGTGATGGAGCCCAGAAACTAAAATTCTTTATAAATGATGTCATAATCTACTATCGCACTTTCACTTACCAATCAATACCAGGCCCATAAGAAATCATGAGGTGAATGGATACTATATGTTGTATTTGAACTCTTTTCAAAAAACAAAACCAGCTTGTCATTTTAAAAAGTTTATTAAAACATATTTAAGAAAACTTAGGTTTGGAACTTTATTAAGCAAGCATTAGAAAAAGTCATATGAGTTTTATTCAGCATTTTATAAAGAGAGCTTATTTCAAGATAACATTATTCATTAGCAGAAATAAGTGAAAAGGAAGAGCATTTCCAAAACCTAACTATTTCTCTGTCGCTACCTCATCGCCTGAAAACAAAGCCTCAAAAGTTACATTTCTTACGTGTAATCATCGGACAGCAGAACACGTCCTTCTGGAATCAAGAGCGTAAGCCAAAAGTTTGCAGCTAAAGCCTATTCTTATACCCTAATTTAAGCTGAGCTAGCTATTTTTCACATTCCAACAGCTGAATTCTGGCTCTCCATTGGCTGAATCACCTCACGCCACAGTAAACTGTGACATCTTCCACCACGAGACCAGGCTTTACACAAAGTCATTGTTCATGCACAGAATCCTGGCGACAGTTCCTTAATCTGCTACATTTTGTAGCAAAAATGTTCAAGCAATACAAAATCTTGTCACGTCTCTTCCTTTTAGCCTTGAGCCTGACCGTTCTGAGCTTTCGTGGCACATCCAAACCCACTCCACAGAGTTGACTTTAGCAGTTCATTTTCTAAAGATTTCACAATAAAAGGCTTTTCTTCCACTTCAGAATAAAGTTGTCTCATGTGGGTTTTAACATCAGCAGGCCTTTTCTGCGCTGCTTCAGATTGCGTCACTGCGCCACTTTCAGCTTGCATCACTTTTTCAGAAAACTATTATTTAAACAAACACAAAAGAATAATTAATTCAGGTAAAACAAACCCTTCTGTACCACCCGGCCCTTGCTAATTATTAATTAACCCACTAATAAACATTTAGCAAAAGCAAACAAATAAAGCAACACATAAAATAACTACCATTCTTCATGTAATCCAGCTTTATGTTTCTGAAAGAGTAAAAAGATGATTAAATGATACACAGACAGACAAACACAACATAAGACAAGACTTACATGTAAGCACATAAAAATAAGCACATGCCATGAATGATCAGCTGCATGTTAATGGTGACAAAGACAATAGGACAGACATAACAAACCGGACAATATTAATAATGTGTTACAAAAACAGACTTGCAAGTGCAACAAGAGCACATTTAATTAGTTTCCCGCGTGTTCATGTGTGGTGCAAACTTAATCTAGGTTGGATTAATAAAACAAATCATGCAAACACTCATTAATATATTAATTCAAATTATGAGAGTATGACATCACAAGCTAGAATAAAATATTTTCTAAAGCTCGCTCTATCAACTCCCTCATCTGGTGATTTCAAAATCACCAAACAACACCCAAAAAATTTTAATTAAATTTTTTTATCTATTGAACATGTTTCAGGCTTACTCTGGATTAGTATTTAAGCTCTAATTTCATCTATCTCATAATTAGTATTAAGTGTTACATATTACTAATTCTGTATCCTTTACCCTTTCTTTATTCAGCTAAGTTGAATCCTTTCCACCTTTGAATCCCCAACCCCCAATGAATTTAGGGAACTAAATTTTAAATTGCATAACTACATTTTGAATTGCACCAACAAAACAAATATCAATCTGAGTATTATAAAACAAAACAAAAAACAAAAAAGTAAATTTTTGAAAATTTTTGAAAAATTAGAAAAATTAGTACATAGTATATACCCCCTTTTTTTTTCAAACTAAAACATGTTTTCTTCGACCTTGCGTCTTACATAAAAGTGTTTCCAGCTAACACAATTTCTTCGACCTTGTGTCACCCTAACAACATTTCTTCAGCCTTATGCCAAAAATAAACCTCAACTTAAAGAAAACTAACACAATTTCTTCAGCCTTATGCCAAAAATAAACCTTAACTTAAAGAAAACTAAACTTAGTCATTGTCACCATTTTGACTGCTACTGCACTCCTCAACTATTGGAGTGATAGTTATGTAGACCCATTCTGGAGACTTGTATTTTACATTTGGTCTCAATGGTCTTTTGCTTTTCCTGGCAATCATTTCAATTTTCTCTTCAGTTTGCTCTTTTTTGTCTGAATCATTCTTCTGACTTGACACTACAAATTTGACCTTTAAATCCTTAGGCCAGACATCACCTTTAGGCCAGACATCACCTTTTCTCAAGAGTTTCTTCTTAGGCTTGCTTTCTTTACATTCAGCTTTCCAAGCCCTTTTTCCGAATTTTCTTATCTCAGACTCTTCATCACTCCCATCTGTAACATTTTCTGAGACTTTAAATCTGTACCAAGGAACTTCTTTACTCGGCAGCTTCACTCCATTAGGAACATCATCCTTACAGCTGGTACTTGGTAATTCTTCCTCTTCTTCAGGGATCACCTTCAGCTTCCCAGTTTCAGAATTCTTGTTCCCGCACACAGAGCTACTCTTCTGCTTTTCAATACTCTCCTGGACTTTATTTTCTTCTTGCTCAGAATTTTCTGCTTCTGAATCTTCTTCTTTTTCTTGACATTCTTTTTCTAGCAGATTTTCATCATTTTCTGAATCTAGAATCACAATCTCTAGATCTTCTTCATTCAATGTTTCATTCACATTGACATCATCATCCAGATGTCGACCATCTTGTCGATCTTCAAGATCTGCATTTTTGACATCATCATCCAGATGTCGACCACCTTGTCGATCTTCAAGATCTGTATTTTCTTAAGAATTTTTTTTTTCAGAGTCTGAATCAGTTGTAGTGTCTTCACTGTCTTCATCAGTGTTATCAGGTTCAGATACACAAAGGGTATTACTGATATGAATCCATCCAGTATCTGTTGTCACCTGACTTGCTTTCTGCCACCTGGGTACTAGAGAGTTTCTCCTCCTTTGAGCCTTTGTTCTGACTAAGTCTCTTGGCAATAGATCATGAGCCTGCTCCTTTTCCACATCTGTTCCCAACTGATGGAATACAGAAACTGTATCATTCTTTCTTGTTGGAAAAGCTTCGACCCATTTTGAACATAAACAAATGATGACTAGGACATATCTCAGTTTGTTATGTTGGGGCACTTCAAAAAGATCTGTTTGAATAGTTGCAAATGAACCACCCTCCCGGCCTATGGTTCCCAAATTCTCAAATGTCTTTTGATCTGAAATGTTTTCTTGGCATGTCAGACCTGTTTCCCTGAACTGTTGAATCATTATGTCTCTTGCTAAATGACCTAGACCATGGTACATCTGTGCCATGTCAGCAATCATGCAATTGGACATAACAGGTCCGCCATCTTTGTAAACCCTTTCATCTTCTTCTCGCTGTCTGCAACCTTCTTTGAGCCATGTGTTTTTCTCCTCATCATGTGCCTCATCTTGTAATTGTTTTAACTCTTGCCATGTCTGAATTGCAAATATTAGTATGAGGATGCTTGAAACATGTTCATTGAATTTTTCCCCTTTGATTGCAACCCTCTTCTGAGCACAAAATTTAACAATGGTACTTGCGTGCTCATTACCTTTTGAGACATGATCATTTTTCTCTCCAGCACATTTTATCTCTGCTATTTGGTCTAGAAGCTCATATTCTTTGTTGAATTCTGGCATGCCCTGAACAGGAGCTTCACACAAACTCTTTTTAAATTGCTCAATGGCTTCAAGTTTTATTTCTATCAGGACAATTGGGTCTTTTATATCTGCTTTTGTCAGTCTCCGCAATAGTTTTGCAAATACTGAGAAAGCACTAATCCATTGGCAACAGTAACCAACCACGCCTAGGAGCATTCTTACCTGTTTTTGCGTCTTAACGCATTCCATTGCCTCAATCATTTTAATTCTCTCAATAGTTACCTGACTGGGAATTCTCTCTTGGATCCTGAAAGCAAAAATTATTTGACTCTCTGGATGCATTGGAACCCAATACCACTCAGCCTCATGTGGTATCTGATAAAAGATCTCTGCTGGTTTAGGCACAATAGGACAACAAGGGATAACTATCTCATTAACCTTTCTCAGGTCCTGTATTATTTTGTACATTTCATTTGGCATTCTAATTCCCATATCTGGTGAATTACAAAGACTGTTCTTAATCTCTTTTAGGACACCCTGCTTAATGAATGTTTCAATAACAGGAATTGTTTCTGGCCTCATCTTGTACTGTGGAACATTAAGAAATAAGTTTCCCTGCTTGTTTGCAATTTTAACTGGATCAGGTCTGTTTTCCTGGACTCCACTGAAACTTGTATCTGTATTGTATTTCTGCTCATTATCATAATTTGGAAATGGCGGTGGGGGTATCTCATGCTGCTGAATCACCACCTGTCGCTGAATTTGTAGCTGTTCATTCAGTAACTGTTGCTGCTGATTTATCTCATTCTGCATCTGTGAATTTTTACATTCTCCTACAAAAGCTAAAGTTGCTTTTTCCTTCTCCTTTTTCTTTGTCCATTTTGTTTTCCATTTATTCAGACTACCCCTTTTTCTCAAAGCCCAAATTAAATCTTTTATATGGGCAGAGGCAAACCTACCTGTATTGTTCAATCCTTCAATGTCCTCATCATCCTGCAATCTTTGTAATCTGTCTGTACTCATTGCATTATCCAGTAATTTATACTCACCAGGTTGTGTCAGGTCAATCAGGTCAGAGTTTTCACTAGGTGAAACTAGAGTCATCACTCTCTTTTGCTGAGTTGCAATCATTATTAACTTATTTTCAGATACTTTATAATAAAGTTTTTCAACAAACTTTTGAATTGGGACCGTTAAAGCTGTGGGACTAGTTTCATATTTTCTAAGTACTTGGGGAACAGGTTCAATTGTCACAGGAACTGTCACTGCTTCCATGTCTGACATTAACTGCTCCATTAAATTATTTGTAAAACTTACATGATCAGGAATATTAATTTCAGAAATACTAGGCATCTCATCATACCTACCTGTTGTGACACCTTGAGAAAGGGTCTGGACTGGGACTCCATTAATCTGAACTGGGACTCTTGGCGACACATTAATCTGCTCTTTTGGCGTCACATTAATCCGTTCTGGGAATCTGCTTTTATTTCTGTCCTTATCTGTATTTACAACATAATTTTTATAATGATCAATTAATTCTTCTCTGTCAGGTTTATTATTTACATTCGCTGATTTGGGAATCGAATTTTCATTAAAAATGATTTCTTTTGGGGGAGGTGGTATTCTTTCAGAATATGTGTCGTTTAAAACTGCATCTTTAGCATCTGTATTTTTATTATGCTTACTAGTTACTTCATTACTCACCTGTGTATTCATTAATTTGCTCTCACATGTAGCAACAACCCTTTTAACCTGATTGAATATATTTTCCATTTTCTGATAGCAGAAAAACGTTTTCTTCTTCAAATAATGACTATCCATATTTTAAAATACTTACCTTTATTAATAATTAATTAATTTCAATAATTACAATAAGTAATTACGTTCACTTAATTCGCCTAATAGCGTTCGCTGATCAATTAATTAATTAATTTGACAAGGTCAGGTGAAGTATAGATTAATTTAATATAACTCCTAATTTACCTGTATCTTTTATTTTTAATAAACCTGGAAAGAAATATGTATTTACAAAACAGCAATATAAAACATTTATTCAACACTTAAATGTGACTGGGTATATTTTTAATACATTTATTTGCACTTACACACCTTTCTGCATCATCAGCTGTGGAAAAAGAAAACTTAATGTGTTTGCCTTTAATTTAAATATAATGTCTTGCTGCCACCTTGAACACAGCGCAACCTTCCTAATTACACCAGTAATTACAGTAACTAGCAAAATCCTTGGAAATATTTATTTATTTAATTTTGGTGCATTTCCCTCCGTTCTCGCACTAGAGACAAGGAACAGCGATGCACAAAACCAAAAACTTACTTGAAAAACACACTGAGCTTAAAAAGAATTTACCATCACCTAACGGTTTCTTTTGTGAAGAGCACGCTACAAGCGTGTACCTTAACAGATTTTCACTAAAGCAGTAGAATAATTGTAAGCTTTTATCCCTGCTAAAACTGAAAGTTGCTATTCAAAACATTTGCTTTATTAAAAAAAAACGATGGAGTGTGAGAAAGATCGTTTTTATTTACATGCGCTTCACTGGCAGAGCATTTGACAACACTCGTTTCACTAAACCAATGCCCTGTTCCCACACTGATGGGAAACCATGAGAGGACTGTGCACTAGGCTCTTAGAACGCGAGCGCTACGTCAGAAACTCAGACAGTCACAGGCTTTAAGGCTCAGTCTTATTAGTATAAGAGGAACATGTTCTTTCATCTCTCCTTTATGAAATTAAATTTTTAACCCAGCGTGTGCAATCACTCGCCATGTGCATCAGTTGCAACATGCTTCCTCCAAATTATTCATGCAATCAGCAAGGAAACCACATCGGGGACATTTAAAATGGTAAACAACTCAGTAGCGCTTCAACCAATCACAGCGTGACTTTGCTGTGACATCATAAACGCCTCAGCCAATCACAGCACAGCGGCTGTTGCTATGATGTATGCTGGCACTGCTGTAGTCTCTCTTCCCTCGATCTTTGCTTTGGGAATTATTATTTTTACACAGCGCTCAGACACGCTCCTCAAACAACGCAAGAAGGAGAACAAACGGAGAAATTCGTGGCCCCAGCCAATCACAGCGTGACTTGACGCTCAGGACATCCCAACTAATCAGAACTTGGCTCAATTATTACACACCGGGAGCTTTACCAATGAGAGCGCAGCTCCTCCAGTGACACCACGCGTCACCAGCCAATAGGTGCGCGGCTTCTCCCCAAGACCAACACGGAGCCTCGCCCAATCAGAGCGCGGCTCACGGAGCCTCGCCCAATCAGAGCGCGGCTCTGCTTCTGACACGGCGGCGTTTACACCAATGAGAGCGCGGCGGCTGACGTAGACAGCCGCTGCAGCTCCAAGCTCTCTCTCAGCGCTTCCACTCCTCAAGCAGCCCCTCCCTCGTAATCAGTAGATAATGGTATTGCGCATCGGCCAATTACTGCGCGACCATTCTAAACCAATAAAGCGTTTTCAACTTATCATAGCGCTGCTGGGAACGCTTTAACCAAACACAGAACCACAGCCATGATACACATAAACGCTCACGCTCTCACTTCTAAACAGCTCCTTTTATACAAAATAAATAAAATAAACCCACAACTCAACCGACACCCGTGAATAAAACCGATCAGTGATACTTTAATTCTCCGTGACCACTCTGAAACCCTGAATCAATTTTTAACGAATCACAGCGCAGCTAGGACGCCTCAGCCAATCGGAGCGCAGCTTTACCGTGACGCTCCAGACACCTCAACAAATCAGAGCGTGGCGGCTCTGACTATACAGCCGCTCTCCGCGTTCAGCCCATATGACACACGCATTCTTTATTATTTGCGCGGCTGCATTAAAGTGAGGACATTCCCAAATGTTATTAATTAATTTGTCAGTGGCAACACGCGTCAGCCAAGTATTGCACAACCACTTCTAACACAATGGAACACTCAGCCTCAGATGCCTTAACTAATCAGAATACAGCCTCAGACGCCTTAACTAATCAGGGTGCGGCAGGGCTATGACATACACAGCCGCTGCGGCTCGAAGCTCTCCCCACACACTCTCGCTCCTAAAAAATAGCCCCTCCTTCACAAAATTCGATCGGGGCACTTTTCAATGAATTTAAATAGCGCGCAATGCTTTTTGAAGTTATTTAAATAGCACAAAACACTTTTTAATGCTTTTAAACAGCGCAAACTTTACCTAAAGGCTTCAGAGCGCTTTACAATATTTAAAATAGCGCATTCTTTACCATGAAGACTTAAAAACGCTTTCCTATCATTTTATAAAAACGCAATTAATAACAACATGAAAACAAACCATTTATCTGCTTCTCTAACAAAGAGATAGTTTTACACATTCATACAAGTATTCTCAGAGTGGAATAGACGACGCTATTCTCACAGAATAGTTTCAATTGCTAATAGAGTAATTCTTACCCTACCCTTCAGTTTTACAGACCATTCACACACTTTCAAACAAGAAAACCCTGATCATACATACATGAAAACTTCGGTAGGACTCTAACCAACCGTAGTAATCCAGAATCGCCAGTAAGAAAACAATGCTATCTCTTCCTTAGGACTCTAACCTTAGGAAAGAAACAACGCCTACCTTCCTTCTTTGGACTCAAACCCTAGAAGAAAAATAACTCTTACCCTTCTCTCAAGCTTGGATAATTCCTACTACTCTTTTCACAGAAAGCTTTAAAACAGGCTCACCAGGTCCCTCTGCTTAATGCTACAATTTCATAGGCAATCCTCACTATACATTCAACCATTCAATCTAAGGTCCTAAACTTGTGTTGTACGCCCACAACATGTGATATATTCTATACCACAATTTTGAAACAGACAAATGCGCTGTGTAACTCTTCTAGCTACACTACTCTTGCCATGGCATATCAGGAATTTTTCACACTACTGGAAAAATTTCTTAAGACTACATATAACAATCTGACAAAATCAAAAACTTAACATATGTTAAACATCAATCCTATGACTATACCAACATATATGTAACATACATGTAACATGCATGTCAAAAACAACATATAAACCATCCTCTGCTACCAAATTGATGGAGCCCAGAAACTAAAATTCTTTATAAATGATGTCATAATCTACTATCACACTTTCACTTATCAATCAATACCAGGCCCATAAGAAATCATGAGGTGAATGGATACTATATGTTGTAATTGAACTCTTTTCAAAAAACAAAACCAGCTTGTCATTTTAAAAAGTTTATTAAAACATATTTAAGAAAACCTAGGTTTGGAACTTTATTAAGCAAGCATTAGAAAAAGTCATATAAGTTTTATTCAGCATTTTATAAAGAGAGCTTATTTCAAGATAACATTATTCATTAGCAGAAATAAGTAAAAAGGAAGAGCATTTCCAAAACCTAACTATTTCTCTGTCGCTACCTCATCGCCTGAAAACAAAGTCTTAAAAGTTACATTTCTTACGTGTAATCATCGGACAGCAGAACACGTCCTTCTGGAATCAAGAGCGTAAGCCAAAAGTTTGCAGCTAAAGCCTATTCTTATACCCTAATTTAAGCTGAGCTAACTATTTTTCACATTCCAACAGCTGAATTCTGTCTCTCCATTGGCTGAATCACCTCACGCCACAGTAAACTGTGACATCTTCCACCAAGAGATCAGGCTTTACAAAAAGTCATTGTTCATGCACAGAATCCTGGCGACAGTTCCTTAATCTGCTACATTTTGTAGCAAAAATGTTCAAGCAATACAAAATCTTGTCACGTCTCTTCCTTTTAGCCTTGAGCCTGACCGTTCTGAGCTTTCGTGGCACATCCAAACCCACTCCACAGAGTTGACTTTAGCAGTTCATTTTCTAAAGATTTCACAATAGAAGGCTTTTCTTCCACTTCAGAATAAAGTTGTCTCATGTGGGTTTTAACATCAGCAGGCCTTTTTCTGCGCTGCTTCAGATTGCGTCACTGCGCCACTTTCAGCTTGCATCACTTTTTCAGAAAACTATTATTTAAACAAACACAAAAGAATAATTAATTCAGGTAAAACAAACCCTTCTGTACCACCCAGCCCTTGCTAATTATTAATTAACCCACTAATAAAAGACATTTAGCAAAAGCAAACAAATAAAGCAACACATAAAATAACTACCATTCTTCATGTAATCCAGCTTTATGTTTCTGAAAGAGTAAAAAGATGATTAAATGATACACAGACAGACAAACACAACATAAGACAAGACTTACATGTAAGCACATAAAAATAAGCACATGCCATGAATGATCAGCTGCATGTTAATGGTGACAAAGACAATAGGACAGACATAACAAACAGGACAATATTAATAATGTGTTACAAAAACAGACTTGCAAGTGCAACAAGAGCACATTTAATTAGTTTCCCGCGTGTTCATGTGTGGTGCAAACTTAATCTAGGTTGGATTAATAAAACAAATCATGCAAACACTCATTAATATATTAATTCAAATTATGAGAGTATGACATCACAAGCTAGAATAAAATATTTTCTAAAGCTCGCTCTATCAGCAGCATAGAGCAGCAATGTTCTTTCTGTGGGCAGATGGGCTCAGCAATACCACGCAAGTTCAAGTGCATGACAGTGCTGCTCAGGTGGGGTGGCTACAGGCAACACAGTGAGTCTTTGGATGGCATCGGAAGGATGTCAGAACCCAAAGAGTTACGTACGATAAAGAGCACGAACCTGCAGAATCTGGCCCAGCAGAACCGAAGCACGATGAATATCCTCCCACGCCCCTGAATTTCATAGAAGCGATCAACCAGATATGCTCATGTCTAAGAAATATGGAAGGGAATGGAGGAAGGACAAAATAAAACTGGTCAAGCTCTGACCACGTGTTGTCACAGCCAGCGGCGTAAGAAGGGGGATGCAGTGGGTGCGGGCCGCCCCTGGTGTCATCACTGAGGGGAGTGACAAAATGGTGGAGAGCGTATGGATAAGGAAGGGGAGGGAGTGTTTCTTTCCGCCGAAGTCTGTCTCTGCAGTTTGTACTCGAGGGGGGGCGACAAGAAATTTTCCGCACCGGGTACCACCTGACCTTGCTATGCCACTGATCACACCTGTACTCTCTTAGATTCTTACTGTTTGCTCTGAGGTGAGTCCAATTTCGTGTTCCACATTTTTGGAGAAGAAAGGACACATTTATTTTCATCTACATATGACACTACTTTTTTCCCTTGTACACATACATTGATACACAAAGACATGCCCTCCTCGCTTGAATGCTCAATCATACCTGGTTAACTTCTACAGGGTTCAGGGTTCAAGTTCAGGCCAATACCGATGTGAGAATTAGTAATGCTCTAAATTGAGCCACATTTAAGCATAATAAACAGCTTTTAGTAATGTTCAAAATTGAGCCGGTATCCTTTAGCATAACAGTCTTGAACCCCAAATCACTTTGTGCTGTCTGGCTGGGAATTGGAAAGTCTGAAGCGGAGATCCATCTAGAGTTGTTTCTAGATGCCTTTTAGTTGGTTAATTGCGTTCCTTTTGGTGTGTGTGTGGCATGCCTTTGAAGGGTAAGTATTAACTTAAATTATGTTGTTTCTTTTAGGAGAAGGTGCCGGAGAAAAACATGTGACTCAGCTGAAGCAGGCGATGTTGCTGCAGTGAGACCAGCTGAGCGAGCTTCGGATTCCACTGCAGGTAAGGGCTTCTCTGGAGCCAGGTTCCTCGAGGTGCACCGATTGCCAAGCAAAGGGCGTAGTGCCATGGTGTGATTTATATACCTTCTCTCAAGATTATTGCATGGGATTTTAAATTCTTGTGTGAACATCGTGGAAGATTCCACATCTTTCCAGAGTTTGCACTCTAGGTGTGCCTAGTACTATCATACTACAGTTGAAATATACTATTTAGTCAATGCTACAAAATCCAAAATCCTAATATCATGTCAATGTTATCGAAAAAACCCTGATAACATGTGTTGTTAGTAATGTACCAATGGCACTCAGACTAACTTTACTACACTTTGGATATATGTACCACGTATTGGGTCGCCATGAACGCATTCTCAACATACACCTTTCTCCTTTTGTGGAGAGTTTGCCTCCTGGTGATATCCAGGCGTGCAGAGGAATGGGTAAACTCATAACCTGGGTGCATTTGACACTATAGCAGCACCTTGTGGTGGTTGCCCGCTTCCCAGCTCTAGTGTGCTCTAAGCCCAGATAGACCTCGCAGGCTCCACAAATCCAACTAATCCGGTAAGTACGTTGTCAATCATGCTTGGTCCTCCCTGGTTGGAGGTGGGTCAGTAGTCCTCTTCTCCACACCTGGGGCTCTGGTGATGGCTGTGTACTGCTAGCACTGTTAGGGGCACTAAGGCAGCAGTCCAGTGCTTAATTGGAACTGGTGGTTTCTGGTGATCAGCACCTACCCTTAATCATCAACACCAACGCTTTTCATGAGCACCTCTACTGTGCTGTAAGCACAGGTAGACCTTGCAGGCTCAACAAATCCAACTACTCTGGTAAGTACTTTGTCAGCCATGCTTGTGTCTCCATGGTTGGAGGTGGGTCAGTAGTCCTCTTTTCCACACTCAGGGCTCCGGTAATGACTGGGTACTGTTAGCGATGTTTGGAACACTAAGACAGCAGTCTAGGGCTTATTTTGAACCAGTGGTTTCTGGTACTCAGCACCAGCACTTAATCATCAACACCAGAGCTTTTCATGAGCACCAGTTGAGGACACATTCATTTAACACATTCATTTATGTGGAGATTAAGTAATTTGCCCAGAATTACTGAATGAGGAATCTACACAGAGACTCAAACCAGGTTCACCAGCTCGTAAGTCTGCAGCTCCGGCCACAGGATGCTTATTCCCAGTCCAGGGAGGACCTGGCCTGGCAGTTATGACTGGACTGTTCCAATTGAGTACATGGTCATGACTGATTTGCATAGGGCTGTGTTCAAACTGGAATGGCATGGTGAGCAAAAACATGATGGATTTAGACCCATATCTCAGAACTGCAGTGAATGTATGACATTGTTCTGCATTCTGTCAATCAATTGTTCTTTTTGCATTTGTCACCCCGAGTGGGATGGGTATGCCCAGCCGTGGATCCCTTGCTCTCCATGCCACAATATTCAAGCTATCCTGGTTGATGAGGAGTGAAACCCCCAAACCGGTCCTAGGATGCTGGTTTCCAGGCCAGGCAGGGCCTGGCCTGGATGTTCGGGGTGGGACTGTTCCCATTAGGCGCCGGGTCAAGGCAGATTAGCATATGGCTGGGTTCAAACTGGAATGGCATGGTGAGCAAAACAATGATGGATTTAGGCCCAGATCTCTGTACTGGGGTGAGTGTATGACATTGTTCTGCATTCCGTCCATCAATTGTTCTTTTTGCATTTGTCACCACAAGTGGGACGGTATGCCCAGACGTGGGTCCCGGGCTCTCCATGCCACTGGAGTCAAGCTATCCTGGCTGATGAGGGGTGAAACCCTGAATCCATTCCTAGGATGCTTGTTTCCAGTCCAGGGAGGACCTGGCCTGGCAGTACGGTCTGGACTGTTCCCTTTGAGCGCAGGGTCAAGACTGATTTGCATATGGTTGGGTTCAAACTGGAATGGAATGGTGAGCAAAATAAACAATGGATTTAGGCCCAGGTCTCGGTACCGGGGTGAATGTATGACATTGTTCTGCATTCTGTCGATCAATTTTTCTTTTTGCTCTGGCCATTGCACCACATACTCTCCCCATTTTCATGGTTAGCAGTTGTTTCTGTTCTAAGTGGCGCTAACAGGAGAAATAGGCTGGTGCAAGCTGCCTCCTGACGAGAGCCCCAGCACTTATTTTATTTACAAATTAACCACTGTAGCAGTCCAATCAGACGCTGTGGTCTTCAGACCTTGTTTCCCAGGATCTCATTTGGTACTTGGTCCCATGAGGATAAGGCCTCATTCTTTGGAGCAGTATAGTCCACTTAGCTCTCTTGGGGTGTCAATGCCAGGCTAGTCACTCACTGGGCATCTTCACTTTTGGGGCAGCCAAGACTGCATGGGCATGCTGTATGAGGCTACAGCCATATGGCGGGTGCCTCAAGGCAAATGCTGATCCTGATTTCAGCCAGACCAACCACTCTGGGATACTTCCGCAAGTGTCATGGCATATGTAGCGTTCTCCCCAGCCTGGGTACATGTAAATGATCATGCCACACAAGTAGCTCAAATAGCATGTCTTTATTCTTTTGAGTGTAACCGTTAAGTCCCCCTATTACAGCAATGAATTTTCTTAACCACTTTCAACCACTTGCATCACAATTTTATGGAGTCCATCAGGGGCCAGAGGGGTCCTGCTATCTCTAACACATACACCACTACAGCAACGACAATGGAGATGACACAGGAGGCCACTCATGCATGCTTTGGAAGTACGCCAGTTACTCTATGCAACTCTGGGTAAGGTCCAAAACTTTGATCATGCCAGTCTCACAGTCTGTTTGTTTCTGGTGGACCCCCTGAACCAGGAACAACTTTTCCTAGACCTTCTAATGGTCAGCTCTTCCTGCAAGTTTGTTTTGTTCCATACCGCTCACTCAGGCAGGGCCCCTTGGATTCGCAAGACAAGTCAGTCAGTTCAACATTTAGATCAGACTCCAAATTTGGAGCTTGTCTATCCTTTCCATAATTTAGTTACTGGGTTTTCTCCCAGTAGTCTAATGAAGTCAGCAATACACTTGTACTGTCTTGGAAAGCAACCTCACCTTCATCGGGTGCCCATAAATGGGCTAGCAGATCTAAAAATGAAACTCATAGGTCTGTGTCACTTGTTCACTCAGGGGCTCATGCAAATTTCATTAGCATACATGCAAATATAAAGCGATGAACACCAATGAAAAGGAGCATACAATTGTTTGATCTAAATAGCCTAATTGAAAGAAAATAGGATACAAAAACAAAAAACATCCGAAGATATTCCTAGGGAGTCTTGCAAATAAGTTTCAAATCTGCTTTATTGAAGTTTTTTACATTTGCACATCAGCCCAGCCAACGCACATACGGCCACATGCATCTTTGTTGGAATTTGCGGTTCCTAAATTGCGAAAATTAAGGAATCGCAATTTAGAAATCGCAAATAACAATGCATTAAAAATTCACATTTTTATTTGCGATTCCTTATTTTTCCTTATTTGTGATTCCCAATTTTTCGAATCGCAACTAAGGAATCCCTTTACATTGATTCCTATGGGCCTAGAGGCCCATAGGAATCAATTGGAAGGCATTCTCATTTTGCGAATCGCAATTAAGGAATCGCAAAATGAGAATGCAATTTCAAGGGTGCAGGGGGGGGTACAAAGGACCCCCCCTCCTGCACCCCTGAAATGTACCTGAAAGTGCTTTTCTCACACACACATGCCCAAAGGGCATGTGTGTGTTTAAAATGAAACTTTCAAAAATGAACTTTAGTGCATTTTTGAAAGTTTTCTAAAATTACCATAAAGGTGAACTTCATGGTAATTTACCACTTCTAATTTGCAAATTTGCAATTTTTTAAAAATCATGCATTGCATTTAAGAAATCGCAAAAATGCGATTTCTTCAATGCAATCGCAATTTGAGAAATAGCAAAAAAATTGCGATTTCTTAAATTGCGAAAATAGCAAAAAGCTTTGTGCATCCCAAAAACGGGATTTGCATTCGCAAATGGCCGAATTTTGCGATTCGCACCGTTTGCGAATGCAAAAACCCTTGATGCATGTACCTGTTTGTCCATGCGGACTTCATTGGGGCTGTAGAATTAAAAACACAAATCAGTCAAATCAAATCAACCAAATCAAAACCACCTTTATTCGGTTTTTCATAAATATAGAAATACCATAAAAGTTCATAAAATACATTATTTGTATACTTTCTTAGTTACAAATCAATTAAAATTAGATGTCAATTTTTACTATACAATTAAAACACAGTTTACATAGAAATCACAGTTCATAAAAAGTATAGCCATGGCATGATGTACGGTTTTAACGATAGTTTCATCAGCCCTCTGATGTTTAAACGAGATGGTTGATCTTGTCAGAGGTTCGAGCGATGACGGATACAAAATTTAAAGAAACGCGCCATCGCTTTTGCTACTATTTCATCTTCAAGGTACTGAAGTGCCAAATATGCTGGACGGCATTGGCGCAACCCTCAGTTTCTCAATATGGGCAGTATCCAACGCCTTTGTGGTATAGTATTAAACTTACAAAAAAGGGTTACATGAATGGTGGATTGTGCTGAGACAGAATCACAAGGGCATGGGAACCATTTTGATGTACAATCGTTTTGAGAGGGAAAAGATAGCATTCGATGAAACACATTGAGTCTAAAACGTGTCAGCAACGATTTTTCAAACTGGTTTGATCTATATAACAAATAAGGTTCAATAGAAAAAGCAGTCTGAACTAATAGACCCTGTTGCACTGAAGCTTTCCCTATCTCTTTTAGCATGCGCACCTGCCCTAGGTGTGCCAGGCATGCTTTCTTCAAATCTGCCTTTGAAATTTCTGCTATTGTTAATGGTTCAGCAAAAAATTTCTCATAGCCTAGATTGGTTAACCCCTTCAGTGCTGATGACAAAGCCAGCTCGTCATGGGCGTTACCTGCGCTATGCGCATGACGAGCGGGCTTTGTCACGTAACGCGGGTTTTTTAAAATTTTCAGCGCGCAGCGGGAAAACCGCTAGCGCGCATGCGGTTAATAAAGCCTTAACATATGCCAGCCATTTTATCTTCCCAGAGTGGTCGAGTGTCTTAATATCCTGTACAATTGATCTTGTTAAGTGACATTGTTCAGTTACCCAAATACGTCGCCACAACATTACAGGTTGAATTTTTATGATATCTGATATATAGTCTATCCCCATCTCTAGATGGCACCCATATGTGGAGGAGCTCTTCGGTACTGCAAGTAAATATCTTATGAAGGAATTTTTTATTTTTTGCAATTCGTCTATATTTGCGAGACCCCATACCCCTGCCCCATACGTGGCAGTGCTGACACATTTTGCATTGTATATTTTCAATAATTATAATGGAGGTCTCTTGCCCAATTTTTGTGCGAACGATTTTAGTGCTGAAGTTGCCCTTAAAAAAGCCAACTTTCTTGCGTTGATTGCTGCTCTCCACTAAAATTTTTCATCAATTACAATTCCCAAATATGGGTCTGTTCAGTCCTGTCTAGTGCCTCCTCGTTCACATGAATACTTTTGATCTTTGCAATTTTTTTCCCCACGTGCATTGTGTATGATTTTTTTACATTCAGGCTAAGGTTCAGACTTGACATAAAGGCGCAGTATCTGTCTAATGCTCACTGCAACTTGACTGGGGTTCACGCTAGAATAACCGGGTCGTCGGCATATAACAAAGCTGGTATCTGCTGATGACCGATTGTAGGGAGATCTTTGCTTCCCTCGAGCATAGCAGCCTCGAGCCCATTTGTGAATAGAGTGAATAAGAAGGGGGCCAGCACACACCCCTGTCTGACCCCCTTGTCCACCCTAAAGCTTTCCGTAAGTTGCCCCTTAGTCCCAAATCTTACTCTTCCAGTTGTTCCTGTGTATAATTCCCTCAGGAAATCCACAACTGGGGGGTCCACACCCATTTTTTAAATGATTTTCCACAGCTTCGAGTGCACGACACAGTCGAAGGCTGGCGATAAATCAACAAACACCATATGCAGCGCACTCCCCTTGGCCTCCACATATTTTCCTGCCAGCAGAGACAGGTTCAATACTTGGTCTACTGTGCCTAGCCCCTCTCGAAACCCATATTGTATCACAGAGATAATGTTCTGGCTAATTGTCCACTCCTGGAGTCTGTCGAGAAGAATCCGACCTGCCATCTTCCTGAGCGAATCCAGGAGTGAAATAGGTCGGTAGCAGGATGGGCTGTTTTGTCCCCTTTTTTAAATATAGGGACCAATATTGAGGTTGACCAAGATTCTATTAAACCCTCGTCTGTAGTAGCATTTAGGACGTTTGTCAGTAACGGGGACCAGAGATCTACGTCATATTTAAAAATGTCCACTGGAACCCCGTCTGGTCCTGGAGCTTTACCTGGTTTTGAGGATTTTATTGCTTTCACTACCTCGTCGTGCGTAAATTGCAATGCTATGGGTAGTTGACCTGCGTCAGGGGGTCTAGAGATTCCATACCCCGTACGTTATCATTGCTAAAAACTTTGGAGAAATAGTTCACCCAGTCTCTGTCACTGATTGCAACGTCTATGGATGGTAAATCTGCTCTATCTATTAAAAAAGGAGATCTAACTACTTGCCAAAAGGCTGCACTGTCTTTTAATTCAGTGCTTTTACTTAGTTGGTCCCATAGGTCAGCTTTTAGCTCCTTCTTTCTTGTTTTTAGGGCTAGCGCGTATTCCTTTCTTAGTCTAACAACCTCCCCTCTGTGTCTCTCTCCACTTGTTAGGGCCTCCTTTAGCCGCGAGTACGCTTTGGTGCTTTCCGGGCTAAACCAGCCCTTTTTTTCCTGACTTTTTTGCTTCTGTGTTCTGGTAAGTTCTTCCTTTATGTTTTGAGAGATGGTATTGAAACTAGCCAGGACCTGATTGGATTTTGTCCTTGGGTCAAGACAGTTTATCATATCTGACTGACTTTGCCTGATTATTTTTGCGGTAGTTACTCCCTGGTCGATTTTTCCCCATTTTAATGTGTAGCCATTTAAAGATCCTAGTTCTAGCTCTTGCTGGTCTAGTATGTTCATTATTTCGGAATCTTTATGAGATTTTGGTTCATACAAAGCAATGGTGATTGGGAAAGGATCACTCAGTGGATTTTTTATTACTTCGAAGACTTCGATGTTTGGCATCTTGCATAATGATATCAGGACATAGTCTATCAGGCTTTCTTGTCCTCTGCCATTAAATCAGTCATTGTAGCTCACATACACATACACATTTTTTTTTTACAATAGACCCAATAAACAATACATCAAAATACTTAATGACAAAAACCGCAAGAAATGGTCCTTACCTATGTACATTTTGGTTCTAAATAAAAACAACCAGTGTATATACATTTTCCGGTATATTCATATATTGGCCATACAATTATATTTATTATCTTCATATGACAGGTTTCCCATTGTTTGACCAAACTCTCATTTGACCAGTGTTGTCACAGACCAATTTTGCTAAAATAATATGGATTAAAAACACTCACTTGGGTATTATTCAGATAATAATGCATCACAGTCTTGGAGAAAATAAGATAGCAGAAGTCCAACCAAGGTTCCAGTTCCAATATGTAGAGTGGTGTGGTACCCTCTTGTTTAATCTAAAGTAGGAAACAATCAATATCACTGATGTGAAAATATCAGGTGTATTTCACGTGTGGACTGCAAGATGCAAAAGTGTGTTCTTAAAAGCGCCCAACCCAGGTCACTGGATATCCTCACAATCTTTAATTTGTATACAAAGACCAATATGTTGACCAATCTCTACTCACTCCCCAAACAATTAATATCATATTTTCAATTATGTCTACAATGTTTAACCCAAATAAAACAATGATTGATTTCTTCTACTTAAAGTCACTGACACACACAATTTTGCCAAAGCCAGAACCCTTATAGACTGTGTCCAGTAATTAAGGGTGCGTTTCACAATCCAACCAAGAAAAAAATATGTACCCTATTTTCAATGATTTCTTTAATTAAATAAAATACCAACATTTTAACATTATTATAAAACAAAATATTTTTTCCTCTTTACTATGGCACACCCACCATACAAATGCAATCAAGCTACAATTTAATTCAAGCTTATTATTAATTATTCATGAAATGACAAGAGCTCTGCCTTACACTCACCTCACTCATTTGAGTATTTATTGCAAATCATGAGCAAACGGTCTGTATTATTTGTCCTTTGCAGTTCTTAAAATGTATACTATTACTCCACCAATCCCACTTCGGTTGACAAACCAATTCTGAATGTCTCCTTTCAGCTAGCTCATCTACCTTTGCAATTCCTCGTAAAAAATCGAAAGACCATATAGCGGCCTGATATGCAAATTCCGAAAGAGAATCTCTCTACGGTTCATTTCATGATCTGACCAATCATCTGCTTCAAGTACCAGGTCACCCGTGGCTGTATCATCAACAGCAAACTTCTATTTCCTATCGTTCCAGGTTCTTCTAATTCTTACAATTAGTAATACCAACCATGCCTGGTGTGTCACGAAGATTCCTCAAATACCCTGGGAGCTAGTATAACCCATCAACATTCACGTTTTGCACTGTTACCCAGACACGTTTCCTGGTGAACTCAGACTAGGGTTTCCTCTTCGGTTCGTTTTCCAATTCCATTAATCACAGTCCATATTACCTAAGTGCAAGCCCCTAATATGTATATTAAATCATCTTTTTTCTCCAACCCGTTCCCTCCCTGGTCCTCACAGTGCGTCAACCAATAAGAGGATCCCATTCTCGTTGCATGGTACATGCAATAACAGGGCAAGATTTCAATAAAAATATCAGATAATCATAAGGTCTTAATAAGGAGAACTTTAGATCAAACCGTGTGGGTATGTAATTCGTTACTTGCCATGCATCCTAACTATGTACCCGTGGCCCGTATCATAAACAGCAAACTTCATTACTTGCCACGCATTCTAACAATGTATTTGTGACCCTCAGCTTTTTAGGTCTCAGCCTGCGAAAGACTGTGCACATGCGCAATCGAGCTGGCAAGACTTAATGAGATAGAGGAACTTTCACTAGCGAGGTTAAGCCCTGCCCCTCTTCTCCGTTGGCTGGCATCCTAAACGGTGGCCAGCCATTGGAGAAGAGGTCCTAGTGACGTTCTTTCTCTCTAAGCCCCGTCCATTTCAGGCTGGCTTACTTTACTTCCTGCTGGCATAAAAGGTTTCTTATCTTCTTTATGGGTCCAACAGATGGCCCCATAAAGAAGATAAGCAGCCTTTTATGTCAGCAGGAAGTCAGTCTGAAAGGGACGGGGCTGTGTCATGGTGAGTGTTTGTTTCGAGCGCAACTTCCCTTGTTGCTCCCTCGCCCGCTTCCTATTGTTTCTCCGGTTTGAATGTAAGAATCTGAAGGAGAAGGGATTCTGCATTAAGCAACCTTTGTTGACTTGCTGAGATTTTCAATGCCTAACCTGCATAGCAGGGATTAGAACTATGTAAAGCTTTGTCAACGACAAGTTCACTCTTAGCGTGTGCTTTCTTCAACAAGGAGCCAATGCAGCATTATAGGAACAGAACTAATATCTTAAACTAGTCTAGATGTACAGCCACAGAAATCATAAGTGCTTTTTATAAGTGGGTTACCCAAATGCGGTCATGCACTAAATCCTGTACCAACCCAGCAGACGCGCCCAGGTTGAACCCAGACACTCCAGGCCCATATTGCGGATAAGATTTTGCGCAGAGGAAGCGGCCGGTGCAGCCTCCCCGGAGCTCAGCAAGGCATGCAGCTGGTGCAGAGAACCTAGGATACCGCCTGCTCCTGCCACAGGCTCCGCGGACACCAACATGATGGCAGTGGCGCAGCAGTAACCAAAAGTCGCAGAACTAGTAAGCCGCTTCTGGGCTCAGCACACAGTGACAGCAGCATGGAACACGAACCAGAGGACCTTACCACACACCACTCACTAAAAGGGGACAAACGTGGGTAAAAGGCCTGTGGTAAATAAGTTTTACCTAATCAATTTTTGCCATATAATTATCAATACAAGACAGCTCATTAAAATGAGAGGCAAAGTCCGTGGTATCTGAGTCATACGGGCTTTAATATTATGCTTCGAAGCAAAGGATATCGGGTTCCATCACCATGCAGGTTCAGGAAGGGACATTCAACGTTTTATTAACATTACACATTATATATAGTAATTCGTTACACTTGAATCCAATACAGTAGGCGTAACAGGTGAAAAGAGAGAGATAAGAACACATGTGCGTAAGAGGAGACGTGAAAAGAGGTGTACACATGGGCGTGCACTGTAAATGTCAGAGAAACGTCACAAGATACGTCACATGTGGGTGGATGTAAAGTGAGAAGTTGCAGAATCAGCAGAAACCCTTCGCCTATATGCGCGCGCAACTAGTATGACGTGAAACTGGGGGCTTTGACTTTAGCACTAGTGAAGGAGACTGGTGTCTGGAGTGTCAGGGCAACCTGTACCTATAGCATATCTGATATCTGTTGTTTGGAGGATGTAGTGTCTGAAACAAAGGTCTCTCGGGCAGGGGCCTTTCAATACCGAATGCTAGTGCATGCATACGTGTCTTGGTGCAATGAGCGGAGCCATGGGCCTACCATGGTAACGGGTTCAGTAAATCACTTGCAAGGAGGACAGGAAGGCCGGGCCCTTTGCTCTGCAGCCGGGAATATGTTTACCCATTTCACTAGACTGGAATGTGTTTTCGAGGAGGCTCAGCAGATATCGGTAGGCAAAACATGAATTTGGCAGGCAGTCCAGGCCGAGCCGGGCACCGCCACGCTGGCAGGAAGTAAGGCAGGGGTCAGGGATGCGTGCAGCTTTCGGAGACAGGAGAGATGAGGCAGAGAGGCCTCGTTAAGGGCCTAGCTCGACTGAGTCAGGAAACATGGAGAAAACGTGTGCGAATTTCAGAAGTGCACCACATAAAGACGGTGGCACCGTATGCTTAGGAACATAATTAACGGGATTTCTTGGCATGAATGGATAGCTAACATGTTAAGGATGGACGCAAATGTATTTGCGTCTCTCTAGCATGAACAGAACGGAAGTTACACAACATACAAGGAACATGGGTGCATGGATAGGGTGCGAGTTGGGGAACACTTTGGCTACCTGAAAATTTCTATTACCTCATTCCCTCCTTGGACCCTACTACACCCTTCAGGATATATCTATTTTCATGAGACCATCTATCTGTTCATAGAGCATCATTTGTTCATCTTTCTTTATTCAAGAACGGGAACGTGTACTTGGATGGGGAATACAGGCTGTGGCGCACAAGCCGCAAATCGCTGGCCCACATTGCAGACAGAGACAACAACTGAATACTATAGCCAATATTATTCCTAGGAACGACAACAATTTCCATCCCCAGGCAGAGACTACACTCCAGAACCAACCGGACCAAGTCCAGGAGCCTGGATTCTGATGCATCTGATGGGCTATTTCATGAAGCCGAGTTATGGCTTTATACACGGATGGCGCGTTATTTGGAATAAAAACACAACAACTGGATCCGATGACTCTACAAGCCCCGCCCCTATCTGCCAAGATGACGTCAAGGACAAGGCGATTTTGAAGAACAACAAGTCTCATAGCGGACTGTTCCTCGGTCAGGTTACCTAAAGCAGAAGCAGTCTCGTTCACTACTGCCTCCAATGTTCTGGTCAGTTTTCGAATTAGTTTACTATTTGAGACAGTGCCTATGAATGGAAAGAACCCTTTATTGAAATCTATATATTGTTCTAATGTAGTTTCAGTCTGATCGACAATCGGGATTTTGATCTCCCTTCTATGTCTTACATGAACGAGATGTGGATTTCTGTGAAAATCAGGCGGGGCTAGAAAAACAGGTGGCAACAGGAACGCAATATAGCACGTCCCATCCCAATCCAATGGCAGACGTACATAGGCTGTCTGACCACATATGAAATAAGAATGGCGAGAAGTTTTGAAAGTAGACTTTCCTTTATCACTGAATTCGACAACAGTATCACAATCACTTTGTCCTAGATGTACTGAGCCATTCTTTCTGACGCATAATTCTCCTTTCACTGGTAAAACTGTAATAGACGGCAAGTCCGAATTAGCCTCGGACTGGACGTTCAGGATCATGAGGTTGAGGGAGAAGTTACCTAATGCATACACTTCATTTTCTAGATCGGTCCCAGTCCTTTGTGGGAGACCGTCTGCATCTGGGAAACATGCTTTATTCATGACTGTATTCAGGTTTCCCCATATCCAATTGCCTTGGGAAACTTTGGACTTACTATCTAGGGAGGACATTAAAGTAAACCATGCACCACACGAACCATTATGTGTGAACGGGTAAGGAAAGAGAGGCAGAGCTCCCTTGTATTTCTGATAGGGAGGGAGTCGGCCACATATCCAGCAATTAGTGGCATTGCTGGTTTGGTGTGAATGATGTAACATACGGATGAATGTATTATTGCGCATCGCTAATCGATAGGATAACTCGTGGGGAGGCAGGTCGCTGAAAGTGTGTTCCATAGTGTCATTAGAGGAAACATGTACATGTGAATCAAGAGGAAAAAAGCTGTGTAACATTAAACTTATACAGATTATCGTAATACTCAGAAGAAACATTGAGATCAAGGCGATGATGCATCCGCTGTGCAAAACTTTACAGTGTTTTTTCCATTTCTCGTTTCGCCTATCTCTCTGACTACTGGGGTCTATTCTAGACATGTCAGAAACCTGTCTAACCGCTTCACCCAGGGGGGGACTTAAACAATTAAACTCTGTCTGACTTACTAGACCTCAGCTTCTCCCGATACTCCTCTTGGGAAGTTTTCTCTAGCAGGGGGAGTTTAGTATCAGTCTCTGGAGAGGGAAAGGGGCAGTCCTTAATAGGCAGGTCTGGACACAGTCCGTGAATCTTTTTTATATGGCTGGAGTGCACCCAGCCCTTCCTGCCCTCCAATTTCACTGCAGTTCTTGTAGATAATAAAACCAATTTCGGCTGCTTCCATCTGGGTTCCAGCGGACTCTTCCGATCGAAATTCCGAATCAGCACGAGATCTCCTGGGCGGACTTCATGTGGCTTTACTTGGGTGTTGTCCGGAAAGGCAGCCGCGACCTGTGAACGACAAGATTGTAGTGCAGACATCAAGGAGGCCAGGTAATCTGTCAGCATACAACTGTCAACATCAGTGATTCTACGGGGCATAGGCGTCCCCCACATATTCGGAGGCCTCCCAAAGACCACCTCATACGGGGATAGCCCTGTCCTGGAATGAGCTACCATTCACATGTAAAAGAGTGCAACTGGCAAGGCAACTATCCAATCTACACCTTTCTCGGCACAGATCTTTGCAAGGCGGGTTTTCAGGGTCTGATTGTGTCTCTCTACGAGACCTGCTGCTTCAGGATGTCGTACACAATGGAACTTCCATTGGTAACCTAACAAAAGTGAAACCTGTTTCATGAGCTCGGACGAGAATGGCTGTCCATTATCAGAGTACACGACACGGGGCAAGCCGTATCGTGGGAAAAATTCACGAACCAGCTGCTTGGTAGTGGTCGGGGCAGTGTAATCTGGGACTGGATATGCTTCTGTCCATCGGGAAAGAGCACATACGATTACGAGGACATACTTGAATCCTCGACATCGGTCCATCTGGATATAATCCATCTGGAGGACTTCAAAAGGATGGTCAGGAGGATGAAATCCACCCTGTTCCACGGGGACGCCTTTTCCGGGATTGAACTGACAACAGATCATGCAAGTACGCACTTTCTGTTTTGCTGCTGCTCGTAAGTGTTTGTTATACCAGAGATTCTGTAAGCTGTCTAACATGGCTTTCTCTCCTAAATGTGCTGGACTATGTGCTGTGTTAATGATGATTTGAACCATAGAGTCGGGGAGGAACCATGTGGCCCTTCCCTTCGTCATCCATCCCTGATCTGTTTGGATCCCTCCTTGTTCAGTCCATTTCTTGATTTCGTCTGGTGTAGCATGTGTTTGTATGTCGAGTACATCTAGAATGGGATCCTTAACTGTCAGGCAATGTGTCAGTGTAGTCTTTGTCATGTCAGTCGGGATAACTGTCTGAGCTGTGAGTTTGGCTGTACGATCTGCCAGGTCGTTACCCTGGGAAATTCTGTCAGTGACTTTGGTATGTGCTTTGCATTTCATAATGGCTATGGCTGTAGGCAAGTGTATTGCTTCTAACAGGGCTTGAATGAGGGGGCCATGCTGGATCTTGGTACCGTGAGAAGTTAAGAAACCTCTCTCTTCCCAAAGGACTCCGAAGTCGTGAACAACTCCGAATGCATATTGTGAATCAGTGTATATGTTTACTTTCTTGTTCTTGGCTAATATACATGCTTGGGTCAAGGCTATAAGTTCTGCAGCTTGAGCAGATAGTGTGTCAATACGATGCATATCTAAAACTTCGGTTTCAGTGGTCACTGCATAGGTGGCAACTAACTCTCCTGTGTTTGTTCTCATACATGAACCATCCACGTAAAGTGTCAGGTCTGGATCAGGTAAAGCAATGTCTGTCAAGTCTTGTCGGGGCTTGGTTACTGTATTAATGACTTCTACGCAGTCATGTGGTGCTGGATCTGTTGTACTCGAGGGTAACAATGTGGCAGGATTAAGTATGTTGCATCGTCTGATTTCTATGTGTGGTTGGAACAATGTCAGTTCATAACCTGTCAGTCGTGCTATGGTCAAGTGCTGAGTCTGGGTTCGGTTCAGAAGTACTTCCACGGAATGTGGAACCTGTACTGTCAAGGGACGTCCTAACACTATTGAATCGCTTTGTCTGATAGCTAGAGCTGTTGCTGCAACTGATTTTAAGCACGCAGGCAGAGCCTGGGCTACTGGATCCAATGTACTGGAAAAATAAGCACAAGGCTTATGGTGTCCTGCTTGATCTTGTGTGAGAACGGACAACGCTGTGCCATCGCGTTCTGTGACAAAAAGTGTAAAAGGTTTGCTGTAACATGGTGTCGCTAGAACTGGTGCTTGACATAAAGCTTTCTTCAAGTCATTAAAAGCTTGTGTATGTTCCTGAGTCCAAGGGAGGACAGTCGAAGTCGCTGCCTCCTGTGTTGTCAACTGAATAAGTGGCTTGGCTAGAAATGCATATTGGGGAATCCATTGTCTGCAGTATGAAGTGAGGCCAATAAAGGCCCGTACTTCCTTTTGAGTCTTGGGTTGTGGCAGATGTGCTATTAACTGGATACGATCTGGTGTCAACTGTCTCCCCTCCTTGGACAGCAAGTGCCCAAGGTACACCACTTGCTGGGCACAGAATTGGAGCTTCGAAGGGGACACCTTGTGCCCCTTGTCGGCAAGGAAAAACAAGACTGTCAGTGACGCGCTCTCGCAGTCACGTTCGGTCTGTGCTGTGATCAGTAGATCATCAACGTACTGTAGTAGAGCAGTGTCAGTAGGCATGTGAATACTGTCTAGTTGTCGTTTCAGAGCTTGGCTGTAAATACTGGGACTTTCTGTGAACCCTTGAGGTGCACGTGCAAATTTAAAACTTCGGCCATTTAATGAGAATCCGAACAAATATTGGCTTTCCGGATGAATGGGGACACTAAAGAAAGAATTCTTAAGATCAATTACAGTAAAGAACGCTGCTTCGGAATCAATGGCAGTCAGCAGTGACGAAATATCTGGGACCACTGGGTACTGTGGTACTATGCATTTGTTAAGTTCTCGGAGATCGATCACCAGCCTATAGACTGGAGGTGCATTTGGGTCAGTTCGTTTAAGAATCGGAATGATTGGAGAATTACATACATTGGAGTCAGTTTCTACGACTACTCCCTGGGCAATGAGTTCGTCTATAATTTTCAGTAAGGCTGTTACAGCCTCGGGGGGCAATTTGTATTGTCGGATACGGGGTAGTACAACACCTTGCTTGAGTGTGACACGATAGGGAGTAATGTGCATACAACCTAAATCAGTTGGGCCTTGCGCCCACAAATACGGTGGAACATTTTGCAATCTGACATCAAAATCTCTCAAAACATAGTGACCCTTAAAGTCACGTAGGAACAATCTCACTCCTTCCGGAGAACAACATATAACCGCTCCTAGAGCTTTCAGTGTTTTAATACCAAGCAGGTTTTCAGGACATGATTTTGTAAGCAATAAATCCGTAGTACGGGACAATGGACCAACTGCAAGGGGGACTGGCTGTGATACTTCGTTAACAATAGGTTTTCCTGAAAATACAAGGGAAACATTCTGTGAGCCTGAGAGGGGTGCCCCTGGATCCTCGTCATGACTAATGGTAGTTCTGCTCGCCCCCGTGTCAATCAAAAATGTTCTGTCTTTCCCTAATACCTGACTATGTACATAGGGACCATCTTGATCTACAGGAACCTCGATAAGGGGCAAGCCAACCTCCCTCTCTAGGCTGTTTCATGTGTACTGCTGATAATCGGGGTAATCTGACTGTGCATACTGGTACATTTGTGACGTGACATGTTGAGTTGCAGCAATAGGTTGGGGTTGGGGTACAGCTACTGTCTGTTGCTGTACATGCTGTGGAGGTTGCGGATTCTGTGGAATATTCTGTTGAACGTGTTCTAGTCTAGGTGGACGTGGTCTTTCTTTGGTTTTGCCTGTAGAAATATTGTGTCTGAGAACGGCACCATCACTTATATAGTGACCTGGCTGCTTGCAATAATTGCAATTACCTTTAACTGGACCTGTAGAATGAATAGTCTGTGTGTTCTGCGTGTTACCACCCTTCTGACCATTTGCTGGTAGAGACTGGGCAACTAGTACTTTCATTTTCGTGTCTTTCATGCGTCTCTGTTCATGATCGTGTTCCTCTCTAATTCTGTTCTGGTGGTACTGTAGCATCTGTAACATTTGGGAAGGCGTGTTAGCTTGCCATGTACTTTCTACTTTCAATACTCTGTTTTTAACCTGGGGCAAAGAATTCTCGACTAATTTGGTCACAAAAAGATGTGGGAATGACTCGCTACTTGTTTTCAGGCCACTATTGATAATGAAACATTTCTCGAATCTCGAATAAAAATCACTAGTGTCTTCGTCTTGTTTTTGTTTGCAGGCTGAGATCGCATCCCAGTCTTCCTTTTTAACTGTCAATAATCTAGGCAAAACCTGTACTAGTAATCCTGGTAGTGCTTTAGCTTTATCCCCAAGACCTAGACCTGGGGTACGTCCATTTTCCTCGTTTTCTAATTCAGTCCAAATAATCTTTTTATCTCCCACCTCCCATTCTTTTTCTTTCAGTTTTTCGTATATCCCTGCTGGTAACAATACTTTTAGCATTTTAAGAATATCGGGATATGTATAATCTCCCATAAGTAACATGTCTTTTAATTCACGGTGGAAGCCTGCAGGATCTTTATCGTGACAAGGTACGATTTTCTTCATTTCCAATAATTCCATTTTAGTCAAAGGAGTGTATACGAACACGCGTTCAAGTGAATCATCTGGCTTCCGAATTGGATGTAATTCTTGTAAGGGGTTCTGTCTATCTAAGTGATATGGCTGTCTTACTGGGGGTGGAACGGAAACAAGACGTGGAGTCAGGAAAGTTCTATATTTGTGACGTTGTTCTAGAATGATATCAATTAAATCAGTACCTAGGCCTCTCCATCTTCTCAGGAGTAAGTCTTGCAATAAATTATGCAATGGACCTGGATCGGATTGCTGATTTTCATATTGAGTAATGAGATGTTGGGTCATGTATATACCAGCTAGTCGCTGTTCTTCTGGAGTAAGGCTTAAAAATGTTTGCACTACTAAATCATCATTATATATACTGTCATCCTCGGCCCATTGGACTGCTGACCGGGCTAGTTCCTGATCACGTAAGGTATTAAGTTCATGATAACCTATTCTTTCTTTCAGTATTTTATCAGTAACTTGAAAAACATGTTCAAGAGAACATTGCTCTGGTATCGGGGAAAGGAATCGTTTCTTATTTTCTGAACGAATGGATATGTCAAAAGTTCTATCAGAAGGATACTGTTTAGGGAGTTTCACTCTACCTACGTACGCTATGGTACCCGGAGTCTGATTCTCTGCTGGTGTTTCTATTTCTTCCTCCTCTGAGGATTCATTCTTGTCTGACTCGGCTTCCTTTTCAGCTTTCTGTCTGGTATGAATTGCTACTATTTCCTTGCGAATCTTTCTGGACATGGCATCTATACACGTTTGTTTATCATGTTTACAGTCTGCAATATTCTGACCCCATTTTGTCAGTACATCCATCTCTTCCTGAACAACACCTGTCTGGTCTCGTTGCCTAATCAAACAATTAATCAAGAATCGTAATATAAAACCCTGTGTCTCAACTTTCTGATATGCCATGGCTTCACGAATACATTCTGGTCTTTCACCTGTCCTAATAAAATGATATATGTTGTCTAGATGTTCTGGCATTTCTGGTAATAACATCAGATAATCTGTAACACGTCGTAGACGTAACAAAGCTAACATCATGTCTTTTGTCTTGCCTGGTACTGGATCATATCTACAATCCGTAAGATACTGTTTAAGTTTTTCTTGAGGCATCGCTTTCGGAGTACGCTGTGATGCTAAGTCTCTCATTGTCACTCGATGTACTTGTGGCGGGGTGTGAAATTGGCCTCCTACGGCACCTCCTGAAGCAGAACCATGAGCATGACTTGACGTCATGGTGTGTGGGAGAGGTAAAAGTACAGGGGACTGACTCTGGGTCGCATCTGTCGAAAAAGGATTTTGAGGGCCAATAGCAGGGGAAATGACAGCAGGTGCGGGAAGTGAATCATGACGTGGAGGGGTTATGGCTAGAGCAGCCGGAAATTGCTGCGGTACATTATTAGCTGGTTGTACGGGTACATTGGTATACTCTGGAGCTACATCATCTAAATAGGAAGAAAGGAAAATGTCTGCTGCGGTCTTTTTGTGACGGAGTTGGGTCGGGACCAATGGTGGTGGCAAGTCACGGGGTACTTCCGGGGTCGCCTTGGACAGGCCCTCGGTTAAAACTGGATACATGCCTGTAAGGAGTGCATTTCTTTGGCAGTCTAATTGTTCTGATCTGACCTGTTCTCCTTCCTCTATTAACTCTTTTTCTCTGGCTTTTTCGGATTCTTCCCTACTTCTCTCAGCTTTCCTAAATTCTTTTTCTGTTCGTCTATGCGATTCTTTACGCCACAATTCTATGGCATCTTTCTGGGATTGTCTGGCTTTCTTTTTCCATAATGCTTCTTCTACTCTCATGATGCACTCGGCATCCCATGCCCCTGAGGCAGGCCATCTAAACTTCTCTTCCAGATTCTTAGTGTACTCCACCCATAAGTCTAAATACAGCACAGCATCTAAGCCGTGTTTGTGGTACATAACATATCCTGGAGTGTCCCTACGGGGGACAGGAACAGCTTCCTCTAGTATCCCTTTCCTAGTACCTATCTGACGTAATTTTGAAAACAACGGCATGATCGAATCACTTCAAACGTAGACACAGTAAAACACAATAATGAATAGCAAAACAGTCACTCATACCACAACATTAAAACATATTGCAAACATGTTACCTGATACATAGAAAACACATAAGAGCCAAACGGAAAACGTGAGTTGCAACACTAGATACTGGAGCACTGAATTACTAGACTAGATGCACTGCTAAAACAGTACAGACCGGTCCCATTAAGAGACACGTCCGACCGTATTCACCTAAGTGAACACGTACGGACCAGGCCTGTGTACCCAGACCTGTCTTTACCGAGCACAAATTAATGAACCCGTCTAGATGCGTTCCCAACAACGGTACTCACCGGGAAGCAAGAAACTGAAGGCCTCGGAACGGAAAATGGACTGCGTCAGGTGACGATTCTCCTACGCATGCGCCTCGGAACAGGTGGGCCTCCGGACACCTCGGACCTTGCTCTCTCGACTAGGGCTCTGGTCGGGATCCTCCGCATTCCTCACCGCCTCGTCTGGACGCCGGACCGCAGTCTCCGTCTACCTCGTGGACCCGAGGGAAGATAGCGGGAAAAAACCCGCAAACGTGCACGGTTTCCGTCGGGGTTGTGGAAGGGGGCAAAGGCTGCGTGACTTCACCGGCGTGTGGGGAAGGGGGGTCCCTATTCGGGCGCCAAATTATGTGGTAAATAAGTTTTACCTAATCAATTTTTGCCATATAATTATCAATACAAGACAGCTCATTAAAATGAGAGGCAGAGTCCGTGGTATCTGAGTCATACGGGCTTTAATATTATGCTTCGAAGCAATGGATATCGGGTTCCATCACCACGCAGGTTCAGGAAGGGACATTCAACGTTTTATTAACATTACACATTATATATAGTAATTCGTTACACTTGAATCCAATACAGTAGGCGTAACAGGTGAAAAGAGAGAGATAAGAACACATGTGCGTAAGAGGAGGCGTGAAAAGAGGCGTACACATGGGCGTGCACTGTACATGTCAGAAAAACATCACAAGATACGTCACATGTGGGTGGATGTAAAGTGAGAAGTTGCAGAATCAGCAGAAACCCTTCGCCTATATGCGCGCGCAACTAGTATGACGTGAAACTGGGGGCTTTGACTTTAGCACTAGTGGAGGAGACTGGTGTCTGGAGTGTCAGGGCAACCTGTACCTATAGCATATCTGATATCTGTTGTTTGGAGGATGTAGTGTCTGAAACAAAGGTCTCTCGGGCAGGGGCCTTTCAATACCGAATGCTAGTGCATGCATACGTGTCTTGGTGCAATGAGCGGAGCCATGGGCCTACCATGGTAACGGGTTCAGTAAATCACTTGCAAGGAGGACAGGAAGGCCGGGCCCTTTGCTCTGCAGCCGGGAATATGTTTACCCATTTCACTAGACTGGAATGTGTTTTCGAGGAGGCTGAGCAGATATCGGTAGGCAAAACATGAATTTGACAGGCAGTCCAGGCCGAGCCGGGCACCGCCACGCTGGCAGGAAGTAAGGCAGGGGTCAGGGATGCGTGCAGCTTTCGGAGACAGGAGAGATGAGGCAGAGAGGCCTCGTTAAGGGCCTAGCTCGACTGAGTCAGGAAACATGGAGAAAACGTGTGCGAATTTCAGAAGTGCACCACATAAAGACGGTGGCACCGTATGCTTAGGAACATAATTAACGGGATTTCTTGGCATGAATGGATAGCTAACATGTTAAGGATGGACGCAAATGTATTTGCGTCTCTCTAGCATGAACAGAACAGAAGTTACACAACATACAAGGAACATGGGTGCATGGATAGGGTGCGAGTTGGGGAACACTTTGGCTACCTGAAAATTTCTATTACCTCAGGCCAACACACAAATAACGCAATGCTTCCTTCCAACGTGCACATACTCGAAACACTGTAGGAGTGTATAACCTTCGCCAACAAGCTCAGAACTCTCAAACTGGACTTTAATAACTAATTAGCGCCCCCCTTTTGAGTTTAATGGAAAATGCCTTATTTTGCCACAAAACCGTGATCAAACATGGTCCAAACCATTAGTAAAGAGGGAGGGCTCTTTTCAGTCGTCACCTTCTCGCTAAGGTGGATGCATACCCCCAAAAGAGTTCTTCTGTGTATGGGTCTCTATAAACATAAAGTAGAAATAAGGAAATCTAAGGGAGGGAAGTTAGTCGTTAAACTTGGTCATAGTTGTAGCAACTGAACTGTAGAATCCCCCTCCACTCTTACTGTGCTCTCACTAGTCCTGCAACCTATTCTCAGTCTCCATCTCTATGGGTTGAAAGTAGTGAAACCCCGGGAGTGTGTATCAAGTGTCTCGGTTTTCTCACGAAAAGAAGTTCACCCTTCACAAGGAGAAAGAAGAGTTCAGCTATCCCTTGTGCAAGTTCTGCGCACCCCAGAGACAAAGGGAACGGCAAGAGTCACAAAGACGGTAAGTGAGTGGCGCTGCGAGAAATACAGTCTTAAGTTCTTGGTGCCATGCGCTATTACGGTACGAAATAACTCTTTTGGCAGTAAAGGAAAAAAAAACATTAAGAATCGTTTGTGCATTCCTGTGGCCGTCTGACCAGAAAGCGAGTCTCTGCTGTGCCTGCTCTCGTCTCATATTCCATTCTCAGGCATTTGAAAGCCACTTCATTTTTTTCCAGATCTTAATATTAAATTAGAGAAAATTACTTTATTTCCGTAAGTAATGGAGATGGTCATAAGGTGACAGTTGAAACCCATCGGCATTAATCAGAAAGCAAAACAGGATGAAATTAGAGTCCTAAATCCAAACAGAGGGCGTGAAGACAGGAACTCGGGCTGCTTCAAATACAAATATAGCTGGACGTAAATACTTGAGAACGTTTAAGACTTTAGGTGTGGACAATTACCCATGCCCCAACCTTCGAAGAAACCTTCCTGAAAGTGAACGTTTTTGCTATCTCATTTGTGTAATGGTGGGTAGTCTAGTTGTTTGCACCTATGCACCCCTGACATCCACAGGCCAGGCGTGGCCTGTGGGGAGTGAATAAAGGGATGACGGCCGCTCGTGGCACGTCACTTCCGAACTGGTAACTGGTGTGGCCTCCCAAGTTTATGCTGCGCGTTCCTGCCCCCACGCTAGGCCACATGCCCCGCTGGGACCGCATGCCATCCCGAACGCACCACACACCATTGGCGACAGGCGGAGGGGGCCCAACCCTCGCTCGCACCTCTTGCTGCCCCGGTGAGCGTCCGCGTCCAGTGCGCGGCAGCACTGCTGTGCTCCACATTGGCCCTGAACTGCCGCCGTCCACGGTGATTCCACGCTCTCACCTCAGCGGCGGCCTACGTGTGAGGCAGAAGCACCCCGGCAGACTCATGTGTCACCAGCACTGCACGCTGGCAGGCCCAGGCTGGGCCGTCTTGATCTCCAAGCCCCACTCCTTCACAGCGCCCCGCCTCAGACCGGGCGCCTCCTTTGCCTGATACCGACACTGCTGCTAGAGGCGCCACTGATCCCAGACTCCTGCAGCGAGCAGTAACACCAACGGTGGGGGATATTTTCAGCAAGCACTGGCTGCTACAAATGTTGTGCATGCAGGCGCTGGCCACCCCATGCAGATTGCTCTAACAAGCACTGGCAAAACCATTGGAAGGAGAAGAGAGGGGAGACATACCAGTACTAGTGTAGCTACTGGATAACCAAGTAAGCAGAGTGTGGGCTCACCGAGTGCTGGAGTGCCCGGAGAGCGTGAGGAAGTCTCAACACAGTACCACGTGGGGCACACAACGCCATTTTCTTTTTCCCTGAACCGGCCAAGACATTCAGGAACACTCACTACCGGGCGACATGGGTGACAACGATAACGCCGCAGTGCCAACCCGCATCCCATTCCAGCACGCAGCGTCAGGAGTACTACCTCCTTTCAGTGATCTGGGAAACCCCGCGATAGCCTGCCCCCAGTGGAAGCATGGATTGAACGCCTCGACAACTATCTCGTCGCGACTCCGGAGACAGACGAGGCAGTGAAAAGATTCTTGCTGCTTCACTATGCAGGAGACCTTCAAACTCTTCAAGCATCTGCCCAACACAAGGGCACCAGATGACTACGATACGGCTGTGACGGCGCTTAACGGCCATTTTGACCAGCAACTGAACTCAGATTTCGAGGTCTTCAAACTCGGACAAGCCAGCCAGAGGGAAGGAGAATCCATGGACATGTTCTACGCACGCCTCCGAGAGCTCGCAAGCACATGCACTGATGAAGACCAGCCAAAGGAAATCCGGAGGCAACTAATCTAGGGGTGCCGCGACAAGACATTACGTGGACTCATACTGCGAAAAACCAAGGATCACACTAGAGGACATATTGATACTGGCCCGATCACACGACGTGTTCGCGGCCAGAGCAACGGTAATGGTCTAAGCCCTAACCGAGTCCCAGGGGAAGCCAGACTCCATCAAAATGGAGCTTGCTGATGCGGTAAGGACCAAACCGAGAGGAGACTCCCTCAGAGGACCACGAGGTGACGCATCCAGATCAAAATGTCCTGCCCAGGGAAAGACCTGCACCAATTGCGGAATAACAAATTACTTTGCATCCGTCTGTAGAAGACGCAACAAAACCCGAGACTTCCGAGGGCAGAAACCCCCAACGCGAGCTGTTCAACAACTATCGGTGGTGGACGCTACGCCGCCCGACCACACACAGAAGAGGCCCGCGAAACACCCACCGACCGGAGAAGACTCTTGGGAGGATGACGATGAGGAGGTTTACGTAGTCTCATTTGCAAAGGAACTCAAACAACGCTGCAGACCACAACCCACTTGCATAGTCTAAGTCGCAGGGACTGAAGTGAAAGCGGTCATTGACAAGGGAGCGACAGTAAATGTCATGGGTCTACAACAATAGCGGAACCTACGCCCTCGCCCTCCCATGGTGCCATCCAAAACCCGAATATATGCATATAGGGCATACGCGCCCCTGCCGTTGAAAGGAAAAATCTCAGTACCCATCAAAGCAGATGACCTTGAGGTAATGACGACAATTCACGTCATGGACAGGGAGGCGGATACTCTCCTGAGCAGCCATACTGCCCGAAGACCTAAGGCTAATTGCTTTTGCCAGATGGATGCGGACGTACCAGGTAGAGGAGCTCCTCGGACACTTCCCTGAGCTGTTCAAAGGCCTCGGGTGCATCAAGTATAAACCCATTAAGTTACACATTGATTAATCAGTTGCCCCTGTCGCCCTGCGGCATAGGAGGATCCCATTCCACATGCGACCGCTGGTAGAGAAAGAGTTGGAGGCCCTGGAAGAGCAAGGGGTTATCGAAAAGGTATCCGGACCGACACCATGGGTATCCCCGATGGTCATCGCTGAAAAGCCCAAGCAGCCAGTAGCCATTCGCCTATGCATTGACATGCGTCTGCCCAATAAGGCAATTAAGAGGGAACGCCATATAACGCCTACAATGGATGACATCATCGCGGACATCAACGGATCAAAATGGTTTTCAAAAATTTATTTAAACGCAGGGTATCACCAACTGCCCCTGTCCAAAGAGAGCCGGTTTATCACCACTTTCAGCACCCACCTAGGGCTCAGGAGGTACAAACGGTTGAACTTTGGGATATCCTCGGCGGCCGAAATGTTCCAAAACACAATACAGGAACTGCTGTCCGGACTACCAGGAGTGTTGAATGTGAGTGACGATATCCTCATCGACTCTGCGACAGCTGCCGACCATCCCAAACACCTCCGGGACACCCTGAAACGCCTCAGCGCACATGGAGCCACCCTACACAAGGACAAATTCCAGTTCTTCCAACCTTCCCTCGAGTTCTTTGGCTAGGTCTTCAATCAGTAGGGCAAACAGGTAGACCCGAGAAAGTCGCAAGCTATCAAAGACATCCCCGCACCAGCAACACCAATGGAATTACAGAGCTTCCTAGGAATGGCCACCTACAGCGGGCGGTTCATACCAGGCCTAGCCACCCGAAGTGAACCACTTCGAGCCCTCACGAAGGTAGACGCAACCTGGCACTGGGTCCCAAAGGAGGAAGAAGCGTTCCAAGGGATAAATGATGCCCTCCTAGGAGAGGCCATGCTGGCATACTTCGACCCTGCGAAGCGGACGGAAGTACTGGTAGACGCAAGCCCAGTAGAACTCGGTGCGGTGTTGGCTCAAGAGTGCGAACCAGACCAGTGGGCCGCCCTGGCATTTGCCAGCAAGTCCCTCACCCCGACAGAAGCAAGGCATGCCCAGATTGAGCGTGAGGCGCTCGCTATCAAGTGGGCCTGCAACCACTTTCATCTGTATCTCCGGGGGCACCCATTCAATATGGTCACTAACCATCAACCTCTATTTCCCCTCTTTAAAGAGACAGCCCCACATCCACCCCACGCATTGAACGCTGGGCATTCCAATTGCAACCATATGAGATGGAGGTGGTCTAACGCCCGGGGTCCAAGAACCCAGTCGATTTTCTTTCAAGACACCCTGCTCAGGCAGAGAAACACACAGAGGATCAGGACAGCAAAGAGTTTGGCCACTGGGTAGCCCTTACATCATGCCCCCAGAGCATGTCCCTAGATGATGTGAAGGAAGCAGCCACTACCAATGTCGTATACACCAAGACACTGGGAGCCGTGCAGGAAGGCTCTTGGACAAACTATCTTCGCCAGGCCAACTTGTGGACCCCGGAGGACCAGGAACTCATCACAAAAATGTGGCGAGTCCGTCATGAACTGAGCTCCACCGGAGATGGCATCCTGCTAAGAGGACCCGGCTAGTCATCCCTCGGAACCTCAAGCAACGGGCAGTCCAACTAGCCCACGGGGGACACCAAGGAATCATCAAGATGAAATCACGGATGCGAGAAAAGGTCTGGTTCACAGAAATGGAGGACATGGTGGAGGAATACGTCAAAAGATTTTCATCAAGCCAGCTGACAAGCGGTCCAGAGAAGCCCCTCCCGGTCATCACTGAAGAAGCCTGTACCATCCCATGGTCCAAAGTAAGCGTGGATTTTGGGAGCTTCCCAGGAGGAAAACACACACTGTCATCATAGACGCCTACTCAAAATATCCCGTAGTAGAACCCATCTTGTCAACGGCATTCAACCACGTCGGACCAGTGCTGGAAAAGGTCTTCGCCATGTTTAAGTTTCCTCAAAAAATCCGCAGTGACAATGGTCCCCCGTTCTAAGGGGCAGAGTTTACGACCTTCCTCCAACAACGAGGCATATCGCATCGCCGCATCACCCCCCCAGTGGACCCAAGCTAACGGGGACGTAGAACGCTTTATGCACACTCTAAACAAGATGTTCTGCATAGCAGTCATGGAACAGGAGGACCCGAAACAAAGACTCCACGAGTTTCTGAGAGAGTATCGAAGTACCCCTCACTGTATGACCCAGCGGAGCCCGTGGGCCCTTATGCTCCATGACCCCCGCCAGGACCTGCTCCCTACCTGCCCACGATAGTCGCCACCTCCGCTAGACGTGGAGGAAACACAGCAGCGGACAATGCGACAAAACCAGGAAGCGAGTATTCGATGCCGTGCCACTCCAAGGAGGCTCAGCCATGGAGCAACAGTCATCATACAGAGCCGGCGCCAAGGAGGAAAATTCCATACACGCTATGAGCCTGGCACTTGGACCGTCGCTGCAAACCATGGCACGATGGTAACCGCGAGCAAAGGAGCGGAAGAAGTATCTTGAAATATATCATGGTTCAAAGAGGTCACACCAGAACAACGCAGGGAGACCTCAAGTAACCACCCAAGACCCAGGGCTATGGCATTGGACAAAAAAGAAACAGGAGAGTCAGCAAGCAGCCAAGCCGTTGAGACCCCAGAAGTATCTTGCTCTCCGCCACATGAAGCTGGCACCGAGAACCCCGGCCGGAACAGCATAGGAGTGCGTACCAGCACACAACGATACAGCCTGAGGCCAAATCCCCACCCGAGCCAGCGGCTGAGGGACTATGCATGCTGACGAGGCTCCAGGACTCGCTGACCAAGGCTCATGCAAATACTGTGTGTTTATATGTGAGACTAAGGGGCATTCTTGAACTGTTGCTTTTGTCAAAGAACTGTTGCAACAAAAAGACCAAGTTGAATAGGATTGTAATGGTGGGTAGTCTAGTTGTTTGCACCCATGCACCCCTGACATCCACAGGCGAGGCGTGGCCTGAACAAAAGGGATGATGGCCGCTTGTGGCACGTCACTTCCGAACTGGTAACTGGTGTGGCCTCCCAAGTATATGCTGCGCGTTCCTGCCCCCGTACTAGGCCACACGCTCCGCTGGGACCGCAAGCCATCCCGAATGCACCACACCTCAATTTGACTGTTTCTCCATTGTAACCTTTACCCTTGTAAGTTAATATTTTCAGTATTACGGCGGTGCTTGCATTGGTAGATGAGGCTGCTTACCACACTGTCTTGTTCTTGATAACTTGTGCGACACCCCGTGTTCTTGTAAAGAAGTGCAGTGTTATAGTACTAACTATTGAACCAGTGTTATTGTGGCATAAAGTAAAATAGCAGGCAGCACTGCAAAGCCCCTTACAATAAGGCATGTCTATTTTATAGGCATGGTGACGCTACCTTTTTTTGTTGAATTATTGTAAATCAATTTATATGGAGTTTACTAGTCCTGGGGAGTCATTGAAGAACTGTTATGGTGATGAGCATGCTACTACCATTGCTGGTGGTTAATGGAGGGATGTTTTTGTTAGTGGGTTTAGTCTTGTTCTCAAGAGACCTTTCCATGCATTACCCCGTTATGATTGAGGTGGGATTAGATGGAGTTTGACATAATTGCCAAAAAATGTGTGAGTTCTTCTGTGGTAACACTGATGTATGGTGTGTGCTGTGCAGGCTCAAGTTAGCATGGTGTGGCGATGGGGCAGGATTCAAATGCAGGGAAGGGCACGTCCTGTGGTCAAACGGAAATAAAAGTATTGGAAAATATGCTTTGCGGAAGCCGATGGCAGTGTGTGTGTGTGTGTGTGTGTGTGTGTGTGGCTCTGTGTGTGTGTGTGTGTGGCTCTGTGTGCGGCTCTGTGTGTTTGTGGCTCTGTGTGTGTGTGTGTGTGTCTGTGTCTTTGTGTGTGGCTCTGTGTCTGTGTGTGTGGCTCTGTGTGTGTGTGTGGATCTGTGTGTGTGTGTGGCTCTGTGTGTGTGTGGCTCTGTGTGTGTGTGTGTGTGGCTCTGTGTGTATGGGGGTCTGTGTGTGTGTGTGTGTAGTGTGGCTCTGTGTGTGTGCAAATGCAATAGGTCTCGCATTTGCGAGAGATTAAGCTATTGGCATTGTAAATGATAATGCCATTTATTTATCTGTTTTTAAAACCAACACATACATAAACATTTTATCATTTACAATGCCAATAGCTCTAACTTTTGCAAAGGCAAGACCGTTGCATTGTAAATGCTTGTTTTGTGTATGTCCTAACCACCTACTTGCATTGGTGGTGTTCAACCACAACATACACACCAATCAAAATAGAAAGGAGTATTATAAAGCAAGGCTGTTGTTAGCTCTCCAAACTCTGACGGCATGTGGTACGTGTTTAAAGCTTCCAATTCCTTTTTCAACCCGTGTTTAATTCACAATGTATTGATATAGACGATTAATCTGTGAAATTCCTAAGGCACAGTTACATAAAAGATTGTAAGGACATCAGGTAAGTTTTATAGATTATGCCGGGCAATTCAAAGCGACCCTCAACAAGAAACCTGGCAATTCATAGGTTGTATTACCACGGAACACATATTTAGGATACATCAAGGTATTATTCATTCAGGCCAGTACTTTGCAGGTAAAAGGGACTTGTCATACTATAATCACAACAAAACATAGTACACTGGTGTAAGAAAGTGTCCTCTTTTTGCATGGTTGCCCCCACTTTTTGCCAAACTTCTGATGTATTTTGACTGAGTGTGTCCTGGGTTCCTGCCAAACAGGTACCCAGGGCATATGTTCTTTCCCTAAAACCTGCATTAAGACAAAACCCAATTGTCATTCTTTGGCCACATGTCAGTCCCTTGTAAATGGTCCCATAGGTACCAAGGGCACTGTGGCCCGGGAATGCGTGCACATGTGCAGTTCTCGCAAGACGTACTTAAGACATTGGGGTTTGTGAGAGAACGATGAGGAGGAGGAGGGCAGCCCGGGGGCGCCACAGTACAGGTAAGTGCCTTTTTTCTATTTTAATTTGTATTTTAATATTTTTTTTTATGATGGTGGAGGCGTGAAGCCTTTTTTTGTTGGGGGATTAAACTCCACGTTCTCAGCTGACCGCGGAGTAGGCAAACCTCCATACACTCCACTGGCGGAGCGGAGTTCTCTGGTTGCCCCTACTTATGACCTCATGAACAATACTCTGATTGAGGAATTTGGACTCACAACTGAGGAATATTGAATTAGATTCAGGGGGGCTCACAAAACCCCAAAGCAGTCCTGGATTGACTTTGTTGACTACTCAGTTAAGACACTAGATGGTTGGTTAACTGGAAATAATGTGCATGATTTCAATGGACTTTACACTTTGTTTATGAATGAACATATTCTGAGTAAGCGCACTAATGAAAAGTTACATCAGCATTTGGTAGATCTAGGACTAATGTCTCCCCAAGAAATGGGAAAGAAGGCAGACCACTGGGTCAAGACTAGGGCAACAAAAACAGCCACTGGGTGTGATCAAAAGAAAGGGGTTACAAAACCTCCCATGGGGAAAGGTGGTGAGAACTCCAAAGATAAAAAAGCCTGAGTCTTCTAAAGGGCCCCAAAAACGTGCTCATAGGGGTGGATCACAAAACTCTTTCCAGTCCAGCAATAGATACAAAGGGAAGAACTGTAATCCCCTAAAGGACTGAGGTTTCAACTGTAAGAAGTTGGGACACTTAACTGGAGATGCTACTTGTCCTAGCAAGAAGCCCCCTATCCTCCTGCAGCTAATACTGGTGTAGTCAGTCTCTAGATGGGATCAACAGTGTGCCCAGAGCAAATCAGGGTTCACACTGAATCAGTTCTAGTCACTGAGGGTGAAGTTGAGTTTGTCACTTTAGCTGTGTGGCCACCCAACTTAAATAAGTATTTGCAATACCCCTGGATCAATGGGACTGGAATAGAAGCCCTGAGGGATACAGGTGCCATGGGAGGGGACACACTGGTTTCCCCAGAGCAATACCTGATTGGGAAAACTTACTCAGTCACCAATGCTGACAGTGTTACCACTAACCATGCCATGGCTGTGGTGACAATAGACTGGGGGGTGGGGGTTACTGGCCTGAAACAGGTTGTGGTCTCTCCAAAGCTTCCAGCTGCCTGTCTGCTTGGTCGTGACCTGCAGACTTCAGTATGGGCTGAGGTACAATTGAAAACCCATACAGCAATGCTGGACATCCCTGAGATTGCGTTTGTCAAGACTAGAGCACAGAGCTGAAAGCAGGGTAAAAAAGAAGTGTTATATAACAATTGAATGGGTTTGCTTAGATTGAGCCGCACATCTTAGATTTGTTACGCCAGGTGTAGTCGTGACAATCAGTCATTGGGCAATTGCAACTACGGCGAGGGTGCTTAAGGTATATAACACCTACCCACCAAGGTGTTGTTTCCTCCCAAGATCCAAAGGCGAAACTTGGGTCACAAATACAATACCTCAGCACACCCTTCTCATTATTTCAGTGAATAGTAGTCTCAATATTACTTGACACAATTTTAGCAAACTCGATGCCCTGTATGATATAGTCCAGAAAAACAACTAAAGTCTTCAGGAAGTATTGATATGATAGTCCAGACAGGTCTCCTTGGATTGAAGTTTGTTTATTGTCATATATCACTGGAAGCAAGCAGCCGACGCGCGTTTCGCCCACAGGGCTTTTTCAAGGCTGCGAACAAAGTATTGATACATGTCCATCAGGCAAACATTCACTTCCATTGAATTACAATAAAAAGTGTACTTCTCCAGTACATGCAGAATCACACGTGGTTCCTGTTAGTTACCTGGGCCATCCCGTGATATGTGCTGGGATGTACACCATTTTATATTCACAATACACCCTGGTGCGCATGAACTCCCAGATTGCACCCATCTGCGATGGTGGAAGCAGGAAATTTGCAAAAAGTGATAAAGGATAAGGAGATTAATTATAGAGCCAGGACGATTCGTATAAAAAGTGATGTGTTAAGAAAATAGTAAAATAGGAAAGTATTCTGCTAAGTATCTATAAAAGTTAAAACCATATGGAAAAGATAGCCTCTATCCTGTGCTAAAGAATTTTTCTGCAGCCACAATATATCTCACCTTGTAGTTTACTTCCTTCTAGTGTGAAAGATCCGCTAAAAATATTTCCAGAAATCAGTATTTAAGAGTCCAATCAGTCACACCTTAGGAAATGGGTCTGCTTTTTGTCATTTGTTCTGAAAATGTAATATGGCCATCAGTTATTGTCTATAATCTTAAAAGAATGGGGTCCAATAATACTCAAACTAAGTTCAAAAATGGAAAATCTCCACATTAGTTGGAACAGATAAATGTATGTGTTCCATCATCACATAATCCTGACTACAACATACATTCATATTCTCTTAGTACCCCTATTTTAGGAAACAAAAAATTACTCATAAAAATGCTAAAATAGCAGAAAGAAGTCTTACCTATGTTGTATTGAAACTATGTCCAATAGGAGGGAATATATTTATTTCCTTTCCGAGTATAGGAGCCAAATTCCCAATATGTGTGGCATCCAATCCCAAGGTATGGGTGTAATTTCTTGAATCTTGATAAATCCAAGACAAAATCTGTGTCAATAATTAAAGTATATGTATTAGAAAAAAAACCCGGGAAAAACGAATGTATAAAGAGTATTCTAACGGTTTCGCAAAAATGCTTGTGCGAGTGAATTTTTTGCTATGAGCGATCCATGTATCAAGAGGGAGGCGTGGGTCCTTCTTATGAAAGCTTTTTATCAACATAGACATATTGCAAGAAAACGACACCGTACTCTTACGCGCGTTATAAGAATACCCATGTGGGTCTCTAATTAATTCCCGAAGAGTACCGAGCCTTACTTGGAGTAAGGACTTGCATGTTGTACCTAGTTCCCCCACCGAACTATCCACCCCGATTCAAACAGCATTTTGACGGCAGATTGAGCCTTCGAAAGGTCATGGACCCATGAATTAGACATCCCGACAGTTTCCTCTTACCTCTTAGATACCAGCGGGAGCAGTGTAACGCGCCCAGATGGATCCAGTTCAAACACGGGTTGCCGGTCAGTGTCCCCAGTTTAAATGCGTATTATGAAAGCGTCCCAAGTAGCATAAACACAAACGAGGGACTCCTTTACCGCAGTTGGGCGAACAATCCCATGAGAATGGGCGCCATCATTAAACATGCATCCTAGATAGCGAAATGCATGATAATAGCTAAGGAGATTGAATGAATGTCAAAAATAAAGGATAATCAGTAAAAAATAACAGAAGGCAATTGTTGGCGGCGTCCTCATATTTAATATCTGAGGAGAAACACCACTGACTCCATTGGCTCACATAGCGAAGAATAATGTATAACTCAATATTCACTCCTATTGCGATACCGAATTTGGCAGGAAATGGGTTCTCACTGGTCATTCTCACCACTGTCTTCGAAGAATAAATAGAATTCGTTCCACCAGCACAGAGGACAAATACTGGGATTCCATGTTTACCATTACAATCTATTTCTCTATTGAAAGAGTCTTTTTTATCATTTCGCAAAACTCAAAAGAGAGAAAAAAACAGAAAAATAATGCACGTCATATTCAGTGATCTTCCCGACCTAGTTGACATTGTTTCCAGTATAAAATTATCTCAACCATGTCAGTCCTTTTCTTTATCTGAATGCATTTCATATCTGCTTATAGATGAAATATGTCTGTTATGCATCCAGAGTGTATTCCTTTCTATTCCACTACATTTTGATTCAGCACTCATACATATTCTTAGGTCTCAGACACTCTTTTATCATATACCCGAATCTCATGGTTGTCATTATTTACAAGAATTCATGTAAATCCTTTACAATATTTGCCCCACATTCCACTGCTCGTAGTTTTATGATCCATAAGCTCTCTTTCTTCCGTAGGCATGCCAATTTGTCCCCACCTCTTGGTCCTAAATTGACGCTCTCAATTCCATGAAAGGCCACCTTGTGTAAATCATTTGAGGTGTGTGTTTTGTTGAAGTGTACTGCAAAGGGATAAGTAGTGTTGTTGTTTCTGATAGCACGAATATGTTCTTGAATTCGTTCCTTAAGGGGTCTAATAGTACTCCCTATGTATATTTTACCACATAGAAAAATCAAACAGTACACCACGTATTGTGTGTTACAGTTTATAAAACTGTTAATGGTGTGCGTTTTAGCTGTATTGTATTTAAATTGACTTTTCCTATGTAATCCAAAACAACAGATGTTACATTTTCCACAGCAAAAGAAGCCTTTTTTCACTCGCACAAGCATTTTTGCGAAACCGTTAGAATACTCTTTATACATTCGTTTTTCCCGGGTTTTTTTCTAATACATATACTTTAATTATTGACACAGATTTTGTCTTGGATTTATCAAGATTCAAGAAATTACACCCATACCTTGGGATTGGATGCCACACATATTGGGAATTTGGCTCCTATACTCGGAAAGGAAATAAATATATTCCCTCCTATTGGACATAGTTTCAATACAACATAGGTAAGACTTCTTTCTACTATTTTAGCATTTTTATGAGTAATTTTTTGTTTCCTAAAATAGGGGTACTAAGAGAATATGAATGTATGTTGTAGTCAGGATTATGTGATGATGGAACACATACATTTATCTGTTCCAACTAATGTGGAGATTTTCCATTTTTGAACTTAGTTTGAGTATTATTGGACCCCATTCTTTTAAGATTATAGACAATAACTGATGGCCATATTACATTTTCAGAACAAATGACAAAAAGCAGACCCATTTCCTAAGGTGTGACTGATTGGACTCTTAAATACTGATTTCTGGAAATATTTTTCGCGGATCTTTCACACTAGAAGGAAGTAAACTACAAGGTGAGATATATTGTGGCTGCAGAAAAATTCTTTAGCACAGGATAGAGGCTATCTTTTCCATATGGTTTTAACTTTTATGGATACTTAGCAGAATACTTTCCTATTTTACTATTTTCTTAACACATCACTTTTTATACGAATCGTCCTGGCTCTATAATTAATCTCCTTATCCTTTATCACTTTTTGCAAATTTCCTGCTTCCACCATCGCAGATGGGTGCAATCTGGGAGTTCATGCGCACCAGGGTGTATTGTGAATATAAAATGGTGTACATCCCAGCACATATCACGGGATGGCCCAGGTAACTAACAGGAACCACGTGTGATTCTGCATGTACTGGAGAAGTACACTTTTTATTGTAATTCAATGGAAGTGAATGTTTGCCTGATGGACATGTATCAATACTTTGTTCGCAGCCTTGAAAAAGCCCTGTGGGCGAAACGCGCGTCGGCTGCTTGCTTCCAGTAATATATGACAATAAACAAACTTCAATCCAAGGAGACCTGTCTGGACTATCATATCAATACTTCCTGAAGACTTTAGTTGTTTTTCTGGACTATATCATACAGGGCATCGAGTTTGCTAAAATTGTGTCAAGTAATATTGAGACTACTATTCACTGAAATAATGAGAAGGGTGTGCTGAGGTATTGTATTTTTGCATAAAAAAGAAGTGTTGAAGCCTGAAAGAATGGCCAAACCTTCCAAGACGAAAGTAAAGAAGATTGTCAAACCAGCTTCTGAACAGCCAAAAACTCAGGACCCCTCTCCTCAGGAAGAGGACTTGGACGCCCCAGAGGGAACTCAGCCCACAGAACTTGACCCTTACCAGGTTGAGCCCTTTGGCCCAGGGGGCCCACAAACGAAGAGCTGTGCCTTGGACAGCTGACCTGTAAAACTCTTGAGAGCCTGAGGCAGCAAGCTGCTTCACAGGAAAAGGGAGAAGTCAGTGAAACCCACAGAGTCTATTGGGAGGAGGGACTACTGCATACTGAGGCCAGAGTCCCCAACCCTGGAGCTACTAGGAGAGTGGTAGTGCTCAGAAGTACACGGAGTTCTTACTCACTTTGGCTTATGACATCCCCCTACCTGGGCATCTGGGCCAAACTAAAACTTGGGAATGGCTAGAAAGCCACTTTTACTGGCCCCAGATGTCTCATAAGGTAAATGACTTTGTCAGCTCCTGTGTCACCTGCCAAGTCAGTGGCAAAACAGGTGTACATCCAAAGGCCCCCTTAATTCTACTACTGGTGGTTGGGGTTCCCTTTGAAATGGTAGGTGTGGACATAGTTGGTCCACTTGAACTTCCCACAGCATCAGGAAACAAATGTATACTGGTGGTTGTGGATCATGCCATGGTAGTGTATCCTGAGGCAATTCCCCTTAACACCACTACAGCTCCTGCAGTAGCCAAGGCCCTCATTGGTGTCTTCACCGGCGTTGGGTTGCCTAAGGAGGTGGTTTTCAGTCAGGGGATCAAACTTCATGTCTGCTTACCTAAAACTTATGTGGAAAACGTGTGGAGTGCACCCACAACCCAATGGTCTTTGTTGAGAGGTTCAGCAAGACATTGAAAGGCATGATTATGGGTCTCAGTGAAAAGCGCAAAAGGAGATAGGATGTCCTCTTACCATTCTTGGTTTTCGCCTACAGAGAGGTGCCTCAGAAGGGAGTAGGGTTTTATCCCTCTGAACTTCTGTCTGACCATCCTTTTAGGGGATCACTCTGTCCTATAACAGAGGGTTGGGGGAGTCTTTCCAAGAACCCAAAAAAGACATTGTGGATGATATAATAAGCCTAAGGTCCAGAATGGCAGAGTACATAAAAAAAGGGTAAAACAATCTTGAGGCAAGCCAGAAGCTCCAGAAGCACTGGTATGACCAAAAAGCTGCACTGGTGGGTTTCCAACCAGGGCAAAAGGTGTGGGTTTTGGAGCCTGTGGCGCCAAGGGCTTTCCAGGAAAAATGGAGAGGTCATTAGAGAAGAAATGTCAGGTTACTAGATCCTCTATACAAAAGTTAAAAAAGGCCTAATTTTAACTTTTGTATAGAGGATCTAGTAACCTGATCTATAACTACACACCAACATTTTAATTTCTTGAGTCATCTTCTTCTAATAAATATCTACATTTTGAAGATGATCCAAAGAATTGTAATTCGCTATTTTCTGAGCACTTGAAATGTTCTCTGAAATTTTCTCTGGACACTACTACGCATCCAGTGATTATCTCCAGGTGGAGGTCAGCATACAACGAAACAAAAAACCCTATGATGATGCACTAATGCAACGTAAAGGGCAGAGAAACAAGATATACCCCACACCATCTACGTGCATGTATGAGGGTTTTTTATGAGGGACAATCTGCACCATAAAAACCCCTGGCTATGTAGTTACAAGCGGTCCATTACCCCTCAATTGATTTTTTGATATATAGCTTGGAAGCTGAATGGATCTCAACTTCTTTCTCCCCCCTCCCTCCCCCCACCCCCCCCCATTTTTGGTTGAAAACTACTCATGAGCAGCCACTAATTGGAGGCCCCCTATCCCCAAATAAATAACATTGGACCTCAGCACTCTGCACCCAGCTACCCTGAGGGTGCTTTGAGAGTGCATCCTTGACCATGGGGAAACCCTGGTTCTAACCCCAGAAAACCAACTCCCAAACCCACGTACTTACCTTGAAACCGATAACCTAATGTCCTCCCATAGGACTACATTGACTTCTTTCTTGTGAATATTGTTTTGTGTGGAGTTGGTTCTGTATGAGAACTTGAAAAACTGCAAATATTTAAAAACTCCTTTACTTAGCTTTTCTCTAGGAAGTGCCCCAGTGTAATATCTAGGCATATCACACTGAGCAGAAAAATTTATCCATAAAATAATCTGAAAAGTAATCAAAACTAATCTAACAGTAATTTCCACTGTATTCAATGTATTTACAAACATGTAACAAAGCTTACTTGTATTGTTCAACCTGCCCTGAAAAGTACCATTTACACTTACCTGTGCCAGGCTTGCTTGGTTCTAGAAAATAAATATAACTAAATAATATTTGTATACAATCAAATTGGTCTGAATTCAGTTTTTGAGTGTGTAACATCATTTCTTGCCTAAGTGTGTACAACAAATGCTTTACAAGACCCTCTGATAAAGCCTTACTGCTCACCCACACCACCAAAAAATTAGACTAAGGTGCTATCTACTTTCACCTCTGCCTACTTTTGGGGTTCCACGGGACTCTGTGCACACTATAACTCATTTTGGTACAGTATATACAGAGTCAGCTACCTACAACTGGCACCACGTTGCTTTACACGTGAACCTATGACAGGGACAGTAGTCCTCTTGTCACTGCAGAAAGTCTGGCTGGTGCACCCTGCTAGGTCTAGGACAGTTTTAATGCCTAAGCCTTCGTATGCAACTTTGAAGCTGTGGGGAAAAACCTGAAAACCAGGATACCAGATATTCGCAGTTGGGCATGCTCGCAGGGTTCACAACTGTACATCGTGAAGAGGACATCCTCATCCGAGCAGCCCCCATCTGTCAGTGCCATGGTGGCTTGCATAATTTTGCAGCCTGTTCAAATTCGCAGTCAAAATACATGACCTCAGGCAGAAAAGATATGTCATATATGCTGCTGTCTTTCCAAAAAGCGGTAAAACTTGCAGTGCTCTTAATAAGTCCTTTAGGAATTACACCAACATACATTTCAGAAGCTATTCTTTCAATACCCATTCTCTAGGAGACAATGCATCAGCATGTTGTGGTTAAAATAGGGCATTTAAAAAATTCCACATCAGGAAATACTAAAAAATCAAAAGTTCGGAGTACATTATTTGCAAGATGATCATAAGTAGTTCTTCTGTAATCAAAAGTAAACCTCATGCAAGCACACAGTAATAGTCTCTAAGCACAAAATGAAGATCACTGGATCAGAAAACAGATTTACTACACTTTTTTTATTGTATTGGTTTATTTTGTATAACGACCGCTGTTCCCAAAGCAAGCTAAACAATTGTTCACCCGTATTTTGGCTTCCCTCTCAAGAGTCGACTGATAGATGTTAGATACTTTCCATCTACACATTCTCAAAAGTGCAACATTTCAATTCATGTTGGCTTCGTGTGGCGCTCAGCAATTGCCTTTCTATCCGCTAGATGGCAGCGTCGGAACATAGATGACATCTCTATCCGTTATGTAACAAACTAACTAATTATAAAGCATTATTTTGCTTCCATTGAAAAAGTAGCATTTAAAAATAATAATAATAATTTTATTTCTGATAGACCTCACAAGCAAGCAGGATGTTTAATGATGTTTCAAATGCACAGTACGCAAACAGTAATTAATAATTTCCAGCTGAACAATGTTAGATTAGAAACTCTGAACTGAATGTAAGGGAGTCTGATTATGTGCATACAAATTATACCACAAAATCTTGAGCCATGCTGAAATTGGATAGGTTGTGTTCTATCTGTCGAGGCACACTTATCCCATTGAGATGTAATTAATACATGCCAGCCGAAAAATAAATGACATTGCAAGCTAAATTATGTGTAATACTGTTTGTCCATTTGACCAAATAATACACATAAGGGTTTGGGTTGAAAGATTTTTAAAGCTAACATATTCAGCAAGTTTTTAGCCACTGGTGACTGGAACCCAAAGAGAACCGCACTGACCCAAAACTAGCTCTCGCCTCCTCTCAAGAAAAGGCACTCAGGCGAGGAATGGGAAAAGTTTTATTTGGAAATAGAGTTCACCTGTGAAAACTTTTGGAATCCTTTAGAAACCGACCAAGTAATGCCCATACTAAGAAACGCTCTCATATAGGGGCTGATTACGATGGTGGTCGGGCAGTCCCGACCTCCGAATAATAGGATTTCTGTGTAGGCGGTTGGAAGCATGCCTTTTTGCATTGAGGCTTGTGCTGCTGCCCAGAAAAGAGCCGCAGCACAAGCCTCAACCACAATAATGTCCGAAGTTACGCTGAGTCGCCACTCAGCGTGACTTCGGGCATTACTGTGGTCTTCCCAAGCAGTGAAACCTGCTTTGTAAATAATCTCCATTGTGTTGTTGACCTCCAATTCTTCTGAATTCTATTATTTTTTTGCGAAGTCCACCCTGTTTTCACCATATTGTGTCACTGCGCCGTTCGCCGTTACGAGCACGATATGTGCACATCCTCCATTGGGTTACTTATGCATAGACGGTAATGTAGTGCTGATATCACTACTTGCAATAAGAATCTACTTTCTCCTGACAATTTCTTGTGGTCTCCCCTTTTTCAGTTTCTCTTCCATTGATTGTGTCCCTTTTATGCATTTGCCCTCTAAATGATCACCGGTTGAGACATTGTTCCTTGTTTACACAGATGTTTTGGGGGGCGCAACTGGTGCCCCCCGGTCCCCATATCGGAGGTCCAAGGGGAACGAGGGCCCTGCTAGCGGTCCCCAAACTCACTTTTCGTCCACCTTTTCATAGCGGTCAGGACCACTATTAAAAAGCAGAGGGAAAGGGATATCGTAATCCCAACAGAGATGCCTGCACAGGCACCGCCACTATTCAGAGATTACCTGATTTAACTGTGGAGGCCGCAGTCTTCCCCCCCTCCCCCACCCCCCTTCCCCCTTGCCCACAGCGCTCCGACCGCCGGCATCGTAATCCGGTGGTCGGACCACAATACTTGATCTCAGGCAGACCGCCACCGGCGGCCTGTTGGTGGCAGTCCATACAACATCCTAATTGGGCCCTCAATCACTAATCCTAAATTCAATTAATTGCCTTTTCCAGCTGTGTGAACTACCCAGGAGAAGAAGCACAGATAAAAGCATGCAGCATTGTAATGTGCAATCAAGGGAACTCTGGGGCATATTACCAATGATTAGCGATATTTATCGCTAACAAGGCTTAGCAACGAATTTTGTATCGCTAAGCATCGCCGGAAATTATCGCTCAGATAACTTGCTATTAGCAAGGTTTATCTCAAAAGCGATAAAAATCAGGTGAAATGCAAATGCGTGAATATCGCTGAGAATACAGCGATATTTACGCATTAGCGACAAAATGCTCTTAGCCATGTTATCCACCTCCCATTGGATAACATGGCTAAGAACTGGTCTGAGCAGGCGTTGGTTTTTGGCGATAGCAGGAATATTTCCATCGCTACGCCTGCCTTGCTAATAGGCGATAGCGACTTTAGCGACTGCTTTCAGTCGCTAACAGGTTGGGTACGCCCACTTTGCATGTCATTAGCGATAAATATCGCTGACATGCAAAGCGGGCCACAAACCGCTTGCTATCGCCTAAAGCTGTCACTAACTGCTGTGAGCGACAGCTTGCTAATAGAGCGATAGAATTATTGTCGCTTAGCGGCCGAAAACGGTATCTAAACCGGCGATAAATGCCTATCGCCCTGCTTGGCAATATGCCCCATAATGTTGCTGCATCACCGCAGACTACCCACAGGAGACAAAAGACAGCACTCCTCTACATTCACTGATAGCACTATTAGCAGGGCAGTGATGGTAAAGTCATGATGACTAGAATCTGTCACTTCCAACAATTGCCACCCAGTGTAATGGCACAACCTAATACAAAAAATGAAATGTATGCCAAGAATCACATTATAAAGTAATACCCTGTCTTGTTTAAATCAAACAAGCACTGGACTATTTGAGTCAAGCAAAAGCTGACCCATTACCCCCTCCCTCCCAAATCGCTTAAGGTCAGCACTGCTGATGGCAGCTTTGAAGGAGATAGGAGCCCCACAAAATGCAAAAACAAATGCGCAACTTAAAATTATTTTATTAGCATTGTTTATTTTTTAAAAAGCCGAAGCGCTGTAGGCAGAAATCATGGCCTTCGCATCCCCAGCAACAAAATTGGCCCTGATCAGATGTGAAACCGGTCCCCACCCTCCCAGCACCCCACGCAACACTCGGTGCCTGGTAGTACCAATCCCTGCCGATCCTTCACTAAACCCCACTTAAACGTGCCGATGCTCCTTTAAAGAATGCTGGAGCAACTCTTTCTTTAGAAGTCACTCTACTTTCTGTGTGTCGATTCCCTTCCCCTTCCTTGTCAAGGGTGAAATATGAGACCCAACAACATAAGAAAAGTAACAATAATAACTTCACTTATTTATTTTTTCCTACAGTACTGCAGCATTTGAACTCATATTTCCCCTTGACAATGAAGGTGTGGGGCTGGCACAGAACAGAAACTGGAGTGGCTTCGTGTCAATGAGAAGCAGTTGCATTCATCAAAGGAGCTGTTGGTCCCATAGCAAGTTGAATTCACTGCTTGGTAGGATGGGAGGGATTGCTAGTATCTGTAGGAAAGTCGCTATTTTTTACATGGTTTGCTCCCACTTTTTCCTGGAAAATTATGTAATTTCAACTGCATTGGCAGAAGCTTGTTCACTAAACTGCACCTTTTGTTTCCCAATTGGCACCACAAAGTACCCCATGTGAGCCCCTGGTAAATAGTACCCCTGGCACCTAGGGCATTGGCGCTGAAGAGGGACCCCTTGGGTAGCAGCACAAATTGTACCACCTCAGATCCCCTGCACTCTGCCATCACAGACTGCGTGCCTTAGTGCGACCAGACTGCAGAGTCGGCATGGCACACTTCCCTGTGTACCATGCCCATAAACACTGCAAGAGATATAAGTGAGACACCCCACTGGCAGGCCTTATAGTCCCATGGCAGGGTGCAGTTTAGCTCCTGTGAGGACATATCTGCATGAGAAGATATGCCCCTGTCATGCAGATATGTCCCTGCAATATCCATGTTGATTCGTGGGTATTGTATGTGAAATCAGAAACCATGAAGAGTACATGGGCTGTACACTCGTCATTATGATTTCCCCAGCTCTATGGTTGCTTCACTGTACTATGGATGTTTGGTACCGAACATCTTGTCCTAATAAACCTTCACTGATTCCAGTGTCGGATTTAATAGTAATTGCACACAGAGGAGCCCTTAGGGGGTTCACTCATACCTACCAACCCATAGAGAGGCCACCGACTAGTCTAAGTCAGCCCGACTCCACCAGACAGAGCTCGGACCTCATGGGGTGAGCGCCAGAGCACTCAGAGGTCGAGAACAAAGCCTGTCCTGGGCAGAGGTGTTCACACCTTCTCCATGTGAGGAAGAGCAATCTGTGACAGGAAGCTTCAAAGGCCTTTGAAAAAAGACCCCAGCCTCTCCTGACAGAAGGAGTACCCTCTCTTCCTTTCCTCATCCACTTTTGGCGAGAAAACAGGTGGGAAAACTTAGAAAGAATAGGTGGTGTGTCGCCCTATGCAAACTCCACTCCTCAGGTGCTGGAGGCGAGGTGAAGCACATTTTTAGTGCCCACCATCTTGAAGATGGAGGGACTTCTCCCATCAGCGTTAGGGGCTTGTCCCCCTTCCATAGGAAGTGGGTATAATAGAGGGTGTAGACACTCGTGTCACAGGGCCGATTGGCCACTACCTGTCATTTCCTTGTAAACACCCCTACATTTGGTATTTTGGTGGCATCCCCAGAACCTGACCTTAGATTCCACTGGCACAAGAAGAAAAAGAACGAAGAAACGCTGTTGGACCAAGAACTGCAGACTTCGTGTTGGACTTTTGGTGCAACCTCCTGGCTGTTGTCATAGAACTCAATAATTGCCATCCTCTGGCTCGTCTCATCACTGTGTGGCCTACAAAATCCCCAGAGGGTCACAACCACTTCGCAAATTGACAAAGAATTCCCTCGATATAGAGGTACTATCTCCCAGCAGCCGCAAGTCTTCAAAATAGCAAAGCCTGGTCCAGCGTCATCCAGCTCCCCAGCCTGAGTGATATATCTGGGTGCCATCCTAAGGTACACCTGCTCTGAAGGGTCAGTTTGGCCTCTGCACCAAGTCTTGAGGCCCCAGGACCCACCAGAGTTCCAACACCGGGGGTACTTGACTCCTTGCTGCAAAACCGACAAAGCTGAGTCCACCTTTACAGCCAGCACCCAATGGGGTACTTCAGAACTCTGGTGATCCACCTAACAGTGGCCCAGCAGCTCCAGAATTATCAATACAAGGTGCACATTCCTCACCACAAGGTGTTTCTTTGTACACTGGTGCCCAATACTTCCTTTACACCCAGCCTGCCTGGCCATGGCATCTTCAATTCAGCTGTGCTACCAGGACCCCAGAGCCCCTGTGACCCCTCCTCTCTCTTGAACGCCTTTGCACTTCCCTGCAAGTCCCCCTTTGTTTTGCTTTTGCAGATGACCCTTGTCTTTGTAGCGTGCCAGCTATAGAGACCCATTTTGCCTTGTTTCCTGAGCAATCCAGGAAGGTCCCAAGAACTTCGCCTTGGTACTTTGGACCTTGGTACCGAACCATCCAATTTTGAAAAGGGTAACAACAATAGCAACTGCATTGCATTGCTTTTCCATTTGCAGTCTTCCTTCTATAGGAAAAATATGGTGTGTAATTGTGCACAACAGTGATTATTGCGTTTTCTTGTAATTTATCGTCTTGTGAAAAAAATTACTACATACAAAAGTTCCTGGTTTAACTATTTATAGTAAAAAGTATATATAGGAAGAGCCTGAAGACCTGGCTTTTTAATCCTTAGGCTGTTCTTATTGTTTCTGTTTCAGTTTTTTTTCTTATTCTTTTTGCTGTGTTGTGTTATTTTTATTCTGAGTTGCAGGTGGAAAGCGCCGGGACACTCTTTCGAGTAGCCGTGCGCTATACAAGAACGTTATAACATAACATAACAACATAACAAAAAGTACTATTTTTCTAATTTGGTCTCAGCTTCATTCCTTGAGTGTGTGTAGTCATGTATTGCCTTGGCGTGTACAACAAATGATTAGCACTATCCTCTGTTAAGCCTAACTGCTCACCCACACTATCACAAAATAGAATGTTAGTATCATCTACTTTTTCCTTTCTAAACCTGTAAGGGTTTCTTCAACCTCCCTGCACAGTGTACCCCATTGTGTTGCACTATATAGAGAGGTGGATTTCCCACATTAGCTTTATTGACCACACCTTCAGGGCAATAACAGATTTATTTACCTTCCCCTTCATTAAGGTAACTTGCCCATAATTGTGAGGGAGGATAATTAACAGCCATTATTGCCCACAGATTCCAATCCTGCCACTTTATTTCTTGGCAGCAACAGAAAATTACAGAAATTAGATTTTCCATAAATGGTGATATTTCTGGGTAGAAAAAAACATCATTCAAGTCCATCTCTAAAACATAAGAAAAGTTTCTTCCTCTTTACCAGCTTCTTTTCTTGATAAGTTCACAACTGTTGATATGAATTTTGTGTTTAAAATATTATGTTACTCCCATCCATCCTTGCACATTTAAGAATGGTGCACATTGTGTGAATTCTCCCTGCCCCTTGATGGCTGTCCTCTATTTGTGTCTTTTGTTTGTATGGTGTTCGATTGGTGCTTTCCCCACTGGCACTGATTATCGCCTGGGCTATTTGTAGCTGAGGGCTTAGCTCCCATTGACTGCTTATTGGCAGTGGTTTACAAAGTAGCCCATTTGATGTTTTCTTCTCAGCAGCAGGCATAGTGCATGTAGTCTCTATTTCTCTCTTTCTTAATTTGTTTTTTATTTCTTGTTGGTATCCTATCCAATTGCTTAGCTCAGATACACAAACAGAAGGCTCAGGTAGTCCCCATTGCTCTTTTGAGGAGACCTCAGCCATTGTTCCCCTGTTCAGAAATGTCCTTCTTTTTGCATGTTGTACCCCCAGAATTTTGCCTTGACTGTTTGCTGGCTGTAGAACTCTGTGAACTTTACTCATGCTAACCAGTGGTAAAGTGCCTGTGCTCCCCTTTTCAAAATGCTGTAATTAGCAAACTCCTAATTGGCATATTTAATTCACCTATATGTCCTTAGGCTATAGTGTGAAAGGGCACCCAGTGCCTACAAGGTAAAAGCCACAAGTAGGTGGAAGCACCCATTGAGCCCTCCGCTGCATTGATAGTGGAAACCTGACTGCAGGCCTACCCTCTGTATCCTGGCTGTGCAGTTTTACACTCCAGATTTGACCTGGCAAAAGAATCCTGTTTGGCAGGCCTAAACCCCACTATGTAATATTATTAGGTCTCTGTTGGATCTGGGGGTCTCTAGTTGGCAGAGGTAGGTACCAATGTCCAAATAGGGACCCTTGCATCTAGTCAGGGTAAGGGGGATACACTCTTTAGATAACCCCTGCTCACCCCCTTGGTAGCTTGGCACGAGAAGACAGGCTTATCAAAGGCAATGTGTAAAGTATTTGTACCAACACTTACAGTAACACAGTGAAAACACCACAAATGGACTCCACACCAGTTTAGAAAAATAAAGTATCTTTATCTAAAATACACAAGACCAAAACGACAAAAATCCAACATACACAGTTCAAGAATATGATTTTAAAAGAGTTCTAGGGTTTGCATCAAAATAATCCACAGTTGCATCACGTTTAGCCCAAAGTACCTGAAGATGAGACAAAAGTTCCAAATGGAAGCTGCAGCATTAAAAAACAAGCAATGCGTCACTCATGAGACTCTGGGGAGGCGATGCAACAGTTTGCTGCACGCAGCGAGCGTGTTGTAACAAATCCAGTCTGTATGGGGAGAGATGCAACACCTTGTATAGATTCCGGTGTGCAGGTTCGGTAGGATGCGTATTGCACAGGTACGATGCGACGATCTTCGGGACGGCTACGATCTCAGGCGCGGCGGCAATGCGCAGTGCAGCGTTGATCTACTCCTCTCGCGGCCCCTCGATGCGATGGCTCTGCGACGATGTTCGCAGCAACGTGATGCGGTCTGCAAGCAAAAGGTGCGGCGATCTCACCCAGCGACAACAGGCTCTGCAGCGATAGTAACCTTCCCACACCGGAGCAATGCGTTCTGCAAGTGAATGAAGCGTCGGTTCTTGCAGCAGCAACAGGCGCTGATACGATCTCGATCCTCATGGCGGCTGAAATTTCCTCGCACTGTCAGGGATGCGCTCCGCAAGCGAGCGATGCGTGAAAATTGCTGATTATCATTGTTTCTCCTTGTCCAGCTCCCTGAACAGCAGGTACAACTTCCAGAGGCCCCACAATTGGATCAAGCACTCTAGGAAGGGCGGAACTCTCTCAGCAGAGTTCAGGGAGTAGCTGGGGGTGAAGTCTTTTTGTTTCTGGAACTTCTTAACAGGAGGCCAGCCCTTCTCAGGCTCTTGGAGATCTCTTCAAGCAAGGGGACACAACACACAGCAAAGTCCTTCCCTTCTCCTTGGCAGCAAACCAACTGCAGGTCAGTCCACAAGCACACAGCAGGACAGTCCTTCCTCTTCAGTCTTCCAGCTTTCTCCTTGGCAGAGGTTCCTTCTTGATTCCAGGATGATCTAATTTCTTGGGATCAGGGTCCCAATATTTATACCCCAAAATCCTTTTTCCTCTGGGGGCAGAGGGGCCTTTGCCCAGTCCAAACCAGTTCTGGAGCGCTCTGTTGACACAACGCCTTCTTTCCTTTCACAGTGCAGGGCAGAAACATCAGCCGCGCCACAGGAGGTGGAGCCAGCTTTGTGGAGGGAAATCACAGCCCTGGAACACTTTTTTGACATGATCCTTCTCTTCTTTCACAGTGCAGGGCAGAGACATCAGACGCACCACAGGGGGTGGAGCCAGCACTGTGGAGGGCAGGCACATTCCTATTCAGGTACCAGGTGCAACTCCTCCCTCCCATCTAGATGAAGATCTCTCTATTCGCCACTGGGCTGACTCATTCTGTCTCCTGGAATCCCCCAGCCCTGTCACTCAAACTCCAGACAAGGAATACACAACCTAGCAGAGGCAGGCTTGGCTAGTTAGGCAAGAAAATACATACTTTCTAAATGTGGTATTTATTTTCAAACACAGAATGTTAAAACAACCTCACTAAAAGATGTATTTTATCATTCTGAGTTCAGGCATACTAAACTCATATTTCTGCCATGTTCCCTAAGTCAATTAGGATTGTAAAATGTAATAACCTAACTGCCCATTCTGGCCTATGGAGAACAGGTAGCCTTGCAATAGTGAAAAAGGAAAATGGCTGTAATTCACTATTAGGACATGCCACACACACCAGGGCAAGTCCTACCTTATACTTACAATGCACCCTGTCCTTTGGCCTACCATAGGGGTTTATGATATGAAGAAAAGGGAAGGTTTAGAGACTGCCAAGTGGGTGCACTTAACAAGTCAATATGGAAGTACCAGACTGCACACAGGCTCTGCATTGGCAGGCCTTAGACACATTTTACAAGGCTGCTTCTGTGGGTGGCACAACCAGTGCTGCAAGCCCACCAGCAGCATTTGGATTTACAAGCCCTGGGCACACTCAGTGCACTGTACTAGGGTTGGACAAGTAAACCAAACACGCCAATCATGGAATCACTAATCCATACATCAATTTACAATAGGGAGAGCATATGCACTTTAGCACTGATCAGCAGTGATAAAGGGCCCAGAGTCCTATTGCCAACACCACAGGTCAGGGAAAAATAAGGGAGGAAGAAACAAATAGTTAGGGGATAACCCTGCAAAAAGGGTCATTTCCAACAGTCTCCCTTATGTTGACCTTACTGTCAGTAAGGCAGAATGCGTGGTATGTAAAGGCAGGACATGTAAAATAGTAATGTTAAACATGTCCTCTCAGTAAAAAAGCCTTAAAAGTATTTTCACTGTAACAGGGTTGGTTGCACCGTAGGAAAGCATTGGGATGTAATATTGCATGTAATAATGTTGTCTCCGACTGGGCAGTACCTACAAATATCATTTTTGGACTTTTTGTATTATGTATTACAAACCAAATTTACCGGTGAAGTGTGCTTTGTAAAACATATTTTAAATAAGGTGCATTTAAGAAGTTACTTTTTCTCTTCCTATAACCTCTGGATAGCCATTTGCAGGAGCCCAACTGTCAGTGGCTGCTGAATAGCTTCCTTGATGAGGTGGGAACTTGTCCCAGAGCTGAGACAAAGGCCATCAGTATAACAAGGTGTTCTGTTCCTGTGACAGGATGGCCTGGCACAGGCAATATTAGCTGACACCTAGAAAGAGTCCTCTTTTGTTCTCTCAGTCAGGCAGGCACCAATTCCACTGGGAGAGGAGCTGCCCCCAAAGCTTCTTTAGAGTAACCACCTAGTATGTAAGTACTCCTGTAGTATTACTTCCTGTACTTATAAATGCTTTTGTGAATTGGCCCCTCATAGTGTGTCCCCTAAACAGAAAGATGAATATGTTGATACAAAACAAATATATATATGCTCATTGCAAAAACATTAATGTACTGCACAATGAAAGAAAAAAACAATTTCTGTCTGCTTTTTAAAACCATCAAATCCTGGAGCAGTGTTGAGAGCATCATGCATTGCCTTCTGGGAGCCCAAGAGTAGCAAATAATGTTGTTTACCCTTGAAACAGTAGAAAGAGTATTACTCTTACATAAAGTTTGCATATAGGAATTATGAGCATTAAGGGAGGGCCTAGCAAAAAGGTATATGCTGTTTTGATGGGAACACATCCAAATAATTCACAAAATAACAGAAAATGCCGTGAAAAAGTGTCAATCTGCCTTCTTATTCAGTGGATTGTCTGTTTATGGTTTTTCTAAATAAAAGAAACATGAATTAATCTCTGTGGTAATGACAAAATCAAGTTTTAAATGATTTTTATTTGTGATGCTAAAAATATCAGGGGCCTTATTTATGAAGGCCTTGCGCCGCCGGTGCGTCACTTTTAAAATGGGAAAAAGTGACGCACCGATGGCGCAAGGCCTTCATAAATAAGGCCCCGGGTGCCTACTCTTTTGATGTTTCCAAAGGCATCTAAACAAGCTGCCTTCTACTCCTGAGTGAGAGGGATGTTGCATGAATTTCTTCACACAGAAGCAAATAGGCAGACCTGAAGATGGACCTTCAGTCAATGGACAGCCTGATCTGTTCACTAAACTATTAACGATTTAATAAAATAATCCAGAGCTACATTTGTATTATCAGAAAGTGTCTGAATGCTCGACTAACATCAATATCGTTGATATTCACATTTGTAATCCACTCTGTATGAATAGATTACTGGAAAATAGAAAATAGTTTAAACCGTCCAAGAAAGAGTAACTCAAAAGATCGCAATAGTTCCAATTTTCAATAGAAAGTAATATCTATACTCTATATTAAAAATTAAAAGTAACAAATATTTAGTAATGTCTCATGGACTAATTTTTAACACATTTTGGCAAACTTTCTTGCAAAACATTTCACCTTTTAACAACCGCTCAGGCCTCAGACCTGCCAACCAATGACTATTTCGGATTTACCCTACAGACTCAAAATGTGCAATGGCATTCCTTTTGCTCCCTGTGTTCCTCCTTATGAAACTCCCTACCCACCCATTTGACACTTAAAAGTGACTGCCTAAAATTCAAAAGATCATTAAAGACCTATCTTTTCACTCAGGCATTCAGATACTTACTAGATCTCTCTCTTCTACTTTATGTTTGGCATTCTCAGTCTCCCTTAGTCAAATGCCTAAGACTGGTCCACCTCTTCCATCACTTTGAGACTCTCTCTTCAGTTAAGTATCATCATTTGGGGTTAATCTAACAAGGTATACAGCGTTTAGCACGCATTTTTTACCACGCACTACCATTACAACGCAGGCATTACCACGGATACCATTACAACGCATTGCGCTGGGGGGCGCTCTAGGATAGGGAATACGTTTAATCTTATATCCAACACCTTCCCTAGTGTCCACGGGGACTGGAGTTGGAATATAAAATTATACTTACCACTATCCAGCACCTCAAAGCGCTATGCGTTGTAACGGTATTCGTTGTAAATACTGCGTTGTAAAGGTATACGTGGTAATAGTATGCGTGCTAACGTCATACATCCATCTAACAAACACTCTCTCAACATTACTGTCTGTACCTGATTGCCTGGCTCTAGATTGCAATACTCGTACTGTCTAGCCCTTTCACTTGCCCCCAGATGATCACCATTTGGTGGTGTATAATTCTTCACAAAAACATCAAATACATTTTATAAATAATATCAAATTCTTAAATTCATTGAGCCCTATGTTGACAGGCCCCATTTTACCATTCTGGGTGATTTCAACTTCCATCTTGAGGCCACAGATTCGAAGGACACGTTAGGTCTTATAGATGGTCTAGCTGCATGTGGACTGCACCAATTGGTCAATGGCCCTACACATCTGGCCTCTCATACGCTTGACGGCATTTTTTCTAATGATGCCAGACTTAGGACTAACACCCCTATTCCCCTCTCTTGGTCCGACCATCTGGCAGTTCACTTTTTTCTTAAAGCTAACTCCAACCCAGGCAATAAACCAAAGACTGATGTTTGGTCCACCAGAAGGAACTATAAAACTATAAATGATAATACTCTCGCACCTTTTATGAACAATCTTAGGTGTCCTTCTCTGGAGGACCCAAATAGGGCTGCCTCTGATCTTTCGAATGCCCTAACTATTGCTATGGACTCCCTTGCCCCGGCCAAAAAACATTACTCAGCCCGAAAGAGCCCCTCTCAACCTTGGTTTTCTGACCGCTTAAAAACCATGCGTCAGAAATGCCGGCAACAAGAAAGGTCCTGGATTGCTCATCCTGATCTACAGGGGAAAGCCCTGCATAAATCCCTTCTTAGAGATTATAAGAAAGCGATAATGGAAGAAAAAAGGCACTATTTTACTAACCTGACTACATCCCTAAAATCCCCTAGAGACCTTTTTAATATTATCGACTCTCTCTCTGCACCCAAACCGGCTGACCCTACCATCGAAACTCAGGAACTCTGTAACAGCTTAGCGAGTTTTTTCCACGATAAGATTGCGGATATCTATAGTGTGCTCGAAATTAGAAACCAAGAGCTTAATGCTAAGGCACCAGAATCCTCCCTCTCCATTCCTAATATAAACGAAAAGACTGATGTTTTGCTGAAACCTTCACTTACATGTTTTCCCTCTTTATCTATAGAAGATCTCAATCTTCTACTTGATACCACAAAGTCCTGCTCGCCTCTTGACCCCTGCCCGCTAAAAGTTTTAAAAACTTGCAGAGGGTCGGTGCTTCCCCCGCTACTGGAAGTTATGAATTTGGCGATCCAAGAGGGTATCTTTCCCTCTTCCTGGAAAACCGCTATTGTTAGCCCTCTGCTTAAAAAACCCTCCTTAGACCCAGGGATCTTGAAGAATTACCGCCCTATTTCCTTACTCCCGGCCCCAGCCAAGATTCTGGAATCTCACATAAATCAACATCTGTCCACTTATATTGAAAATTCCAACATGCTTGATAGCTCCCAGCACGGTTTTCGATCAGTTCACAGCACTGAGTCTGCCCTCACTGTTGTGACAAACAAAATTCGATCTGAGGTTGACAAGGGACATCCTTCGCTGCTTGTGTTGTTAGATCTCACAGCGGCTTTTGACACCCTGTCCCCGTCAATACTTATCTCCAGGCTCAAGGATATCAGACTAGGAGGCTCTGCCCTCAGCTTGCTCTCCTCCTTTCTCCATCACAGGGAGCAGAGAGTAAAAATGGGTAACTTCCTCTCCGATCCCCAAAAGGTGCAATGTGGGGTTCCCCAGGGCTCTTCATTGAGCCCTCTACTGTTTAACATCTATGTTACCCCACTTGCACAGGTGGTAAGATCCTTTGGCCTGGACGTGCTGTCATATGCTGATGACACACAGATCTTGGTATCCATCACCCAGCCAGTCTGTGAGATCGCCTCCAAGTTTAGAGCTTGTATGGAGGCAGTCTCCAATTGGATGACAGGTAATTTCTTAAAATTGAACGGTGAAAAAACCGAAGTTATGGTCTTCGGAGGGAGCCAAGATCTCTGGTCAAAGGACTGGTGGCCTCCATCCCTGGGAGATTGCCCGACTCCCACCCCTATTGCTAAGAACCTTGGAGTACAAATTGATCCCGCCCTTTCCTTCAACCCCCAGGTAAATAGGACAGTGTCTACTTGCTGTGGCACCATCAGAATCTTAAAGAAAATTGTCCCTTACCTGTCCTTGGCAGCCCGGAAACAAGCAACAGCTGGCCTAGTACTATCGAGGCTAGATTATTGTAATGCCCTTTATGGTGGCATCAATAAAGGCTCTATCCATCGCCTCCAAATGGTGCAAAATGCTGCAGCCAGATTGGTTCTAAGCCTCCCTAGGAGGACATCTGCAACAATGGCCAGAAGGGACCTTCACTGGCTTCCGATTCCATCTAGGATCTCTTTCAAAATTCTCTGTCTGGCCCATGGTGCTATCCATGGCTCAGGATCTGAAAGCATTAGATCTCTTCTGTGTGCCTACACCCCCACTAGAACGCTCCGTTCATCTTCAAAGAATAGGCTGGTAGTCCCTAGGTTTGCTAAGGTTAGATGGGGAGGTAGAGCCTTTTCCACCTTGGCTCCCAAACTGTGGAACTCCCTTCCCCTTGAGCTCACCCGTCAATCCTCCTTGACAATTTTCAAAAAACTTCTCAAAACCTGGCTTTTCTCTCAAGCATATTAGATTCTTGCTCTCCCAAATGGCCTTTGGTCTACCTATCTGGAGTTTGGACTTTCTATGTCTGTTCGTATTGCGCCTTGATGCCCCTTGGGGCTAAGTTTTGCGCGGTATAAAAACGCCATTCATTCATTCATATAGACACTTTTATTCCAAAACTATGAAGGCCACACACAAATCCCAGATCCTGATTGACAAATTGGGAAAAGATAGAAGTTATGATTACAGCAAATCCTTCAGGTTGGAGGAATTCTCCACTGTCATAGGTGTGGGATAAGGGCGGGAGCCTGGGTGTTCAGTTAGTTAAGGCACCGATTCCCAATCTGTGGTCTTGGGACCCCTTGAGTTCTGCAAAGCCTTCTCAGGGGATCCGGGATTACTCCGAAAACGAAATATATTAACAGATTTATAAAGTGTATATACATAAGGAAGATAAATGTACAGTTTCAAAGATGAAAATGTTCTGTGAATGTGAAGAAATTGGAAATTGAAGGCTAAAAACTGAAGGGGCATATTTACAAGCTCAGTGTGCTATAGGAACATCACTTTTTGTGATGTTCAGGTACTGCACAGGGCTAAGTCATGCTGCGTGGCTTTTCATGGCCTTGTAGGTATGGGGTAAGGCAAAGCAGCGCAAGTCGCTGCCTTGCCTTACTCTGCGGCAAAGGTGTGTTTCATGGGTGTTGCTGTGTGTCTCTCCAGACAACACCTATGGACTTTGACGCTGCCTCAGATTTTCAATATCTCGTTAACCTGGGGCAGCGCCAAAACTTTGCACCTCCCCAGAGCAGGCTTGAAGAGGAGAAATGTTTACATTTCTACTTGTTTTTTCCTCTTTCCCCATGTGATGCATTCTGCAGCACACACAGAAATAGGAAATGCCTCTTGTGATTGATTTTGTGTAGGAAAGTGTCCATTCCAGCACAGAAACATTCAAGCCAACAACGCAGACACCCGTATACCATGGTGCAAGGCTGCCAGTATTGGTGCACGGCTGCTAATTGTGCACCAGCTGAAAGGACAGGAATGCACTGTATCTTGTAAACATGGTGCAGTCCTGGCCTTTCAAATTGGCATAGGGCAGTGCAGCACAATGAGTTACACCCATTCTTTGTAATTATGCCCTGGAGTTAGTATCCTCATACTGATTTGGGAGAGCAGTGATCAGAAACAGGTAGCAGGCACCAAATGGCTAAAGTAAGAACATGCCAACTTTGTAAAAGTCAGAAAACAGAAAACAGAAATGGGCCTTGACTCAAAATCATTCAGGCTAAGTCAGCAATACTATAAATAACAATATGTGTGCCAGGACTGATGGTTTTTTGAAAACTGAAACTTAGTATTGACCTCTATGAATGAAACATAAACGTCTGCTTGATCATTTGCATCATTTAATGATATTGCTTGAATTTTCTTCTTTTATACATTTTTGAATGAAATATTCTCTGTGTGAAAACACCTTATATAACAAATTCTAAAAACAAATATGTACACAATATACAAAACAATACAATTGAACAAATAAACTAATTGCACTTACACCACATCCATACCTCGTACATACTTCACAAACATACTGTACAATGGTCCCTAGGTGCACTGTGATGTAAACAAAATTGAAATTCTAAAATGGAAACTAATTATGCTACAGCATTTGAAGTATTTTTTTCAAATTAAACTGTAAATCCACTAAAAGGAACAACTTAATTCGTGTGACCTGGGACCAGGTCGACGCGTTTCGAACCCTCAAACTGGTGGGGTTCTCATCAGGACCAGAAAGACTCTACAAAAACAAAAACAAAAAAACAATTTTGTGTGAGACTGCTTAAAAACTTCATCTTAAGTGCCTAACCTGTTGGTCGCTCTCCTACCTTAAGTGTTCTCTACAACCGAGATCTTATGTGGTGGACGTTTATGTTTCATTCATAGAGATCAATACTAAGTTTCAGTTTTCAAAAAACCATCAGTCCTGGTACACATATTGTTATTTATAACTTTGTAAAAGTGGCATTTTCAGAATTGCATTTGTGATTTTTAATTGTGATTCCAGGGACACCAAATTTCAAAAAAAAAATATCTAAAAGTATATGCCCTGCCTTTTTAAATACATTGCATCCTGTCACCTGTGTTGTCCAGAGCCTACCTTAGAGGTGATGTATCTGTATAAAAAGAGATGGCAAAAGGTTTATCTTGCCAGGTTGACATGACAGTTTAAAACTGCACACACAACCTCTGCAATGGCACAGCTGAGACATGGTTAGAGGGCTACTTAAGTGAGTGCCATAATCAGTGCTGCAGGCGCACTAGTAGCATTTAATTTACAGGCCCTGGGCACATGCAGTAAAATGATTTTCATTACAAAATTTACTAATGGTAGATGAAAATACCTTTATTGACACCCTCATATCACATTAGACCCCTAGTTGATCCCAAACCCGAAAAATCAATACCCCCACCTCTTTTAGATGCAAAACCACAATGTACGGGGTTTCATTATCAAAAACACTGCCAAATGTCATAATTCAGCATCCCACCATTATTAAAATCAATGTGAACATTACCAATGGTCAAAAGGATTCATTATAATGAAAAACATTCCATTGTCAAATTCAACTTTTTCAATAAAACATAAAAATTCTAAACATGTGTTGGAGTCAATCATTTACTTTTATCAGACAGCAACTGCAGCCATAAGACTCTCTACAAGGGGTCACCACTCTCTAGAGCCCAGGAGCAATATGTCATCTACAGAAGTGCTTGAAATAAAGGACAACCTCTCTAAGGGTGAGGGATTGTATGCACTTGAAGAGGTAGGAGCAGTATTTAAAAACACTTGGGGCAGCTGTACTCCTTACAGCTACACATATTGAATAAAGAACATTGGAGGTGCCCTGCACTTCTTGGGGTACCACACAGCACAAAATGTAAAGTTAAGACCTTTCCCAGGGGGCTTTTTAGGGTACTGCTTCTTCAGAGTGATGAATATTTTATTAGGGACTTTTTTTGCTGCAGATTCTTTTAACCTGTGTTGCTGGGTACCAATGCACAATCGGAGGACTAAACTTTTCAAAGGTGGTGTCTCAGGCACCTTAGAGCGAGTTTTATAGAATTTGGGCTAGGTCTGCTCTTGTTGGCTCTTGGTGGCCAGCCCTAACAACAGGAGACTTTTATCTAGGCCTCCTGGCATCTAAAAGACGCTATTGGTTCCTCAATCCTAGGATGGTACATCATCAACTTATCCCTGTCCCAACCCTTCTACAATGCATTCTGGGAGAAACTCTGGGTACCCATACTTAATCAAGTGCCCAGATGGTGAGGATAGTAAGGGGCTGCTTAGGAAGCATCAAGCTCCAGAAGCCTATGCCCACTCCTCAACATGTTTACACCTCCACTTCTGTACAAAGGAGCTGGTTCACCTGTTATTCCGCATTGTAAGGCCGCATTGGAGGCACTGCACTGGCTCCCCGTCAGGAGAAGAATCGAATTCAAGGCCCTGTGTACGTGTCACCGTATTATTGGGGGCAAAGCACCCAGGCCTCTACAGAGCCTTATTACACCGTACAGACCTGCCCGACCTCTTAGATCTGCTGGCACTGGTCTGCTGACGGTCCGCAAAAATCAAAAAGGCTCGGATGGGGGAAGGTCCTTTCGCCTCCTCGCAGCGAAGAGATGGAATAAGCTGCCCCTAGAGCTCCGTATAGAACCATCGGAGACCAGGTTTAGAGGAAAGCTTAAAACGTATCTGTTTGTGCAATAACTTGGTGCAATGAGCACAGTGAAGGACACGCCTGTTCTACTTTCCATAGCGCGGGGACACGCCGGTGTGCGTAACCAGGCACTCTACAAGATTCCCTATTATTATTAATATTATTATTATTCTGCTGCTGCTTGGTAGAGGATGTTTCTCTTGTGCTCCCACCCAGGAGCGGGAGTGGTTCAGTACCTCTGCCAGCGTGGAGTAGTGGAATGGAGACAAGAAGACGGCACACCCCATTCCCAAACACGGGCATAAAGGGTGGGAAACATGAATGGCTTTGGCTTTGGCAATAAATCACTGTTGCACTGTTCCACGGGGGCTTGACCCTCCCTGGGGGAGTTTTTTAACAGTAGCTATTAATGCCATGCAATTTGCAGGCCCCATTGGACTAATGTTATTTAATTTGGGCTTTTGTGCCACTGATGGGCAGCCATAGCCACCAGGTGCCTTTTATTGAGACATCCTGGCCTCCAAAGGCTCTTTTGGTCGGGACTAGTATTCCTACTACTTTCTGTACCAGATCTGTCATCTGCCTGGGTTCCTTGTGTCCTCTCCTTTTTGGGGGGGGCATCTTCCAGAGCTCCTTAATCCCTAGCCAGCAGAACACCCTTCCTCAATCATTCCATTGGCCCCAGAGCCTCGTGATTTCTTGAACAACACATGTTTGCTAGCAGAGTCAAGGTCTGGTCCACACAATTCACATGAAAACCACCCTGGGTCGCCCAGCGTGTCCATATCCCCAAATGTTCTTCAATCCTATGATGTCATATCATCACTTCATCCCTGTCCCAAACCTTACATCATTCTGGGACAACCAAATATGTCAACTTCAAGCTGTCTGTGGAAAGAGCTCCCCTGAGAGCCTCCGCTCTGCCCCTATCTGACACAGCTGTGTGATACTTTCCCACCCACATTTCAAAGGCAAGCCTCTCCTGTGTTCATTTTAGAGGTTCGGCCTTTCTCCTTTGACTCTTTGGGTATGGACAGCCCAGCCTAGGTCAGATTTAAACCCAGCCCTTTTCTTTCCCGGAACTGGGTCAAGGCCTGTTAATTGCTCCATTATCTGGGGTGGCCTATGATCCTTCAGCTGGGGGCAGAGTAATTAACTTGGCCCAGTAGGGGGAACAAAGGCCTGGAATGTGATTCTCTGTTAAACGTATGAAATGTAAGAAATCTTAAAGTGCCATATTGAGTGTATATATAAAGTTAGGGACCGTAGATCTACACTTGATTGATACCTCACTAGACCCTGAAAGCCTAACTAAATAGAGCAGATATTATTTTTTTGTAGTTTACCACTTATTAAAGCATTTGGCTTTACTGCACTTAATACTGCGTTGGTTTGAAGCAGTTAGTAGATTAGGCTGCCATTTTTGTTGTGCTCTTCATTTGGAGCCAGTTGGAACTCTAATCTTTGCCGCAAAACAAGGTTTTACACGTCCCTAGAGCTATAAAAATACAGGCAATGCATGTATGCACTGGTAAATAGAGTGAGCATTATTTTTAACCTAAACTGAGTGTTTTGAATATGTTGCAAAGGGGATTTATCTTTTAAGTGTTTGTACTGTTTTGTGGTTTTCCACTGTTTAAAACGTTCGCCGTTGCTGTCCTTAGTACTGCAGTAGTTAGAAGTGGTGGGCTGATTAGCTGCCCATTTTTATTGTGCTGTTCCATTGGAGTAAGTTGGATGCTCTAGTCTTTGCCACTAGTTGGGATTTTTTACACAGCTCATGAGATATAAAAATGTAGTATAAAAATGGTGGTACAGAAAGGGCTTTAGTAGGTCCAGCGTACATGCCCTGTATTGAATTCGCAAAAAAGAGAGGGTACGAAGTTCCTAGGTGATATATTAACCACTAGTGGTTTGAGGTTTTAATGGAAAGTACTACAGATTGTGAGGAAGGAAGTTCCTCCTTTCGGAACTAGGGCCCTCACACACCCAGCAAGCTAGGTGTCATGCTTCTTCATATGGGCCTGCTCCTCGTCGGCCCAGCTCTGCAAAGCCCGACGGGCATCCTTAAAGGGGCTCTTTATCGGAGATCTTTTGTTCCTCGCCGTAAGGGTGCCGTGTGTGTGAGAGGCCTATGTGAGTGTAGATGGGCAAAGTGGTGGTAAAACAGCTAAGGGAGTCCTCTTTGGTTAATTTATTATGCGAGGGACCCAACCTGATTAAAAGTCAATTGGGAGGAGTGACTCCTTTGTTTATAATGTAACAAAAAATGTCCTCGACTCCGAGATGGTCAACATGTTTCTCACCCTATAGTGTCAAAGAGTGATCATCGGCGATCTTCAGGACGGTGTGAATTAAAAACTATCTACACAAGTGTGGCAAAGTGCAACGCTACCTACCACTAGATATTACCCTGGGACATTACCCCTGGAAAAGAGGGACCAACCTGTAATACAAGAAAAAGCACAACAGTCTAGGTACATTTTCACAAAATATGCTGGCGCTGTAATGTGTTCAAGTAGCTAAGTTAAAATCACTCAAACTCTCGCCAAACATCACATGGAAGTTTTAAAAATGTTAATGGTTTATAAGTCAGGTGCATGTTTGCTCACTGAAATCTGGCTTAATGATAATTCCACTCCTGACATTGTGCTTTCTCTACCAGATGAGTATTGTATCGTAAGACAAGATCACGTGGAAAAAAGGGGGGGGTGGGATTGCTATTATTTTTAAGTCCAAGTATAATTATAAAATCAAAGACATTTGGCGCTCGCTTATGGCTGAGGCTCTTTCCCCCTCCTCTCTCAAGTGCACTCATTTTAATATATTGGGCATAATTCCAAATGCAATTTTGCTTCCTCACTTACTGGAGATATCCAGACCCTGTATTAACAGCTGTTAGTTAATATGCCTACGCACAGGCACAATGCAATGATCTGGTGGAACATTGTTGTAAAAAAGTGGCTGATATTCATGCTTCTTTTACCTTTGCTCGGAATGGGGAAGGCTTTTCCTCCTCACCTGTCTCCCCTGAATACTGCTTTGCAACCTTGTCTCCCATTGAAAATATAAATTTAGTATCTCTGCTTGATGCCACTGAGTGAGGATCCCCATTAGGCCCTTTGCTGCTTGATCTTTTGAGAAAGATTTCTCCAGTTATGGAAAATCTTCTCAATGGTGGTATCACCACTTAATAAACATAACTTGGAAGGTTCAGATTGGGCTGACTAGCGGCACATTTTGCTGTTAATGGCATTTGAAAAGATTCAGGAAAAGTATGTTAATCATCAATTGTCAGCATGTTGGAAGACCAATGTGCTTTTACATCCTTTACAACTAGGATTTATGTTGGATCATGGCAATAAAACTTCGTTGTTAAGTGTAACAGAGCACCTGGGATCACAGCTCGATACAGGAAGTACTGCAACTCTCATTCTGCTGGAGCTGAGTGCTGCATTTGATACATTTTCTCTTCCGGTGCTCTTACAAAGGCTAGCTGATCTGGGCATTCAAGGTCTTGTTCTGTCATGGATCTGTTCTTTTTTGCATGACTGCTAGTTTCAGATCTTTTCTAAATCTCATGAACTTTCTACTCACATGTTACTGTATGGGGTTCTACAGGGGTCTTCTTTGAGCCCTACTTTGTTCAAAATCTATGTTTGCCAGTTGGCAAACATAGTTGATGGCCTTACACCTTTTTCTCATACTCTTGACACAACCATTATTGTGTCTCCATCTCTGAAGGATGGCGGCAGTTAATCTGACCTGAATTTCTTGTCAAGGTGGCCACCTGGACGAGGAACAGCTTTCTAAAACTAAATAGGAACAGGACTGTCATTTTATTGATTGGCAATCAACCCCAACTTTAGCGCGCTCTTTGCTGGCCAAACAAACTGGGACCGTTTCTTAATCCCAACCGTTTATTAAAGACTTGGGCTTTCAGTTTGATGATCAGCTTCTCATGAACCAGTAAATTACAAAGGTGACAGCTTGTTGTTTTGGCATTCTTGGTGTCTTAGGAAAATACTTTGGGGCCTCATTTATGAGGTTTTTCCGTAGGGCAGCACCACAGGCCTTCATACTGCGCTGCCCTATGATAAAAGGGCAGGAATGCACTGTATCTATCAGATACAGCGCATTCCTGTCCATTTCCCCTGCGTCTGCACACAATGGGCTGCTGTGCGTCAACACAGGCACCTTTGCACCTTGCAGGAATGATTATGTTTGTGCAGGAAAGGTAACCTTCCTGCACTAAAACTATCAGCACTCATAGAAAAAGAAAAAAAGGAGAAATAAAGATATTTCTCCTCGTTGTGCCTCCCTCATGCCTCCCCCTCGGGAAGCGTAACTTTTTGGCGCTATTTCAGGTTTACAAATATCGTAAATCTGGGGCAGTGATAAAAAGCCATGGATGCTGGGAAGTTGTCTGCATGAAAGTGGCACATATTTATTCGACGATGAAAAGCCACATTGCGTGGCTTTACGTGACCTTATAAGTATGCCAGTGGCACGTTAAGTCAACAGAACAACAAAAGAGTGACATTCTGGTGCGTCAATAGTGCTGGTAGGGCATCATAAATGAGGCCCTTGGCTTCTACCTATTTCCTCACAAAGAATGATCGTGCAGGCCTTGATTATTTCAAGACTTCAGTGTGACAATATTATTTATTTCAGTGCTACTAAGACTTTAACAACAAGAGTGCAGATTATTCAGAATGCAGCAGCTTGACTTCTTTACAACTTTTCAAAATATTTCTCAGTCTTCACTATCTTTGGGATTTACATTGGCTCTTAATTGATAAGTGCATTGAGTGCAAGTCACTGTGTCACATGCACAAAGCCATCACGAATTCTGGACCACATTATTTAAGGGCCTTGGTTCAACCGTATTTTACTAATAGCGATTTACTCTCCAGCAATCTTAATTTGTCAATCATTGCTCAAATACACAAGGCTAGGCAAGGAGGAAGTTCCTTTGGTTATTTAGGCCCTAAATTGTGGAAATCTCTCACTTTGAAGTTGCACTTATGCAACTCTTTTGCAAAGTTCAAAAAGCAGTTGAAGACCTGGCATTTCTGTTAGTTTTCTGCCCTATCTGATTATGAGAGCACTGGGAAGCCCCATTGGGGCAGCCATGTGCTTTATACATCTGGAAGTACAAGTATAAGTGAGGCAAACCTTCCCTTAAGTGCAGATTGTACCTATAATGTGTAACAGGTTTGCAACGCCGATTAGGCTGAAAGAGCTTTACCCCCCCCCCCCCCCCCCCCACCCCCATCGTCTCCAGTACCATGGGCTGTGGAGTGCACAGGGCTGTTGAGGGCTGGGGCAGGGCAGAGGCTGATGACTCAGACTCAGCCTCATCTAAAAGTACTTTGCAGGTCTTCAAAAGACCATTTATCAGTTCAAGGGTCTTTGTGTACTACCAGTCCCCCTGGTGTCCCCACTCTTGTTTTGGACTGTTGCCAGCCAGATTGGGAAAGAGGATGAACAGATTTAATTCACAATACAAATTTGGGCAAGCAGCACATTAATACAAAGTGCCCAGCCATTGACCTGGTTTGAGTCTAAGCTCCAACACAGGAACTGAGCCCTTTATGTGGTATATCATTCATCATTTAAATATGTGCCATAGATTCACATTTCAAAAAGTAGGTTTCTTTAACTTGGAAGCATTTCACTTGAGTAAACTAAAATTCGTTTCTGTATTGACTGAAATTTATCTGAACTGACAGTTTCCAAATATAAACTTTGATACATTCATCCCTGTCATGAGGATGTTATTAGCTGGGCCACTGGAATTATGTGATTCAACTGTTTTTCAAATGATATTAGAATTGTCATACTTGCCACATAATCCTTCATCTGCTGCATAATCTGGAGATTTTGACACAAAAACATAGTTTTTAGCACAAACTGGTCAAAATTTACTAAAACCTTTACAATACATGTCCTACAAGGCCCTTCCAAAAGGTTGAATGGTCATATTTCTGAATGCTGTATTTAGATGCTAAATTTGTATTAATAGGGTGAAATCTTTAATTGACAGTATTATCATGTATAAAAATGACAAAATAATGAGGTAATGCTATCACAAAATGTGCCGCATTATGCAGCTTTATTTGCCTTTTCCCGCACATAATTTAGTCAACACTGCTGCAGAATTTAGTCCACCTCTGCGGCATAATTCCAGTGGCCCTGACTAGTAGTGAATAAAGAGGCAGCTCCGGTATCATGGGAGCCCCACTTACATTTTTATAACATATGGAGCAACATTAAAGTCTATAAAAACATATGAAAGCGAAGTTCTTGTTGAGGGCATTTCCTAAATTAAGTATTTTTGTGAGGGTACTCGCAAAACGGAAGATAGAAGACATGGAGGTACAGTGAATTATAAAAAAGATATTGACTAGCAAGTAAACAGTGTTTGAAACCAGGTTGGATTTACCTTGCACAATCTCAATCAATCAATCAGGATTTATATAGCGCTGCTAATCACCTGATAGGGTATTCAAGTGCTTGCAGGTGCCGGAGGCTCATTTGAACGGAAGAGAGGTGATGGTCCAGAGCTGCACAGGGAGGCTGTTCCAGGTCTTTGCTTCTATGTAGGAAAAGGATCATCCTCCACTTCTGCTTCTGTGGATGTGGTGCGTGTGGGCATGAGATAGGGAGGCAAAAGGTAATCTTCTCAATGGTAGGTGGAAGTTCAGGTGGTGGTTAATGTAGGAAGGTCCTTAGTTGTGTAGAGCCTTGTGTGCATGGATCAGCAGCTTGAATTGGCATCTCTTCTGTATGGGGAGCCAGTGAAGTTCCTGAGGTGGGGTGTGATGTGGCTTCATAGGAGGAGGTTCAGGATAGGTCTAGCTGAGGTGTTCTGTATGGTTTAAGGTCTCCATAAGAGGTGTGCGATGATTGCCTCAAAGAGAGCGTTGCCACAGTCTAGTCGGCTGCTGATGAGGGCCTGTGTCATTGTGCATCTCGTGGACAGGGCTAGCCCGTGAAGATCTTTCATCACATGCGCAGAGTGAGGAAGCAGGCGGAGACTTCATGGAGAGCTTCCTATCAATGATGATTCCAAGGATTCTGGCATGGTCAGCAGGTATGGGTGCGGGTCCCAGGTCTGTGGACCACTAGGAGTCATTCCAGAGGATGCTGTTTTTGCCAAAGATCAATACTTCCATCTTCCATCGGTTTCAGGCAGTTGTCCTTCATCCAGTCAATGACGCTGGTCATGCATCTGGTGAAGTTGGTCCTGGTGGTGGTAGGGTCATTGGTGAGAGAGTTGATGAGTTGGGTGTCGTCTGCAAAGGAAATTATGTTGAGACCGTAGGATCTGACAATTGTGGCCAGTAGGGTCATGTATGTGTTGAAGAGAGTAGGGCTGAGAGATTTTTACTGGGAGGCACCGCAGAAAATATTCTTGGGTTTGGAGGTAAAAAGTGGTAGGCACACCTTCTGTGTCCTTTCAGTGAGGAAGGAGGTGATCCATCCAAGCACATCCCTTTGGATGTCAATTTGTTGGAGACCTTCAATCAGTGTGTGGTGGGATACAGTATCAAAGGTTGCCAAGAGTTGGAGGATGATATGGTCTGCTGTTTCTACTCAGACGAGGAGGGTTGTCTGTGGCTAGGATCATGGCTGTCACAATGCTGTGATTGCAGCGGAAACTAGATTGGGAGTATCTGAAAGGCTGACATTTTGTTGCAGGATCAGCATCGATAATCATAGTTCACATTACAACTGAATCTCCACTTGCCAAGTGGCAAGAATAAGGTACATTACTTAGAGTGTTTACGGATACATCATTCTGTATTCACACAGCTCACACTACATTCACACAATTTCACTAGCCATCATCATCTCACACATGCTCACTTTTTACTTTCCACATCCACTCACAAAAGCATGCTAATTACCGAGTTCTCACATGGGCGCACCACTCACCCTGCACTCACACCCCTCACCCTGCACTTGAACAGGCATTCCTTTTACCCTGCACTCACAGTGCTAATCTCTCCCCTTCACTCAGGACTTCCAGACCACACCTCTAACACAGCACAAATCAAACACCTGTGAAAATGCACATTTGCCTACAAATGCAGTCACAGAATATCTGTCCTTCCCACAGTACTAGATGCTTATTCAATTCCATCTGTAAATATAGGTGCAATGAAAGAAGGGAGGGTGTACTAAGTCTGTGGGATGGTATGGGAAAGGACATTGAGCTGGGGTTGTGGGGGCTGGTGTGTGAGTGGAGATAGGTCTAAGGCTGTGGGGATCAGCAAAGAAGGAGTGGTGAAAGCAGACAAAGGCATCAGAATGTTTGGGAGCCAGGATCAGTCTTAGACTGTGGGGATCAATCAAGGGGAAGTGGTCAAATCAGATGAAGGCAGCAGGATGGGGAGCAGCACAGCGGGCTAAAGATGAAGCACTGCAACTGTGGCTGTAATCTGGTATGGGAGTTGGCTGGTCCTGCAGGGTAAGGGTGTGGTGTATACGGGGGAAGAATTTACAGTTCAAGAGGCACTTGTTGGCCCTGAGCCCCACTGGCCTTCATAACAGCCACAAAGAAGAAAGGTGGGGCGGTTACCTGTGCCTAGATATGCTGTTTTTGCTGCTTCTAAAGCCATGATGTAGAACAACCTCTGGGCCCTGTTTACATGCATAGCAATAGTCTTCTGCATGGGCTGGTATCAGAGAGGAAAGTGTGCTGAGGCTACAGCTGGCGTGTGAGATAGGAGCAGTCGGTGGAGAAGCCAGTGAAGTTGAGGAGAGTGAAGTGAGGTTGCAGGTTGGTTTAGAAGGAACTAGGAGCAGGCTGTTGTGAAGCAAGACCACAGACTAAAGCTGCAGTCAGCAGCACTTTTGTAGTGCAAAGAGTGTCAGGCAAAAAACGTTTTTTTATGAATGTCACTATTGCAAATGGAGAAGAGAAAGCAAACAGGCTCAGATGCCACTGAGTCATTACACTGGACATAGCAACCATTTTGGATGGGAAATTCCCTGATGGGAAGCTCTATTCACCAATACTTCTACCAGGTATACTGCTAATTGCTCACAGAGCAATATTCTTAGCCAATTCTATCACATCATTGTGGATGGGTCTTCTTCTTGCACACTGCCATGTCACTGCGTTTTAATGGGGTTCCCATTTTAGGTGAGGAAACACCAGACACTGCACTCTTTCTCGCCAGTACCACACACGTTTTGGCCAATCAAATGCTATAATCAAGGTAAACATGTAGAAGGAGTCAAAGTCTCTCTGACTGTTGTGTTTCTTAAAGCTTTTTTCTATTGATCACACAAGGTATGGCGGTAGCTAGAACTTAAAGTAAATCTCAGAAGCATTAAAACACATTCAATATGGTGCTTAAAATCTCACATCATAGCACTATACATTAACCTAAGTACCTTAACGCTTCAAGAATAACACAGGGAGTTATGTCATGTGTTGCGGAATACTGGTGACTATCCAAAAGTTGTGAAGTGGTTTTTAAAGCAGTATTCATTTTATTAACAAATCTTTGTTTTCATTCTTTTCTTTCACTCCCTTTAGTGCCTCTTGCACCATTCCTACCTGAATCCATTGTGCTCTTGACTCCCATTGAAAACTTAGTATTAGGTGAATGGCACTGACTATGCTTAGGAGGCATACAGTGCAAAGTTTGTCAATCGGAATACATATTCTTTCTGGAAGAGAATATGTGTCAGATTCAGTTCAGTTCTTGCTGCATGCAAGCAGAAGCTACTGGACCTCAGCTGTGGGGGCAGGGGTGGTTTATCATGGATATCCCTGAATCTGTCCTCCTTTGGCTTCATTAGCCACGTACAAACCCCTCAATATTTGACTCTTAGTGGGAAGCACTTTGGAGCATTCACAAACTTCTCGGGAGGTCGTGTAGGGGTATGGAAACTCAGAACTCAGATCACCCAGCAGAGAAATGTATATTTGTCCAACCCTATGCTTTATTTGGATAAGAAACATAGTTTAATTCATGCGCTTAAAGGGGTATTCTGCCACGGGTACAATATTTTGCATTGCCATTTGGGCTACTGCACCTTTGGATACTGTCTTTACTGTCTTCCTCTTTGCTTTCTCATATGAGTCCCTCCTCTCGTGAATCTAAGCAGATCTTAATTAGGTTAGTTTTGTGAGACATTAATCTAGGCTCAGGTGAAGGTACCCCAGTTCAATTATGATTGTGCTCAGTTCATTACAGCCTCCTAAGTACAGCCTCACCACAATGCAGGCCTCTATGCGTTTCAGCATCACATGTCCCTGATCTCACCTGCTTCTAGGATGAGACAGCATGGGTGCTGGAATGTCCCTCAGTCTGGGAAGCTCACAGCAGGATGGGGCAGCTGGGACCATGAGTCCTTCGGTGAATCCAGGTAATGGAAGTCAGTGAATGCTCATGGTAGGTATCAGACCTGCTTCTGGGTCCCTAGGCAGCAGGTGGGCCACCACTTACATAGGTGACTCAAGAGCACGCTAAGAGGCACTGGATGCACTTGGTAAATAATGCAGTGGTGACTGTCATGTGTACAAGTCTTGGCTATGATGGTAACATCCATCATGGACATAGTTTTTTACTTCTGTGGTGACGTCAGCCACAGGAACAAATCTGGGATTCAGTGGCTACATTCACCAGGCACTTCTCTTTATTTAAGGAGCAGGGTCAACCGTTATGTTCCTATTGCAAGGTCGGCTACCTGCTTGTGATTCCCTTTTGGAATCACAAGCACTTCTGGAGATACTACACTGGTTCTCACTGGACTCGTGTATCGTATTTTGCAGTCTTCTTTGTCCTGGTAGACCCTCCACACTATAATCTGGCAGTTTCTTGCACTAGCTGGACAGTCACACCTCCTGAAGCTTGACAGGCTTTTTCACTCTCTCTTTCAGGCACTTCAGGTCTTCCAGCATGTAAAAACTCTGGTTGATGTATCCTCTCCTCTGGGAAGCTGGCTGTCACACAGACACCAGTTCTGGTTGTTCTACAGCAGTCCTGTGGAATGCTCCCTTCCTTGGTGAAAGTACTTAGAACTGGAGCAACAATGATGTAAGTATCTTCCATTTTTATGCAGTCAGAGCAGATAAGGATTGTGGAATCTCTGTCTGTAATCGTAAAACAGGCTATTGGCAGTTTGTCTGTCAAGTGTCTTCTCTAAGCTATTCTCCAAACAGAGTGCCTGATTCAGATCTTGGTGGATATGGTCCCCCCGTCACTTTCCTGAACGGTTTCACCGCCCGCCTACTTGGCATTACGCCTGCTCTATTTATATGTTGGCCGGTCTATGAATGCTGACGTTTCCACTAGAATTTGCATCCTGTGTCGATGGCATCATAGGCAAAAGTGGCTGTCATAGGGAGTCCAGCCAAGATGATGCCAGGCCAATCACAATGTGCCTTTCCATCGAGGAAACTGTGATGGGGACACCTCCAAACTTGAGTTGGCGGATTAGAATTAAATGAGGTAGGAAATTATGTTTTTTCTGTTTTCCACTTCTGTTTCAATCTTGAATCCCATTGTTCAGGTTCTTCCTTTGCTGATACTACTTGACCATGATGCTAATAAACTCTGTTGTCACTGGGATCAAAGGTAAGCTTCTTTTCACTTGTCTTACTATGAATCCTGTGTTAACATGTGCTTTGGCCTGGTGCATTTTCACATTGCTCTTACAATAAATTTTATTTTTATGTTTAATGCAACAGTGTTCATTTTGCAACTTATCAAGGTAAAATGAACACACCTATAATGACACTTATATAAAATATTTTTCGTGGTGGTTGTGAGTGTTGTGCTTGTGATCCTTGTGGGTTTACATACAATAGTGGGTGTATATTGTTTGTGTGCTATTTTATGTGGAAAAAAGGGGCATGACACATTACCTACAAATATTTTTGGAACAAACACAACGTAAATGTGTAGTGTCACAGTAATAAGTAGTTCTTACCTGTCTCCAAGCCACCAGGGACTTAATCCTCAGATATCCGCTGCTTTGACAACGCCAACAGGGAAATCTAAATAGGTGTGGTGCAAACCCGCCGGCCTGACGGGGATGAAGTACTGTTGGCCAGCAGTGGAGTCCTCCGCATTGACGGAGGTGCTCCGCCCACATGATCGAAGGCAGTCTGTTGATGCAGACGATGGCTCAGCAAGATCACATCTAAATACGGTGGACGGAACTCCGTCAGCTAGACAGTGTATTTGTAACCGCTGCCACAAAGGGACAACGGGAGGCCCGCCAAGATCTAAATCAAGCCCAGAGCCCTTGTGTAGAGTGATGCTCTTTGCAGCAGGGAAGTTTCCAGCTTGAAATACTCATACCAAAGGCCCAAAAAGGCATGATGTTCCCGCAACTGGCTTTTCTGCAGTCGCTCTGAACATTGATCAAGATGAAAACAAAAGGCTGGCTTCACATGGTACCCTTTTAAACCTACTATATAGTATAGGATGGGTCTCTCCAGTACAGTGCAAAAATGGTTCTCTTCTTTCCTTCAAAATACACCTCAGCGCATCCTAATCAACCACATCCTCTTTGATCAGTCACCAGTGTTGCTTGCTGTTCCCCAAGGTTCTACTTTCTCTCCTGCATTGCTTAACTTATACATGGAGTCCTCAAACAAATTCCTTAAACTCACTCACATCTCTTACCATATGTACATGGATGACACTAAACTTCACATAAAAATCGCATCTCCCGAAGACATGAATATCCTCAATAACATCTTGACTGAAATGCAACATTGGCTGACTCGTAATCACCTCAAACTCCATGCCCTTAAAACAGAATTCTCATTGATGTCACCACCCGCAATCGCCTCCTAGTATCAAAGACTGGCTCCCACATATTATTGCCTTGAAATTTACCCCACAGATCATTCTCTGCAAAATCCCTAGGTATTATCTTGGACAATGCCCACCCCATGCACAAGCACATCTGTGCCACCACCCGAGGAACCAACCTTCAATTGTATGCACTAAGAAAAATAAAACCATCCCTTTCCCTGGCAGACCTCAAAACAACGGTTCAAGCTCTTATATTATTATTTTTGTTTTTTTATACTATAGAAATTAGTCTGATAGCTCTATCCTATTGGGCCACTCAAAAATCACACTTGCACTGCTAAAAGCAGCAGCTAGGCTCATCACCGGATTTGAAAAAAGTCATCATATCACCCCTAACCTCCAAGCTCTGAAATGGCTACTCTATGAGGCTAGGAACCAACTTAAAATTGCATTTATGACCCATGAAGCACTGTACCACAATACTCCCTCTTACCTGACCCAGAAACTGACCCTGTCACTTGGAAACAGATCTTCCAGAGCGCAATCTCACTACTACTTGGACCCCAAAAATTCAACTAAAAGAAGACCTACAACAAATACTTCTCAGGAATTGCCCCCAAAATCTGGAACTCTTTCCCTCCCAAGATCAGAAGTAGCTCATACAATTCCTTTTTCAGGCAAGAAGCAAAAATTCTTCTATTCATAAATTCCTCTTACACTGAGGACATACCTCCTTCTCCTCACGAGGGTATTCTTCCTGTCGGCTTATAACTGCTTCCTGTTCTCGCCTTCACCCATATCCACAATGTCTTTTCCTGCATTGCCCAGCCATTTTCACTCAGCTCTGACACTCATCTGACCTTGCCTATACCAGTACCTATGATTGACCATGTGGTCCTATCTCCCCTCTCTTACCATTGGCTCTTTTCAATACTGGCCCCATGACTTACATCATGTTGTTGTGTAATGCTTTCTGTTCTGTATCATATCTTCACATCGTTTGACATCGGACTTGAACTCTGCTCCTGCCATTACTGTTGATTTTCTATAGGTTCTTCTCTCTCTTGCTCTTGTATATACTCCCCTCATGACTTATACCAGGTTTTGTATATTGCCTACCATTTCTTGAAACTACCCTCCTTGTTATTCTTGTAAAGCTCTGTATCACCCGAGTGGGTCTTGTTTGCGCTATATAAAACTCTAAAAATAAAATAAAACTCCAACTGAAAACCAATCAAAACTGTGGAATTATTCTAAGATTATGGTAATACCAATTCCTGCAGCAGTTTCTCATTTCTCACAGGACAATCAGATTGCTGCTCAGCATTGGTAATTAATTCTGCAAATGCTATACGTAACTATTTCCTATGAGCACCATCTCTCACCATACCAAGCTCTGTGTAAATTTGGCCTGTTAAGACTTCCATACCTGCTGTTTAACCGCATCGCTGCTGCGGCGATTTTTGCGCTGTGCGGCTATTTTCTAATTACCGCGATACATGACGAGCTCAGCTCGTCATCAGCACACGCCACCCGTGGGTGATGACGAGCTGAGCTCGTCATCAGCATCGAAGGGATTAAAAGAACCTGCTGTACAGCAGGCTAGCCAGAATGCCCAAATGGATGGGTAAAACTCTTTCTATGCTTAAGGCACTTTCTTTTTTGTTCAGAATTTTCGATTTTCACTATTCAATAGAATACTATTACTGTAATTTCGTTTGATTGAACATCAAGCTACTTATCGCTTGATTGTTTTGAACTGTGAATATTACTTCCTGTATCCCCATTATCTCAAGACCCAAACATTAAGTAATATGGGCAGCTTACAAAGATATTGGTGCACATATATAAATAAATAGCCTGGCTTTTGGGAATGCTTTGGACTAGCTTCTTCAACAACAATACCTCTTCCACCTCTGGACGCTCAGATTCTTCCTCACACTGGAGAGGTGGAGAAAGCATATAGAAGGTGAAGCAGCAATGGCTTGTGCGGACCATGGTTGGAGCCCTGAATGTTAGACCAAAACCGTATCTGCCCGAAAGTACCACTGTTACGTCAGAAATCCAGCAGCAGTGTCCTTACAATGGAGGTCCGTGTAGACCAAGAGGAATGCAGTTGCTTACTCTTGTTTGTTTAATAGTCTATCCATGCAATGACTTCCATGAGGTCATCTTTTTGGTGAAGAGCTGAGACTCAAGGTATAGCCCAAAGACCCATGAGCCAAAAGAACCAGATCACATGTAGCAAGAAAGGCATGTTTAGGCTGCAGCTGAGACGTGCACACCTGAAAACAGCATAGTTGCCCCCTACTAGGGAAGAGGATCCTACGCTGCAAAGGAGATCCAAACCTCCACCCTTGAAGAAATTCTAGGAATGGACAAACTGTGGATAGCTTATAGCTGTTGCGGAGCACGCATTTGTGAGTCCCAAAGATAGAGTCCATGCCTTTCATATTCTCAGACATTCCATGTTTCATCAGGGCTGGGGTCTGAACCATAGCTGGATAGATAGACCCTTGCTTCAGCTTCTTGTGACAAACTAGAGTTGGAGCCGGCCCCACATAAGACTGAAAATCGATAAAGGAATGGGGTCAAAGTCTGGAATAGACCTGCAAAATGGCAGAGATTCATTCGCAGTCCCCTGAGATGCAAGTCATTTGAATGCTTCAGCAAACATTCCAAGATTTACCCTCAACAGTTATTTGTTTTATACCAGCCTTTGGTGTGCAGTGCTACATGAAATACTTGGAGCATGGAATAGTGCAGGATGAGAATTTCCTATTGGTCGCACGACATAGTCTATACATACCCACTCAAGATCATAGAGATTTTACAGCAGCTAAACCATACCTCCAAACATGTTCAGCCATCTTTGGACAGCGCCACAATATAATCTCCAACCAAAGTTCATCCACAGGAACAGTGTCTTTAAGTTAAATGGTACTTGAAGTTAGGCCAGCTTCAGTTCACACAGGGCCACTGGAATTATGCGACAGGGGAGGACCAAATTATGTGTCAGAGTTGAATAAATTATGTGGCAGGAAAAGGCAAATTATGCAGTGTGATGTGGTGCATTTTGTTATGTTGTTTCTCAGATATGTTGTCACTTTCACGTGTTAACACTATTTGGGCAAATGTCTTACCTCATTAGTACCAGATTAAGTCCCATAAAACAGCAATAAGCAACAGAAAGGTGACCAAAAGGACCTTTTAGAGCATAACAACTCGTTTAAAGTTACTTTTGATCCTTTGGAGATTTTTTGTTTGTTATCTGGCGATTATGCAGTAGATGATGTTTTATGTGACAAATGTAGCAATCAATACTTGTGCAGAAGAGTCTGCAGTCACCAACTTGAACAAATCCACGGCCCTGATCTTTTGCAATCTTGTTCATCTATTGATTGGAGAGGACATAGGCTAACACACAAGACACGTACTGACATAATATTACAGGTATCACATATTTAAATGGTTTGTAATAGTTGGAAATGTACACCTCATACCTTATGTCAAGAAGATATATTGATCTAACTTGGACACAAAAAATCTATTTATTCCTGAATATAAATTAAATGGTGAGAACAACTTCAGTCACAATTGTGTTGGAAACGGCCAGTCTTTCAACGCTTCATGCGGCCACATTTCTTTCCAATTATAAATCTATACTACTATAATAAAGTAAGAACTTTCAGGCTTTGAGGCGGGTAAACTCGGGAACCACTGCGCCAATCTACACACCTGATACACCGTTGAAATCGTCAGGGTGTGTAGATGGTTATAGGCTATATAAATGTCCAAATAAAACGTTATTTACAATATTTATATTTTTTTTAAAAGTAGTCCCCCCCAAAGTAGCGCCGGCCGCGACGTGCGTGCTCAAGTCACCACGGGGAGGAGAGGCGTCTGAGGAGTGGCGGACATGGCGCGGGGGAGGAGCGGTGATGGTGAGGCCAGTGGCGGCGGGAGCAGCGGAGAGGCGGACATGGCACGGGGGAGGAGCGTCGGCGGACAGGTGGTGAGGAGCAGAGACGAGCGGTAAACTGAAGAGCGGCGGATCAGGTAAGCTTCCGGGGACAATGTCAGGGCAGGCGGGTGTCGGGCAGCGGTGAGGAGCAGAGAGGCGAGGAGCGGTAAACTGAGGAGCGGCGGATCAGGTAAGCCTCCGGGGACAATGTCGGGGCAGGCGGGTGTCGGGCCGGGCAGGGGACGGGGATCGGCTGAGGAAAGTTCACAAGATGCACAGATACTCCTGCTACCATTTGGGGTTACTGCAACACACTGTAGTATGTCGGGCCAGGCGGGGGACGAGATGTTGGGAAGCACAGATACTCCTGCTACCATCTGGAGTTACTGCAACACACTTTAATAATGAATAGATGCATGTGTGTCTTTATGGAGCACAGAGGCGAAAGTCAGAGTCTCAGGAGCATAACAATCACCACCTCATCTGTCTTCCCATTCACTGTCAGAATCTACTTGGTAGTAGACCCCACCACGAAGACAGGTAACCGCACCTTACACTGGGGCAGCCGGGGGTCGGGGCAGGGGGGGGACTGGGCGGGCGGGGACACGGGCTGCTGGGCAATGTCGGGGCAGGCGGGGGTAGGGGAAGCCTGAATGCTCCCGGACAAGGTCGGGACGGGCTGCTAGTACATAATATATCTTTAGACTCATTTTTAAGAAGCAAAAAGAAAATGAATAAGCCTTCATATTTTGATACCCAAATTGAAGAAGTCGCCAGGAGATTACGGAAAAGATGTTAAAATAGCAAGTACTGATCAACTATTTGAAGATATGGAACTCTATTAAAAGAAATACATTATTTCAGCCACATAAATAGGATCCAAACTTAACAGCACCAACAGTCACATGCATCATTGTTGCCTTTTACGATTTCTTAATTGCGATTTTTAAGGAATCGCAATTAAGAAATCGCAAAAGCCTATGCATGAAGGAATCGCAGAAAAATTAGCGATTTCTAAATATTCCTTAATTGTGACTCGCAAATTGCGACTCGCAATTAAGGAATACCTCCCCATTCATTCCTACGGGCCTAGAGGCCCATGGGAATGAATGGGAAGACATTCTCGATTTGCGATTCCCAATTAGCGAATCGCAAATTGAGAATGCGATTTCAATGGTGCAGGGGTGTCCAAAGGACACCCTATTGCACCCCTGAAATTAATCTGAGCACATATGTTGTGCACACACATGCCCTAAGGGCATGTGTGCGCACAACATGAAACTTTGAAAAATGCATAAAAGTGCATTTTTCAAAGTTTTTCGCAAATTACCATGAGGTTCAACCTCATGGTAATTTGCTCCCCCTAATTGCGAAATCGCTATTTTTAAAACTTTCATGCCTTGCATTTAAGGAATCGCAAAATGCGATCCCTTAAATGCAATCGCAATTGGAGGACCTTCACCCTTGATACATCCCAAAAGCTGATTTTGCGATTGCAAATGGCTGATTTTTGCGATTCGCACCGCTTGCGATCGCAAAAAGCTTTGATGCATTTGCCTGTAAGCATCTTGCGTAAGGGTACACCAGATTCTAACATCATTACAGTTTAGAAAATCAAACCATCAGAAACATACTTCCATAGAACATGGAAAACTGATACAGACTAACAATCCCATCACAAGACAATAGGGTGAAAATGACATTTCCGTTGCATACACAAGAGCAAAAAAAAAATACACGTTTACTAATATGATCACAGCCTTCTTTGCTTGAAAAATTGGAGTGAATATAAATACATATTTCAATGTCAAAATGAACCAACCGTAAACAATCAAGAAAATAATGGTTAGCTAGTCTCACAGGAAAGTGGGTACTAGGTAGTGTCCCTTTGTGTTACAATAGTTGGTCTGAGTGCCAACTAGGTCCTTCTTAAGGGCTGAGGAAGTTCACACACGTATTGGACCTATCATGAATTATGTGCATGTATACTGTGTTGAGATCTCGTGCATGTGACATTTTCCCTGACCTTGCAGGCAACTGGCACCATAAAACATTCGAATCGGCGTACCTACCTTGGAGCTTGTACATGTTCACAAGGGATGGGGAAAGAGGATTCTAAACCAAGAAGGAAAAAGAAGCAGTAGTGCATTTGTTTTAGCAAAATAAATGACGAAAGATTGCAGGAGGAAATGCGGGCAGATTTAAAAATCTCTTAAATTGCTTTGGTTTGTTGTGTCGCCTGCAGAACACTCTCTTTATTTGCACAGAATAATAGCAATACAGCAGTCCGTCTCCTGAGGGCGTGGAGAGGATTACTCTTCTGTGGAGCACACGTTTGCAGTTCACATTACAATGTTTACACAACAGATTTTGTGGGGAAGACAATGGATAGGACACGCGCCGCATTCTGTATCAGACACCCTTTGCCAGAAGGACAATCTGTTAAACAATTGCTTGTTTTCTGCACCATTACTCTCCGTTCTACCATGTAATTTAAGACTAATTACATAGCATTATACTAATCTACCTCTGCTCTTAATTATTATCTGCTGCACCCTTAATGCATTCTGCCTCCTGGCACAAAAAGCTTCCTTGGGAGGAGGGTGGCCTCCGTTCAACTTTATTACCGACTGTTTTCATGTTTACAGCTATTTTACCCTTATTTTATTCAGGAGCGTAGCTTTCACTGGCGCAGCAGGTGAAGTGGCACCGGGCTCATGGGTCTGAGGATCCCACGGTACTCCAATCTTCTCATTCTTTAAGCGCCATGAGTTACTGGGACCCTTGCCTTCATTTGGGTCAATTACATCCTTACTTGTCACTGCGTAAATCAATTTTTTCCGTTTCGACCTTATCATTCTTTTCTGTACATCTGCCTCGGGCCACACCTAAAGCATTATGGTTATTTTCATTCACAGCTTACAACAAAGTAGAACTATGCAGGCTCATAACTATATAACTGCAAGTGCATTCAGTACAAAAAATACTTTTCGAATGAGGAGATTATCGTGAGCATATACATTTTAAAGGTAATAATTTTAAGGGTAAAACTAGGAGGGACAAGAGGACGTTTTAAAGGGCATATTTTCAAGGGTAAATCTAGAGGTGGGCGCGCAAACAATGTACATCAACAATGGAGAATCCAGAATCCAGAATCTAAAGGCAAGCCATATAAAGAACTATCATACAAATCAAGCAACAAAAGGTATGAAAAACGAAGTAATTTAAAAACTAGTGTCTTTTTTTTAACATTTGTCTTCATTTTAGTACCAACAGGTATTTTACTGCATTGAGTAACACCTATTAATTACTTTGAAACATGAACTTGTAATGGGTGAGAATAAATGCTACACAGAAATCCCCCACGTCACTGTCATGAAGACACCTATAGAAAATTCACAATTCAGTGTGTCATGTGAACAGTATGCATAGTAAATTGTGTCATTATATATGAAGCAGAATTATAATGCTGCAAACCACATATTACTATTAGCATTCAAATTTTATCACTTCTAGGTTGCTTCAAATTTTGCAATCAGGGAATAAGAGGCAGGGAAAATGAATGGCTGGCGATCACTCACAAGAGTTGAAGCCTAGCTTTGAGCCAGCAATTAAGCCTCTCGAAAATATTGTATCTTACATCCAAGCAATGGCAAAGAAAACAGTTTTCTTCAGAACTATATTTCAATGAATACATTAGCACAATGCATTCAGTATTGATGACCTGTGAAGTGCCCAAGTCAGATAATAAATCAATCTGGCCGCTTCAAATGTTTTTTTTACTCAGAGCTAGTTAGGCAAATAGAACGTGATTCAATATCAAAAGGGGTCAGATTACCAAAGAAAATAAATCATATTTTGAACATGAGTTTTGAGACAACTAGAAAAGTCTGTAAAATAAAAATGCATCTATGTAGTTCTTCAGAGCACTAAGTTAAGTGTTTAAGGACATTGCAGGTAATTTATGAGTAAATGTTTGTGTCTGTCCCTAATTTAACAGGCACAACTATTTCAGTTGTAGCCCGGCCCTAGAAAGAAGGCATTAAAATAGATAGGAAAATTAATATTGTGCTGTTCCTGAATGATCTAAAATTTAGCAATATATAAAGGACAGTAGGCTACAGAGTCAAAGAGATGGGAATCCATTTCTTTGGAATGTAATGCCCTCACACACCCAGTGTGTTAACGTGGCCCCCCCAAGTGAAGAGGGTCTCCCTGTAATAAGAGGGGACTAGCTTCGGTGATGTTACTTCCTGTTGTGACGCCACTTCCTGTGACACCACCTAACTTGAAGCGTTCCCCCACTTCTTATTTTAGGACTTGTGGCCTGATCGGGCTGCTCCTCGTCTGGCTGGCGCTGCAATGCCTGACGGGCTCCCGATGAGGGGGCACTTTGGCAGGGATCTTTTTCCAAATGGCCGTTTGGTGCCGTGGGGGTGAGAGATTTAGTGAGTATAGATGAATAAGTGGTGTGTGATGTTTATGTGAGTTAAAATAGATAGGCCACAAAAGAGATGACAAGGTTCAAGAGAGTTTATTCACAGGTTACATTATTTCAAAGGTCTGCTCCCATACGGATAAATGTTCACACATTTGTATTGCATTTAAGATGCACTTTCAGTGGATGAATTACATTTTGGAATTAATGTATGCACATGTATAGTACATTTGCAAGATGGCCATAACTGGACACAGCATATTGTTATCAGTATTGCGTTAAAGAGGGAGTCATGCCCAGGATGTTAGGCTTAGCTAGACATTCCCTTAAGACCAAGGGCCAAGACATAATCAATGGTTTAACTTGAGCTGTGCCCAACGCATCCATATATTTATTTGCTGTTTTATATAGCGTAAAGCAGAGGTAAGGTATCAAAAGTAGCAGATCACTTTGCAAAACTCAATTAACAGTGAACATAAATACATAGAGGTGGGAGGTGCAAAAGTCCTTACAGCGATAAAACAAATAGGGGTAAACGTTCTGCTAAGGTATGGACGTTTTAGAAGCGTGATGGAGAAACATAGAATGAGAGCATGGTAGAAGTGTGCTATCCTCAAAAAGTACATTTTCCTTGTAATCTTTCCTCTGCTTTGTGGACAACCGCCTAGAGGCGAGAGGAAAAGTGTCAATCAAACCTAGAGTAACAATGGAAGAAAACGCTCTTAAGTTCTTTGTTGAAGCTGGAGGGAGGGTGGATAGTTTTAAGAGATGGCAGAACAGAGCCCCAGAAGGATTGTTTCCGAGTACAGGATTTTGTTTGAAGAGATGGTATCAATCTTAAGACAGTATGATCGACTGAATTTACAGGCTCCTCCTAAAATGATGAGTTTGAGGGCCAAGCAGTTTGGAGACCTTCTGTGCAGAGCCTTCTGGATGATACATGCTAGTTTACATTGGTTCTGGCTGCTTTTAGGGAGACAATTGAGGATGATGAATATAGGGGAGAAGTGATCATATCTTTTGGAAACTGTAACCACAAGGATGCTGAATTGAGTGCTGCACTTAGCGGTGCCAGGTATACTTTGGGTATGCCAGTTAGAAGGCTGTTACCATAGACAGGTTTTGTGAGCACAAGAAATTAGGAAATAGCCTGGGAATGTTTTGCTGGAAAAGGGGTTTGATTTTCTGTTAGAATACGATTCAGTGTTGCGCACTCCTTGAATTGATGTGTGCATGAAGGTTTACGTCCTAGTGCAGGTGAAGCTCATGCCCAGGGTTTTGTTGTTTCAACAATGGTTGGTTTACATTCTACAGATTTATTGCATCAAACCAAAATTGTTTAGGAGTGTTACTGTGTTGAAGAGACTTCATAAGGATTTACATCTTCAGCGGGTTCAGTTTAAGGTGATGTTGTGTTGCCAGAATTATAGCTCCTTTATTATTTTTCCAAGGTGAGTAATATTACAAGGAGAGGAAACCTTTAGGTATAATTGCATATTGTCAGCATATAAGTGGAATGAAATGTTTGACTTACTGAGGAGAGTGGCTATGGGTTCCAGGTATAAGTTGAAAAGAGTGGTAGCGAGCGGCGTGGTCTGGTCACGAGCAGGAATGGCCGTTTGACTTTTGAGCTCTGCTGCAAGACTGGCCCAGGACGACGACAGCAGCATTTAAGGCTTGGCGGGGGGTTGCTAAACTGTCCCTCCACCTTACCCACAACTCCCGATAGTCATCTCTGGCTTCCCAGTGGCTGATGCAACCATAGGCCTACCCTGATCCTGCCGGCACCCAGTGGGGCTGCTGGGCCTGGAGGTTGGAGTGAATCCTCGGCCCTCAGCACAGCAGCATCGCTCCTTCTGCTGGATCGGTTCACAGCTGCCGGGGGCCCTCCCCTACCCGAGGGCTTGACCCATGTCAGAGGTGACCTGTTGGGCCGGTGAAGGAGTGTGGCTCAATAGTTAGAGCGGCAGACCCTGATGCAAAGGTCTGGCCCGGGACCAGGGTTCAATTTCCGACGCGGCAGGGTCTTGGGCTCATTTGTCTGCGGACTCGATAATTCTCGCCTCGGCGCCTACTCTAATCATGGGGTCCCACGCTGCAACTCTGGGCAATAGCTTGCTTAATCTCTACAACTGCCCCTACAGCACTGGGATGCCTGGCTTCTCCTTGGGGGTGCCCAGGAGGAGTGTTATGTTGTCCCTTTAAGAATTCTTGGAATGGCTACCCTATGTTCTATTGTATCCTAGTTTCCTGCCCTAGCAACTGTGGTAGTTGCTGAAGAAGAAGTCCTGTGTAGGATGTTACCTACCTTGCTCCTGTGTTTCTTTTAATAAACTACACTTTTCTTATTAATCCTGTGTAGTCAACTTTACAAGGAGCCTCTCACAGGGAGAGCCAGGAAGGGTTCCACAGCATTATACAGCGCTGGGACGCCACGGTGATGGGCAGCTGTGTGCTTTACAAGTATCTTACATTTACATGTACATTAGAGCTGCCACACTGCTCCGCGGCTCTGCAACTCTGCCCTGCCCTCCATTGCCACAGCGATGGCAGTGGCCCTGTTTTTTTATTTGGGAAGCTCTGGGGTACACAAGGAGAGGCCCATCGGTGTCTAAACTGTCCGCATCACCACAGCCTGCAGGCCTGTGCTGCCCGGCCCAGGATTGCTGCGGTCGGCGGCAGCGCATTGTAGGAAGGTGGGGCGGGGCCTAACAACCAGCCCCGGCCTCACTTACTCACTCTATTTTCCCAGAACCTGCTACTATATCATGGTTGGCGGCCCAATATGTTTGGACTTTGCTGCCGAAGGACCTTAGGGCTGAAGAGGAGCCTGGGCACACAACATTGCGGCCCTTCTGACAGGAGTCACTCCGTACCATCTCGGACGGCAGGGATGATGTTTACCTTAAGGCGGGGGCCCAACAATCACCCAGCTGCCCACCCCACTCACTATAATCAATGCCAGGCCCGACCTTTGAGGCACTGATAACCTTAAGGACTGAAGAGGAGCCTGGGTCTGCACTGTGGCCCCTCTGACGCGAGTTGACCTTGCCTCACCAGTTGCCACCAGAGCCTGCTCGGTCCCCTGTGCCTACTGGCCACACCGTCAACCTTTAGGGGTTAGACCTTCAGACGACCATGCAGCCCAGGATTGTGGGGCTGCAGCAACCCCACCCTGTTCTATCTGTGCAGGGCACCTTCACTATGGCATCACTTAGTGCCTACTGTGGTCCTTACCACCCCGCTTGATGTGAGTGGCCTCCTGGCCTTCTTTTCCTGGCTCCTGATGCTCCTCGGACTTTCCACCACTCCTCCTCATTACCTGCTGCAAGGAAGGCAGTACATCATGCCTGGGAGCTTTTGGGACAACTGTATACCCAACATTTCTACTCGACTCGCTTCCCTGCCAGAAATGTGGCTGTCCGCGGTTAGTGTTGTGACAAGAGGCCGGCCTACAGGGACAGAGCAATGCTACACCTGGTCGGGCAGCCAGTTTCTCGAGCCAATGTGGGGAGGTGTTGGGAGATGCCTTGGGTGTGCGAGCGTGTGCGGGGACCGTCTCAGCCTTGTGGTTGTGTGTCCCCGCAATTGGTGGCTGGCCTCGTCGGCGTTGTTGCGTCTTCTTTGTTCCCAGCGGGACATGCTCCGTCCACATCGCGCTGTAGCTAGAGCTAGGCCTGGTTTGCACATTGCTAAGTTAGCCTGGCTTAGTAGAAGCCTAAATGCCCTTTTACCTTTTGCTGCTTTATGCACACAACACTGCATATAGCTGTTTTTGTAAGTTAGGCTAAGCGAATGTCTTCACAATAGAAAAGCTTGTTTTCGACATCCCTAGACTTACTTCGTGACCCTAGTCTGCACAGTGAGTGCCGAAGCCGTCAAGGTTATCATAACAAGGTAGCTGTTGTTCGAACTGATCGGCTAACGTTTTTAGACACAACAAATGGCAGCTGCGAGCAAACTGAGATTCTGGGGCCTTTATTATGGCACAGTAGCCATGATTTCACACACTTTGAAGATTTTCTGTTTCCAGGGATGCAGAGAGCTTTTGTTGAGCCTGATGTGATTCACTCTTGCTAAGCTGAGAGGTAATGTGGTCCCCCGTACAAGCCTAAAAGACCTTCTTTAGTTTATAAAACATAGTTCCTAGATAGGGAGGATGTAATACCTAGGTGCTATAAGACCTATTTTCAGCATCATTGTAAGATGCTTTCTCCCTTTGTATTTTATGGAATTGTAACAATGCTGATCATATTATTTCTAATCATATGTCTGCTCATGTTGGCAAAGATACTGCACCTGAGAGCACGTTGTTAAAATAAATATTTTAACCTTACCTGTGTCTCTTATTTACTCCTGTAGTGGACTGGTATGAGAGTATAACAAAAGAGTGTTCTCCCTTCCCACCATTCCTGAGTTTGTCCTAAGTCGCATTTTCTAGGTTGTATAATCATTAGTTACATTGCTATAGGACAAAGAGCTAATGTGACACTGATGCTAGCTGGTTGGGATTTTCTAGGTACTGAGGTGAGTTTCTGGTACACCACAATTCACTGATGTCCTGGGTCTCTGTGCACAGTTCTGTGTAGGAGCAGGATCCTTGCAACATGGCGCACCTAACGTAGTGGTCTTATGGTGAGACTCTCGAGTAGTGCTTGTATCAGTCCATGACCCCCTCACTATTGTTTCCGGTTGACAGTGGTGACGGATAAACCTACCTATAGTTAAATAGGTATTTTCAAGCTTGATGTTTTAAAAAGGTTTCTATTGGATTACTACCCAGTTGTGATACATGTTATTGCATTGTACTTAGCTCTTTCTTTGTCGTTATGGCTGCCGTTGATATCTGAGTTCATAGTCGTTTGGCTATGTGCAATCATTTGCAGGATTTCAACGTCTCCTTGGAAGGCATGGCAGTGCTTTTTGTTGTATCTGCGGACTCAGCTTACCAATTTGAGCTGTTTTACTCATGGGTTACGTTTCCTGCAGTTGATGCTGGTACTAATGTGTTTCATTCTTACACTCCGACTGTCGTGCCTGCGGAGAACGCTCCATATAGAACGCAGGAAGTTCCGATTTCTGCTTGGCAGCACGCCGTTTGGTTTAATGGCGCCCTCCCCACACTTTAACAACGTCCAGAATGGGACCGTTGTCAATTCCAGGCGCTTCTTGGCCTATTTTAGCTGGTTTTACCCTGCACCCTGCTGTGACACGAGCTAGAGCTGTTGAATTAAGGCCCCTTTATGCCTATGCAGTAGCAGTAATTAGGGGTCTGGTTCATTATAATTCCTGCAACCTCCCGTGTGGGGCCCCTGGAGGTGCAGCGCATCCAGTTGGACCAAATGGGCTGAAGCTTAGTCCCATTATGGTTAATGCAGTTATGGGCAAGCGTCCCCAAGATAAGCATGAGATGCCTTTCTGGATTGCCGAGAAATTTGACCAACTGGAGGCAGTTTTTCCTAATAACACTCCAGTGGAGAAACACAGGATCCTTACTATAAGTTTTCAGAAAGACTTAGTGCTGGACGTAAATCACATGGGGTGTGATTTCTGCCGCAGTCTATACTAGGTGCTTCGGCACACTGTCAATGGCTGTCCTACCCTCCGTCATTAAACACGTTCAAGATGAACACGGACCGGTGGCGGCTGTTGAGTTGGGAATGCGCCTCGTGGGAGTCTTTGACATGGTTCGCGAAATCGTCCTTGCTAATGTTAAGGGAGATGCAGTAAGTTTTCAGGTGTCTAATGCTTTTCGCGATGTTCCCGAAGCTGAGAAACCCCGTCAGTTACCGAGAATTATTACGGAGGCTTATAAGACCATTGGCGGTAATAATTTGGGTATTAAGCCTTTTGCTAAAAAACAAGCACAGAAGCAAACTCAGTCGGCAAATTCTGATAAAGATGATCGACAGAAAGTTCCGAAAGAAAATTTGGAGTAAGAATAAAAAACAGGGGAAACAGCAACAGCAACAGGGGTCCCATCCTGCTTCTCCAATACCTGCCCCTACTGAGCGTACATATGAATTGCCCGACTGCACTACGATTAAGTCACCTGATAGATTACAGGTTCCTGATGAATGTCCTCCTCTCTCTTTGCAGAAAACATTGGTCTCACCCACCGGTGGAAGAGGCAGCGGCAAGGTGCCCAACAGAGCCGTGAACAGCCTCGCAAGGGTGACGGAAAAGGAAAGCAGGACGAGTCACCACATCGAAGGCCCTAGTTTCAGAAGAAGAAAGTTGCTGCTTGAACAGCGAGATATGCCACAGATAGTGAGAATGCAGCTTCGGAATCTGACATGGGTGCTGACGGTGTTGGACAGCGTGGCGGAGATTACCATAGTGCGAGAGGCACTGCATCCACTACTGAAAATGACAGCGACTGACACCTTCGTTGTAGTAGAGACAGCTGATACTAGAGTGGCTCCCCCTTACAGGCATTTTGAAATTGAAGGTGAAATACAACGTACTGTAAAAGGTTTTTTGGGGGAAAATCTTACTACTCCATATGACATTTTGTTGGCGGAGGTCAACTGGCCCCCACCGTTTGTCTTGGCTGCTCCACAAGGAGAGGAGTTAATCGTCCCTAGTTTCGCGCACACAGTGCTTAAGGAGCAGGCCATGCATTTTGCAGAAGATTGGGCTAAGGCGCTTGCGCCAGCTTTATACCGTACTCACTGTGGGTGGGACACATTTTTCCCCAGACATGAGATTCCCTTATGTTCTATGTCACAGCCTCAATCCCAATACCCCTTGCGACGTGAAGCGAAAGCTCCTGTGGCTGAAATCCTTGAACAATTGGAATATCAAGGTGTAATTGAAACGTGTGTGCCTCCGATGAATAACCCTCTTTTTACTGTAACTAAGCCTGATGGCTCATACCGATTGGTCCTGGATTACCGCCACTTAAACTTCCATTACGTGTACGGTACAGAATACTCACAGTTCTGCTCTTGTGGATAGTCTTGTGCGCAAACGTTCAAAACCACACTTGACATATCCAACTGTTTTTTTGCCCACAATCTGTCCCCTATTAGTGGTCAATGGACAGCTTTCACCAGTGGTGGCAAATAACGCCAATTTCGTTTGGCAATGGGCTACAAAACCAGTCCAGGCGTCTTTGCCGCCCACATTGTCTCTCTTTTGGAGGGACTCGACGCAGATGCATGTTCGTATGTGGATGACATCTATCTCACAGACAACAAATTATGGCCGCATCTGTGCCGGGTTGACCGCATAATTTGCAGTTTTGCGGATTTTGGCTATAAATTCAACTTTGCAAAATATCATATTGCAGAGTACACAGTGTTGTTCCTGGGCTATAAGTTCAACAATGAAGGCCGAGGCTTGGCTCCTCTGCGTGCTCCCACAACACTGAAAAAACTACAATCTTCACTGGGCTTTTTAAATTTCGGGCATACTTACATTCCCGATTATGCCCAGCGTATCAAGCCTCTTTACGCTCTGATACAACCAACTTTCTCAAAATCGTGCTGGCAGCCTGAACATTCAGCCTTCTTGCAATCTTTGCAGACAGATCTTCTAGAATCTAAATTCTTGTTGACCCGTAATAACCACACCAACCTGATGATAAGAATCGTGCCAGGGGTGGGGGGTTTCACGTACCTCACTTTTAATGAGGGTGACACAGTCCCTATCGCTTACAAGTCACACTTGTACACTTCGGCTGAGTTGCAGTTTTCCACTGTGAAAAAAGTTTTGACAGCAGTGCAAATGGTGATTCTTAAGGAACGTACACTGACGCAGGGAAAACACTCCGCATCATGCCTTGGAGGCAGCGACAAAAGCCTGTGCACCGAATTCAAAGGCTTTGCACCTACTGTAGATACATCTCCGGATGTAACATTCATTTTCGATTCCTCACTACAGACTCAAGAGTTTTTGCAGTATGAATTAGTTCATCCTCTGACCATGCGGCCAATTGAGGATTACCATTTTATCACAGTAGTGCGCAAGCGGCTACGGGTTCAAAGCACGCATATTTTTTTGACCTGCGCAATAGTGGTCGGTACTATGTTCGATGGTGAATTTAAGTCCACTGTCGTGCATACACAGACATTGGGGGACTGTACCGCCCAATTGGCAGAGCTTCGTGCTCTGATGCTTGCATTGAGTACGCAGATCCTGGTGTGACTACTCTGACTGTACGTGACTCTTACTACTGTGTTCAATCATACAATGACAATTTATCCTTTTGGACTCAAAATGACTATCGTGACTCCAAGGGTCGCACAATAAAACGTAAAATGACCTGGGTTAGAGTGGCTGAGCTTAAAGAAAGGCTCCCACTCGTCTTTGTAATTCATACTCTGGGTCACCAGCATGTTGGAGTTCACGCTGTTGGCAATAGTCTTGTCGATGAAGCCGCCAAGACAGCAGTTACAGCATATTCAGTAGCGGCAGTTACACTTTCCAAAAGTAAGATTGATGATGACATCTAGGCAGCTATTGCCGCAGCAGAGAAGTGAGGTAATTACCTGAAAGGTTACCCTTCTAAATACTCTTATCATTTAAGCCTGATAGATTTCCTTATGTGAGAATTAACGACGTTGGTGACAGGCTGATTCCCAACGCGGACTGCAGACAAGCTTTGATTACAGTGACCCACGAGGGCATATATCTCTCCTGCAACAGCGTTACTGGTGGTGCGGATTATATAAACAGATGGGTGATTATGTCCTTCCTTGTGACATTTGCCAGCAGGTTAAACCTTCTACTGCTGCACGCCCGCCCCAGACACAGTTTTACATATCTAATAAACCACTTGCGTGTGTTCATTTAGATCACTGCAGTTCTTTATCCACTGATACTGCGTATAAGTACATCTTAGTTGCAGTTGATTCATGCACACGCTTTGTGTGGTTGTGGCCACATCGCAGTTCTGATTCTCGTACTGTCGTAAGGGATTTGCGTGTCTTTGTGGGAATTTTTGCATGTGGTACCTTCTATTGGGACCAGGATCGAGCGCTTGCCTCTAAGGCATACAATGCTGCCATGCGTTCACTGGTGGTCCAAGTCAAATTTTCATCTCAATTTCGGCCTGAGGGCAATAGTGTTGTGGAGCGGATGAACCGTCACTTAAAGCAATCCTTGACAGCTAGGGTTTTAGGTACAAGTCTGAACTGGCTAGCACACCTCAATAGAGTACAGGGTGCACTTAATAATCTCCCTAGAAGGTCTCTGGGTGGGCGGACCCCATACGAAATGCTCTTTGGCATCAAAATGTTTGTTTCGGACCTTGAGGATCTAGACATGGCAGCTTCGGCCACATCCTTTAACGTAGATGAACATTCTGCGTGTGTTCATTTAGATCACTGCAGTTCTTTATCCGCTGATACTGCGTATAAGTACATCTTAGTTGCAGTTGATTCATGCACACGCTTTGTATGGTTGTGGCCACATCGCAGTTCTGATTCTCGTACTGTCGTAAGGGATTTGCGTGTCTTTGTGGGAATTTTTGCATGTGGTACCTTCTATTCGGACCAGGATCCAGAGCTTGCCTCTAAGGCATACAATGCTGCCATGCGTTCATTGGGGGTCCAAGTCAAATTTTCATCTCAATTTCGGCCTGAGGGCAATAGTGTTGTGGAGCGGATGAACCGTCACTTAAAGCAATCCTTGACAGCTAGGGTTTTAGGTACAAGTCGGAACTGGCTTGCACACCTCAATAGAGTACAGCGTGCACTTAACAATCTCCCTAGAAGGTCTCTGGGTGGGCGGACCCCATACGAAATGCTCTTTGGCATCAAAATGTTTGTTCCGGACCTTGAGGATCTAGACATGGCAGCTTCGGCCACATCCTTTGACATAGATGAACATTCTGATGTTTTACAGAAAATACAAAAGTCCATCATGTTTTTCATTTGACACTGGCTCTACCACATCGAAGTCCCCTTCAAAAGTTTCAATTTTTGCTGCTTCGTTCAAAAAAGATTTTTTAATTCCCCTTCTGACTTACATTTGGCTGATGCTTTTTTCAATTGTTTTTGTTCATGTCCATTGGATTTGTGGTGTATTTTTTCTGTCTTGTAAATGGACACTATGAGAAAGAAAGAAATACAATTAGACTAATTGATGGAACTTTGGCACCCCACTACTCTTCGCACAGAATGAAGAGGGACCAGACTTTCGTGATTATCACTGCTTGGCCTGTCCTAGATGGGATAGAATGGGATTCTGTACAATGTCAAATCCACGGACCCACAAAGGTTATGTCCCTAATGTACTTCATGTTTCCATAGGGGATGCAGTAAAACAAAATATACGCTCTGATGATTGGGATGTCCAGGCCGTAAAGGCTCTATTTTCTGATTTGAAATATTATGCTGCCTTTGATGCTGAAGATTTGTATCTAGATTCTGCTAATTATGCCGATATACTCTGTTATCAGCATTATGGAAATCACTTTCTACACAAAGTAAACATGTTTAGAAATGTTAATTACACTCAATGGGAACATTGTCCCGCACCTGTTGAAGGCAGCTCTAAAACTCTTTAAAATAAGTTTTCCTATTTTGGTGATTTTAATCAATCCAACACTGATACATTTTATTTTAGGCTGACTGAGAAGTCCTCTTCCAAGGTTAGACTTACCCACACAAAATTACTGTATTCAAAGTTCTTTAGTGACCAGTTGGCTGTAGGGGGCTATGAGCTGTGGAAAGATACCATTGATCTTAAATCTGTTTGGGGTTCTGAAAGTTGACAAGTGCAAGGCACCAAAGCTTTGCATCGTGCATGCCTTATCGCGAACCATATGTTGTTTCTGAATGCTACTATTTCTCAAACCACCTGCTTTGGATTGGCAACATCTAAACAATGAAATGCTCCTTCATTTCCTGATTTGGGTGAGTACCCACAATGGAATAATTACACTAGTGCTCCCCTAATGATTTACAGACCCTGGTGCAAAACTCCTCTTTTAATGTTTCCTGCATTAATCCTGAAGGCTGGTTGCTGTGGCAAAAAAGTGCAGATTCCTGCCAGCTCCGTTTTCTAGGTCTGAACCCTGGCTATACAGAGGTTAGAATAGATCCCCAATTTGAGAATTAACATTCAGTCACCACCTATTCTGTAGGCAAGTTGTGTCAGAGTTGGCTCAAACACTCTACCTTAGCGTCAGTGAAATTGCATTTATCCAAATTAACTGACGCAGTTGATTTAAATGACTTTGGAAAAGGTCCTGCATAGGGCAGGTCCAAAAGATGGATCTATGCAGTTTACAACGAAGTTTGGTAGCTGTCCCAAATTAAAGCTGCTTCTAGGTTGAGAGCTATTGATCAAGCTAATTTAGAGAAATTGCTTACAGTTGTAGATAATAGCATTAACACACCTTCTTCCAGAATTTATAAATTAGATAATATTGTTTCTTCTGTTGTTGATATTGTGCAAGATGAAGTCTCAGTTTTGTACCATGGTCAAAATCAATTGCGTTCTATTATGCAGTTTGCATGGACTTTACAAACGTTAAAGCCTGGGAAGGTGCTTTGGGATTACATGAACGCTTCTTCATTATTTTTGCCATTTAATCTGACTGTTAAACAACAATTTATGTCAATGAAAGATGCTACGTTTTCACTTTTGCATATTGAAAAGTAAGAACCCATACCATTTTCTGTGTCTGAATCCAATTTAGTGGTGTGGCTTATTCACGGGTTAATAAAGCTACCTTTTCTGCTGTTTAAATTTGAAGCCTGCATGAAGCACTATGTCATAGGCAAATATGAGCCATTAGGTAGCGCATATCTTCATGAAGTTTGGTCTCTTCTGTTCACCTATAGGTGTCTGAGGGAGGGAAAAGAAGTTTATTTAAAAGGTGAAGACTGCAGGTCCACTCCCGATCATTCATTAGTCTGTAGGAATTTGCAGTTGCACAGTTCGTGTAATATGACAGCACCGAATCTGGCGTGTGTTTTGAAAGGCATCCCACCTTGGCTCTTACACGTACTTTCACGTTGTTATCAAACAGTAGTTATTTGTCATTAAATAATGAAGATTGCTGTGGTATGCTTGCGGGAATTCCCTACATTGTAACTGTTTCCCAACGTGTTGTCTGTTGTAAGAATGTGCTGTTTCCTCCTCCACATGGGAGGCTCAATGTATCCATCTAGCCTTCTATTCCGACCTTGAAAGCAGAGTTCAACAAGATGAGTCGAATAAGGGCTCTTTTGTCCCAGAAAGTGGTCGCCCTTACATCTGCGCGTGAAACATTCGTCCTTCACGTTCCTAACACTCATACTGAGGTACATGCCTTGTTAAATGCCAATCTGCCCCTGCATTTCAGTGCTTTGCTTCACACAATATTCAATGCCTCTTCCACCTTGGGCTTAAAAAACTTTTTTAAAGTAGTAAGTTCTGGCCTTGTGACCTCGTTCCAAACCAGGGGTCTCCAACCTGTCGATCGCGAGCTACCAGTAGTTCGCTGACATCCTGTCTGTAGCTCGAGACTCAATGCTCACTTTTGTACCCTGTCATGGTCTTTTTGTATATTTGTAGGCCTTTTTAGCCTCGTATGTGTTCCTGCCTGCTGTCTTGCTAACCAACTGCTCCCATTGGCTATTGAGCTTTAGCTGCGGAGGGGTGAGGCGAAGCAAGTGATTCTGGCCCGGCATGAGCAGTGTTAAACTGCCCATGTGGAACCACGACACCTGCCTGTGCTGCCAAGCACCGCACTTTGATCCTGCATGACTTGTGTGACCCGAGCAGCAGCCTCGGAGGCACAACCAGACTGCCAGCCTCAGGTTTGTGGAAGAGAGCAATATTTTTTGTTAGAAATAATGCTTGTGAAAAGCTTTATTCCGGGCACCAAAATGCAAAGATACTTTATTTTGTCAGACAAAATCTGTTTGAAACACTGATTTAATTTAACATTAAGTTGAAGCAGCGTCTTACAGGGATCTTTCCTTTTTGAATAAAGTGCATTGCAAGTTGTTTCTGGCGACCAACAGGAGACAGGAATATCATTTTACATTTCTTTTCATTACATTTCAATGGAATAATGAGAGAAACGTAAGTTCCTGGATCCGATTTATGCATAGGGACAACTTGCAGGAGGTACTTTATTTATTTTTTAAGAACCCCTGTAAAACGCTGCTTCAATTTAATTAAATAACTGGAGATATTTAAAATGAAGTGTTCATTTTACCGCATAATGAACATAAGGCTTAACACAGCATTTTAAAATAAGAAGTACCTCACTCATACAGTGGCTGTATTTTTTTAGTTGCAAATACAGCTAATAAACAGGGTAAGCTGAGACATGAGTCAAACAGTGAAAGCTGAGACATGAGCCAAGCTAAGGTGTAGAACCCCTTCTTTGCGCAAACATACATTTGCAAATATTGCAAAAAGTGACACAGAAGTCATACAAAAATGCCAACTTTTAAAAAACAAATCAACTTTTATTTCTCCAACATGTAGAACCACTTAATAAGAACATCAAATGATTTCAGTGCCTTAAGAGGCATTTTTAGAAGTGATTATTTTTTAACCTTGAAACATTCATGGTCTCCCACTATCCATGATGATAATGCTATTTTAATGAAGTTAGAGTAAGAGGCAAGCTCTGTTCCATACATCCTGCATAGGTTATAACTAAGTGGAGCGTAATGAGTTAGTCAGGAGAGATGTTTGTATAGTGCACACCCTAAATTCAAGCATAGCAAGGTGCCATCAGGCCTGAAAAAAAGAAAAAGAAGGCATGGTGTAACAAAATATTTGTATTGCAGCATTTATAAAGCAAGTACTACCCTTTTGTGGGGCACTGAATCTCTCACCTCATGCTCTGCAAGCTAGGCCATGTAAGCTATGTGATTGGAATGGATTTGTCATTGTTTTATGAACCTATATTGGACATGTTTCCATGTCATTTTTAATGACCACTGAGGTGCATTTACTGTGTTATGGGTCATAGTAGTGTGGTGGATGACAAGTTATGAGAGACATATGTGCAGTTTGTTTTCTGTATGCTGGTAGCTTTGTACAGCTCAGCAGAGCCCTATAATTTCTTACAATTGTAGTCTACTGAGCTGGTGATTGCAGATCTCAGGATCCAAACATTTGTTGAAGAGGAAAGCCAGAACTAATGCCAGGTTTTCTGGTTTCATATTGTTCATTGCATACACTAAATATGTATCTCTTTCTCTGTAGAGGTCCTTTAGTAAATGAAGCGGGTGTGGAGGGTACTCTGAGAACAATGTGCGAGTTGCTCAACCTTTAGTAGCTCATGATGATTGTCACTGATCATAAGAAGCTCTCACTACAGAAAAGGTTGGAGACCCCTGTGTCAAACTATATTTGGTGTGATACCGGCAATTTTCCATTCTATTTTTTCCAGCCTCTTTGGAGGATTCCCGTTAATTCTCGCTCCAGGAGCCAGTGTACTACTGTTGATTTTCTTGCTGAAAAATGGATGCATATCCTATGCCCCTCGATAACCTGCCCTGGCTGCTCCAGCTTAGTAACCGGATGCTTCAATACTGTGGATCGCTACCTCTTGCAACTCTGAGCGTGGCGTATGGTTTATCCTTCCAGTTTTCATATTTTACAAGCGTGCAACCAGTTTTTCACTGCCTGGATTGTAAGTAAGTAAATTCTTTATTGTTTGATTATTTAAAATCTTACAATGTTTCCAGTACAAAGACATATTCAATAAATACAATACAATAAAAGCAATTATATCCTAACATATTTCTTTAAAAAATATTCATAAAAGCATTTTTTCTAATTTATTCTCCCAGTTTTGTAGATGCTATCTTTAGGAATTTTACAAAGGCAGCGTTCATGACTATATCATTCGAATGAAAACAGACTTTCAATGCCTGTCTACATGTCCACGCATATTAAAATGAGGTTTAAGTATTGCGCATCTTTCGTTACGGAGTCAGGGACAGATACATACGATGTGGACAATATTCTCTTCTCCACCAATACAAAGTCTACACAATGTGCTGCTGTTAGTTTTTTTCCACGGCGTGGCGTGACTAAGGCCTGGTAGAATTCCAAATCTTGCTCTCACAAGACATTGTTTACTTTTTTCAGACCAAGGTATCTCCAAGTATTCTTGTACTTTCTTTTTTTTGTATCCATTTATTACGGACCACGAATGTTTTCTTTTAGCCAGCATATCTTTGTCGTTTACAAATGATAGGTGGTTTGTTGTTCGGTTTACTATTTTTTTTAAAGGATCCTTTGTTTATCATGTTATTCCAGATTGGCATTAGTGCAAACTCTTTTAATGCATCATTGAGATATTTCCATGCAACTGATCTCGTGTTCTTATTTATTTCTTGCCAAAGTAGCTGAGATATATGATTATCATGGTCATTTTTGATCCTATACCACGTTTTGATAAATTGGCCTTTTCTTGCAAAAACTTGATTGTTTAACCCGAACTCCAGTCTAATTTGTGCTGGGGAAGCATTATTTGGGAGATAGAAGAGAGTTTTATATGTTTTGGAAAGGACCTTGTTTATCAATTCTGCATCCGTCCCAATTAATGCCTCACTGCCATATGTTATTGTTGGGAGAAATTTAGCCCCTATAATTTTCAAAAGTGGCTGATAGGTCAGATTTCCGAGTGATTTCTGTGCTATCTTGAATGCTGCAGTTAGTGAGTTAGCTTTTCTTTGTATGTCCAGTTTTTGTAGTTGATAGTTTCCTTTCTGGTCAAATAGTACACCCAAATACTTGTACCCTTCAATTTGTTCCAATTGGGTATTTTCCATATACCATTTATTTTTTTGTCTCAGTTTTATGTTCCTGGTGACAACTATAATTTTTGTTTTGGTTTCATTTATTACCATTCCATTTTCCTGAGCATACAAAACCGTTCTGTTAATTAGGCGCCGAAGACCGATTTTAGGATGGCTTAGAAGGATGGCGTCTTCTGCATACATTAGGTTAGATATCAACTTATCCCCTAACTTCGGAGGATGTGCATTAAGTTCGTCAAGGTTCCCTGATAGATCTCCTAGGAATAGATTATAACTGGATCTCCAACTCTCTAGATCGAGTCCTTCCAAAACGCTCCCTGCAAACAATCAGAAGGCCCAAAGTCGCTCCCTGGTACTCTCTCGCCCTTAGGGCCCTGAAACAAACATGCCGGAAAGCGGAGAGAGCCTGGAGGAAAGACCGCTCTCAATCTAAAAAATTGGAGTACAGGGCAGTTATAAAGCACTACAAGAGGGAGATAAAACTTGCTCAAGCCAAGTTTTATGAAAATAAAATTAATATGGCAGCTAATTCACCGAGGGAAATTTTTAAGATCGCTAAATCTCTGATATCTCTTCCTGTTGAGAGACCTATATCAGAGGGGGCGCAGGCCCGCTGTGAGGATCTTGCCACTTTCTTCTCACAGAAGATTCAGGCCATTTATTCCCAATTAGCAGCAAATGATGGGGGCACTAATCCACTGCCCACCTCAGACTCAGATTTGCCCCCTTCTTGCTCCTTGGCTACCTTTCCACTCCTGGACCCTAATACTTTAGATTCTCTTGCTCAGAAGGTTACCTCAGGATCCCCAAATGACTCGGCTCCACCCCAGACCTTAGTCAAAGCAATGGACACCATCCGCCCCTGTTTGCTGGAGGCTCTTAATACCTCCATTACCTCCAACTCTGTACCAGCCGCCTGGAAGTGTGCAATGGTAAGGGCCTTGTTAAAAAAACCGAATTTGGACCCTAACAATCTATCCAATTTTCGCCCTATCTCGCTGCTTCCATGGATGAGTAAGTTGCTGGAGAGGCATATCAACAAAGCATTAGGGGAATATTTGGAATCCAACAAATTGCTTCAGGTCTCCCAAACAGGGTTTCGCCCACAACATGGCACTGAGACCGCTCTTTTAGCGGTCACGGAGGCAGCGAGAGCCATAATGGACCAAGGTGGTAAAACAGCCATCATACTCTTGGACCTCAGTGCCGCATTCGACACTGTGAACCATGCCACATTATTACATCGCTTGAGTGGCTTGGGAGTGTCGGGCGCAGCCCTGTTGTGGCTGACCTCCTTTTTGGAGGAACGCTTCTTCCAGGTATTTGAGGGCGAGGTGACATCATCAAAACATCTTCTCAGTTGTGGGGTTCCTCAGGGCTCCTCCCTGAGCCCCACGCTGTTTAATGTTTATATGCAGCCTCTGGAGAAGATCGTTCTCCCCTTTGGTGTGCGGATTGTCACCTACGCTGACGACACTCAACTCGTGGTCTCTTTGGACCACGAGGGGGGTTCGTCGAACACTTTGGGTCCATGTCTGGAGGCTGTAGCTGGGTGGATGCAACTTTCCCACCTCAAGCTCAATGGGGAGAAGACCGAGATCATGGTGCTTGGTAATTCCTCCCCTACCTCCTTCCTGGATGATTGGCCTCTGTGTCTCGGTACTCCCCCCCCTCCTAAAGAGCAGATAAAGAGTCTGGGAGTCTGGTTGGACAGAGCGCTAGACTTCTCGTCCCAAGCTACTATCACTGCCTCGGTATGCATAGGGCTAATGAAAATGCTCCGGAAAGTGCTCCCTCTGCTCCCATTCCAGGCGAGGAGGGTCATGGTCCAGGCCCTGATTCTCTCCCGCCTGGACTACGGAAATGTTTTATATCTTGGGGCCCCGGCAACAGTGACAAAAAAACTTCAGGTCACTCAAAACTGCGCCGCCCGCCTACTGTTTAATATCCCTCGCTGGCAGTCAGCGAGAAACGCCCTAAAGGAGCTTCACTGGCTTCCAGTAGCCTCAAGATCACTATTCAAGGCCATGTGCATCCTGCACAAATCCCTCCATCAAACTGGCCCGGCAGTACTGTACCCTCTAATACCGCCGTATGTACCGCTTAGAACCCTACGTTCAGCTTCACTGCACCTGGCAACCAAAGTAAAAATCAAGAGAGCTCGATGGGGCGGCCGCTCTTTCACCTATTCAGCGGCGAAGGCATGGAACTCCCTACCCCTGTCCCTCAGGAAAAACAGCAACCTGATGTCATTTAGGAGAGAATTGAAAACCCATCTGTTCTCAAAAGCGCATTAATCTTTCCCTGCAGTCGCACACAGAATTCAGTCCCGAGCGCTGCGAGGCCTTCGGGTGGTTATGCGCTATATAAATGGAATTTTCAATTCAATTCAATTCAATTCAATTCAAAAAGGAGGGGGGCCAACACACATCCCTGCTTTAGCCCTTCTGTTGCTGGAATCTCCTTTGTTAATGATCGGCCGTCCCCATCCTTACTCCTACCCAGGTTTTACTGTGTAACAATTGAATCAGTCTTAATAGTTCAATTGGAATGTCTTTTTCAATAAGTTTTTTCCACAATAAATTCCTTTGCACGCAGTCAAAAGCAGATTTAAAATCTACAAAGCACAGATACAAGGGCTGTTTTACTCTGAGTGATTTTTCAATTATTAGTGATAATGCCATGATGTTTGTAATTGTTCCAAGCCCCTTAATAAAACCAGTTTGATTTAATGGCAAGATCTTGTTTTCTGTTACCCATTCATTTAATTTAATTAGTTGTACTCCTGCAAACAGCTTGGCATCTGTATCTTGTAAAGTGATGAGTCTGTAGTTCTCCGCAAGTGCCCAATTGCCTTTCTTGAATATGGGGGAAATTAGAGATCCTCGCCAGGACTCAGGAATGTTGCCTGTCTCTATAACTTCTTTGAATACCTTTTCCAAATAGCTCGACCAAAAGTCCGGGGTTTCTTTAAAGAGGGCAAATGGTATCCCATTGGGGCCTGGTGCACCATCTTTCTGCTTCTTTATTAGTTTTACTAATTGTTCTTTTGAGATTATGAATTGTTCTTGCATCTCATCACTTATTGTAGAGCTCGCTTGTATGTTAGCAACGATTTTTGTAGCTCCCTTACTGTTTAGATGCTTTTCAAGAAAAGTAGCCCATTCTTGCTCAGTTAAAGTTGATGAAACTACCAATTTGTTTGGCCGTACTAATTTATTTATAATTTTCCAAAATTCTCTTGCGTTTGCTTGTTTGCTTGCATGAAATAATTTGGACCACATTTCATGTTTAGCTTGGTATTTCTCATTCCATATTAGCTTCTTCAGGGATTGATTTAATGCTTTTAGATTGTTCAAGATTTCATCATTAGTTGCTGTGGTTTTTATTTGTCTTCTTATTCTGTTTCGGTCTCTTTTTAACTTCGCTATTGTATACGGAAGATTCATATATGAGTCCTTTCCTTCTTCTTTCCATTTTACATTCATTTTGTTGGGGTTAACCTGGGTTTGGGGTTTCACTATTTTCCTGGATTGAGATTTTGAATGGGCTCTGAATTTGTGTTTTTGCAATACGGTGTCTCCCAACCCGGATTATGATCTACTAATGAGTCCTTTAGTTGCTCATGAACTAGATTGTTCTGGTATCGGGATTATGGCCTGAGCAGCAGGCCCATAGAGTCCTAGACAATTGGAATATATGGTCTGCAGCCCATGACTTTTTGGCACGCAGTTATGTTGAAGAACACCGGGGTTGCCCTCTGATGGTGCTAGAGGCTCCGGCTTTTGAAGAACATGTGTGTTCCTTTCCATTACTGAATTGGATGGCTGAAATGTTCACATATGATAACAACGACTTCCTGTTGGAGGCGATTGCAACATACTGTGCCTATACGCTGTTGGTTTGAAGTGACAATTTTTCTACTTCATAGACACTTACTGGACTAGTGATTTTTTCACTGATATATTATTTTTTTCTTCCATCTTTTATAATTTGACGTTTTATTCACATCATGGTCACCCATTCATGTTTTGATACCTTTAATAATTTTTTATTCGGATTTTTACTCCCAATTAAGTTGCATGTTCTAGGTTGTCTAATCATTGGTTACTTTGCTACAGGACGAAGAGCTAATGTGACACTAATACTAGCTGCTTGGGGTTTTCCAGGTACTGAAATGAGTTTCTGGTACACCACAATTCACTGATGTCCTGGATCTCTGTGCACAGTTCTGTGTAGGAGCAGTATCTTTGCAACAGTGCCTTTGCTACTTATCCGTTGGCTGGCAGCGCATGGATGTGCATGCAGGGTTGAACGGTTGAGCCTTGGGCATTATCTGCCCACCCCCCCACAAGTATTTCCCCGTCTGTCTCGCCGCTCCGACCTCCCGGTCAGCCTGGCCTGGGATTTGCGAACCGGCCTGGGTTTGTACATTGGGGGCAGTGAGTCTGTTCCGCTCTCCGCTGCCCCTCTCATTGAATGGATGGGTAGGGGGTGTAGCTCACTCTGGCTGCAGTCTTGTTAGTGTTGACAGTCTGGGGGGTTTGAGGTGGACTGCGTTCCCGGGTCTGTTGTGTGCGGATGTTGAGGCCGGAGGTGATGGCGCCGGAGTAACCGCCTTGTTTTCATGGCCTGTGAGGGCCAAGGGGGCTGCAAGTTGCAGGAGACCGCCGGCAGCTTTGCATTGCCCTGTGAGTCAGTACATTGACGAGTGCTGCATGGGTGCATGTGCGAATGACTGCAGCACTTTGGCAGGTGCCAGACGGCTCATGGCCCTGGCCCGCTCCCAGTGATTCCATGGGGCGAACAGGGAGTGCTTGACCGCACAAGGCTTTCTTAGACAATGCCTGGGGTGGTGTAGGAGGAGCTACGGTCAGCATTGCGGGGGGTGGGGGTCCCGCAGCAGGGAACCTCGACTTGACTATTGGTGTGGGCGGCGCATGCAAGTGCCAATAGGTTTGGTGCATAGCCGTAGTTCTTATATTTCAATTGGCTAATCTACAGGCTAACCCTATGTAGCTGCTGCCAAATCCTGATTGCATTAGGATGTCGTGGGTGAGTGCGCCACTGGGGACCTTTTCTGCTTTGCGCGCTCGTCACGTTTAGGGGCCATATTGGTCACTTGCTGCCACAATGCGGGGATATCACTGTGTGCTGGGTCATTGCAGACCGGTCCTTGTGTATGAAGTACCAAGGTGTTATGAGGAGCAACTTAGTTGACAGTGTGTAAATTCTTTTAAAATAAAGAGCTGAGTTTACTATTTCTTCCCCCACCCTTTCTGGTCTGGCGTCGGCAGTGTGCTGGTTACATCCCTGGTCTCCTCGTCCACTACTTTTGTGGTGCGGTTCTCAGGTGGATTTGTGAAAGGGGTTGGGAGATGATGTGGCATAAGGGCCAAGAGCTGTCGAATTTGGCCACATCACTCCCGGGAAGTCCAAGAGAGTGCGAGGTCTTAGACTGTTGTGAGTCTGAAAGGGAATCGGCCCCTGTCCGTCTCTGGGTTGTATTTTCTGCCCTTTCTTGTGGCTAATGAACAGCACAATCCCGTAGAGGCCACATCAGTGACAGCTGGGGCAATTGTTGGTCGCCGTGGACCCTTACTTAGGACAGAAGGTTGTGGTGTTCACATGTACCCCTCTCCAGCCGAGAGTCCAGGCAAAGGCATGTAGATGGCCAGGTAGATTCAAGAGGCATTAGTGTTATAGGGAACGCAGGGGACAGGTTGAAGCATCCGTTTGATTTGATCCTGCATTCCTGGGTCAGGCTAAAACATCATTCGGATGTCCAGTTGAAGCCAGCGTATGGAAGCCTTCTTCCACCAGGTAGACAAAGTGGCCCCGCCATGATGCCAGAGCAGCGGAAATGGGTCCGGAGGGACCAGGGTATTTGCAGCCCCAATTCATAGGGCTGCCGGGCCCCAGTGTTGTACTTGGGGCTAAGCGAGGGACAAGACCCTGTTTCGGCAGTGGTGTGATGCCTGGGTTAGGCAGGCACATGTTTTGGGCTTTCACAGGGACTTCGTTTTGCTCTCATTTATTCCCATTAGCCAACTGTGGCAAAGGATCCTTGGTAGCGTTTCGTGTAATATTTTGTAAACGTTACAAGCAGTATAAAACCATGGTATGGTTTACATATTCTAGCTTAAATGTTATTCCAGAGTACAGGCATTTTAAAGACGCAATAAATTGAGTACCAAAATACGCTACTGATTGAAACTTTACATAAATGTTGTACCTCAACTTGAGTGATGTTGTGAATAATTTACAGGATTGTTTGATGGCACAATAGGTAGATTTGCCGTGAGAGAATTTAGTTCACGTTCATATTTTCCCCTATGGGCATAAATGTTTTAGGCCACAAGGTGGCTCTGCTCGTTTGTTCCTCAACCTGTCCCAATTTTAGTAGGTTTGCAACTCACAAATGGGAAATTTTGTGCACCTCTTTAAGGGTGCTCCGTGGGCACGTGCTAAGATGCTGAGCAACAAGTCCACATCTTGCTTATAATATTGTCTCTTTTCACTGGTGCAGGTATCAAGCACTATTAATGTCACAGCCCGGGCTCCGCCGCTTGCTGCTCCCAAGGGCTAGGACACTTGTGGACTAGTTTGAAGTTTCGCTGATTCGCTGGGCGCTTTTGCTTTCAGTGTGGACAAATGTCCTTTTGGTGTTTTCTTGTTGACAGCGATTCTGCGCCTTTGAGTGGGCCGGGGATTTTGGCCCATGGGCATGGTTGCTACGTGCTCTCCCTGGTTCAGGGGTGGTGCTGTCAGGAGAACGGCAGGATATGGGTCTTTCCTTGTTTTGTATTCCTTGGGCTTGGGCAACAGGGGTTTTGTGCTCCCCATCGGGGTCGGCATTACATGGAAGTAAGTGTTGCGGGGGACGCGGTGTTCGTTCTCTTTTCACAAGTTTCATGTTTCCATCGTGAATAGTCCTGCCATTTTGGGCAAACCTAGTTGGCAGGTTGGCGGGTTAGGGTTCACGCAACGACTGCAATGAGTGGTACGGTAATGGGGGTGAGGTGGGCGGTAGTGTTTGCTTGGTCAGGAGTTGGCTGGAGGTGTCATGGGATTTCTTAGTGGGCTTTGCTGTGCAGTCTACCCTGCGCCGGGGTTTTAACAGACTTGGACATGCAGTGAAATTTGTGGCAGGCAGGTGCCAAGAGATGGGTCCTCCGACAATCCTACACCTGGTTTAGTATCCTGGCTGCATGACATTCTAGTGTTGGAAGTGGTCAGTCGGTTGGCAGGCCTTCTAGATCTGTGTTTCTAGCTTGGGCCTGTCCAAGTAAGAGTTCAAGTGTCAGATGTCCGCCCTGGGACACAATTTCATAGGCCTGGGGAGCGGCAGAACAGAAAGTGGTTTCTTTCATCCTGTTGGTCACAGGTTTGGATCCTGGTAAGTCCACTCAGCATTTCATCCTTCTGAGTTCGATAAAACAAGTACCGTGGAGTTGAGTAACAGTAAACATGTTGTGCAGTGCCAAGATACCATGGGGTGAACGTGTTCCCAATTACAATCAGAAGCGCAAATTGTGAAGGAATTTGGTGAAAGCGGTGGGCTCATGCCGCAGTGTAGTAAGCAAGAGCTCTGCACTATTTCCATGGGGCAGTAGTGTGGCACAGGCAACAAAGTTGACACAGCCAAAATTATGAAGTTTTCATTAGCGCCGCAAGTGCCGTGGCATGGGGTCCTCAGGAGAATAACTAGCCCACTGCATCCTTACTATGTACTGTGCAACCCAACTTGGTGGGAGGGGCTGTATTTTATTTGTGCATTATCGACCATGAAGCCCAGTATACATTGCGGGGCTCTGCTCACACTAAAGTATTTACACTCACGGTAAAGCACTAATCAAAAGTTGTTATGGGATACATATGCTGGGTGAGGGACACCAGCATGGCAACACAGCATCCGTCAGTGCAAATGACCGATGGGTTTGCAGGAAATAAGGACATGGTGATCCACCCTTGTCTTGGGTTAGGCGAGTTGGCATACTGAGCGGCCTTGTAGGGCATGAGACAGCGTACATTTGCTCCATGTCTACAGTTGCACTGGCTGGCACAGCACTTGGTCATCAATCTGTACCCTCGTACTGGGGATCATCCAGGTAAGGGGGCACATTAGGGCTTAGTCACCCTGAAAGGTTATGCACAAACTGGCACAAAATCCATTAGGGTTTGTAACACACAGAACTGGGGGTGTCTCATCGGGCACACTGCCTGTGCATTGTGTATTCAGCTGGCTGTTTAAATCTTTTCATAGAGAAGAGGTATGTGGGGTACCTAGTTGCTCTCAGCATGTGCATTGTGCGTTGGCCGGTATGTCTCATCTTTTCATAGGGAAAACATACGTGGGTTACCTAATTGCTCACAGCAAGGCACACTAAGGTGGGCACAAACTGGGTTGTTACCAATCAAATGTTTTATAATAAATGCTTCCTGAGTGCCTAGGATTTGAGGGTTAGTAGCACTCCCCTCCCCCAGGCCCACAGGGCTTTCAGCAGAATGGACACATGCTCGAGCACGACAAATGGGGATTTCTGCACAGTGCTTGTAGAATGAAACGTACCATTAAGGGCATGGTTACTACTAAACTTGTCCCAAAGTTTTGGGGGTCAAACTGGGTTGGAGCAGTGAGTAAAGTTAAAGCACAAACAGGCTACACTGAATTAAAGAACATTTGGCATTCCCAGTATTCAATAAAGGGCAGGTAATGATGCATATTGTTTCTTGCACATGCTGTTTCTGCAGAGTTTCTGCAGAGTTTGGGTCAGGTTAGCATCCCCACCTTGTCTCTGCGGGGTTGATGTGACTTTCGGGTCATTATGATCAAGTAAAGCCATTATCGATTGGTACTGGACATAAGGAATAACAGGCTAGAATCCAAGGGATTATAGAGCAAGTGTTCCGTGTTCTGAGCCTAGATTATGCAGGTGTGAGTAATAATGGTAGCCGCCAGTTCAATCTTGCATCACGCTAAATTCAAGAGAATAGGCATTTCTTTAAGTGTGAAATAGGCCCCATACAGGGCTTACAGGGACCATTGACCTAGGATAACCTGGACTGTGCAAACTAGTATGATCCAGGTGGGATTGCGTGCTGCAGGTGTGGGCAGTCCTTGCTAGCGTGGGAACTAAAGCCCAAAGGCCGGGCTTCAGCTTTGACGACAGGGACCTCTCGGGGTGAGGGCTCAAGCCCCCACCAGAGGCAACACGGCCATCTTTACTGCACACTCCAGTGGGACTGCCTGTTAAATTGTGTGCTGTGACCCAATTAATGCTCCCAGGCAACAGTTCTCAGAAGCATTCAGCATTCCCACAAGTTAGGAAAGGGCAGTTGTTGGTTCATAATTATCTGTGAGTAGGGTAACAAAAGAATAGGCACACACTTGCACACAGTACTTTAGGGTTTGTAGTACACAAAACTGGGGGTTTCTCTTTGGGCACGCTGCCTGTGCCTTGTGTATTCAGCTGGCTGTTTAAATCTTTTCATAGAGAAGAGGTATGTGGGGTACCTAGTTGCTCTCAGCATGGCACATTAAGGTGGGCGCAAACCGGGGATGTTACCCATTAATGTCGCAACTGCACACTGTGCTAGCAGTTAAGCAAACTGGAAGTCTCTTGGATGGAGCTGAACAGGCGTCATTTCTGTAAGACAGAGGGATTCATGGCAAGTACATGAGGACACACTTATTATCACTTATTCCTGTTTCATCATATAGTTCAGCCTGTCAGGTGTTTTTCAGGGGCACACTAGGGCAATAATGGAGCTGCATGAGGTAGCAAGGTAACGTGCTGTGAAGCTCTTTGGTCAGAGCAGACCCACAAAAGGGGGCAGCAGCAATACCTGAAATTGGGAACCGTAGATTCTAAGGGCCCGATTCACAGAACTAACTTAAGACAAAATCCTAAACTTACTACTTTTGGTATTCACAGAAGTTAGGATTTTGTCTCAAGTTTGTCTTAACAAAATCGGTGCGGTGCATTTTCCCGCTGTGCGCTGAAGATTCGAAAATCCTGCGGTTCATGACGAGCTCAGCGTAAGTTTGCAGAGCAGAAGGGTCTGGGTTTCATCAGACATGAGCTGGTTCAGGCTAATGTTGAAGGCTACTTTAATAAAGATGGGGTCCATTGTCACCATTGGGAATGGATTTGTTCCCTTGGTCTAGCAGGGTGCGCTGGAAATGAGAGGTGGCAAGTGAGAAGACAGCTGTCCAGGCATACACCCAAGGTTAAGCTGACAAACATTGTGCGCATTTGTCACAGGTCGGCATGGACATGTTCCACTGGACATGCAGGAGGCCCTAAAAAGCAGGTTGCAGGGGAGAAATTAGCTGTTTGGTGGGTGGCTCTGGCAGCGATGGGGGCCGCCTCCAGAGCTGTGGTGGAGTTACAGGGTGATCTGGAAGCCATTTGGGCACCAGCTTACCCCTCTCTAGTGGTTGGGCTCCTGTAAGAGTCTGCTCGCCAGGGTGCCATATGGGCATCACATCCGGTGTACCGAGGTGGGGGGAGGGTATATATGCCTCCCCGCCCCTCCTGGTGTAGTCTGTTGCACCAGCCAGGCCGTCACCCACCTCACCTCAAACCCGGCGGACAGGCTGGTAGACAAGGTACTCAGAATGTTTTATTTGTTTTTTTTGTGTTGCAGGCAGAGTTAGAGGGCAATCTAGAAGCAGACTGGTACAGTAAGGGTACCTCTGCGGTAGACGAGTACAGTAAGGGTACCTCTGCATGGCACAGTAGGGGTGCCAGACCCAAAGACCAGGAACCTCAGGGCAGGTTCCTGGATAACGGCAATGGTGCCCAGTTAGTCCTTTGGGCTATTGGAAGCCTCTCCAACCTGGGGTGTGCACTGTTATGCTTCGCAATGAAAAGGGCGTGAGTAATAAGATACCAACATGTCATGTGACCCAGAGGAGGATAACCAAAAAGGTGTAGCACTGACTGGGTGTCCCACAGTGCTGGCTTATCAGGCAGACGTGGGCAGCATAGGTTGGTACAGCTGCCTGCCCTTGGATCGTCCATAAGATAACCCACCATATTGCATACTTTTTTATGAAATAAACCTTCAGAAATATTCTCCCATAACAAAAGTTGTCTTGTGTATTTATTTATGCATGCTCAGACTGTGGGTGGGGGGAGTTGCAGATAATGGCACTAAGCTCGTGCAGGTACATCGGCCTCTGGGATTTCGGCCGCGGACAATTGATGGTGACTTGACCCATCATTGGCCTAGCAGACAGGGACGGAAACGCCGTAGAATCATGACCTATTGACACGGATCCTACCCCCTCTCTCCGAAGCCCTGGTATTGCATCCAGCCTTCCCTGCTCAAGCTGTAACACTTGCATGCACAGTGGTGGGCACTGACTGACCCACTTAGCTGCTCCTGGGTTTATTGCACTTGGTGACAAATTGCTAATTTGCACGCTTTCTAAAAAAACAAGTTTTAAACTTTGCTTTTTTGCACGCATTCTAAAAAAAAAACCTTTACTGGCATGTAGTTAGAGTGTGCAGACTATCTGTTTTAGCCCTGTTCACGCCTGCTTCCTAAGAGCCGCCATCCGGTCCATCACAGATGTGCTGTTTGTGTGGAGGAGGTTTGGCTATGCTTCCGCTTTTAGAAGTTTCCGCACGCTAGTTGCCGCCTTCTCACGGTTATAAGACCGAGGCTGTGACAGACACACAGCTGTTCAGAGGCTGGTCCTTTTACCCGTGCTGACTACTCGCGCCAAACACTACTCTGCTGACAGTTAAAGCCAGTATTAGTAAATCTTTTTAAAGCACTTGGTAAAAAAATGGCTAATTTGCACGCATTCTAAAAAAGAAGTTTTAAACATTGCTCTTTTGCACGCATTTAAAAAAAAATGTTTTACTGGCATGTATTTAGAGTGTGCAAACTATCTGTTTTAGCCCTGTTCACGTTTACTTCCTAAGAGCCGCTTTCCGGTCCATCGCAGCTGTGTGTTGTTTGTGTGGAGGGGTTTTGGCTATACTTCCGCTTTCAGCAGAGTCAGCGTGCTAGTTGCCGCCTTCTCACAGTCATAAGAACGATACTGCAAGGGACGTACAGCGGGCACGCCAAAGGCGCGCCTCAGGCAAGCCCATCTGCGCCCGCCAGGAACCCTGGGCCCCAAAGAGAACCACAAAGATACTCAGCACACCAACTCCATTAATTAAATGGAGGCCACAATATCAAGTGCCACCACTGTATCAGCTTGACATCCGGCTCTAGAACATGCCCAAACTGCCACTTTTACTTAAGTGAACCCACACAGAGATCTGTCAGCAATCCGAACCCTACAGAGATCAAAATGATTCTTCTGATCTGCAGGTCCTTGCCTAAACACGCTGCGGAAATTAACATTCTGCTTAGGGAGGAACAGCCGGATGTTCTGCTCCTGACAGAAACCTGGCTGCACAAAGATGCAGAACCTGATATAGTACAAGCTCTACCCCCAGACTATCATATTCTTAGAAAAGAAAGGGGATTAAGGAAGGGTGGAGGGATTGCAATTATTGCTAAGGAACATGTAAAGGGATATATTGAACCAGACATTATTAAGGACTGTTAGAATATGAGATATGTACTCATTTTTGCACACAACTGCTGATTAACGGGAATTCTGATATACTGCCCCCCCCCCTCCCCCCGGCCCATGCAGGATGTTTATCGAATCCTTGACTGATACAGCAGCAACGCTTGCAAGTACGGCTGTGAACTTCTCTATCCTGGGTGATCTAAATCTACCCTTTGAAGATCCCAATAAATCGGAGGCTCTGAGTCTTATTCAAAATTTACAAGGGTTGCAGTTCACCCAAAAAATTGCAGGCCCAACACATGACAAGGGTCATACTTTAGATCAATTATTCTCTAATATGGAGAGATTAGAGGTAGGCAATCCCTCCCCAGTCCCCTCGTCGGATCACCTTTAAATCCCGATTTGTTGGAAACCTTCTACACTAATTATTAACAGTCATCCCCAGAAAAGCAGGGACAGTCCATGGGCAAAACTTGATCCAGAAGAATGGGCACCTACATTTTCAAACCTACCCATCTGAGGGGACCCGGAGCCTAGCAGAGCGTCGAATAACTTTAATGAATGGATCACATCATCGTTGGACTCCATCATTCCATATAAATGGAGTAAAAAAAGTCCCAAAGAAAAGCGATCTGCCTGGTATACCTCTAAAGTATGGGAATTTAAACAGAAATGCAAAAAACTGGAGAGGGCCTGGTGAAAAGATTATAGTGCAGAAACAAAACAGAAATACAGAGAAGCAATTAAAGTTTATTAGGCTGAAACTAGAAGAGTTCAAGCGCTATTCTACGAGGAGAAAATTAATAGAGCAGCCAACTCACCCAGGGAAATTGTGAGAATTGCAAAACAACTGACCAACAGCCCTCAGCCTGAGCCGCCCATTAAGTCGGCCCCACAGCGATTTGCAGAATTAGCAGAATTTTTAATAAAAAGATTCTGGATTTATGTAACATGTTCCCACCAATGCATGGCTTGAAGGCCCAGCAATTTTCGAAGAGTTTCCCATCCTAGATCTAGATACGCTATCCCAAATGTTTACTAAAATAAAATCAGGTTCCCCGTGTGATGCTCCCCCGGTACATGTGATGCATTAAGTAAAGAAGACCATATTACCCGTTTTATTGGGAGTACTAAATGCATCAATTATGACACCTGAAGTGCCCAAGACATGGAAACATGCCATGTTGAGGGCACTGTTAAAAAACTCCAACCTTAATCCAGAGGTATGGAGCAACTACCGACCAGTCTCACTACTGCCTTTCATCAGCAAAATTGCAGAAAAACATATAAATAAGTGTTTGATTTTCACTTGGAAAAGCACTCAATGCTACAAGCATCACAGACTGGTTTTTGGCCTAACCACGGCGCAGAAACTGCCTTGCTAACAGGAGGTGGAGGATCAGTGACGATCATCTGGTTCGATTTGAGCGCCGCGTTTGATACTGTGAACTACAAAATCCTCCTAAAGAAACTAAGAGAAGTGGGAGTAGCAGGCCCTCACTTGGATCAAATCCTTTCTAACAGATCACTCGTACCAAGTATTTGAAGGTAACTGTACCTCTAGGAAGGTCCCGTTAATTTGTGGAGTGCCGCAGGGATCCTCATTGAGCCCTACGCTCTTCAACGTATACCTACGACCACTGGTGGAGATAGTCCTCCCATTTGGGGTGCAGATAGTGACCTATGTGAACAACACCCAGCTAGTAGTAGCATTTAACCACCCAAAGGAGATGTCAGTCAGCATAGAAACCTGCCTTGAAAAAGTGGCCACATGGATGGATCAGTCATATCTCAAACTCAACAGAGATTATGATCCTAGGTAGTCACTCCATTAGCTCTCCTTCTATGAACTGGCCAGAATGCTTAGGCCCCCCTCTCAAACTGTAGGAGAGGATTAAAAGCCTGGGAATATGGCTAGATACCTCATTAAAACTAGATCACCAAGCTTCACAAGTAGCCGCTATCTGCTTTGGCATCATAAGACAACTGAGGAAAATTCTGCCCCTGCTGCCATCAACATCACGCAGGACTACGGTTCGGGCACTGGTACTTCCCCGATTGGATTATTGTAACTCCCTGTACCAAAGGCCACCACTAGGAAGCTGCAGGTGGTGCAGGAGTGTGCTGCCAGGCTACTACTTGACACCCCAAAAAGACAGTCGGCCAAACCAGCACAAAAAGCCCTACATTGGCTTCCCATCAAAGAACGCATTATATTCACATCACTGTGTATAGCACATAAAACCTTATGGGGCACGGGCCCAAAAATTAACTGCAGGCTGATGTCCTTTTACCAGCCTTCGTGTGACCTAAGATCAGCCAAACTCTTTCAGGCGGTTGTACCTAAAGTCCGGAGGGTATGAGTGGGGGGCGCATGTTCTCTTATAATGCGTCAACCTTATGGAACAAACTCTCGCTCCACATATGCTCTCTGACACACCATCTCACATTCAGAAAGCAATTAAAAACCTGGCTTTGCCAGAATATGGCATAAACTGTTCTCAGTTAGTGACCACAGCCTGCGCTGGGACGCCTAAAGGTGGCCATGCGCTATATTAAGTTTATATTAAGAATAATAATCACGGCGGGACCTGAGTGAATCACCTCAGCTTTGTCTGGCCTGGGCCCATCAATTGTTCTACACCAGACCACACTGTTGCCCCTGTTGCTTTTGCATTTGTCAGCCCGAGTGGGATGGGTATGATCAGACGTGAATCGCGTGCTCTCCATGCGACTGGAATCAAGCTATCCTGGCTGATGAAGGCTGAAAACCCGAAATCGGTCCTTGGAAGCTTGTTTCCACTCCAAGGGAGGACCTGGCTTGGCAGTTCGGACTGGACTGTTACCATGGGGCACAGGGTCAAGACTGATTTGCATATGGCTGGGTTCAAACTGGAATGGCATGGTGAACAACAAAACGATGGAATTAGGCACAGATCTCTGAACTGGGGTGAATGTATGACATTGTTCTGCATTCTGTCCATCAACTGTTGTTTTTGCATCTAGAGCCACAGCGTCCTCTCTGGATCCCCCCTGGGGTAGTCTCAACTTCCTAGTAGCCTGAGACCTGCACATACCTCACCAACCTTAGTCAGTGGGGCCACCCTGCTGCACCCTGTCTCCTGCCCGCCAGCCTGCTGTTCAGAGACGGGAGACGTGAAACAGCAGCCACCACTCAGACTCTTAATCCCTAGTCTCAGCTAGACTTGAAATACGGGAGTACTGCGTGATCTGAAGCAGCTGTGAACAATTGTATCCTGGCAAGACCCTGGGCAAACCTGCTTGGCAACTTCTCTTCACTGAAGCTCCTAACCAGTCCTGCACCATGGACTCCCCAAAAGGGGCCACACCTCCTCAGCCCAGGACAAGACCACGGAGCATGTCCTGCAGGAAATATCAGCAGTTGGCCACCTACAAGGCATGGATGCAAACATATCTGCCATACGAGCGGAGACCAAAATGATTTGGCTGGACAATGCAGAATTCCAGACGCATGTGAAAGGGCTTGATCAGAGGGTCATAGCAATGGAAAGTCTTCTAAAAACTCTGCCGGACAGGGACCAAGAACTCCTATTTCTCTGCTGCATTCTGATTGAAGGAGACAGGACAATGTCTGTTTTTCAGCTTTCCCGAATCAGCGGAGGGCCCTGAGGCCAAATCCTTTCTAAGGGACACTCTTCCCAAGCTCACAGGTCTTGTTTTGACCCTCCCCTGGATATGCAACGTGCCCATCGTATCCGCCTTCCACACAGGGACTCCTCTGCACACCCCAGCCCCTCAGCCCCTGCTTTTTGCGACATGAGGGAGCCCGACAACTACTCTCTGTGGCTTTCTCACATGGTCTGCTCACACACGAGGGTCACGAAATACGCATAGCAGCGGACTTCCCCAGGGAAACTAATGATCTCAGTAAGGGTTTAACAGTCTCGGGGAGAGGATCTGGCCTAACGGCTAGAGCGGTTGACCTCTGACCTGGGGAACCATGTTCGAGTCTCAGCAGGGATGCTCAACATCCTGTGATTCTGAGCAAATCACTTAATCTCCCCGTGCCTAACAAAAATGAATTTGCACGGCTATTACGCAACTGTTGCTCATGTAAAGTGCTCTGATACCTTTGAGTCAAGTTTGCGCTATATAACCTCCCCCCTCCCCTCCAAATAAGGGTTTTCTTTCACTCTGGCACTGCCTTCGCCAGCTGTACATCAAGTAGGGCCTCTTTAAACCTGCTTGATTCCGGATCACACAGGATCTCACCTCAAAGGAATTCTTTGACCTGGAAGACCTGAGCCTTTTCCTGGATAGTCTCCCCATGCGGGACATGGACACTCCCTGATCCTCAGCCGAGATGACCCATGCCCTCTCACCCTCCCTCACCACTTCCAGCAGATGCTGGCAAACTGACAGTGAGTCCCGCCATCCGGGCAGAGACCCTGACAGGGCGGCATTCTCCCATGGCGAGAGAGTACAAGCTCTTCAAGCAGTAGCAGTTCTCACCCAAGAACAGGACAGAGTCCCTCCTGAAGCCCACAACTGCCACTGAGTGATTGCCCTGGGTCATGTGATGTGGTCTTGTACCCGGCGTAGCTGGACCAGTCGTTGCAGGCTCGAAGGGACCGGCGACTGCCAGGCGGCTGAGAGTCACAACGCCTGTCTTGAACATTTGCATATTTTATTGTTTTGACTGTTATTATTGTTTTGACTGTTATTTCTCTGTTTGATGCATGCTATGTGCTTTGTGACCCAGTCTCACTCTTTCCTTCCCCTCCTGTGTAGGCATTGCGGAACTCCTCCGCTTGTTATGCCTGGTTTGGACAACAAGGGGCAACTCCCCCACCTGCCGCAGCCCTCCCGATTCACCAGCAGGTTCATCCCACTCCTAATTGATCCTATTCTGGTCCCTGACCTCTCCCTGATGCCTCCTGCAGACTGGACTCCCACACTTGACCCTCTGCTTCTGGGCCCCCACAAATATGGAGGGCCAGGTAACCGATTGCCTCTCCACCCCTAGAACCTTAGCTATGTGTTCCCTCCTCTTAAACAAAGCCCAAGACTACCCTTTTCCCTGCTCTCCCCCTCAGTGATCTCCATGGACACCCTATACCCGGCCATCCTTGCTTATTTCAGCTTGTTCATCATCTCCACGGCTCTGCCTTCCCGATGGAGCTCTCTCGATGCGCGGTCTCCACAAGCTTAGACCTGAAGTACACAGAGCAGTGTTCCCTGTGCTGCGCTTTCCAGCAGCAGTTCTTAACGATTCGCTTCCTCCCTGCTTTCCCCCTAAACCATTCTACTACCTACATATTAGGCACCAGTGGTCATCCTCCTTCGCGCACTGGTGGTGTTACAGGGTGTCCTCAGTGTGTCTACGGACACTCCCACCCTTTCCCCCTTCCTCACCTCCTCACCTTTTTCTCTCCTTCCCCTCTACCTAGCTGTGCAGCACGCCACCCTCCTCCCCCACCCCCTCTTCTCAGATACTTCCTATTTCCACCTGCCTTAGTCCTTCCCCCATCCCCCTATTCAGACTCAACCCCATACCTGTTCTTGCACCATCATCTTTGCCCCGCTTTCATTAGCGCTGCCTCACCGCATACTTTACTTCACACCCCTGATCGTGCCACAGCATTGTCCTTTCCCACATCCAGCTATCCAACCCCCTCTCGGTGTCCCTACACGGATAAGGGACTTCAGGCTACCCAAGCCTACCTTGGTTATGTGCACTTTGCACCCACTTTGCATCCTCTCTTGGAATGGCAAAGGCCTCAAGCACTATATCAAATGGAAAAAAGTACTCTCTTATCTCCAGATGAAAAGAGCAGATGTGGCTCTGTTTGAAGAGACCCGCCTGGATGCCCTGGATTCCGACAAATTGCGGTGAGAATCAGTGGGCAGGGTGTTACACAGCAGTGTAGCAGCAGTGCCACCCACTGATGGGGGCCCACCCCGCAAATGCAGAGTTGTGATCCTTATTCAAAAATATTTGCCCATCACTTTTTCAAAAACATGGTTGGAACCTGATGGCAGGTATACGTTGGCCAAACTGAACCTAGGAGGCAGTTCCCTCTGCGTGGGTTCCATATACGGAACGACTGAGGCAAAACAATCCTTCTTCCTTCACCTGAACTGGTTGCTTGTAGTGATTGGGGCTTTGCAGTACATTATTGGTGGAGACTGGAATCTTGCCCAGGTCATGGTTCTGGACAGAAGAGGTCCCCTGGATAAACACAATTATGCGGACAGGGATCAGATGTGGCTTTGGATCATGGACTGGTGGATCACTTGTGCCTTAGCCACACAGAGGACATAGAGTATACTTTTGTCTCCCTGGTCCATAGCACACTCTCCAGATTGGATTACATTCTCATTTCTCAGAGAACCGTGGCACTCGCAGAGCAAAAGGCAAAAGGTTTGGGTATAACCCTGCAGAGAGAGCCAGGCCAAACATGAGCCCCCTCCAGCCTAAAGCTAGGGGAGACTAATCAATACCTTCAGGGACTTCCCTGCTTAGGTTATAGAACATGCGCAATAGTCCTCTACTGCAGAGGCACTAATCAGTTATACAGTCTTCTGAATTCAGTTGGATCCCTCTGTCAAAACTTTCCTGAGCTACTGGACGGACTCATGGTTAACCCTTCCACTCACCTAAAGACCCATCAGTGCAGTACCTAACCTTAATTTGTTCAAAGATGCATCCCAGCAGGCAGACAGTACCACCGTGACTATAAAGTAATGTGACCCATTTCGCCCCTTGGATCCGACTTCTGCCACCAACCCAAAGAAATCTCTGCCTACAAGGACAGCAAGCAACAGAGGTTACAGACAGTTGTCAGTATCAAGAGCCAGACACCAGCCACCCAGGAACCTCTGTGGTTTCTCGTGGTGGGTTGCAACAGCCCCAGGTGTTACAAACCCTTCTTCTACTGTCCTTCCTACCAGTCCAGTGGTAATAGCCTGAGATTGGTCACTGAGTCCAAGATCTGTAACCTGAGGCTGATCAGGGGTCAAGTATGAGTCCTTCCTTCCCCTCCCCCTCCATCTGGGCCTGTGTACCCTCCATTTGGGAGGGACACCCCAAGAATTATGAGATTTCAGGGCATTCTGGGTGAGTAGCCTTCCCAGCTCTCCAGACACCCAGGGCAACTCATTTCCTAGAAGGCAGTCTAACAGCATCTGTGGACTAACTATGAACATTCTCTGGGTCACTTTCCCACCCCACTCCAGGGATACCAGGGCCATGGGGTAGACAAAGATCTGCCCCTGGGCTTGAGAGACCCCTCAGGCCTGACTAATGTACTGCTTTTGGAAACCAGCCTTTCCACTATCATGGCCTGGCTTGCCTCAGTGTCTCTCAGAGCAGTAGCAAGGTCCCCATTCACCTTGACCTGGTGGAAGAGATGACTTCCACCCTCAGTTATCGCAAATCTACTCTCTCAGTCTGTCTTCCAACTAGGGGAGGCAAGAGCATGTTCTACCACCTGTACCTGTGGTCCACTCCTGTTGAGTTCCCACCAGTTGGTGGTTTCTTGGTACTGACCAGGTCCCCTCCCCTTGCTTGTGTCCCAACTTGGAGAAATCAAAGCACCAAGGTTGGAAATAGGGCACCCTGGGACTCCACCCACAAAAACTCCTCCTCCTATTCTTGGAAGAGGTATGAGAACCTTTTCCTCACACCACTATTCTGAAACTGGTCTGGGATACAGGAGTTGGCAGTGGTAAAGTGCACAGATTCCTAATGCAAAAATAAATGAATTCAGAAACAGATGGAGGCAGAAAAGCAAAAGGTTTCAGGGTGACCCTTCAGAGAGGGCGCAGTCCAACCGGATGTATTCGAGTATTTTGGCTAGAAAGGGGTTACATATGTGTTTGGACAGCTTAATGTCAGCAGTTGCAGATCTGAGTCTGTTATTGCCTTAAAAGATGCCTATCTTTTTGGTGGTTTGCGGGTTAGTGGTTTGTTTAATTGTCATTGGATTAGTTATTGAATCAATAGAGAGGTCGGTCATCTTTATTTGGTTGTCAAAAGCCAATTTTTTGCAGGTGTTAGATCTGGCATTTTTTGGCGTGCTTGCTCTGACTTTTTGCTTTCTGGCCTCCTGTTTTGATGGTATGCTGGACTGGTTTAGTGTCTCTGTGCTCCTTTTCTTTCTTTCTGTAATCTGTGTCCATGTTGGGTATGTGTTATTAGATTGTGTGTTGAGGAAACTTTTCACCATATGCATTACATTTGTCTGAGAGATTTCTGTCTTGAAAGTGTTCTTTGGTGAACCGAATCATGGCTTTACTTATCCTTTACTTTGTAATTTCAAGGGTGTGGAGACATTTTCTGTGCCACTTCCAGCACAGCTGCTTTCAGTGTAGGCATGGTATAGTTAGGGTTGGGTTTATCTGGATTCACAGCTTCAAGGAGATGTTGTTCTCTAAGCTATACAAGTTAACATAATTAAAGTATCTGATCCAGACATTGCAATGTTATATTGGCCCTTTGATGTAATAGCATGGTACGTTGATGAGTATTAGGAGCAATCTGACCAGTCAATGAGGGTGGGAGAGTCGTTGAAATCTAGCATGTTGTCTTTAGTATGGATAAGTCTTAGATGTGATTTTCTAAAGTCATTATCAATTATGTGAAACATAAAGGAGCTAATCTTTTCTTTTATGAATTCTAGCATTTGTACCACAGAGCATTGTCCCCTGATGAATAGTAGATGCTGTGCAGTGCTGTGGGTTTTGGTTCAGAAGTTGTTACTCTCACCGATAAGCTTTTGAAAGTATGAACGTTAGATTGTTTTCAGTGAATCATGATTTTGTGGATAATTGCCATTCCACCCCAAGGTTTTCCTTCCAAATCTTTGGAAAGAATGTCATAGCCAGTGGGATAAGGCAGTCTAGATCAGGTGGTTATCCAGGTTTCAGTTAGCAAAAGTATGTCCAGTTTAAGTGTTCAATAACATCAGCAATTTTGAGGTTGTGTTGTGGTTCTGATCTGTATTTGTGAAGTAAGCACCTGAGACAGGAGGTGTTGAAGACAGTGGACATTTGATACAAGATTGAAACTAGATTTATTAGATTCACATTGCTTTTGTTGGTTCAGGGGATGTGGTGTCTGTTCGTTGAGATAATGGGAATCTTGCCAGTTGTTCAATAGGATGTATACCAGAGTTGTAGGAGAGTAGCAGGTCTTTGAGAAAGTTGTTTGTGAGAGCATTGGTGCTTTCCAGGGTTGTGGGTACTTAATATTGCAGGGAATATAGTCAATGTGAAGAGGAAAATAGCTTGGGTAGTGTCCTTGGGTGGGAATGGATGATCTCGTTTAAGGCTCTGACATGATTCTGAGGTGGAAGGTAGGGAAATTGTGAACTAAGATGAGAGTATCTGTAAGGGATTATACTTCAGACTGGGGTTGGCCAAGCTCCTCTTTTAGAAAACAAGTGTTCATAGTGGGTGTTGTGCAAGGAAGGGATCACTGAAATAATATCGAGAGACAAAATATCGACCATCAAGAATATCGTTGACAAAATATCGACAGACAAAATATCGAGTTTCTATCTACAAACAGGTAAGTACAAAAATATCGAGTTTAAAATATCGTTTACAAAAATATCGTTTTAAAAAATATCGACTTTACTAAAAACAATGTTAAATTAAATTAATATTAAAAATTAATTACTAAAATATACTTTAAAATACTTAAAGTAACTTATAATAATAAAATAATTAATAAAAGTAAAAAAATAAAAAAAATTACATCATATTTCTTCAAACATATATATATAGTTACAAAATATAATTAAATAATAGCAAATATTATTAACGTACAATAACAAAAGTGTAAAAATTACTATTCCCACTCCAAAGAGTGCAAGCATAGGGTAAGCGTTGGATAGCGTAGGGGTTAACATTACTATTCCCACTCCAGTGGGTGCAACAGTAGGGAAAACGTTGGATAGCGTAGGGGTAAAAATTACTATTCCCACTCCAAAGAGTGCAACAGTAGGGAAAGCGTTGGATAGCGTAAGGGTAAAAATTACTATTCCCACTCCAAAGAGTGCAACAGTAGAGAAAGCGTTGGATAGCGTAGGAGTTAAAATTACTATTCCCACTCCAGTGGGTGCAACAGTAGAGAAAGTGTTGGATAGCGTAGTGGTTAAAATTACTATTCCCACTCCAAAGAGTGCAACAGTAGGGAAATCGTTGGATAGCGTAGGGGTTAAAATTACTATTCCCACTCCAGTGGGTGCAAGAGTAGGTAAAGCGTTGGATAGCGTAGGGGTTAAAATTACTATTCCCACTCCAGTGAGTGCAACAGTAGGGAAAGCTTTGGATAGCGTAGGGGTTAGAATTACTATTGCCACTCCAGTGGGTGCAAAAGTAAGGAAAGCGTTGGATAGCGTAGGGGTAAAAATTACTATTCCCACTCCAGTGGGTGCAACAGTAGGGAAAGCATTGGATAGCGTAGGGGTAAAATTACTATTCCCACTCCAAAGAGTGCAACAGTAGGGAAAGCGTTGGATAGCGTAGAGGTTAAAATTACTATTCCCACTCCAGTGGGTGCAACAGTAGGGAAAGCGTTGGATAGCGTAGGGGTTAAAATTACTATTCCCACTACAGTGGGTGCAACAGTAGGGAAAGCGTTGGATAGCGTAGTGGTTAAAATTACTATTCCCACTCCAAAGAGTGCAACAGTAGGGAAAGCGTTGGATAGCGTCGGGGTTAAAATTACCATTCCCACTCCAGTGGGTGCAACAGTAGGGAAAGCGTTAGATAGCGTAGGGGTTAAAATTACTATTCCCACTCCAGTGGGTGCAACAGTAGGGAAAGCGTTGGATAGCGTGGGGGTTAAAATTACTATTCCCTCTCCAGTGGGTGCAACAGTAGGAAAAGCGTTGGATAGCGTAGGGGTTAAAATTACTATTCCCAATCCAAAGAGTGCAACAGTAGGGAAAGCGTTGGATAGCGTAGGGGTTAAAATTACTATTCCCACTCCAGTGGGTGCAACAGTAGGGAAAGCGTTGGATAGCGTAGGGGTTAAAATTACTATTCCCACTCCAGTGGAAGCAACAGTAGGGAAAGCGTTGGATAGCGTAGGGGTTAAAATTACTATTCCCACTCCAGTAGGTGCAACAGTAGGGAAAGTGTTGGATAGCGTAGAGGTTAAATTTGCTATTCCCACTCCAGAGAATACAACATTAGGGAAAGTAAATATTGCATATAGTATTCAAAAATCTATAATTGAATATCTATTAATAATTAATTAAATATAAATAATTATGTTATCTAATATAATAATTAATATTTTACAATTACTAATTAACAATAATTATTACAATTAATCACCTATTAATACTAATTAATTAAACATTAACAATTAATTATTTAATAATTACAAATTATTTTACAATTTTTTCCAAATAAATACATTTTTATTTATTTTAATATTTAATTCATTATTAATAAATTACTTCCCACCCTATTCCCCTATAAACCCACAACCCGCTACAGGATTTAAATGAGTAAAATTTACTTAATTACCAATTAATCAATTAATAAATATTAATTAACAAATATAACTTAATTAATTAAAAAATATAAATTATTTAACAATTAATTACTAATTACTATCAATAAATACATTTACATATTTAGTTAATTATATTTAAATTACTTCCCACCCTATTCCCCTATAAACCCACAACCCGCTACAGAATTAAATTAGTAAAATTTACATAATTACCAATTAATCAATTAATAATAATTATTTTCCAATTACAATTAAATTAATTAACACATATAAATTAATTAACAATTAATTACAAATTACTATCAATAAATACATTTACATATTTAATTAATTATAATGAAATTACTTTCCACCCTATTCCCCTATAAACCCACAACCCGCTACAGAATTAAATTACGCAATAATTATAAAAACAAAATTCATTAAATACAATTATTTATAACATATATACACACTTTTCACACATATTATAACATAAAAATACACTATAAACAATTAATTATTATAAAAAAATCGATATTTTTAACTATCTATATTATATACTTCGATGTTTTAACTATCTATATTTATAACAGTCGATATTACTTCACTTACCTTAAAAACAATATTTTTGTTATCTATATTCTGTCCTGTCGATATTTTGTCCAGTCTATATTTTATACTTGATATTCTGTCCAATCGATATTTTGGACTCAATATTATGTCTGTGCACCGCAAGGAAGGTTAAGGTGTGAACTAGTTGCACTAGTCACGTGTCACGTGATGCGGGAAGGCTAGACCGCAACACTACACATCTTCCCCTTAACAATAAGACACATGTGTAACTGTACCTACAGGTGTGGAGAGAGAGAGAGAGAGAGAGTGAAAGAGAGAGAGAGAGAGAGAGAGAGAGAAAGAGAGAGAGAGAGAGAGAAAGAGAGAGAAAGAGAGAGAGAGAGAGATTCACAACTGAAAGTCACTGAGGTGTTTTGGTAGTTTCACCGCACGGCCCTTGCGGGTGTGCTTTCCGGTCCCTTGCTCTCTTCCTTCGCGGGGTCCGTCTGACCTGGCGCTCTCCTCCTGGTCTCTCTGGGATGTATTGGATGTCCCGCCCAGAATGCCTCCTTCCTCTGCGTCTTGTCTAGGTGGACACTGCGTCGGCTATCCGGGTGATTGTCCTTCAGCAATGGCTGCTGGTCGGGCCGCACTCATGTGGTCTGTAGAGGGTGCTGCCATTCCTGCTATGCTGGGGCTTTCTTATAGCTCACTGTTGTTCATGCCCCAATGCAGGATCTTGTTGCACTTGGCCATTCTGGATTGGGACCACACCTTGCCATCACTCAATAAAGCAGAGCGGATTTATGCTTCTACCACCCGCAGGGGCTCACTGAATTTGCTATCTCGTTTAAGTCCAAGTTGGCACTTTTTGGCTCAGACTCACTTGCCCTCTGCCAATGAGGTTTCACGCACACTGTTCCTTTTGTCGTAATGTGCCTTGTAGATACTTTGTGCCTTTTCTATGTTGCTGCGGACAATGGCTGGGGACCATTTGCTTTGGAGGGTCATGGTCATCCAGGCTGTGTTTTCTCTGGTGAAGGGTTCTCTGCCTCTTAGGATCTTGAATGGGCTATAGCCTGTCAAGGTAGGTGTGATGCGGTAGGCCCATACTGTGTACCTGACTTCGGACTCCCAGTTCTTACCAGCGCTGATAGCTGCTTGGATCGAGCCCATAATCACCCCGTTAAAGCATTCCACTTGGCCATTGCCCGCTGGGTGGTAAACCGGAGTGCGCTTCGACTGGATTCCCTTTCTTTTGGGAAAGTCTGTCCATTTGGCAGACGTGAACTGGCGTACATTGTCGCTGGTGATGGACTTGGGGATGCGGACAATGGCTGGGGACCATTTGCTTTGGAGACTCATGGTCATCCAGGCTGTGTTGTCTCTGGTGAAGGGTTCTCTGCCTCTTAGGATCTTAAGCGGGCTATAGCCTGTCAAGGTAGGAGTGAAGCGGTAGGCCCATACTGTGTTCCTGGCTTCGGACTCCCAGTTCTTACCAGCGCTGATAGCTGCTTGGATCGAGCCCATAATCACCCCGTTAAAGCCTTCTACTTGGCCATTGCCCGCTGGGTGGTAAACCGGAGTGCGCTTCGTCTGGATTCCCTTTCTTTTGGGAAAGTCTGTCCATTTGGCAGACATGAACTGGCGTACATTGTCGCTGGTGATGGACTTGGGGATGCCCTCCCTCAAAAAGATGTTGGTGAGGAAGGTGATGACAGCGTCGGAATCAACCGATTTGCATATTTCGACTTCTGGCTACTTTGAATATCGTGCCCCGGTTGATGTGGAGAATGTTGTCATACAGAGCCTTCGGAGGCACCACTTCGTCACCTTGTAGCAGAAATATGGAGTCCTTGCCAATGGAAAGTTCCTCGCGGACTTCCCAGGATTTTCTGAGGCTGGAGTCAATGTGCTTCTTTTCCGACCATCCTCGCGTGAAGTACTGCTTGACTTGGGATAGTTCTGGGTCTTATGTCTAGGCTGCTGCCCAATCCTGGGCACTGATGGTGTGTTAATGATCTGCCATGAATGCAACGCTGTATTCATCCCAATCCGATGATATGACAGGTTCTTCCATGGCTGCTGCCCTGCTCAGGAAATTTGCCTCTCTGTTCTGCTGCCCCGGGATGTACTTCACGTCGTAGATAAAATCCAACAGGCGCAATGTCATTTTCGTGATGCGTGGAGTGGCTGTCATGTTGCCGCTGGATGTGAGGACCTTGATCAGGGTCTTGTGGTCCGTACGGAGTGTGAATCGTGACCCCACAGACACTGTCGGAATTTCTCCATCGCCCAGATGGCGGCAAGCATTTCCTTCTCAATTACACTGTACTTCTCTTCACTGGGGATGAGGGATCTTGATGCGAACCCCACAGTGGTTTTGGTGCCATTCCAAGTCCTCTGGGAAAGTACTGCTCCCAGTCCCTTGTCACTGGCGTCCGTGGTCAGAATACTGGACGCAGAGCCATCGGACCCATGTAAGGGAACCGCCATGCAGCTGTCTTGTTTGATGGTCAAGAACTCCGCTTCCGTCTCCCCTGACAAGGTGAACTTATTCTTTTCCTTGAGCAGTTGGCGTAGGCTGTGCGTCCTAGTATCAAAGTTCCTGACAAATTTACTATAGAACTCTGCCAGCCCCAGAAAGGAGCGAACATCGTCTTTGGTTTTTGGGGAGGGAGCTCACATGATGTCCTCTACTTTCGCCAATTTGGGGGTGATTCCTGTGTCGCTGATTTCATGTCCTAGATATGTGACCTTGCGGAGACCGAATTTGCATTTCTCCAATTCGACCGTGAGGCCATTTGCAGCGAGCGTGTGTAGGACGGTGTGCAATATATTGTTGTGTTCAGCTTTTGATTTCCCCATGACGAGTATGTCATCTTGAAGGTAAAGAACTCCCGGAACACTTTGGAACAGCTTGTGCATGAGTTTTGGGAAAACGGCTGCCGCGGACGCGAGCCCAAAAGGCAGGCGTTGAACCTGTAGCATTCGATGGGTATGATGAAGGATGTACGTTTTCGGCATGACGGGTGGAGAGGTACTTGGTGGTAGGCGGCTTTGAGGTCGATGGTGGAGAACCACTTGATATCTTTGGTCTGGGCGAGTAGTTTGTTATTCTTGGGCAATGGAAACTTGTCCAAGATGATATTTTTGTTGAGTTTGCGGAGATCAATGCAAAGACAAATCTTACTGCTGGGTTTGCGAGCCACTACCAACGGCGCCAGCCATTCGGCACATTCGATCAGTTCAATGATGCCGCCTTCCTCTAACCTCTTAAGTTCTATCTGCACAGCTTCTCTGCAGTTGAACAGGATGTTCCTGACTTTATGGGTGACTGGTACTGCTCCATCTTTAAGTACGATCTTGTGGGAGAGCTTGCACATTTTTCCAATTTGGTTGCTGAATACAGTGGGGAATTCGGCTTGGAGTGAGTACGGCATGGACGTGTCTTCCATCAGGAGTACCTGCGTGTCGCCACCGGGGTTGAGCTGGATGCCGAGCGCTCCCTGGTCGGCCCAACCTAGGACCGATGGGCCCTTCTTTGCCATGTACAATTTCTCTGTGGTGTGCCGTCCTTTGAGCTTGAGCAGGAGCTTCCGAAAACCAACCATGGGGATCCTTTCTCCTGTGTATGTGACTGGATGGAAGCCCGTAGTGTGAAGCTGGTCGCCCACCACTCGGGCGAAGTCACAGTCCCAAATCTGTTTCTGGATGATGGTGTAGGGCGGCACGGAGTCCCATACCATGACGACGTGGACGCCCCCTATCGAAAATAGGCTTGAGGGTTTTTTTGTTGCCACACCACCTATGCCCAAGATGTGATCCTCAATACAAAGGATGCTTTCTGGATCCGAGAGATCCGCTCCCTCTTGATCATATGAGACATCCTGGACGTATTTGACTGCGGCACTCCTGGGCCTCCGTCGGCATACCTTACCAAAGTGTCCAGTGATGCCACAGAACGAGCATTTTACGTGGAACGCTGGCCATTTGTTGTTATTACCCATGTGGGAGTGGCTGCAGCATCTATACCAGGCACCTTGTTTACCCTGTGGGGCACACCCCGGGACCTCTGCCCCTAAACGTCGATTGGCAGGATGAGGTGGAGTACGACATAATCTTTGGTGGTGGCACCTTGCGATCGGGGATTTTACATGCTGTGGCTGGTAGTGCCGTGCCTTTCTTGCCTGCAAGAGCGCATTGCTTGGATAACTCCGCCCGTTTCACAATCGCGATGATTTCTGGAAGGGTCGTTCGCCGCTAACCCAGAGCTTCTCCTGGACACTTATGTGGGTGGAGTGCATGATGATTTGGTATCATATAAGGTTGTCGTGCAGGGTGCCAAACTTGCAGTTAATTTCCAGTTTCTTGAGGGCCGACACGTAGTCCTCCACTGACTCCGCTTCCGCCTGTTTCCTTTGGAAGAAGTTGTAACGGTCAATGGCTGGGCATATCATGGGCTGGTAATGGCTGTTCAGGTCTTCGAGGGCTTGTTGGAATACGTCGTTGTTGGTTAAAGCCCTGGCTTTTTTCACCTTCTGGTCGTAAACACGCAGGCCCTCCGGCCCTAGATTATGTAGCAGGATCTTCTTCCGCCGCTTGCTTGAGAATTCTTCCTCGCCTTCGTCCTCCAATGCTGAGATGTAATTTAAGAAGTACCCCTTCCAATCGGCCCATTTCATTGCCGGCTCCCCGGGTTTGGGCAGGAAGGGCACTGGGTTGGTTAGGGAGAAGGTCTGCGCACACATGGTAAGTGTAGGGATGACAGATGTGGAACCTTACGATATGCGTAGAGCCCACAGCTGGCTTGGAGGAAGTACACCCCTGCATGGTCTGAGAGGGCTCTGCCTTCTGGGTTGCAGGCCACCACTCGCCACTAAAGAGCGCCCCTTGTGCTGGTGGGTAAGACTGCTGTGTGGCCACGTGGTCGCCCAGGCTGCGGAAAGCCGACTGGGGGCCCTTCTGTAGATTAATTGGCAGAAGGGAAGGTGCACGCTGATGTGCATGCCAAGCTGACCGCTAGCCGGGGGTGGCTCCTCTTGATGGTGGGCCTGGGGGAGATTTCCTTTTCCCACAGCCTTCCTGAGTATAGGTGGCAATTCAAGTACCAAGGCCTGGCGGTAGTAGCCTCTGGTGCCCCACTCTGTGCTGTGCAGAGGCTGGCCCCAGGGGGAATGGGGTCTGGTGGTGGCTGCTCCTGGGGGTATTAGCTGGCGCCCCCCCTGCTGTGTGGTCAGGGGCAGGCCCCTCTTGAAATGGCTCTAGTGGTGGTAGCCTTTATAGTAGGCAGCGCTGAGCTAGGAGGAATGTGGTGCACGCCCTGTGCGCCAAATTGCATTCCAATATTAGGTGGGCGTAGTCCATGCTCCGCACTGGACGGAGCACCCGTGCTGCACTGCGATGGGCTGCAATGAGGAGTGGAGGCAGAGCAGAGCGCGAGAAGCTGTGCGCTCTCCCCCGCCGCATATATGGCGCCGGCTCCCTCCTACCTGGCTGCAGTTGGGCGGTAACGGTCCTTCCGCCTTGTCGCCACTGTGGCGTAGGGTAGTACGGAATGACCCGCAAAGACACGGGAGTGAAATACCGCAATTCTTTTTTTCTTAGATTACGCTATTCAGGAGAGAGCCGTACTGGGTCTCACAGTGCCGCAGTCGGAATAGCCGCCCCCCCCACAAGTCATGACCCCCACGCGCACCATTTACGGGTCACGTGATGCGGGAAGGCTAGACCGCAATACCACACACTGCCTCCGAAAACTTGCAGCTGAAGCTGCTTAAACTAGAGTCCGGTAGAGGCCAAAGGCGGACAGTGAGATCCTGCGGATGCTGAGAACCCCAGTGCTTAAGTGTGTGGTGACTGAGAGTGGTGGGTAGATGCTCCGAGTGGTAGACTGGGACCTGGGTTGAGTATTAAATCAGGATGCAGAAGCGGCTGGTTTAGCAGCCTGCGCAGCTGCTGATTGCGTCACTACGTCTTGCCCCTCTCTCACCTCTCCTGTTCCTGTCCTGCAATCTGCAATCTTTTTTTTATCGGGGCTCTACAGCCTTTCAGTGCTCCATCTCAAGGCTCATTGCCGGTGAAGTTAATTGAGGACACTTTGGTTGCCTTAAATAAATAAGGATATTAATGACAAGATGTCAACCAACAACTAAGAGAAAAGACACATAATTGCAATAGTATTATAATTTTCCTAAAGTTTTGTTCCCTTGAATAGGGGCACTCTTTCATGCTTTAGCCACCCTTGTAGCTGTCCTGCAGCCAACATATACATAGAAAGTGTGCCAGCCACTATCAGCATTGCCTCTCCTAAACAGGAGGCCCGGAATTGCTGGTGCCCCTGGATTGTGTGGTGGCATAAGCCAGAACCCTTCGCCCAAACTGGACCTCTTTCTATTAATGGTCTCTGAGTGGTCCTAGTGGTTTGTGACAAGAACAGGTATGTGGCTACCATCACTTCCAGTGAAGGCAACCCCAGTCTTTAGCTCTCTACCGTCTGTGGTTGGGTATTGTCAAGGGCGTCTCAACAATGCTCGGACTTCCTCGAGGCAATGATGACCACTCGTCAACGGGCAAGAAAGCTTCTACAGTCACATTTATTTCCTGCCTCTGATGTTGATTGTGGTCCAATGGCAGTCACCTGTCAGGGGCCTGTCTGTACAAGTCAAGCAATAAGACCATGGGACGTAAAACTCCAATCAAATGCACATGATGGTGACCAAAAAACTGTGACTGATAGCCATAACAAGGGGTACCTCATCTTAAGGTCACTGGCTGATGAGACTCAAAGTAGGTTGTGTGCTCAAAAACAGAAATCACACCCCTAAGAGTCACAGTCTTCCCCTTTTCACTATTGTTTCTAATCTGCTCCCAAACGTGTTGTCAGACCCAATTTTGCTTACTCAATCATCACTATTTCAACCTCTGCCAAAGTGCCAAACAATTCTCCACTTCCATCCACAGACAAAGACTACAGGCCTTGTTGCAGATCAAAATAAGCTTCCCACACACTTGCTCACAGTAAAATAATGGATTTCTATTCTGTCAAAAATGAGTTCAGAACTTCCCATGCCTCGACCTCACCCAATGCAAACTCATACAGTAACATTGATTCTGCCAAAGGGAATACATGGCCCTTGTATATAGGTCGTGTGGGTTCCAAGAAAGGAAGGGAAGAGAAGTTTTTAGGGGGGAACAGCAAGAGAGCTCCTCGGGTGCTAGTCGAGTCAATGTATCCCAGGAAGGGCTGCTTCGGTGACCTTCCTGCCATGGACGAGATTGTGGTGGTTATGGTCACCTCCTCCTTGTTGCCAGGACGTCCGGGTGTATTGTACGTGGCCCGTACCCTCAAGGGAAACAAAAGAACAACAGGGTCAGCAACCATAGGCTTGGGTTGGTTCAACATCCACAACCAGGAGTGTGTTTAAGGCTTAGAGGGAGGTTTGGTGCACTGGGTGAGGAGGGAAAAAGGGGGAAAGAATTGGACAAAAGGGGGCTGCTCCCTGTCCTCCACCAGCCCCAGTGAAGTAGCTAAAAACGGTACTTGCCTAAGGCCACGGCCCTCCTGGGTCGTGGCTGTCGGAGTCTTGCCGCCCTCCTCCTTTTCCCCTGGTGGGCTGGACTCTTGCGCGTTGCCACTCGGCGGTTCTGCTTTTGACGAACTCTCTGTCGTCTTAGCGTCGTCTTCCTTCTGTCACGGGGTTCTGTTCTCCATGTTCGCAAACCTCGGAAGCAGCATAGAACAACGCTTTGTTCTCTGTCCCTGCTATTTGTTCTTCTGCTTGCCGGGCTGGTGTTTCCCCTTCAGGAAAGACTGGACCGCCTATTTCTTGTGCCGGCGGTCTAGTCGCAGGCGATATATTGGAAGCCCCGCCCACTAAGAGCACAGGACTACATAGCCCCTTTAACCATGTCCCAGGCCTGCCACTGCAGAGCCTGTACATGCAGTTTACACTGCCATGTCAACCTGGCAAAACAATCTTTTTCGCAAGGTCAAATCGTTTCTTTTATACATATAATTCACCTCTAAGGTAGGCCCTTTGTAACCCACAGGGTAGGGTGCAATGTATTTAAAAGGAAGGACATGTACTTTTAAGTTTGACATGTCTTGTGAGTGAAAAAAAATTCCCAAAGTTGTTTTTCAATATTAAAAGGCCTATACCTCTCTGAGGATAACATTGGGATTACCTTATTACATTTTTTGGGTTTAATTTCTAATTGGGAAGAAATACAACTCCCAAGTCTGGTGTCTCTGGAATCAGAATCTAAAATCGCAACTTATGATGAAGTCATATTTTAAACTGCAATTCTGAAAATGTCACTTTTAGAAAGCAAAAATAACATTTGATGGACAGAATGCAGAACAATGTTATACATTCACCCCAGTACAAAGATCTGGGCCTAAATCCATAATTTTTTTGCTCTCCACGCCATTTCAGTTTGGACCCAGCCATAAGCAAATCAGTCTTGACACTGATTGTTTCCAGTCCAGGGAGGACCTGGCCTGGCAGGTCGGGCTGGACTGTTCCCATTGGGCACAGGGTTAAGACTGATTTGCATATGGCTGGGTCCAAACTGGAATGGCATGGTGAGCAAAAAAAACGATGGATTTAGGCCCAGATCTCTGTACTGGGGTGAATGTATGAGATTGTTCTGCATTCTGTCCAACAATAGTTATTTTTACATTTGTGACCCCGACCTGGACGAGTATGCTCAGACGTGAGTCCCGTGCTCTCCATGCCACTGGAATCAAGCTATCCTGGCTGAAGAGGGGTGAAACCCCGAAACCGGTCCTAGGATGCTTGTTTTCAGTCCAGGGAGGACCTGGCCTGGCAATTCTGGCTGGACTGTTCCCATTTGGCGCAGGGTCAAGACTGATTTGCATATGGCTGGGTCCAGACTGGAATGGCATGGTGAGCAAAAAAATGATAGATTTAGGCCCAGATCTCTGTACTGGGGTGAATGTATGACATTGTTCTGCATTCTGTCCATCAATAGTTCTTTTTGCATTTGTCACCCGAGTGGGATGGGTATGCTCAGACGTGAGTCCCGTGCTCTCCATGCCACTGGAATCAAGCTATCCTGGCGGAAGAGGGGTGAAACCCCGAAACCAGTCCTAGGATGCTTGTTTTCAGTCCAGGGAGGACCTGGCCTGGCATTTCTGGCTGGACTGTTCCCATTTGGCGCAGAGTCAAGACTGATTTGCATATGGCTGGGTCCAGACTGGAATGGCATGATGATCAAAAAACGATGGATTTAGGCCCAGATCTCTGTACTGGGGTGAATGTATGACATTGTTCTGCATTCTGTCCATCAATAGTTCTTTTTGCATTTGTCACTCCGAGTGGGATGGGTATGCTCAGTCGTGAACCCCGTGCTCTCCATGCCACTGGAATCAAGCTATTCTGGCTGAAGAGGGCTGAAATCCCGAAACTGGTCTTAGGATGCTTGTTTCCAGTCCAGGGAGGACCTGGCCTGGCAGTTCGGGCTGGACTGTTCCCATTGGGCACAGGGTCAAGACTGATTTGCATATGGCTGGGTCCAAACTGGAATGGCATGGTGAGCAAAAAAACGATGGATTTAGGCCTGGATCTCTGAGCTGGGGTGAATGTGTGACATAGTTCTGCATTCTGTCTATCAATAGTTCTTTTTTCATTTGTCACCCCTAGTGGGACGGGTATGCTCAGACGTGGGTTCTGTGCTCTCCATGCCACTGGAATAAAGCTATCCTGGCTGAAGAGGGGTGAAACCCCGAAACCAGTCCTCGGATGCCTGTTTCCAGTCCAGGGAGGACCTGGTCTGGTAGTTCGGGCTGGACTGGCCCCGTTGGGCGCAGGGTCAAGACTAATTTGCATATGGCTGGGTCCGAACTGGAATGGAATGGTGAGCAAAAAACTATGGATTTAAGCCCAGATCTCTGTACTGAGGTGAATGTATGACATTGTTCTGCATTCTGTCCATCAATAGTTGTTTTAGCACTTTTAGAAAGCAGGCATTTGCTTACTTTAGCTATTTGGTGCCTGCTGTCTGTCTCTGTTCAGTCTTGGTTGGGTGACAGCTGGGTTTTGTGTATTTCCTCTTGACAGCCACATACAAAAGGAGCTTAGGTGTGACTTGATGGGCCATCCTCAGATGGGAAGTAGGAGCTGGGCCCAACCTCACACTTACACATCAATAGGCTGTGTCCTATCCACACACACAGAGCTGAATACCCCCCTGTAGTAAGGCTGGAGCCAGGGCAGAAAGGAAGGACCTCAGTACACTGCAAACCCTTCTTGAAAGTCTCTTCCACTTCAAAGGCCCAACTGGGTATAACTACTTGACCTCTGACACCATGACTTCAGTATACTTCTGAACTTCTAGTTACTCAGGCAAGAAGAAGGACGGCTGTGCTGCTGAAGGACTGTCACTCTGCTGGACTGCTACTCTGGAAGAACTGCTGCCTTGCTGTGCTGAACTGCTGCCTGCTGACTGCTGCCCTCTTGCCTGGAGAGGAAGAACTGGACCTGGAACCCACCTTGAACTCACGACTCAAGTTACTCAAAGGGCTAGTCTGCTGGCCTTCTGCTGGCCTCCTAATCTGAGCCTCAGGAACACAGGTTGCCCACAGCTCCTGGACACATTTTCAATGAGCTTCTGATCCCCAAGAGGCGACTTTAAGCTCATGGGCCCTTGGAAGTGGTATTATTGCTCTATCAAGCTTTTGGGGTCTTCACAAAAGCAAATGGGCCTGTTTACCCCCAAACCTCTTTGCTCGTGCAAAGTTCCAGTGCAAGCGGCCGCATGTCCGTCTCATTGCACAGCAAGTAATGCTGCTTGCAACCGCTAGGCTTCCGCCCATCTGTTTGGGACAGCAGGTGGCTCTTTGCACCCCACCCACCACAACCAGAGATGCTCTTATGTTAGTAGTAGTAGGACCCCTTAGGGGAAAAGCTTCTGGGTACCTTGTTGCATAATCTACTGTTACCAACGCAAATAAGTTCCCTTTTTTGGATCTAAGGAGGGGATCTATAATGTCCATACCCCCTCTCTCAAATGGTTTTCCTATTATCGGAAGGGATTGTAGAGGTACTCGGAAGGGATTGTAGAGGTACAGAAGGAGGTCTGTAGGGGTTTCTTCTTTGGCAAACCTCACAATATTTAGATATGTTGGAAAAGATGCCAAGCCAATAAAAATGCCTTTAACAGTTTGAGTGGTTTTCAAGGCCCATGAATGTCCGGCGAGGAGACACCACTAACTGAGGAGAGTGGTCTTGTTTTCCCACATAGTATAACAAAATCATTTTTAATGAAGAAGCGGGGGTAGCAAGTTTTGGAGGAAGTTGAGGGTTTTTTTGCTCGCTGCCTAGCCACCTTAAGGGTAGGATCCTGGGCCTGAGCATAACAGAAGCTTCTGTCTGAAGCCCACCGGGCTTCTGTAGTAAGGTTGGCGTAAGTATTTGATTAGACCCTTGACCTTGGAGTTTTTCTGTGATGAGGTGAGAAAGGCAGGATTATCTGTTCCCAGGATAATCTTCTCAGGAATCTATCCATTACCCCCACTTTAACCTGCATCAGTGACCTTTTGGTGTTTGAACTGGAATGTTTGCCAGTGGATATATTTTAATATCACCATGAACACAGTGGATTGGTATATGAGCATTAAGGTATATTTGTGAGGGTTTTACCAGGGACTTTTGTACAACCAACTGACGACAGCCTGAATCCAATAAGACAGAGACCTTCTCCCCATTAACAAAAAGTCTTACATAGAAACAGGATCCTTCCTCTTCCGTATATACGAGGGACCGCAGTAAATAGCTAATGTCCATTGGTTCTTCTGCCTGTTTCGTGTGCGGAGAGAGTGCAGCTATGTGACCCCATTCGCCACAATCAAAACATTGTGTTTCTCTCGGGGGCAGGAACTCCATCTTAGGTACTCAGCCTCTGGTGGGTTCTGTCAAGGTCATGTGTTTTTTTTTTCTCCTTTCCCATGCACCGTTGAGGGATGCGGTTGTCTTTCCGATTTCCCAAAAAGGGATTTTGTTCGAGTCGGAGCAAATGTGGTTGCCATATCCATGGCTTGCTCAACCAGGAGATGAGGATGTTGTCTCAGCCATCGATGGGTAGTATATGGTAGAGCCTCTAAATATTGCTCTAAATATAAGATTAATTATAACTTCTTTGCTGTTTTATGGCCGAAGCCATTTGTCTGCTGCAGCTTTTAGTTTAAAGATAGGGTTTTGGGGTTATCCCCCGGAGAGCCTCTTTCTTTCTTGAATCTCACCCTAAAAGCCTCAGGGTCTGTGCCTAGATTGTCCAGTATTATCTCCTTAATCTCATTGTATGATGTATTTCCAGTGGGATTAGCGACCTGATATGCCTCTTGAGATTGGCCTGTTAAGAGGAGAGCAAGAAAAAGTGGCCACTTAGCCTGAGGCCATCCACACGGTTTTGCTGCTCCTTCAAAGTTCAACAAAAAAGCATCTGGATCCTCCCGAGGGATATATTTCTGAAAAATGATATTTGGGTATCCTGCTTGGGTGCCTTGAGGCGCATGTGTCCATGTACCTAACTTTACTTGCTTTTCCTTGATCTTTAGAATACACTCCACCTGTCGAGTCATTGAGGCTTTAAACAATTCTCGGTCGGCTTGTGCGGAAGTCATATGTCGCTCCAGTGTCCACTCCAATTCCTGTTGTCCTCGAATTAGATGTTGTATAAGGTTTTCTATTTTAAGAGTCAAATGGAAGTATCCCACGTTTCGACACGAAATGTGACACTGAAGCTACAGGCCAGGCAATGCAAAGACTCCGAAATTAAAGATTTCTTTTGCAGCTTTCTTTTATCATTTCCTTTTTTTCTTTCTTTTGACAGGGGTTTACAGAGAATAAAATTCTCTTCTCTTTTCTTAGGATCTTCAGAACATCCTTCTGTAGGTGTGTTCCCCGCCGATGCCCCTCGGAGAAGAAAACATGACTCGGGTAGTCACTTGTTTCTTTCCTTTTTTATTAGATTGATCATCAGGGTCTCGGAGTGAGGCGGGGAAAAAGCTCCATCCACCCAACCATCACCAGTGAATTTCCCTATTTTCTTTCATAAAGTGTATCCTCAATAATCCATATCTCCTTTCTCCCCATGTCTCCCACCTCCCCAGACTCCCCTACTCTTTGTATTCCATCTATTTAAATAGGCACTGAAACCGACCACGCTTCAGGAGGTACACACTCGCCAGTTCTCCTCCCGGTTCGAGGTTTCCTCCGGTTCCTCGTTCTTCTTGTCATCTGGTTTCTAATTTCCTCCAGCGTTCAAGATGCGTGGTGCCGCTTCCGCCTCCGGATGGCTTATTAGAGGGCCTGCGTTCCTTCCAAAATGTTCCTGCGAAGCCTTCGTGTCAGCGGGTCCTGCTTCTGAAAGATCAGCTTCATCACAGTGATGTTATACACGTCAATGTCGGTGGCGTTTGAAGGTATTGTGGGATGCAAGGAGGGGAAAGGAGAAACAAAAGGGGGTAGTGTGTAAGTTTGCCCCTCTCTTTCCTCTCCTTTTTCAGTATTTATGGATACTTCGTGACAATGGGTTGTACCATTTAATCATGAGAGAGCACAGGTACAGAATCTGTTTTCCAGAGTTGTGCCAGCACCTAGTTGACATTAAACTGACTGACCCCAGGAAGCTAGTTGAGGAGGCGGACCTCTGGGCTAGTACCTGTGTGTCCAAAAGGGTATCTGGGGAGGACTCCCACGAAGGTGCTCAGGGTTTCCAGCAGAAAGAAAGAGAGGGGAGAAAAACATATAAACAAGGAGTTCTCAAAAGGCCCCGAAAATAGTTCCCAAGGGAGTAAAGGAAACCAATCCCAGTCTGGTCCTAAATATAAGGGGTTCTTTGATCACAAGACAGGGAGGTTTGTATCACAAGGTACAGAGTGCTACATATATAGGCACAAAAAGGGCCACTCTAAATGTCCCAAGAGGACACAGCCCCCCACCCTTTGTCGAACACCAGGGTTGGTGAGTGTAGCTCTCGGGGAGGAGGTAGTCCCAGTTTGTTTTGGGGAATAGATAGAGGTGACCCTAGTTTCCCTGGGGGATAAAGAAATAGTGCTTAAAGCCCACATGCCTTCGCATACTTCAAAGTATAGGCAGTGGGTCCCCATTAATGGGCAACAGGTGGAGGCTTTGCGAGACACAAGAGCCAGCATGACTACTGTCAAGGGTCCACAAAAGGGTAGTAAGCAGTATATAAAGGCGTGGTCCCAGTAAATATAACATCAAAAAGTGTTAATGGCCAGGACAAACAGATACTTGCGACAAACAGATCACAACAAAATTTAATTTGCAGTGTTATTTAATCACACTGATCACAGGTTATTCAAAGAGAAAAAACATTAAATACATAACTGGCAATGTTGCAGTGCCCAGGGGAAGGGGTGGGAAAGGCTGTAATTCTGGTGAGGTAGTGGGATGGAAAAGAGAGCAAATCACACGTAATTCAAGTACATATTAATCATGTAACATAACATGTGATTAAATAACACTGCAACTTAAATTTGGTTGTGATCTGTTTGTTGCAAGTATCTGTTTTTCAATTTGTCCTGACCATTATCACTTTTTGATGTTATATTTACTGGGACCACCCCTTTATATACTTCTGCCAAGGATCAGCTGGTGTCTGCAGAACAGATCCTACCGAACACATTACACCAAGTCTTAGTCGACGACATTCGAGAGAGCCATCTATTAGAGACTCTGGTTCCCTTTGAGTAGGGGGAGTCTCTGGCTCTCTAAAAATTGCTGTGATCCCTACCATGCCTGTTGATTCTTTGCTAGGCAACGGACTGGAGCACACTACCTGGAGGGAGGTATGGATCAGGTCTCACTTAGAGATGATGGGGTTGCGTGAGTGGGCCTGTATGACCACATGGTCCAAGGCTGCCCAAAAAGTGGAGTCAAAGGCATCTGGAGCCTGGAACAATGTCCCAGATAGCTGCCAAGGAGCAGGGGGCAGGGGACATTTGAACCCAGGCCCTGTAGTGCCCATGGGGGAGGTTGATGGTGTCTCTGAGGGAGAAGCCCCTGAGCCAACTGAGGAAGACATTGCCGCCCTAGATGACCTACCTGAGCTTGCCAATGGGCAGGTTAAGGGTGGGCCAACAAGGGAGGAATTCTTCCAAGCACAGAGGGAGTGTTCCGCTCTTGAGGGCTTGAGGCACCAGACCTTACCCAATGCAGCAGGTAAAGCCTCTGGGGATCACCTAATCTACTGGGAGAACAATCCTCTCATAGTGAGCCTAATACTCCTGGTGTTGGGGCTGTCCAAGTACTAGTGGTCCCCCAGTGTTACAGGACCCTTACTACTGGGTTTTGCTCAGGATATACCCTTGGCAGGACACTTAGGACAAGACAAGACCTTCGCCAGGTTTGTCTCCCACTCAGCAGGTGTCCATTCAGGTAACAGTGGTGGGGCCGGGTGGGCTGGATTTCGAGAGACGGATGATGTAGAGGGAAAATTAATTATTTATTTAATTTTCTCTCAGCATTGTCCCTTGAATTCCCCCCCACACTTCCCCACCACTGTTACCTGCATGGATCGTGGCTGCTCCCACTTCTATTGGCCCAGAATGAAGACAAACTCAGATGCATTCTACAGGTCCTGTCCAACCTGCCAGGCTAGTGGGAAATCACGGAAAACGCTCAAAGATCCCCTGATACCATTATGCATTGTTGGCACCCCATTTGAAAGGATGGGCACCAATGTCATTGGCCCTTTGGATCCCCAGACAGCCTTAGGTAACAGGTTTGTCCAGGTCTTTGTGGACCATGCCACTCGCTACCCATAGGCCATCTCTCTGAGGTCAGTGAATGCACCCATTGTGGCTAGAGCTCTGATGGGGATCTTTGCCCATATTGGGTGTCCCAAGAAGGTAGTGTCTGACAGAGGCATTAACTTCTTATCTGCATACATTTCTCTATGGCCACTCTGTTAGGGGACCTCTGAGCCTTGTCGGGAAGGGGTAGGCACAAGCTCCTAGAAACCCCCCCCAGGATGTGGTCAGCTACATGCTGGCCCTCTGCAACCAGATGTACCGCTTCTGGAAAAGGTGAAAAGCAATCTACAGGCCAGCCAAGAAGTCATTAACTCAGGTATGACCAACAGGACCTATCTGGTGGAGCTTTAGCTGGCCAGTAAGTGTGGGTCATAAAGCTAGTAGAGCCCAGGGCTCTCCAGGACTGCTGGACTGGCCCATAAGAAACCAAGGAGCAGGGTGGACCTCCAGACCTCTAGGAATATCCTTAGGGTGCTCTGTGTAAACAGACTTAAGTCTCTCTTTGAGAGGTCCGAAGTGAGCATACTCCTCGTGACAGATGAGAGAGTAGAAGAGGACAGTGAACTCCTCCCTGACCTCCTCTCTGCACAGGAACACAATGGGCCAGTGAAGGGTGTCAACCTCTTTTACACCTTGAACCCAGAACAGGAAGGTGACTGTTACAAGTTCCTGGGACTGTTTGCCTCACTGTTCTCACTCATCCCTGGACTCAGATCTGTGTATCCATGATGTTGACACTGAAAACAGAACACCTGTGAAGAACATAATTTAGAGGATGTCAGACAGGGTGAGAGCCAGCATGAAGGAGGAAGTCTCAAAGATATTGCCATTTGGAGTGATTATGCCTTCTAATAATCGCTGGTCCAGCTCTGTGGTGTTGGTACCTAAGGTTATCCCAACGGGAGCCACACCAGAAGTCCAGTTCTGCTTGGACTATCGATGACTCAGGTCCATCATCAGGTCTAATGCACAACCCATCCCCAGAGCTGATGAGCTAATTGACAGGCTGGGTAATGCCAAATTCCTCAGTACCTTTGATTTGACATCAGGGTACTGCTAGATCACTCTGACTGAGGTGGCCAAGGAGAGATCAGAATTTTCTACCCCAGAGGGCCATTACCAATTTCGGATGTTGCCCTTTGGCTGGAAAAATGCCTCTGCTACCTTCCAACAGTTGGTTAACAGGGTCCTGGCTGGTAAGGAAGTGTTATGTTCCCACACTGTCTGCAGTTTCAGCCGGGAGGAACACCTGTATCACCACCACAAGATGCTTCAGGCTCTGCAACCGCCAGGCCTGGCTATCAAGGCCAGTAAGTTTACAGATTGGGCAGGGTACCATGATACATCTGGGACACCTGGTAGATGGAGGCAAGGTGCAGCCGCTCCAGGCCAAGACTGAAACAACCATGGCCTGACAATCACCTTAAACCCAAACAGAAGTGAGAGCCTTCCTAGACATGACAGGCTACTGCAGAAGATTTGTTAGGGGCTATGGAACCATTGTTGCCCCTTTAGCTAAGCTGACTTCTAAGAAGCAGCCCAGATTGGTGATCTGGACAGGGGCTTGTCAGAAAGTATTTTATTCCCTCAAGGAAGGCATGTGTACAGCACCTGCACTCAGGGCCCCTGATTTCTCCAAGCAATTCATAATGCAAATAGATGCTTTAGTGCATGACATACAGGGCCGGACTGGGAACCACAACTGGCCCTGGCAAAGAGCTCGGCTGGCCCCCCTGGGAGCGGCTAAGCTGTTTTCCAGGGCCGGTTATGGACGATTTTGTTACAGGGGCCGATTTTACAGCCAAAATCGGCCCCTACCCTAGAAGCCCACCAGGGAAAAGCCTGATGCCCACTACGGCCAGTCCGGCCCTAATGACATAGGGGCAGTGTTAACACAGATGAATGAGGAGGACCTAGACAAACCCATAGCCTTCGTTAGTAGGAGGTTACTGCCACAGCAACAGAGGTGGAGTTCCATTTTGCTGTGGTCTGGCAACTGAAGGAATTGCGACCATGCCTGTTTAAACCTCACTTCTTGGTTCAGGCAGAACACAGGCCCCTTAGAAGGCTCATGTAGATGAAGGGTAAAAATTCAAATTGCTGAGGTGGTACCTTTGATTTGACATCAGGGTACTGCTAGATCACTCTGACTGAGGTGGCCAAGGAGAGATCAGAATTTTCTACCCCAGAGGGCCATTACCAATTTCGGATGTTGCCCTTTGGCTGGAAAAATGCCTCTGCTACCTTCCAACAGTTGGTTAACAGGGTCCTGGCTGGTAAGGAAGTGTTATGTTCCCACACTGTCTACAGTTTCAGCCGGGAGGAACACCTGTATCACCACCACAAGATGCTTCAGGCTCTGCAACCGCCAGACCTGGCTATCAAGGCCAGTAAGTTTACAGATTGGGCAGGGTACCATGATGCATCTGGGACACCTGGTAGATGGAGGCAAGGTGCAGCCGCTCCAGGCCAAGACTGAAACAACCATGGCCTGACAATCACCTTAAACCCAAACAGAAGTGAGAGCCTTCCTAGACATGACAGGCTACTGCAGAAGATTTGTTAGGGGCTATGGAACCATTGTTGCCCCTTTAGCTAAGCTGACTTCTAAGAAGCAGCCCAGATTGGTGATCTGGACAGGGGCTTGTCAGAAAGTATTTTATTCCCTCAAGGAAGGCATGTGTACAGCACCTGCACTCAGGGCCCCTGATTTCTCCAAGCAATTCATAATGCAAATAGATGCTTTAGTGCATGACATACAGGGCCGGACTGGGAACCACAACTGGCCCTGGCAAAGAGCTCGGCTGGCCCCCCTGGGAGCGGCTAAGCTGTTTTCCAGGGCCGGTTATGGACGATTTTGTTACAGGGGCCGATTTTACAGCCAAAATCGGCCCCTACCCTAGAAGCCCACCAGGGAAAAGCCTGATGCCCACTACGGCCAGTCCGGCCCTAATGACATAGGGGCAGTGTTAACACAGATGAATGAGGAGGACCTAGACAACCCCATAGCCTTCGTTAGTAGGAGGTTACTGCCACAGCAACAGAGGTGGAGTTCCATTTTGCTGTGGTCTGGCAACTGAAGGAATTGCGACCATGCCTGTTTAAACCTCACTTCTTGGTTCAGGCAGAACACAGGCCCCTTAGAAGGCTCATGTAGATGAAGGGTAAAAATTCAAATTGCTGAGGTGGTCCATCTCCATACAGGGAATATACATTGTGGTGGAGTACCAACCTGGGGACAGACCACGCCAATGCTGATGGTCTCTCTGGGTTCTTCGGCCTTAGTGAAGAGATCTTCCAAGGGGTTGGGTAGCTCTTCCCATGTTAAGTTGGGAGACACATATTCTTGACCTGACAGCCTTAGGGTGGTTTTCCCCCCATCTTTTTGCCTACCTCCCCCACTTTTCTAACCTTGTTTTTGCTGGCTTAAGGAATCTGTGTACTTTACCACTGATAACCAGTGCCCAAGTGATTGTGCTCTATCCCCTAACCATGGTAATATTGGTTCATTCCCAATTGGTGTATTTAATTTACTTATATGTCCCTAGTAATGTGGTACCCCTTTTATCCAGTGCCTGTACATTAAATGCTACTACTGGGCCTGCAACAGGCACACAAATACTGTGCAGAATGCAGAACAAATCAAACATTCACCCCCAGTCAAGAGATCTGGGTTGAATCCATAGTTATTTTGCTCACAATGCCACCTCAGTTTAGACACAGCCATATGCAGATCAGTCTTGACCCTGCGCGTCATGGAAACAGTCCAGCCCAAACTGCCAAGCCAGGTCCTCCCTGGACCAGAAACAAACATCCTGTGACTGGTTTCGGGGCACCACCCCTCAACGGCCAGGCTAGCTTAAATCCAGTGGCACAGTGAGCCCGGGACCCACGTGTGGGCAAACCAGGTGCACTTAAGGCGTGAAAGCAAAACAACTGATGAACAGAATGCGGAACTGATTGTGCCATCTGCTTAAGTAGCCCTTTTAACAAGGTCTCAGGCCAGCCACTGCAGAGCCTGTATGTTCACTTTACACTGCCACGTTGACCTAGCAAAAAAAACCTTTTCCAGGCCCAAACCTTGCCATTTTCTACATATAGGTCACCCTTAAGGTAGGTCCATTATAACCCACAGGGCATGGTGCAATGTATTCAAATGGCAGGACATGTACTTTTTAAGGATGGCATGTCTTGGTAGTGAAAAATTCCCAAAGTCATTTCTCATTATTGCAAGGTCTATCTCTCCCATGGGATAACTTTGGTGTTACCTTATTACATTTTATATGTGTCATTTCCAATTTGGGAGAGATAAGACCGCCCAGTCTGGGGTCTCTGGAACCACAATTTAAAATCACAACTTATGGTGAAATCATATTTTAAGTTGCAATTCTGAAAATGCCACTTTTAGAAAGATGGCATTTTCTTACTTTAGCCATTTGGTGCCTACTGCATGTCTCTTTTCAATCTGAGTTGGGTGACAGCTGGGCTTTGTGTATTCCCTCTAGATACCCGCACACAAAGGCAGCTAATGTGTGACTTGATGGGCCATCCTGCGAAATGGGAGAGAGGACCTGGGCACAGCGTCACACTTACACATGAATAGGCTGTGTCCTGTTCACACACAATTGCAGCACCCCCCTCCCCCCCTGTAGTTGGTCTGGAACCAGGGCAGGAAGGAAGGACCTCTGTGCACTACATAGCCTTCTATGAAGTCCCCCCATTTCAAAGGCCCAACTGGGTAAGTACTGAACCTCTGCCACCATGACTTCAGTACACTTCTGGACCTGTGGATACTCTGCCAAGAAGAGGACTGCTGTGTTGCTGAAGGACTGCCACTCTGTTGGACTGCTGCTCTGAAAGAACTGCTGCCTTGCTGTGCTGACCTGCAGGCTCCTGCCCTCTTGCCTGGAGAGGAAGAACTGGTCCTGCAACCCATCTTGAACCCAGGACCCTAAAGTGACACAAAAGGCTAGTCAGTTGGCCTCCTGATCTGAGCCTCAGGGACATACAAGCTCACCACAGCGCCTGGACCCATCTTCAATTAACTCCTGACCCCCAAGAGGCCCCTCTCTTATCCTGGGCCCTTGGAAGTGGTCTTTTTGTTGTCTAAATCAAGATTTTGGGCTGTGTGTGAATGGGCACATTTGCTACGCAACCTCATCACTTGCACAAAGATGCAGAGCGAGTGGCCACAAGTTAGTGTCTTCACATAGCAATTATCATTGCTCGCGACTGCGAGGCTCCAGTTCGTCCGTCCGCTACGACTAGCGGCTCTTCGCGCCCTGCATACCACCACCAACGATTTTCTCCTTGCTCCCGGTAAACTTCTTTCCCATGAATGGTACTCTTGTTACAATTCTTGAGAAGTTAAAACTACAGTGGGACTTACCTGGAACTGTATCCGACCCCCACTCCTTCACAGTCGGCTTGAACATTTGGCTTTGTCCTGGTCTAGCATGACCAGATATCCCAAATAGGTGCTTTCTGCTTGAGAGAGCTATTTTACAGTTTATTATTTAGACATTTATATCTCTACTTTTACTTATGAGATTTCTGTTATTTTAGTCTTGTTTTATTCAATAAAATTAACCTCTTTTTTTGTAACCTGGTGTTGAGTTTTTTATTGTGTTTTCACTGAGTTACTGTTTGAAGTGTTGCAGGAATACTTAACACATTGCCTTTTAAATTAAGCCTGACTGCCCTTTGACAAGCTCCCAGAGGGTGAGCACAGGTTATTTTAGTGTGTCTTGTGTCTTACCCTGGCTAGGGTTGGGATTCCTGCTTGGACAGGGTGCATATCTCTACCAACTAGAAACCCAACATCTAACAGCAATGAAATACTAACATTTATTTAACAGTTTACAAAATGCATAACACCACAAAAGTGAACCTAAAAGGTAATCAGTTCTCAAATCTACAACAGCTGTTGCAATTCATTCTCTCTTGGAAGCTGTACTCCGAGAAACCATAGAAGAAGGCACAGGAAAGGCAGTGAATGGCTAAAGACAAGAGACAGCACCTTTTAAGCCTTTGGGAATAAAACAATTCCAGTGTAGGTTCAGGTTCAGTTAGCGAGAAATAAAAAAGAAATATGAGCGCTTTCAAAATACAGAGTAAACACCATAAAACAACGTTCAGTGACAAGGCAGTGTGAAGAAACATGGAAAGAAAATCAAAGGCCACACAGTGATAATTTAGATGTCTGGTAAAATCTTCACATCTCCATGCAATGATCAATCCACTCTGTGTGATAACAAATTGTGAAGCAACATGAAAAATACGTGAAGCAACTTGTGAGGCAAACTGAAAATTACGGAGACTAGATTCTAGCAAGGAAACTGTTTAGTGTGAATGGACTGCACCACTCAACTCTATGCCACTCTACTACACTCTACGCCACTGCACTCTGTTACTGCACTCTTTGCCACTGCACTGTACTCTGCACCACTTTACTCCACGCCAATGAACGCTACAACACTCTACTCTGCATCACTCCATTCTATGCCACTGCACTCTACCCAGCACCACTCCACTCTGCTGAGCACCACTCAACTCTATGCCACTGAACTCTACACCACTCTACACTGCTTTGATCTGCTCTACGCCACTGCACTCTATATCACTGTACTCTATGCCACATCACTGTACTCTAAAACAAACTACTCTATGCCACTACAATCTAAGCTATGCTATTTCACTCTGCGTCACTCCACTCTACGCCTCTCTATTTTATTATGCCGCACTCTACGTCACTGCACTGTACACCAATGCTCTCTACACCACTTCACCCAAAAGCAATACACTCTACACCACTGCACTCTATGACAATGTACTCTGCACTACTACACTGTATGCCACAATACTCTACTCTACACCACACCATAGCACTCTGTCACTTAACTCGGCACCCCTCTATCCAACTGCACTGTACACCAATGAACTCTACGCCACTCTACTGGTCACCGCTGTCTTGAGAGTTATATTTTGTCTGTATTCACATTTGACATTTACTGCAACTGTTACCTTCCTTTCCCCACAACTGTAAAGCATTCTTATATCCCTCGTGATCACGTTTGCGCTATATAAAACTTTATAAATAAATAAAATGGACTGCAATAAAGGCACTCTTAAGGTGATTTCTAAGGCAATCGCATATTTGCAATAAAGGCAATCTTAAGGTGATTTTTAACGCAAACACATACTGTTGAAAAATCAAAAACTACTCGTAATCAGTCAAAATGTTGTCACTCACACTACTGCATTCCCGAAACTCCGAATGACCGTCCAGGAGGCTGCTACAAAATATGTCTTTGCCAATAAAGCTATAACTGACACATGCTGATTCTTTCTCACATTCTGTGTATTGTAACGGTCGGCTGATCCAAAATGTGAATGACACTTCCACAAACCAATGTCTCTGGAGGGCTGACCCAAACCTCCTTTCTATATATATCATAATAATACCATAGCATGAGCAACAATAATACTAATAATAACGTATATGATTAATATTTGGCTAAAGCAGTCTTTTATGCCAGACCTAATAAACATATTCCCGCCATCTGGAAGCATGTATCACTTAAAATGAAGACTGAAAACTCACTAAAGACTCGCAGGATGCCTATTCCCAGAGGAAATAGGGGTTTATATGTTTTCCAGACTTATTGTTGTGGTTGTTGCTGAGATTGGGGGTGGGGGGTGACCCTAGAATATACGTATTTTCTATTTATCACCAACTCTGCTTTTGCTGTAATACTGCAGCCATTACTCTTTGATTGATTTCCTGTAAAGTGTTCCCAGAGGTATTGTTTCACATACTGAGAACGGTTTGCTGAAACCGCACAGGTGACCTTTAGATTAATGTAGTATCAAGCTCTTGCCTTACTCTTCAACCAGTATTCCCCCTTGCCAGGGGATTGTATACTAATGTTCTGCAGGAGACTCCAAAGCCTCACTATGGGCCAAATATATCAACCAATTTTGCATCCACAAATGGGCTGATACAGATTATTAAATGTATGAAACCCTTTTTTGCGATTCGGTAACCTGTTACCGGATCGCAAAATGGGTTTGCGATTATGTTAGTGCTGGCACCATTGGCATGGGTCTCCCTTCCATTTTTACTGTTGCCTCATGTGTTTTTGCTGGTGTTAGATGCTTTGGGCACTGTGCCACTGCTGTCCAGTGCCACAGTGCGAGTGCTCCCTACTATAAAATTGATGTATTGATTTGTGGTTCCATGATTGAATATATTGGTTTACTTGTCAGACCCTAGTACAGTGCACTGAGTGTGACCAGGGCATGTAAATCCAAATGCTGCTAGTGGGCTTGCAGCACTAGTTGTGCCACCCACAGAAGCGGCCTTGTAAAATGTGTCTAAGGTCTGCCATTGCAGAGCCTGCGTGCAATCTGGTACTGTCATGCTGACTGGGCAAGCGCACCCATTTGCCAGTCCCTGAACCTTCCCATTTCTTCATATCAGACACCCCTATTGTTGTCCCAAGGGCAGGGTGCATTGTAAGTATAAGGTAGGACAAGCCCTGATGTGTGTTGCTTGTCCTAATAGTGAATTGCAGCTATTTTCGTTTTTCACTATTGCAAGGCTACCTGTTCTCCATAGGCCAGAATGGGCTGTTAGAATTATTACATTTTATAATCCTGACTGACTCAGAGAACATGGTAGAAATTCGAGTTTAGTATGCCTGGACTCAGAATGATAAAATGCCTCTTTTAGTGAAGTTTATTTTAATATTCTGTGTTTGCAAAAACCACTTTTAGAAAGTAGGTATTTGCTTGCCTAACCATGTAAGCCTGCCTCTGAGGTTGTGTATTCCTTTGTCTGGAGATTGAGTGACAGGGCTGGGGGATTCCTGGAGACAGAATGAGTCAGCCCAATGGTGAATAGAGAGATCTGCATCTAGATGGGAGGGAGGAGTTGCACCTGGGACATGAATACGGCTGTGACCACCCCCCACAGTGCCGGCTCCACCCCCTGTGGTGCGTCTGATGTCTCTGTCCTGCACACTGAAAGAAGAGAAGGAAGACTGTCAACAAAGTGCTCTAGGACAGTAATTGCCTTCCACAATGCTGGCTCCACCTCCTATGGGTCATCTGATGTGCCTGCCCTGCTCTATGAAAGGAAAGGAGAAGTCTGGTAAACAGAGTGCTCCAGAACTGGTTTGGACTAGGCACAGGCCCCTCTCCCCTCAGAGAACAAAGGAATTTTGGGTATAAGTATTGGGAACCTGATCCCAACAAATTAGATCACTTCTGGACTAACAAGACGAAACCTCTGCTGAGGAGAAGGAACCTGAAGAAACTGAGGAGAGACTATTCCCAAGCTGAAGTGCTGCTTGGGGGATTGGCCTGCAGTGGTTGCCTGACTGCCAAAGAGAGGAGAAAGAACTTTCTGGACTTTTCTTTCAACTTGTGCAAAAGATCTCCAATGGCTTGGAAGAGAGCTTGCCCGCTCATCGAAGTCCCAGGAACAGTTGCCTTCACCAGCCTTTGTGAATTGCTGCTGGAAACGCTGTTTCAGTGGCTACAGAGGCAGGGAGCTGTGACCCACTCTCACAACCGACCCAGTGTTCTGTAGGATCAGCATCAAGCAACGTCTGCCTCGAACAAAGTAAGCTCTGCGCTCACCGACTCCGTCCTGACACTGTCACCGAGCCATAGCCCTCACCGCGACTGGTGGACACCGCGATGTGCAACGCCTCGCTACACCGACTCGTACTGGTCTGACCGAAGAGGTCCCGGCTGCTGACTCCGAGTCTGTGACCGCACTGGAGTGGGGATGCGCCTCGCATGCTTTGCGACGCACCGCCCGACTCGCACCGCTGTCCGGACTGCTCAACGCCAGCTCTCGAACTCCGGCTCTGTCGCCGCACCGCAAGCTGCAAGCACCGCATCGAAGCACCGTCTCGCCCTGCAACGCAAGCCTTGGATCCACAGACTCTGTCAACGGGCCGCTGCCTGCACCGCATCGAGGGACACCGCGTCCTGCAACGCTTCCTTTCTGCACCACGACGAACACCAGAACCGGCTCGCACATCCGTGCCGGCCGCCGCAAGTAAAAGGTACTGTGACTGAGTCTGTCGACATTTGAGTGGGCCCGTACCGACGCGGTCTGCTGGATTTGTTAGACTCTGTGTTATTTTCAACAACGCTGTAGCTGGATAGGGCCACCGACTCGCACAGAACCTTGAATTAAGCCTTTTAACCAGCACTCTTGAAATCTAATAGTATTGTTGATTCTATTTGTCCTTTATTGGTCTTGTGGTAACTCTATATAAAATATACTTATTTTTGATATAAAACCTTGTGTGGTGTCCATTTGTAGTGTTGTCACTGGGTTACTGTATGTGGTCACAAATGCTTAACTTACAACACCTCTGAAATAAAGCCCTGCTGCTCGTGCCAAGCTACCAAGGGGGTGAGCAGGGGTTATTTATGGAGTGTAATCCCCCTTACTCTGACTAGAGGAGAGGGTCCCTATTTGTCACAAGTACCTACCTGTGCCAACTAGAGACCCCCAATTCTAACAGATTAGGTATTTGGAAGGGGCATTTTTAGGGAGTCCGTTCCAAATACCAAATTGTAACGGTATGTATGAATGTTTTGTAACCCTGAATGCGTTTGCAAAGCGTTCGGATTTTACCACTAACTTCAAGTTGGTGGTAACCCATTCACAAGTGAGAAGGGGTCCCCAAGGGCCCCCTTCCCCTTCAGGAATGGTGGAAAAAACATTTTTTTTTAGAGCAGGCAGTGGTTCCATGGATCACTGCCTACTCTTAATAAATGAAAAGAAAACTTTTCTTTTTTTAATTGCAGCCCATTTCCCTTTAAGGAAAACGAGCTGCTTTTATTTATTTAGCAATCAGGGACATGGTGGTCTGCTGACCCCAGCAGGCCACGATCCTGTGATTTTGGTGAATCCCAATGGGTCGCAAATTGTGACCTGCCTCATTAATATTCATGAGGTAGGGCAATTTGCGACTCACTGGGAATCGCAATATGTGTTAAACACACATTAGTACATAGGTGTTTGCGATTACCAAATAGCGAATTGCAAAACTTCGCTATTTGGTAATCGCAAACCACACCCTACATACATCTGGACCTAAGTATTGATGTTGCTCAGCTCTTAGGCTGACATTTAGACTTTATTTGGTCTTCAGCTCTGGCTTTTTTGGCTGGCTTAATGTCAGCCTATAAGTGGATGGAACTTCAATACATTATGCTGTAGACTGTGAATCACTGTTGAACAATGTGAAGGCCTGCTGTTTGTGAGAACCATATAGTATTACCTAGAATAGGTGAGGCACTAACTCCGAGTAAACTCCCTTTCAGGTATGATAGGTATAACCCACAGACTGGACAATGCTGGGAAGATGTGAAAAATAGAGTTAAGGGCCCATGAAAACCAAACCACCAGGACCAGCCCGTGGAGGGAGTTTCGGTGAGGCGGAGAGGTGGAGCGAGGGAGAGGCTGGGTGGGGGGGTGATAAAAACTGGAGTATGGATAATTGAAGGTAAGTAAACATTTTAATTAATAAAACAAATTCCGTAGCACACCCTGCATCACATTTTGCGATGCAGGGCACACTACAAAATTCGTTTTTTTATTAATTAAATTGTTTACTTACCTTCAAATATCCATACTCCAGTTTTTAGCACACTCCACCCTGCCCCTCCCCCGCCCCGCCTCTCCGGCCCACCGAAACTCCCTCCACAGGCCGTAGCGACAAACCACTAGTAATAAGTCCAAAAGGCATTGGTCTTCATACCAAAGCAAAATAAAGGCTGGATAGGCTACAGCCTAGGGCTCAGATCCGGGTGCTAACAGGGCGGGGATTGTAAACCTTAGTGGAAATCGAGGCGGGTGGGATCTATGAGGGAGAAAAATGTGCCAAGTAAAGTATGTACGGAGACAGGTAGCTCGGTAAGTGAAAACACTGATGTCCAGGCCCACGTACCAATCACTGGCCTATGGGAAGTAAAGTATGCATGGAATCTTCAACAGCGGACCCCACCGAACTCAAGAATTACCGCCCCATCTCGCTGCTCCCGTTTCCGGCCAAAGTCATCGAGAAGACCGTCAACAAGCAGCTGGCCGCCTTCCTCGAGACGAACTGATCCCTCGACCCCTCGCAGTCCGGCTTCCAGGCCAACCACAGCACCGAGACCGCCCTCATCGCTGCCACCGATGACACTCGAGCCCTGATGGACAACGGAGAAACAGCAGCCCTCATCCTCCTAGACCTCTCCGCGGCCTTCGACACCGTCTGCCACCGCACCCTAGTGCAGCGCCTCTACAACGTCGGAATCCAGGAGAAGGCACTGGAATGGATCATCTCCTTCCTTGACGGAAGGACACAGAGAGTCCGCCTACCACCGTACAAGTCAAAGGCCACCGAAGTCATCTGCGGCGTACCCCAAGGATCCTCGCTGAGCCCAACCCTCTTCAACGTCTACATGAGCCCCCTCGCGGCCATCGCACGCCAACACAACCTGAACATCATCTCCTACGCCGACGATACCCAGCTGATCCTCTCCCTGACCAACGACCCCGCCGCCGCCAGAGCCAACCTTCACGAAGGAATGAAAGAGGTAGCCGAGTGGATGTCGACCAGCCGCCTGAAGCTGAACTCGGACAAGACGGAAGTCCCCATCCTGGGATCCTCGCCCTCCGCCTGGGACGACTCCTGGTGGCCCCCCGCCCTGGGAACCGCACCCAAACCGACAGACCACGCACGCAACCTGGGCTTCATCCTGGACTCCTCCCTCTCCATGACCAAGCAAGTCAACGCCGTCTCCTCGTCGTGCTTCAACATCCTGCGCATGCTACAGAAGATCTTCCGGTGGATCCCCACCGAGACCAGGAAGACTGTCACCCAGGCCCTCGTCACCAGCCGACTAGACTACAGCAACGCCCTCTACGCCGGAACCACCGCCAAGCTCCAGAAGAGACTCCAACGGATCCAGAACGCCTCAGCCAGACTCATCCTCGACGTCCCACGACACAGCCACATCTCCGGACACCTAAGAGACCTGCACTGGCTCCCGGTCAACAAGAGAATCACCTTCCGTCTCCTCACCCACGCACACAAAGCCCTTCACGATCAAGGCCCGAGCTACCTCAACAACCGCATCAACTTCTACGCTCCCAAACGACACCTCCGATCAGCCAGTCACGCCCTCGCCGCCGTCCCCCACATCCGAAGAGCGACGACAGGAAGAAGGTCCTTCTCCTACCTGGCCGCCAAGACCTGGAACTCCCTCCCGACCAACCTGCGCCTGACCCAAGACCACCTCGCCTTCAGGAAGAAGCTTAAGACCTGGCTGTTCGGGTAGTAGCAGCACCCCCCCCCCCCTAGCGCCTTGAGACCCTCCGGGTAAGTAGAGCGCTCTATAAATGTCTATGATTGATTGATTGATTGATTCAAGGTAGCCAAGGGAGCTGGGGAATGATACAAGAGTGCATTCCAGGGGATGCCAGCCAAATCGAAGGAGGGAAGCTGCCAAAGTGTATGAGATCTACATGAACCTACATCAAAGTGCGGAAGCGGGAGGGGAATAGGGCACTTACCGCTATAACCATGGATAAATTGCCGGAGGGCTAGCTTCTTCTGCCTAACACGGGTTCAAATAATTTGCATGCTGTGACCAAGGGGTAATCAATTTCCCATCTGCTCCATCCCTCTATTGACTCTTAAAGGATATAAGGGGATCAACATGTCTGGCTCTGGAGAGCTAACCCACACAGTCCAATCCAGGACAAGGTTGAAGTGATCTAGAACCCCCGACAGGAGTCCAGTCTTATTTAGGAGTAAAGACAACAGCGGTCCTATGCAAGGAGGGATATAATCAAAAGGTAAATATAGACACAATGGAAACTATATTGTAAATTGACTTGCCCAGCCGGGCAGAGGTCTAATATTTAATTTAGAACCACAATATTAGGAGATACCTTCAACAATTTCTTGGAGATGGGCACAAGCCTGTGCCCAGACGTTTACAAATTGTCATGGTTAGCGGAGTGGATAGAAGGTAGAGAAAGGTTTTTAGGCAAAAGCTATTGTTTTCTGTGCATATAGCAATAACAGAATTCACATTTACAGCATTACTTGAAATATAGTAACAGATACACAACAGAGTATATGGTGTAGAAGTTGTCGACGGCGTTTCGATCCCATTACATAGTTACAGGGATCATCATCAGGACTGAGTAAAGCCTAATCATTCCTAGCCATGATAGCCTAAAGGAAAGGGGGGAGAAAAATAAGGAAGTTTGTCCAAGAGAGGACACATTTTAGTTATCGCTACACACTTACATTTGTAATTTAAACGTAAGTGACATTCAGTGTTGCCTTAAGGGCCTATAACAAGGCTTTGTGCACGAGAAGTGAAGTAAAAGAATTTAAAAACTGCTTTAAAGCTAATGCATTCATTCAACGTCCGTGTTTTTTTCTTATTGTGTCTGACAGAGAATAATGACCTTCATACTGCCGTGTGCCTAGTTGGTGCCCAGGCTGTGTGCTAAACACCAGAGTTTTGGCGAGATCCTGCAGTAGTGATGTGGTGTGTGTCCTAAGGCGTGCATAACATGCATGTAACGCACAGGGACTTCTACTTCGGCGAAGAAAGAGCGGCACGTGCTCGGTACTAAAGAAGTAACTAGGTTATCGGTGAGAAGTGAGGGGTCGCAATCGCCTAACAAGCAATCTACAAGCTTACCGCATTGGGCGAGGCCCACACAGTAGGTGCCGGCCGGTGGCAGGGAGTAGGGGGCAGTCGTTATCTGCAAAGGGACCGGAGGGTCTATAAGTAATCAATTAGTTCTGAAAACAGGAATCAAAAATTGGGCGCTGGCTAAATAACTCACCCATGGAGGAACCCGGATAGTCCCAATTTAAACGGGCAGCTTAAACGGTGATTACTTTTCTGGCAGGGTTGGGTTTCAGGCAGGTATGCCACGGAGATCAATCTCCTAAAATTACGAGAGGGAACATTAACAAGGTAATGGGAGTCCAGGTCGTTTGTGGTGAAGCGCCTAAGAAAAGAGCTTACCCCGTGGAGTGGTTGAGGCGCCAACAATGGGCTGATTCCTCACGAGCCTGAGTCAAGTCAAGTCAAGTCAGAGAATTTATATAGCGCACTACATACCCAGAGGGTCTCAAGGCGCTTAGAACGGGGAGGAGGATTACTTGTCAAATATCCACGTTTTAAGTTGCTTTCTGAATGCTAGGTGGTTCTGGGTAAGGCGAAGGTAAGCGGGGAGTGAGTTCCATGTTTTAGCAGCCAGGTATGAGAAGGATCTGCCTCCCATGGTGGTCTTATTGATGCAAGGTACAGTGGCGAGGGCATGGCTGGAGGAACGTAGTTGGCGGGAGGGGGTGTAGAAGGACAGTCGTGAGTTGAGGCATTCGGGTCCGATGTCGTAGAGTGATTTGTGTGCGTGGGTTAGCAGTCGGAAAGTGATTCTCTTATTGACGGGTAGCCAGTGGAGGTCTTTCAGGTGACCAGAGATGTATTCGTTGCGCGGGATGTCTAATATGATCCTGGTTGAGGCGTTTTGGATTCGTTAGAGTTTCTTCTGGAGTTTAGCGGTAGTACCTGCGTAGAGGGTGTTTCCGTAGTCCAGTCGGCTCGTGACCAGAGCATGGGTGACTGTTTTCCTTGTTTCGGTGGGGATCCAGCGGAATGTTTTTTTGAGCATGCGAAGAATGTTGAAGCAGGATGAGGATACGGCGCTGACTTGTCTGTTCATTGAGAGTGAAGAATCCAGGATGACGCCTAGGTTCCGTGCGTGGTCTGTCGGGATGGGTGCTTTTCCAAGGGCTTCCGGCCACCAAGAGTCGTCCCATGCAGAGGGGGATGTACCTAAGATGAGGACTTCTGTTTTGTCTGAGTTCAGTTTCAGACGGCTTTGTTTCATCCATTCGGCAACTTCTTTCATTCCTTCGTGTAGGTTGGTTTTGGCGGTGCTGGGGTCATTGGTGAGAGAAAGGATTAGTTGAGTGTCATCCGCGTAAGAGATGATGTTGAGGTTGTGTTGGCGGGCGATGGCCGCGAGGGGGCTCATGTATACGTTGAAGAGGGTGGGGCTGAGTGAGGATCCTTGTGGTACGCCACAGATGACTTCAGTGGCCTCGGACTTGAATGGTGGGAGGCGGACTCTCTGGGTTCTTCCGGTGAGGAACGAGGTGATCCATTCAAGTGCTTTTCCTTGTATTCCGATGTTATTGAGGCGTTGTAAAAGGGTGCTGTGGCAGACTGTGTCGAATGCTGCAGAGAGGTCGAGGAGGATGAGGGCGACTGTGTCTCCATTGTCCAGTAGAGTTCGAATGTCGTCTGTTGCTGCGATGAGGGCGGTCTCAGTGCTGTGTTTTGCTCGGAAGCCAGATTGTGAGGAGTCGAGGGATTTGTTGGCTTCGAGGAAAGCGGCGAGCTGGTTGTTGACAGCTTTCTCGATGACTTTGGCCGGGAATGGAAGGAGCGAAATGGGGCGGTAATTTTTGAGTTCGGTGGGGTCCGCTGTGGGTTTTTTCAGAAGGGCGGTGAGTTCAGCGTGTTTCCAGTCTTCCGGGAAGGTGGCGGAGTTGAAGGAGCAGTTGATGACGTCTCGGAGGTGCGGTGCTATGACGGAGTCTGCTTTGTTGAAGATGTGATGAGGACATGGGTCTGTGGGGGATCCTGAGTGGATGGAGTTCATCAGGCGGATGGTGTCCTCGGTGGAGATTGGGTTCCAGTCGTTAAGGGTGTTCACGGGGGGAGAATGTTCAGCAAATGGTTGGGTGGGTTGGTCTCCGGGTTGGTTGTCGAAGCTGTTGTGGATGTCTGCAATCTTGTTGTGGAAGAATGAGGCTAGGGAGTCGCAGAGGGCTTGAGAGGGGGTGATGTCGTTGGAGTTGGCCGAGGGATTGGAAAATTCCTTGACGATGTTGAAAAGTTCCTTGCTGTTGTGGGCTTTGTTGTCAAGTCGATCCTTGAATGCTGTTTTCTTGGCCTTTCGGATTAGTTGGTGGTGAGTGCGGGTGGCGTTTTTGAAGGCGTCCTTGGTGCTAGTGGTTGGGTCTTTTTTCCAGGCCTTTTCAAGGGAGCGGCAGAGTTTCTTGGACTTCTTAAGATCATCGTTGAACCATGAGGCCTTCTTGCTGCCAGGTTTGCTTTGACGTTTTTTCAGTGGTGCTAAGGTGTCGGCGGTGTTGGATAACCATAGGGTGAGGTTGGCGGCGGCTTGGTTTGGGTTAGAAGAGTGGGCTGGGGTGTTTAGAAGGAGCGATGCGGAGATCTGGTCGGTGGTGATTTTGTTCCAGTTTCTTTGCAGAGTTGGTTGGAGGTGGTTGGTGGGTTTTGGCTTGTTGTAGGTGAAGTGAACGCAGCTGTGGTCAGTCCAGAGGAGCTCCGTAGTGTGGCTGAAGGAGACATGATTGCTGGAGGTGAAGATGGGGTCGAGTGTGTGACCTGCGATGTGGGTGGGGGAAGTGACTAGTTGTTTAAGTCCGAGGTTGGCGAGGTTGTCCAAGAGGGTGGTGGTGTTGCGGTCGTTGATCTTTTCAAGGTGAAAGTTGAGGTCTCCCAGAAGGATGTAGTCTTTGGAGGGGAGCGCGTGTGGAGTGATGAAGTCCGTGATGTCTTCACTGAATTTTGCGCGGGGTCCTGGGGGAATTTAGGCTTAGTAAGCAAAGGGGTACAAAATGCCTCAAGGGATTGGAGAGGGGGGTGGTGGGTAGCCATGCGCTTACCTTAACAGACGACTGCAAGTGCTTCTCGGGCCGGTGCACAGGCGAGCAACTAGGAAGTAAATTTATACCTTGGTGCTTGGAGGGAACGGTCACATGATGGGAGTGGTGATAGGGGATGCACACTGATTGGGAAGGGCAGTCACATGGTCAAAATAAAAATAAAAGGACATGGGGCGGCCATGATGGGTGGGAAGGGGAGTCACATGGTCAAAATAAAAATAAAAGAAGGACATGGGGGCGGCCATGAGGGGTGAGTGAAGGGTTCCTAGGATTACAGTGAAAGTGAATAAAGTGAGAGTGTGATAGCATAACGTGACGCTAAAACTAGTGAAGGACATTTTAAACATGCACAGTTCAAAGTTCCACATATTCGACTTAGCAATTCATTATTCAGAGCCCAACTAGCACAATCTATGCAAGGTTAGTCCAATCCTCCTGCTGATTGAGTCCGGAATTCAAGCTATTAGTCCTTAAAATCCATTTTAGTTCTTCCTTGTTGAGAAGCTTAGACAAATCTCCCCCTCTGGGTGGGTGAATGATTTGGCTGATCACAGTCCATCTTAAATCATTCTCGGTGTGTCCTTTGTCAATAAAATGTTCAACGAGAGGGGCTTTTTCAGTTTTGCATCTGATCCTACTGCGATGTTGCGAAATTCTCAGTTTAATCTTTTGCTTGGTCTGTCCCACGTAGATCAAATTGCATGGGCACAAGATGGCATATACCAGGTTACAGCTGTTACAATTGGTAAAAGTGCGCAAAACATTTTTCACCTCACCAAAGGTAAATTCTTTAGATTCAATACACAAATCACAAACCACACAGTTACCACATTTAGAGTGTCCCCTAAGGGGGGGAAGTTCCCATAAGTCTCTGAGGGTGTTCGCCGGTTTGGGCGAGGGGAGGGCAGCCCTTACCAGATGGTCTTTGAGATTTTTGCTTCACTTAAAAGCAAACATGGGAGGGTCAAAGTTTAAGTCCCCAGAATTAAGGATGTGCCAGTTTTTTTTGATACTCTTGCTAATCTTATTGGATACTGCAGAGAAAGTAGTGACACATACTAGTTGGTCCGATTGCTTTTTTTTCTTTTGGTTCCAAGAGGGATTCACGCGGGCAGTACCACGCCCTTTTCATAGCGTTTTTGACTAGCCGATGTGGATAACCTCTGAATCTTAGTTTGTCTGCCAGTACCTCCGCTTTTCTAAAATAGTCCGTCTTGAGAAAACAATTGCGTCTCAGACGTAAAAATTGGGAATAGGGTAAGCTATCTTTCTGGGCTCGCGGGTGACAGCTACTGTAACTCAGTAAAGTGTTCCTTTCCGTAGGTTTACGGAATAGGGATGTAAACAATACGCCGTCACTGTGTTGTATACAGAGGTCCAGGAAAGGAATGCAATTGTAACAGCTGTAACCTGGTATATGCCATCTTGTGCCCATGCAATTTGATCTACGTGGGACAGACCAAGCAAAAGATTAAACTGAGAATTTCACAACATCGCAGTAGGATCAGATGCAAAACTGAAAAAGCCCCTCTCGTGAATCCCTCTTGGAACCAAAAGAAAAAAAGCAATCGGACCAACTAGTATGTGTCACTACTTTCTCTGCAGTATCCAATAAGATTAGCAAGAGTATCAAAAAAAACTGGCACATCCTTAATTCTGGGGACTTAAACTTTGACCCTCCCATGTTTGCTTTTAAGAGAAGCAAAAATCTCAAAGACCATCTGGTAAGGGCTGCCCTCCCCTCGCCCAAACGGGCGAACACCCTCAGAGAGTTATGGGAACTTCCCCCCCTTAGGGGACTCTAAATGTGGTAACTGTGTGGTTTGTGATTTGTGTATTGAATCTAAAGAATTTACCTTTGGTGAGGTGAAAAATGTTTTGCGCACTTTTACCAATTGTAACAGCTGTAACCTGGTATATGCCATCTTGTGCCCATGCAATTTGATCTACGTGGGACAGACCAAGCAAAAGATTAAACTGAGAATTTCGCAACATCGCAGTAGGATCAGATGCAAAACTGAAAAAGCCCCTCTCGTTGAACATTTTATTGACAAAGGACACACCGAGAATGATTTAAGATGGACTGTGATCAGCCAAATCATTCTCCCACCCAGAGGGGGAGATTTGTCTAAGCTTCTCAACAAGGAAGAACTAAAATGGATTTTAAGGACTAATAGCTTGAATTCCAGACTCAATCAGCAGGAGGATTGGACTAATCTTGCATAGATTGTGCTAGTTGGGATCTGAATAATGAATTGCTAAGTCGAATATGTGGAACTTTGAACTGTGCATGTTTAAAATGTCCTTCACTGGTTTTAGCGTCACGTTATGCTATCACACTCTCACTTTATTCACTTTCACTCTAATCCTAGGAACCCTTCACTCACCCTTCATGGCCGCCCCCATGTCCTTCTTTTAATTTCATTTTGACCATGTGACTCCCCTTCCCACCCATCATGGCCGCCCCATGTCCTTTTATTTTTATTTTGACCATGTGACTGCCCTTCCCAATCAGTGTGCATCCCCTATCGCCACTCCCATCATGTGACCGTTCCCTCCAATCACAAAGGTATAAATTTACTTCCTGGTTGCTCGCCTGTGCACCGGCCCGGGAAGCATTTGCAGTCGTCTGTTAAGGTAAGCGCATAGCTACCCACCACCCCCCTCTCCAATCCCTTGAGGCATTTTGTACCCCTTTGTTTACTAAGCCTAAATTCCCCCTTGTTTGATTCCCTCAGGCTCGTGAAGAATCAGCCCATTGTTGGTGCCTCAACCACTCCACGGGGTAAGCTCTTTTCTTAGGCGCTTCACCACGAACGACCTGGACTCCCATTACCTTGTTAATGTTTCCTCTCGTAATTTTAGGAGATTGATCTCCGTGGCATACCTGCCTGAAACCCAACCCTGCCAGAAAAGTAATCACTGTTTAAGCTGCCCGTTTAAATTGGGACTATCCGGTTCCTCCGCGGGTGAGTTATTTAGCCAGTGCCCAATTTTTGATTCCTGTTTTCAGAACTAATTGATTACTTATAGACCCTCCGGTCCCTTTGCAGATAACGACTGCCCCCTACTGCCTGCCACCGGCCCGGCACCCACTGTGTGCGCCTCGCCCAATGCGGTAAGCTTGTAGATTGCTTGGTAGGTGATTGCGACCCCTCACTTCTCACCGATAACCTAGTTACTTCTTTAGTACCGAGCACATGCCGCTCTTTCATCGCCGAAGTAGAAGTCCCTGTGCGTTACATGCATGTTATGCACGCCTTAGGACACGCACCCATCACTACTGCAGGATCTCGCCAAAACTCTGGTGTTTAGCACACGGCCTGGGCACCAACTAGGCACACGGCAGTATGAAAGTCATTATTCTCTGTCAGACACAATAAGAAAAAAACACGGACGTTGAATGAATGCATTAGCTTTAAAGCAGTTTTTAAATTCTTTTACTTCACTTCTCGTGCACAAAGCCTTGTTATAGGCCCTTAAGGCAACACTGAATGTCACTTATGTTTAAATTACAAATGTAAGTGTGTAGCGATAACTAAAATGTGTCCTCTCTTGGACAAACGTCCTTATTTTTCTCCCCCCTTTCCTTTAGGCTATCATGGCTAGGAATGATTAGGCTTTACTCAGTCCTGATGATGATCCCTGTAACTATGTAATGGGATCGAAACGCCGTCGACAACTTCTACACCATATACTCTGTTGTGTATCTGTTACTATATTTCAAGTAATGGTGTAAATGTGAATTCTGTTATTGCTATATGCACAGAAAACAATAGCTTTTGCCTAAAAACCTTTCTCTACCTTCTATCCACTCCGCTAACCATGACAATTTGTAAACGTCTGGGCACAGGCTTGTGCCCATCTCCAAGAAATTGTTGAAGGTATCTCCTAATATTGTGGTTCTAAATTAAATATTAGACCTCTGCCCGGCTGGGCAAGTCAATTTACAATATAGTTTCCATTGTGTCTATATTTACCTTTTGATTATATCCCTCCTTGCATAGGATCACTGTTGTCTTTACTCATATGTTCCCAGAGGTCCTGTGCTGACTCGATTGGGTGCCCTTGTTGTTTTTTATAATCAGTCTTATTTAGGGTCCTGTAAAATCTATCTTCTCCCCATTGTTCCCCTGTGCAGTGATTTTTAAGTGAAGGGTGGAAAGTTCCAGAAGGTAGGCACCTCAGTCCAATCCTGGCATGACACATCATTATTTCACCCGTGTCCCAACCCTACCGCACCAAATTTTGGGATATTTCAAAATTGTGACTTGAAGTTGTCTGTTGAAAGGCCTTCTCTCAGCGACTGAGCCCTGTCACTTCCACAGCAGTCTGGTCCTTTTCCTCTAGAACTTCAGTGGCACCCCTCCTGTGATTGACTCCAGAAGTATGGTCTTCCCCATTTTTTTCCTCGAACTCTGAGCTTTCCCAGGCCTGGAGAAGTGTGAAAAGAAATTGTCACATGCAGATTTTACCCAACCCTTTTCTTTCCCAGGCACCGGTCCAAATGACTATGTTGTGCAAGAAGGCTTTTAATCCTTCAGCTGGCTAGCAGAGTCATTAACTTGGCCCAGCAGGGGACACAAAGACCTGGAATCTAATGAAAAGCTGAGTCAGAGAAATATGCTAAATCTTCAGGAGACAGAAGGAGTGTAGATATGACAAAAACGACATTGGATTCATACTTGGGTTCCATTTGCCCCACACTAGTTTTTAGGTCGGAGGCCTAAAAGGCTGCGCTTGCGCAGACTTAGGCTGGAGATTTAATGACTCTTAGTGCGCTGTAGGTCCCGCCTCCCTGCCTGCCCTCTCTCTCCTTCATTGGCTGGCTTCCTAAACGGAGGCAAGCCATTGGAGGAGAGATGCATCACTTCAAACAAGCCCCGTCTCTTTCGGATTAGGGGGCATGATTTTTTGCATTCTTTAGCCCTGTGACGTTGCCCGTCACTCAGGGCGCAAAACCACGCCCCCGAATCCGAAAAATTTCAGAGCTGCCGGACGCCATTTTGCTGCTCGAGCAGCGTCTAGTGAGGACATGAGGTAAGCCTGTTTGTGCCGTTCTTAGTCTGTTTATGCCGTTGTTTATTGTTTCCAAATCTCGCTTTTACTATCTGTGCAGTATTGTAATCCCTGTTGCAGCTTGCCCCAGTTCGTCTTCCTGATGTGTGAACGGACACGGACATCACGGGGCTGGGTTTTGCAAGCACAACGTTTCTTTCACGAGGCGGGTTTCCACTCCCAGCTTAGCAGAAGGTTTAAAACAAAGAATGTGCAGTTGCCGTGTATTTGCAGGCAGAAGTTCCCCCTTGAAGCAGACCTCGCCTCCAATTCGGGAACCCCTGCAATTCCAGAATCCTGCCTTAGTTTCTTCCAGACCCGTGTGGAGCAGCCATAGGTATCCTGCATTCAGAGGTACGTTCTCATTCTACGTTTGGTGTTTTGACTGAAACCTAAAAGCCAGCTTGTGAGTGAACCCACACGTCCAGTTAATGAATGCATAAACAAGTACATTTTGAATGCGGGCAGTTACCTCATCGGCTCTTAAACAAATAATGTTGAGGGCCAAGCTGCTGTTTTGTTTTCCTACTGCATGTATATTTTGCAGAGGGACTCTGACGGTGATAACGAATTTACATTTTTCTGCTCCTATCATTGTTGCCCCATTCGGCCGTGCGCCACTGTCCCGCAGGACAAGACTCGTCCGACCCCTCCCCCTGTCCACCTGCCGCAGGCTGCGCACCTCTCCACCGATCTCTTGCCAGCCCGTCCTTGCTCCCCCCACGTTATTCCTTTGCCACTCCACCTTGCGTGCTGCAGTCGGTTCCTTCAAGTGTCCCGAGCGCCACCCGTCCGCCCCGTGGAAGACATGCCTCCACTGTCCTGTCCAGCCATACCCTGTGCTGCCGGCCCCATCCCTGCACCCAAACACTCAGCTGAGCCCCCAGCCATCTGTAACCAGCCAACCCTACCCGTGCGCCCCTCAGGTCTTCCCGTGTGCCCGCCCATGCCATCCTTCGCACCTGATCTCCTTTTCATCGCCCCCCTCCCCTCCGCTGCTATTGATGTTGTGTTGAGCCCCGTGGCACCTCTGCCCCCCTTCTGACGCGCGCCACTGTCCCGCCAGACGCCTCGTCCCGTACTTATTTTACCGAAACCTTTGTTACCCTTCATTGCGAGCCCCCCCCCCCCCAATCGGGGCAAAGTCGGGAGTGGATCTGCTCCATGTCAGCTATGCGATGTCCTTCTGCCCGAGTGAGTGAGCCAAGAGACCTCCACCGTCAGCCAGCGCCGCCAGACCAGCTACCTGCATTCATCGCATGCCTCCCATCCCCCCTTGCATCTATACCGCCCCGAACACAAACCACTACCAGCCCCTGTTCAACCCCACCGTCCTGTGCCAGCAAACAAAGGACCCCCCAGCAGTCCCCCCATCCCCAGAGGCCCCGTGTGCCGTTGCTGCTCAGCTAATATTGCGGGCATTAATTAACACACTTCTTCTCCCTTCCGCCACAGCCCTGCTCAGTCTTTGCTAGGCTTCGATTCATTTGACATTTTATCAGCAATACCCACTCTGCGCACTTCCCGTTCTTCACCTGTTTCTTTGTCCCATCAGTGAGCAGGACCCCTGCTAATATACCGAAGCCGATCCCCCCCTCTCCCTGCGCATCATTCTCCGCACACTCGGCCTCCGCACCCGCCCACCCCCAGCTGTCCCGTGCCCCTCACTCTCCTCCTCCTGTATACACTTCACTGCAGCCCACCTCCAGACCCTACCCTCCCCCACCTCACCTCACACTCTGTCGCCGCACCTCTTCTCCTGACAAAATTCCCCGGTGCCCACCTTTAAATCTCCCTACCACATTCTTTTTTTTTTTTTTACATATGGACCAAATTTTATTGATTAGAACCATAAAAGTTGAACCTCAATATACAAAAGTAGCATACATTTTTAAAGTCAACAATAGTTTTAATCTATAAATCTGTACTGAAGAATGTGGTGTCAGCCAATGGTAATCAACCGAAACAACGCGCCAACGTTTCTATATATGGTTTATAGCATATCCTTTCTTAATCTGTATGTTTCTATGTAAAAGACTTCATGATATAAGTTTCATTTGCACACGACTTGTAACTGTTTTATATGGAGTAGGAAACAAGTCCGATTTGAATTGGCACATCTTAGTGGTACAAAATTGCCGTATGGGTAAAGGATTACGATACACACGAGTTTGAGAAAAGAACGGTCCTCTCTTGCATCGGTTTTTATGTAACGATCTGGTTTTATAGTATATATCATGGTGAATAAAGGAAATATTTACTACAAATAAGACCTATAGTCTATGTATTGCATGGATGAATGGGTATGATAAAAAATGGTAGTGGCAGTTAAAGGAAGAACCGCTCCCAGTTACTCTAACAGTTCTCTTGGTGCCTGAAGGGTTTATTTTTCTTTGATGTGGAAATGGGGCCAGCTGGGCGTGGCCTGTAGGCCAGCAATGCAAGTCGAGGTCCTCGAGGAGCAAAAGGACTGTTAATTACCCTGTAGTGCAATAGATGCATGTTGTGCATAAATCCGGTCTAGAGTTGGGGTGTCTGGAGCACAGTGCAGAAGGGTCTTTCAAGACAACAAGGAAGGGCAACTATATGGCGTTTTTGCAGAGCTAGCATAATTCGTGCCAATGGATTTTGAAAATGGCCCTGGACAATCCTGGAAAGGTGCCCCAACATCACTCCAGGGGCACTTTTTCACTCTTGGTGCAGGTTAGTCACTGGCATGCACCAAAGGCTTTGCAAGTCGAGTGATCTGTAGTTAACTCTGACGTTTGTCAAATACCCATTACTTCTCAGGGTTAAAAGATGAGCCTCTGCTCAGTAGATGAACCATTGCAGGCACCCCATTTAAAAGCTAGCTGCCCTCTATTAGTAACCAGCATAGATATTGGGGACAGTGTGCAAGTCTCTACACAAGTAAGCATGGGAACCATAATAGGTCCCAACAGGACAGACTGAATCAGGATGGATCTGCAAGTAATGAACCAATTGAAGGCCCTGCTGCTCCTTCGGGCCAGAATTGAGATTAAAGATCAAAGCATGGACTCCTTGAAGAAGAACGCCATCTGCTGAGGTAAACAGCTTAAATAAACATTGGGCATTTCAGGAGCAGCTGAACGAGTTCTGAAACTAGAAGTCATATACACCTTGAGATATAAGTGGTGGCCGGATCTTATGTCCCTCAAGGTCCCTACCACATTCCTAACCCTAGATTTACAACTACGCTGGCCCAGCCCTATTATCTGGTGGGCCCGCTCTTTCTCCTTCCTTATCTCCGTTCCCTTATCTCCCGCCAATCCTCTCCATTGGTGTTCGTGCTATGCTTCCCTGGGGTAGCCTCCACTGAGACCCCCGGTCCAGCCACTATCTCCCTCCCCCTGGGGAGTGGGGGGCCGAACCAAGGGGCACAGTCCGTTCCCGCAGTGCTCCATGGATCAGCGGAGAAGGAGCAACTGTTTGCACCCCTGGGGAAGTAAGGGGAGCTCCGCGACATGCCTGCCGAACAGAAGGTGTCTCCACAGCTGAGGAGAGACGGGACCGGGAAGGAACGTCTTTTTTTGGGTTTGAGAATGACTGCTTTGAAATGGGTGTCAAGGACGCTGGCTAGATCACTTTAGTGGGAAAGTACAGATCATTGCAGCAGAATTTTAAGATCTGCATTTGGGATCAGTGATGTAGGCCCTACTTCCTGATTCTAGCACGTAGTCAGGCGGAGTTATACAATGTAGATTTTGGAGGAAGTGAATATGAATGCTGTAAGCAAGTGAAATCTAAAACAAGTGAGATGCATTCATTGAATTTGAAAGTTTGTCAGCAATGACGTGATGTGTTTAGTGAAAGATGAGCAGTGGATGATGTAGAGGATAAACTGCCTTTACTCGGTCAGTGTTCTTGGATCAACACAGGAAAGACATGTTGTGCATTGATTTGGAAAATGTCTAGACCTCAGATTCTCATTGGTGCAGTTAGTGGATCTCGTCTCATATTGGTGGGCTGGTGGTAGGCCAGATTCCGTGTTTGTCTTGGGGGTTTGTTAATCTGAACGGTTCTTACTCTGCCATCTTTTGAGCACACCGGAAGTAAAGCTGGGATTTTAAAAAGCATGTGCACCACACATTTGACTCATGTTAGTTATTCACTACTATCCGAGGCCCGGTAAGTCAAAAAGTTTAAACATGTCGGTGGTTTGACTCTTTACCTTCTTTTAGCCCCCTATCGACTTGCACATCTCCGCATGTAATTTTGTTGTACTACTGTATGTATCAGTGATACTCCAAGTCTTAATGTGTACGTTTGGATGCTTGAGAATTGAAGCGGAGTGTTCAAACTAGACCTTGGTGATTAGGCAGTGTACTGCACTTTCTGCCTCACATGGGCTCGTTAGGCTGTTATAAAATACTTAATTCAGAAAGTTTTCTCCTTCCTCGCCAATTTGCAAAGCAGGAGCCCGGCCTTGGCTGCCAGCTGACTGGCGTTGGCAGATTTTTTTATTGGAAAAAAAGGTTTGTAAACCTTTTTTGCCAAAATATCAATAATGAATGCCCATATACACTTAGAATGCAGTCATTGATTTCGTAATGAAGGTGTGCAGAAACATTACAAGCTTGCCATCTGAACATGCACCTGCATATTCGCCGACAGTCCTCTTTGAATGTTGCACTGCCCGCCATTTGGAATGGGTTTCATGCTCCTTCAGAAATGAATGGCACTTGCGGTGCACTGCAGTCTACGGTAGAGACCCGGAAAGCAGCCATGCATTGCTGAGGTGGGTGGAAGCAAAACGTGAATGACACTGCAGTAGACCAATGGGTGAAGATGGCTGTTTAAAAACAACTTTAAGTATATTGAATATATACGTTTTTATCAAACCATATTGGTTGGCTGGCTTTAAACCTAGAAACAGGTCGACAGCGATGCCTGTAGTATCAGCTGTCTTCCTTTGGCAGTGTGTGGCTACCAAAAGTACTGTCCCATCTTTCAGTAGTATTGAAGTATTTTCCTCCACTAGGCTTCACTTTTGCTTTTGTTAATTCTTTTCCAGTTATGCCTCTATCTTTTTGTACACTTTCCTGCTACCTTATTCTTCCTCTATTTCTCAGGATTGTGCTAAAATGTGCATAAAGTTGCAAATGCTAACACATGCACACATTTCTTCCCATTCAGCGCAAAACTTGTTTTAAATTGATCACGGCAGTTTCCTATTCTATTCCTGCCTTTCGGCAAATACAGATAAGATGAATTTCCATACATACAATGTAATTGAGCTAATACATAGCTTGCAGTTTATCCTGAAAACATTACATAGACCTGCCCTACGTTGGACACCGCTATTGTGATTTTTTTAGGATGCTAGATTAAATTTGGCCGCTGACGCTTTTTAATTCACTAGCATCGTATGTATGTTACAGGCCTTATTTCTGTGTGTTTTGGGAATCGAATGGTGCAAGACTGTTTATTAGATGCAAGTGTCCCTTTGTTTTCATATCTGGGTATCTGAGATGTAGGCGTCTGACCTTCCTACTACAAACCGTTTGTGGGCGTGATCGTGAAAGCATGAACTGGCTCTGCTGATGGAGCTCCCTCCTAAATATGAGTATCTAAGTAGATATTGGAGAATTTAAAATATCTCTGGCAGGATATTTTGCAGAGTTACCGCAGTGGGGTTGGTTGGGTGTAGTCCTCTTAGATGCGCCGTAATGGAAAACTAATTCATGTGCAGCCAGCGCATTTCAAGCGTAGACCATTGAAACATTGCCCCCTTTCAGCCACGGAAGAATCTGGAAAATGTCGGATTTTGGCACCTTCGGAGCGTCATTTGTTAAAGGACCGAGAAGGCTGCGCTTGCGCAGTCTCCGGGAGGAGATTTAATGTCCTTTAGTACGATGTTTGACCTGCCTCTCTCCTCCGTCTCTGTTCTATTGGCTGGCTTCCTAAACGGAGGCCAGCCATTTAAGGAGAGGGGCATCACTCTAATAAAGCCCCGTCTCTTTCGGATTCGGGGGCGTAAGTTTTGCTGTTCTTTCGGCAGTGACGTCATCCGTCACTCAGAACGCCAAAACACGCCCCCGAATCCGAAAATTTTCGGAGTTGCGGACGCCGTTTTTTTTTTTTTTGCATCGTGGATCCTGCTGCCGCTCCAGAGTCTCTGCGTCTGTGCCGTTTTTCTTGACTCTGCCACCCTGTTTGTGCATCCAGATCTCTTGCCCCCCCTTCGGCCCGCAGCTCTCCTTCCTCCTGCTCTCGCCCCCCCGCCCCCACCTCGAGGCTTAATGAGGAGGGCCTAGCCATATGGTCATTACATATATCTATCAGTGATGGCATTATGCCTTTAGTTATCAGAAGCTTGGATCATAAGTGGCTCTGTCTGTGTGTGGCTCTGTCTGTGTGTGGCTCTGTCTGTGTGGCTGTCTGTGTGGCTGTCTGTGTGGCTCTGTCTGTGTGGTTCTGTGTGTGTGTGGCTCTGTGTGGATAGCTTTTTTGTAGGTGGCTCTATGTGTGGGTGGCTCTGTCTGTGTGAGGGTGGCTGTGTAGGTGGCTCTATGTGAATGACTCTGTGTGGGTGGCTCTTTATATGTGTGTGGGTGGCTTTGTGCGTGTGGCTCTGTGTGGGTGTAAATGCAATAGGTCATGCATTTGCGAGCGATTAACCTATTGGCATTGTAAATGACAATGCCATTTATTTAACGATTAAACTATTGGCATTGTAAATGACAATGCCATTTATTTATGATAAAAAAAAATCGTGAGCAATGCCAATAGCTCTAGCTTTAATAATGCCGAGACCATTGCATTGTAAATGCTTGTTGAGTCTAACTATGGTGAAACTGTAGTTTGGTACAGATTTCACCCATAGTCTACATTACAGTGAAGCACACACCTTTTCAGTAATGGCACAGCTGAGCCTGCTCGTTCCCCAGCTATGCAGCATTAGCCCTTGTTTTGAAAGGCAGATACTGGGTGCTAGCACCCTCAATCCATTTTTACACCTTTTACATTGAATAAGACTCAGTTAGTGAGAATCACTCATAGTAAAAGTCCAAAAACGGGTAGTCTGAATTTTAAAAAAACCTGGTCCTCAAAAACATGGCAGAGCCCATTTTCCTACAGAAATTAATACTTTATTGCGCTGTGAAGCAGAGCAGTATAGTTCAGAAGCTGCAATGAAGAATTTCTAGATGGCATATGGAATAATTTCACACAGGAAGACCTTTTTTAATAAGAAGTGTTAGGGTGCTTATCTAGACAAAGTAGTTGAGCCCCTATCATGCTGATTTTATAGGGTGTACTCGAGTCCAGCACATGAAGTAGTCTGTCGATGTAATTGCCAGGAAACACGAACGAGGATGTGTGATCTAAAGAAAATATGTTTCTTCAATGTATAGCCAATGAATCCACACTCTTGTATTATTCAGCCAGTGCAAGTAAACCATTTGCAGCAGCTCGGTCTCTCTCCCACGAGTTCCTGTTCGCTCAACCTCAATGGATATTTTATTGCACATGTTGTTATGTTTTTTACTGTTCCGAGGAGAGATGTGTTGTTTTAATGCATTTTCTTTACAACAATGACTCAGTTGTTAGGTTTCAGCAAAATAAAAAAACAATCAAAACCTCTCAAAATGTTGAGCTCTTAATTTGCTCTGAAGGTGATAGTCTAATGTCTGCTCTCACAGTTGTATTCGAAACATGTGTTATCTAAATGGGCCAATTCTATTGCTGGGCCTTAACTCGTGACATCGTCCTTTAATTACAGGAACACAGCCTCATTTATTTATTACCGTTTCTTAAAGTGTGCACGAGGTCAGTCCAATGATGGAAATTGGAACGAGTGTTTCGACGCTGTGCACGTTTAGCCTTTGCCATCTTCTTTTCATCAGCATTTTATTGTGAACACAACAATAGGCTGAGAAGTGACCTGGTGGGTCTAACAGCGCCTCCGAAGCAGACCCGTTGAAAATAAATCTTCTTGTAATGCTCGTCCCACAGTGAGGCCTGACATGTTGTCACCTCTCCCCTCTCGTGTTCATACCTTTGTTGCATTACGTGAAAAGAGCTGAGATGTTGAGAGTTCGTCTGTTGTGGTGGACGCCTGCGTTGCTCAATTACAGAGCTCTGGGGTCGATCAGTCGTTCACCTCCGGGTCGCGTCCTATTCTTCTTTCATGGCATCATCTGAAACCATTGTAAATGGCCCGTGCACCGGATGATTCGTGGGGAGTGACACATTGACGTCCAGCCAGGCATGAAAACGAAGCAGCAGCACCGAGCAGAATGGACTTCACCTCTCCTGAACTCCTGCCACCGTCCCTCGTTCCTTTGCTGTTGCTTTCCTGTCCGAAATCTGGCTCCGCTTTTGTTTGTTTCCTGGTATGCTTTCGGTCACGCCTCGACAGGTGACACCGCTTTTAAACCTCTGTATTTGGAAGAATGACAGGCTATCAAAGCTGAAATGAAGGTAAGACAATCAAGCGTTCTCCTCAATCTGTAGACACGTTGTTAGCTAAATTAGAACGCACGACTACTTGTCTTTCAGTATTAAAGTATTAGGTAGCTTTTTTTTTATAACTCATGCACTGTACTCACTTAGTTCTCTGGGATGTGCAACTCGCAACATTTTACTCAACCCAACACGTAAAACTTTTGTATGCAAAGCCCCAAAACTACCATGGTCACCCCATCCCGCCTTCCTCTCCCCAAATCCCACCCTCCTTTTCCCTCACATAAACTTTATACTTCAATGAAAGTTTTAATTGGATTTTTGAAAACTCATGAACATGTCCATACAAGTATGTGGCTTGTCTGGTGCCAAAAAAGCAATCTTTTTGTCTTTGTGTACAGAAAGGCCAGACTGATTATAATTTTGTGAAGACAATGGGAAAGGTGTTCTCAGTCCAACATGTAAATTCTACAATAGTTGCACAAAGAGCATACTGCTGCGGTGAACAAAAAAAAATAAAGAGCTCAAACGAGAGGTGACAATAGAGTCCAACAGCCCGAAGATTTCAATTCGCTCTCACCTGCAATAGATGTCTTCCAGAGAACCAAATGGTAAGGAGTAAATCATGCAGAGCAATACAGTGAAGGAACGGAATCAATGCATTACTATCAGATAATAAACTGATGGCCTCGGGTGTTAATTGATCCTCGCTGAGTGCAATCCTGCTGCTTTGCATGCGGTGTACAGAATTATACTGAACAAGTCAGTTCGCGGTAGCACAAACATTAAAATGAAGATTAAATAAAAGTTAATTATCTTTTTCTCTGATTCATTAAGTTAGATGTTTTCGCTGGTTCTTAGTTTTATTTATCTTTAGTTTTCAAGATTAAAAAAAATGCAATCAACAAGACTTGTGTGTGTAGGACACAGCGTTTGTTTTATTTTCATAAAAGCAAATTTCCCTGAAAAGTTCGTGGGATATCATAATATGATCGAGAGCTGAGAAGAGGCAGGCTGTAAGTAAAGGCGGCGGTGCAAAAGGATAAATGTGTCCGCCGCTCACTTGTTCACCATCTCCATCGAACTAACCCATGTGCATAACAGGCCCGGCTCCAGGAATTTTTGTTTGGGTGGGCCAAGGGTACATTCGGTTGGGCCACTGCTGGCCCGATTTATCGCTTATATATCTAGCCCGGCCTGCTTCTGGGCCCTCCTTTTATCTCTCCTTAGTCTTACAAGGTTCAGTAAAACGCACTCTTTTCCAAGTCTCTTTCTAAATGTTATCACTCTCAAAAAGTGCTTTTCTTCCATGTAATGTCCCTTCGATGGGAAGAGGAGGTTTCTAAGGTGGGAGTATCTAGCAAGGGACTCTACTCAGGCTCCCTCTGTGTGAGCCTTCAGGGAGAAACCCTCTTTATTACTACCTCCACCTGACCCCTGACTCTGCAGCGCACTTCCTTTCAGGCTTGATTATCCCCCTTCTTTCACAGCTGACCTTGGGCCCCAGCCCCATACCAGCCACCATTCAGTTCCACTTTTCAGAGTAAAAAAAAATAGTAAACTCATCTTCAAACCTGAAACATTGAATATAGCAGTAAATGTAATTAGCATGCATGTTAAAGTATGTTCCACAGTTGTCCTAATCACTTGACTGTTAATTAAATTAACAAAAACAGAAAGGCCATGACAGGGTCGGCTTTAGTACTGGTGCAAAAATCTTGTTGACCTCTTTTTTGACCTCTTTCTCTGTAGATAGCTTAACAACCACCCTCTAACAGTGCCCTTCATCTCTCCGTAGCCACTCCCCCTCATGGCCTCCTCCTCAGACTCCCAAACTACCACCCTCCATCAGTGCCCCTCATCTCTCCGTAGCTCCTCCACAACCCATGACCTCCTCCTCAAATTCCCTCACTGCTCCCTCCACCAGTGCCCCTCATCTCTCTACAGTTCCCCCCAACCCCATGAGCTCCTCCTCTGATTTCCTCACTGCCACCCTCCACCAGTGCCCCCATCTCCCTGTAGTTCCCCCACCCCATGACTTCCTTTTCAGATTCCCTCACTGCCACCCTCCACCAGCGCCCCTCATCTCTCTGTAGTTCCCTCCACCCGTGACCTCCTCCTTGGATTCCCTCACTGCCACCCTCCACCAGCGCCCCTCATCTCTCTGTAGTTCCCCCCACCCCATGACCACCTCCTCGGCTTCCCTCACTGCTCCCTCCACCAGCGCCCCTCATCTCTCCGAGCCCTCCACCTTGTGACCTCCTCCTCGGCTTCCCTCACTGCCACCCTCCACCAGTGCCCCTCATCTCTCCGAGCCCCCCACCCCATGACCACCTCCTCAGCTTCCCTCACTGCTCCCTCCACCAGTGCCCCTTATCTCTCTGTAGTTCCCCCCACCCCGTGACCTCCTCCTCGGCTTCCCTCACTGCTCCCTCCACCAGCGCGCCTCATCTGTCCGAGTCCCCCACCCCATAACCTCCTCCTCGGCTTCCCTCACTGCCACCCTCGACTAGTGCCCCTCATTTCTCCATAGCACACCCACCCCGTGACCTCCTCCTCGGCTTCCCTCACTGCTCCCTTCACCAGCGCCCTTTATCTCTCTGTAGTTCCCCCCACCCCGTGACCTCCTCCTCGGCTTCCCTCACTGCCACCCTCCACCAACGCCCCTCATACCTCCGTAGCCCCTCTCTCATATCCATTCCTTTTGTTGCATAGCGCTACTCATATGAGTGTAGGGTGTCACAGTACTTTACATAACAGCACAGTTTTTCCCTGAGCCGTGCCCTTGCTTCAAGCTGAGCCGCAAGTTTTCCTGCCCAGGATGGAAGTGCATTTCACTAATTTAAGCATCGGGGAGGGCTAAATAGTTAAATTCTGTTTAGACTCTCAACCTGTGCACTACACTCTACAGACGAAAACGTGATATATATTTCGCATATCTTTGCATACGAAAAAACCCCTAGGATAGGGTGACCAACTGGAATGGGTGCAAATTCAGGACGGTGAGTGTAAAACAAAGGGTCAAAATTCAGGACAAAAATTCAGAACAGAAGGTCAAAATTCAGGACAAAACTTCGGAACAGAAGGTAATTTTTACAGAGACATCAGTGCCATTGTGAGATGTAAAGCGGCACACATAGGGAGTGGCTAATTGGGAACGTCAGTGCTGGACTAGAGTGCAGTCCTCCGAGTGGCTGGCTTTATGTGTCAGATCGGTTCAAGCATTCCATTTCTGTTCAGCTGGTGATGACTGGCATACGGGCTGGTACAGTACTGAGTAATTGATAAGACCCATAGCGGACAGGTCTTGTGTGAGGGCAAGAGCATTAAGCAAGAAAAGGGAGTTATTAACTAGCCTGCATGAGCTATAATTTGCTGCACACTGCAGAGCATTATGGTATTAATGTGGGTCAGATTGGTTAGTTACGAGTTGGCATTACTGTATAATGATCTTGCTAGTGGCTAGCCATATATCAGCCCTCCTTATTTTACCTGTATATTGGAAATAGTATACTGCTGTTTCATTTCTAGGAGCTGTAAACTGTAGATTCTCGTTGATGCACATAACTGTGCTACAGACTAGAAACTGTTTACACTGTTAAGGCATAATTGTAGGGCAGAAGGAGGCACTGTCTTTTACATACAGAATATTTTCTATTGAATGGACGCAAAATGCTAACATGCAGTTTTACTGCTAAAACTATATAGCACACAAATATTAATGTGTAGAAATGTGGTTTTGGCAAAGATGTATCTTTGAACATCACCAATTAAAGCTTCTGGATTGTTTTTATCCCAATAAAGCTATGTTTCCAGCACACTTCTGAATTATAACAAGTGGTCTATTTGTGGTTTCCTAACTGCTATGTTTTGAAACATTTGCACAGTTAATTTGCAGATATTTAAAGTTGTATGTTACAAACAAACTCACAGCTTACAGCCTTTGCTTCCCCACCCCCAAGAAAATTTGGGGAAACATGGTGCATTCTACAACACATTTGTCATTATATATCAATTGTATTAACTTCTAAAATGTAGTAAAAGATTACTTTACTGTGCACCAGGATATGACAATCTTTGATGGGAATCTTCAATGATTCCCTTACTATCGCCAACAGTGCCTCTCTCTCACATGTTTTCCATTTGTTTTATAGCTCCTCTCATACCAGAGTAGGGTGCCAGAGCTTTACATCTCACACACATACAGAGACAATGAATCATACATGTGTAATTCAGTGTATAAAAAATGTTACATAGGTAACGAGGACTACAAGGTGTAGGGTGCCCGTCCCCCACACTGGTATGCATTTTGTAAGAGTGCTTGGTCTGAAGAAGCTTAAACTCAAAATTCAGAACACAACATAACACTGTAGTTAGCGTTGACTTTAATGATACCAATGTATTACTACTTAAACTAACCTTTTTTAGCAACATCAGGATAATGAAAAACTGTGAAGAAAGCATAACTTCGTAACCGGCAGCATGCATCTTGGATGCAGCTTTTTGATGGGAAGTTCAGTGCTCACTATGCTAGATTACGTGCGTAATGTATGAACTGCACAGTAACAACATAATATAAGTGACAACTGCAGTAGCCCACTGAGCTCTGCACTTAAAAAACTGTTCTTTGATATGCATGGTACACATTATTTCCAGCAGGCATATTAACTCTCTGTGCTACCTTAGAACATTCAAAACGGCCAATAAACAAAACTCCCATCTCTCTCCAGCAGGAACAGTAGTCACCAGAGTTATATTGAAACTTTTATTGTTGCCCCAAAACTGCTGGATATACAAGGAACTTTGCAGTGCTAGCCCCCAGTAACAAAACCGCCCCAACCCCACCCTTCCAGCTTCCCAGTGAAACGCCAAATACAGGGACGGCTGGTCCGGCCTTGCTACCAACATTCAATAGTGCCCCGCATCTTCACATAGACCCTCTCTCATGTCTATTTAATTTCTTTTATAGTGCCACTCATCCAAAGTATTTACGACAGGGTGTCGGAGTGTGTTACGTCACACACAATATATAGAGATATAGAGATAATGACTCGTACAATTGTGAAAGTCAAAGTATAGGAAATATTACTTACGACAATGAGGGCTACAAGGTGTCAGATGTCATCCATACTGGTAGTCCGTGGTGTAGCATGGGCGGGGCCACAGGGGTGGTTTCCCCGGGTGGAATATTCTTAGGGGTGCAAAAGTTTAAAAGAAAAAAAAACTGTAGTGGAAGGGGCTCGAGTCACGTCGGTTTTGTTGTCTGCAACTGCAGGTTATTTTGTCTTGACCCTCCTCTCCCCACAGAAGGGCTGCATGAAGACATGATCTCATGCATCTGTTATGACCACGGGGCAGATGGAGGGCTGCTTGCGCTGTTTCCCGGTGGCATGGGAGCAGTGCCGCCCAGCGGCACAACAGCATATCGTCTCTTGTGGTACCACGGCACCGTACAAGGAATTAGTTACTGCTTTTTGGCAGGCAGAAGGAGCATGTCAAGCCAGAGTTCCACGCATGCTGCCTGACGTCATGTGTCGGTTTGGGATGGTGGGTTGAGTCACCCGGGGGTGTGGCATTCATTCATTCTTTCATCCATCATTCACTCTTAACTATTTATTCTGTCCTTCCATCTTTGTGTCCATCCATATCCAAACCTATTCAACCATTTCTAAATCTATCCATCAGCTATCCTTCCATCGATCAATTCACTTATCCATCCCTCCATCCACTGATTCACTCATCCATCCATCATCCACCCTTTCACCTCATCCATCATTTCACTAAACCATCCACACTTCCACTCATCCATTCATACACTCATCCATCAAACCATTTACCATTTTACCCATCCAGCCATCCTTTCACTTACTCATCCATCCATCCATTCACCCAGTCACGCATCCGTCCGTTCGTCAATCCATTCACCATTTCACTCATCCATCCTTCCTTTCTTTCAGCTCTTCACCCTCCCTTTTACTCATCTATGCATTCTTGAACTCATCCATCCTTACATCCTCTTTTTACTCATCCATACGCCCATTTGTCCATCCATCCTGTAAATCATCCGTCCATACTTTCACTCATCTATCCATCCTCCCTTTCTCTCTCCCTCCCTTTCACTTAGTCATCCCTTCACCCATCCATCCACGCACCAATCCATCCACTCATTCAGTGATGAATCCATCCATTGACCCTTTCACTCATCCATCCTTTCTCTCATCCATCCATCCAACTTTGCAGTCATCCATCCATCCTTTTGCCTATCTACCCTCCCTTTCACTCAATCATCCATCCTTTCATTCAACCTTTCATGCATCCATCCATCCATTCACCCTTTCACTTATCAATCCATCCATCATTTCACTCATCCATCCACCCATTCACTCTCCCATCATCCAACGTTTCAGTCATCTATGGATCCTTTCACTTATCCATCCACCCTTTTACCTATCCCTCCACCCTTTTACCCATACATCCAACCTTGTACCCATACATCTACCCTTTACCCATACATCCACCAATCCACCCATACATTCACCATTCCACCCATACATCTATTTATTTACCCTTTCTCTCATCTGCCCTTCCATTCAATCATCCATCCATCTTTTCTCTCATTATCCATCCATTCCCCCTTTCACTCATCCGCTCATCCTTTCACTAATTTATCCGGCCATTCACCCATTCCTTCCCTTACTTACTCACCCACCTTTTCATAATAATTATGAGCTGAGCCTTTGTCTGCAAAGTTGCAGACAGAAGAGTCCCATCAAGAACTTCACCCCTGCTGCAGTTCCTAAAGCAATGGGTGGAGCGGGGTAGGGTTCTCTATGTCCCTGCACATAGGCAATTTGAAAACTTGTAAGTCATGAATCATGCATTGTAGTGTAGTTCCTATATTCCCAATAGGCTCTGCGCATTGGAATAACATAAACGATAGTTTAGATGTAGGACTTAGGTTGACTAGGTCTTTATTGAATATGTTAGACTTAATTGTGTGTGCCAGCTAGCTCAGAGGTCACTAGAAACTTTCTCGAATATACAAGAAGGGATTAGTCTCTGACAACCATATAACATGACAACTTTGTTCCCCCTGAAATAAGGAATATCTCCGGAGTCGCGGAAACAATAGATGGCTATTTCACTCAGTCAATCGTGCATGTTTCGTTTCACCAGAAGTGCAAAGAAATAGAGAGACAAGCATTTTCAATAAAAAGGTTATTTATTGAGCAGTCTGCTTTCTCATGCAAGAGAAGTGAATTGCTACAATCGTAATACTTGCTATGAGGAAAAGTGCATACAGTAAAATGAGTATTATGAAATAATACTGTAAAAGCATTTACAGGGTTTCTAAGCCATAAGATACATAAAATAGATAAAATACATACAATGATGAATAATGACTAAAAGTACTCAACTGGTGCATCTAAAATACGCCTACCCCGGTGTGCCTAACCTAAGCCTAGTACAAGGGAAGAAGTAAGTGAGGTGTAGCTTGAGTTAAATAGTTTCTGCCAAAAATCTATCCAAGAATTCTCTAAGGGTCTAATCAGCTCCGTACCTTGGTTAAAGAATGAAGGAGGTCTTGTATCTCTCTCTCAGGACTCGATATCCCAGTAACCCGCAAGGGTAGCAGGGAAACACTGGAGCTGGATTTCTCAACAGGAGAAAAAACAGCTTCTCTCTCAGTGCGTCAGCAGGGAGGGTCGGCTTCCTTCGGCACTCGCATACAGCAGGGCGTCGGGCAAGTAGTTAGTCGATCTGCTCCAAAACCACTGTGTGTTTGTTAGGGCAGATGTGGGCATATTTATACCTGGAAGGTGCCTAGTTTGACGTAAGGGTGGACACAATAACGTCACTAAGAACTCAAAGTTCTTAACACATTCCAGGAGTTCTGGGAAAAATCAATACTGAAGCTGGGGGAATACCCAGGCTGCTGAAGGCTGGTTATCTTTAAGAACTCGTTGTACTCTGGGAGCTTAGTGGAAGTAGCCATGCCGTATTTGGACTGCATTGGCTGTGTCTAAATATGGTTATGATTCGTATGCCTATATAAGGATATGATAAGTTATACCTATATAAGGGCATGAATCGGGAAAATTACACTAGAGGCCTAGATACGTTACAACAGCATGATGCACAGTTTCAGGTCGTGAGGTGACTGTGACATGGTGTTGTTTCCAGGGCTTTAAGCGGATTGAAAAAATATGGGGGTCTCTCCAAAGGGCGTGTCTGATGTAATTAAGGTCATGGCTTAAAGCACAGTCGCTAAAAATCTGTGAATAGCATTGTGTACTGCCCGACTGGTTTCCTGCTACTTCTGCTACTGCATCCAGATATATAATACATTACACCTACAGCAAGCCAGGACTATTGGCGTAGTCAATGGTTGTTAGTCGCCTTATGTCATATCCTCAAAAGATGCATGCGGAGGACGCGAACTCAGGCGTGTGCCGCATACGAATAAACTACATTTCCCATGATTCTAGCTTCCGGGTAGGCGAACGAACAGCGTGATGACGCGCCTACCCAGACTGCTTTGTATACGGAAAGACCGCAGCACTCGGTGCTGCGTATTCCGTCCATGGGGGTCTGCCGAGCGGGAAATCCTTGGCGAGAGAATATTCTGGGTTTCAGAGTTGGTGACTGAAGGGCGGTAAGGGTGACTGTGTCACCGCTCCGGAGTGCCTTTTCTTTCGATTTTTGACGCTGAAGACTGTAGTGCTACAAAAGGAGGGGGGGACTGATCTTCTCCTCCAGTCTTTGTTCTTACACTTGTCAGTAGATAGAGGTTATATCTACTACCAACCTGGTATATTAGATTTTTCATTTGGCATATTCTGAATTCTAGACCATGTGGTTATTAGCTGAGAATTACAGATGAATGTTCATGGCATGATGTAATGCCGGTTTTCAATCAACTAATGATGATGTGGATTATCTCATACTAAGTTATATGCATTTGTGCTTTCTCATTCTAGCAGGGGTTTGGTGTGAACCAGCTACAATCATATTGGTGGGTGAAGTGTGAGTGATTAGTGTGTGAGCAACTGATTACCACGTATGATGAACAAGGTTATTGATTATTATTTCTTTATCTTTTCTATGAAGACTTCCTATGCGATAAACTCATCATGAAAAGTGTTATTTGAATACAGGAACCAGTATTTTCCTTCACAGGTAGTTATCATGTAGAACAGTGCATATGTTACTGATTGTAGGAGGAACAGATTATTGATTTTTTTTTCTCCTGGTTGTGTATTGTAGATCTCCCTCCGCGCTGTCTCCATCCTTTCCTTCCCTCACTTAATCATTCCTACCTTCTGCGCTGTTATAGCATCAGAGGGTGGAGCGATTGAGAATTGGACCCATTTGAGCAACGCACCGATCCTGGGAGTTTGGAATAAAGACCTTGACACATTAAAAATAAAAAACAGCAACATTGACTTTGTTGTATATAATATTGAAAATGCTTCAGTACTTAAATGATGAGACTGTGAAAGAACTATAACGCCTTCTTATAAACTCCTTTCGATGGCTTCTTTTCATGAACTGGATTCTGTACATTTCTTCCATCTGGTGAGGTGCAACATTTTTCTTTATTTACTGTAAAATCAGAATGACGTGCCCTAGACCGAGGCAGTAGGAGGCCCATCACATGCTGTAAGTGACCAGTCTAGTCCATAGTCATTCTGTATGTGACAATCAGCCGGCAGACAGAATGACACAATTTGCGGTGTGCGGCTGCTCTTGCGCTCAGAGAAGTACGAGGCGGTACGATCAGGGAGTCGAGGCTCCTCACAGGGGAACAGTGCTACTCTCCAATGCGCAAATTTACGGACAAAAGGCAACCATAAACAGACCCTCCAGGATATCGCGATTTCGCGATTTCGCGATTTGCCGCGAAATCGGCACTTTTGTAAAAATGCCGCGATTTTTACGAAAGTGCCCGCGAAATCGGCACTTCTGTAGAAATCGCGGCATTTTTACAAAAGCCGCTGCCGCTGTATCCTGGTATCCTGGGGGGTCTGCAAGCAGAAAACGATCTAAATCACAACCGCTTGCTCGGACGTCTCCATATTTGTTGTGCAGCCAGGCAGTGCCCAAAGGATGCGTGAAACGTCATGATTCGGACTTTACATGCTCCCTTCAGAACGTACTTCCAGCTCCCTTGTGAGGCACCCCAAAGCCTGTAGGTAGAGTAGGGCCTATATAAAATGGAAAAAATAAAGACTTAATAATAAATAAATAATAATAAATAAAACATGTTGCAGCACGCTGCTGCGCATCTCATTAGCTGTGCTAAGGAAAACATTCAGAGGTGCGCGGGCGCCCCCTGACGGATCAACATAAGAAAGGCCTCAGTTCCTCGGAGGGCTCGCCGCCGCACACAGGTGCATGGAGCAGTGATAAAGGCTGACACTGCAAGGGCGTCCAGGACACCTAAGGGAGGGGGACGAGGGGAAGCCGGGTGGGAGCACCCCGGGAGGCGGCCGGTGCAATGCAGGTGTCAGCAGCAATTACTGCTCCGCGCTTCTGATCAAGGCTCGCTGCTGACAGCTTACGCTTTCCATCTGGTATGCCGTCCATGACTGCAGATCACACACTTACTGAGGAGCATTCAACTGAACACTTTAAAAAATAGAGAGAAATGCAGGTTTCTTGGTAAAACTTTCACATTAAAGCAGGAGTCATTATTTTTAGTTCATTTTTTTTTGCTAGTAAAAGGCTCTTATGTTATTGATACACCCATCTGGTAACACAACAGGCCTTACCTAGTGTGAACCCCTACTGAGTAAGGGTACTAGATGGCTGGCTCTATGGCACTAGCGCACAACCTCTGCAGTCCTGGGCTTCCCTTACACACAACTATAACTTCCAGAATGCACGGATATCTTACATGGAACTTCAGAGCTAGACAAATGGAGCCTCTTTGAGGCCCGAAGGACTCTTCTCCATCCCTCAATCTTATCTGCTGTATGCAGGTGGGTTTTGTAGATGTTCGGAATTGTGAAGCACACGCTCGAGGGAAACAAAGTGTCTACATTGTAAAAAAAACCAAATATACACAGCTTCATGTTGTTAAATAACAAAAAAACTAAGATATCTGTTTGTTGTAGGAAAAATGGCCACATAAAAATGCCGCAAAATTGCCGCTAAATTTCCATTTTTGTGCCGCTAAATTTCCATTTTTGTGCCGCTAAATTTGCTAATCCATGCCGCTATATCCTGGGGGGTCTGCATAAAAGTGTTCATCATGGAAAACGGACGTGAGGTACAAATCAGTGAAATTTATGAACGGTTGGTCATCCGATTTTGATCTTAAGTTTTTTAAAAGACATATGTCATCTGTCAATCCTCGTTTCTGCACTAATTTTCCCTAGATTCAAATGATATGAGCACATGGAGGGATGATTTAGAGCTAGAAGGTAACAGGATAGTTTCTGAATTTCTGGAGAGTATTTGAAGTCAGAGTCCGATTTCACCAGCAGAATGCCTGGTGTGCTTAATTTGGAAAAAAATGAATTGTGGCAGGGACATCTTAAGGCATTTGGGGGCCCTGGGCTGAAAGTACATTGGGGGGCCCCATTCGGAGCAGATTTGAATTTATGATCCAATTATAGCTCTTTCATGCCTTCTTTAGCCAGGTCACTGACAGTGCACATGCATGTTGGTCCACATTCTAAATGTGTTTACATCTAATATTCAGAAATAGTGACCTGTGTTTTCAACATTGTAACACAGCAGCAGCTCAAAAATGTTACTGGAAATAACGTCTGTGACCTCCTCACATTTCTTTTATGTCAGGTTCTTTTTTGATCTGAATGAAACTTTGTGTGCATGTTGCATGAAACATAGACACAACATTTCTCTGGTAAATGCCTAAAATTACTAAAACACATCATCCACATTAAAAATAGAGGAAAGGAAAAACAGTATTTGAAACAACCTGCTTAACAATTATTCAAGGAAATCAAGGTAAGATTCTGCAGAACAAAGCTGATGGTATTCAGCCCCACCCTGAATGGCTGGGACCTTGGACCATTGCTGTGAAAAGTTGGCCTGGCATATGCTGTCCACTATTCTAGTGGACTACTTGCACCAGTCCAAACGACCCTTATTGATCGTAGGTTTAAAGACAACCTATATAGAAAGCTATCTGAGTTGGAGCTGTGAAAAGCAGCCTTCAGGCTAAGTCCTGAAGGAATGTAAAGCAGCTTGTTTAACCAGTCTATAATCTTGTTAATGAGCAAATGAAAGGAACACCACACCAGGTATATATATATAAAATATATGTATTTATTCTAAACACATCCCTGTAGTCTCTTTATGAGGCTAGAGGCAAAAGTACATTCAGTAAACATATTTAGCACACAGCAAATTAGCACAATATATGATTAGCCCTAGGGGCGTCACAAACCATATACTAAGAAAGTGGTATAAGTACCAGGACAGACATAGGGACAAGGCCTAGGGCCTGTAGAACCGCTGTGGCAACCAGAAACCACCCAAGGTAGTGAGGCAGGAGACCCACGGGGGACGCGTGCCGTGTCTAAACACAGCCACGAACCACCGTTGACTTCTATGGAGAAAGTTGCCATTAGATTTTTAAAGATTAGGGACACTTAGAAGTAGACTAGGAGCAAACCCCTTTAGAACTAGGCAGTTCTAGAGTCAATATCCATGGGAGCACCAGAGCACTCTAGTTTCCTCACACAGGTGCATAGGTGACTTTTCGTGTCAGGTTTCATCGTTGTTGTCTATGGCGAGCTGCGTAAAAGTGCTGGATCGAATATCTGAAGAACCTGAAAGCAGAGGGGACAGAGTCTGGGTCACTAGCCAGTGACCAGGAAGGCGATGAGCAGATGCCCACCGATGTCAGGTGATTTCTGGTGAAAAAGGTGAAGCTTGACTCTTCAGCCACGAGGACCTGGAGGCGTTGACGACAACCAGGAGCTGGATTTGAGCTGTCCCACAGAGGATGTCGAGTGCTGCCGTGTCGGTATCCATTTTTGACCCAACAAGCCTTGGCAATAGCAACCCAGGCAGAAAGCAAAGATCGGCTTCGGTGCAGACCAGCAAGGTCTGAGGGACTCACCCTTTGATGGGGAGTCAGGGTACATCTGGAGCAACCAGAGAAGCTGAAGAAACAAAAGATTTACCTTCGTGGGGACCCACCAGTTGACGGACCAGGGATCGCAAAGGGGCCTCAAGCAGAAGCGGGCTCACGGAACACTCGTGGAGTGTATGCCCACAATCTTCGGTGCAGATCTTGCTCAGGGCTTGGACTACGATTAGCCCAATGCACAACTTCGGGAAAGCTCGGGAAGTTGATGCACTTGCAAATGTGCACGGTGTCCAGCAGTTCCGGTCCCACGTCTCTCGTGGGGGCTGCAGGTCTCAGCTTTGCTGGGACCTCATGTCGGACTCTGAGAAGTCTGGAAGTCTGTGCCCTGTGGCGCAAATCCGGCGGGATCCTGCGGGAGATTTGGAAATGTAGAATGGCAAGATGCTTCTTTGGTGCCTGTTTGAACAGTGGAGTCACTTCTTGACCCCAATGGAGATTCTTCCGTCTTCTAGTCGAAATAGAATGTCGAAGTTCCAGAATATATGTTGCAGAGTTTCGTCCATGTATAATCTAAAGTCTTAATCACTGGGTTCCTATACTTATACTAAGTTTAGGGGTTGGACTTACTCTAGGGTCCCACCTATGGGAGGGCCCAGGGTGGTAGTGGTTACACCCCTTCCAGTTTGTCCAGTTTCACGCCAGAGCAGGGGCTGAGCACCCCTGCAACCGGTTTGAACTGGGGTATGCACAGGGACACCAAGTGTGCCCGCAGCACTGTCTGGAAAGCATTTTATGAATGCACCCACCCAGCCCCAATACACTGAAGCCTGTCTGGGACGTGGTTACACCTGCCTGTGGCAGGAAACCTATTGCCCGGCCTCACTTTCCGGAGTTTCTTCCAGCAGCAAGAGGTCAGACTCGTGTCTGTAGCTGCAGCATTAATTTTGTGATGCTGGGGCTCTTTTAAACTATTACGGGTCAGGTAAGTGTGTACATGTCTTCTCCCCCTAGAAGGGTGGAATTCCACCCCCACCGCCATCCCTGGGGGGTAGGATTCTAAGGGGTTTGATACTAAACATGACAGGTTTTAATGCAGCCATTCCAAATTTAGCATTTACCGCGAGGTTATAATGCACTTAAGAGTATATGGTCTGACTGCATCACAGAACAGCCTCAGAGAATAGATTCCGAAAGCTGCAGAGGGGCTCAGCTCATGCTTGGGCACCCTCTCACACAAAACAAAGCACTCTGCCTTCAGGATTGATAAGGCCTGCCATAGGAGCGACTTATAGGTTTAAATGTGTCAGTGACTAAAGGTAGATATAGGTAACCTATATCTTAGTAAGGGGTGCAAGCACCACCTTACCCAGGCTGCAGTAGCAGACCTGTGGTGCCATTTTGGAAGGCTTCCCAAGGGTGGCATAATACATGCTTCAGCCCCTGGTAGGCCTCTGGGGTACCTATGCCCTTGGTACCTAAGGTACCATATACTAGGGACTCACAAGGGTAACCCAGTAACCAATCTGGAGTGTACCTAAATTACATGCAATCAATTTAGAGAGGAAGCAGCTAGGCTGGGGTCCTGGTTAGCAGGGCCCCAGCCAGGCTAAAGTCGAAAAACAGTGAAACACCAGCAAAAAGTGTGGGTAACCATAGTAAGCAGATTCTACTCTCCTACTATTGCCCACTTTGCATATGCCTTAAAACGTCTTGGAATTGCAGGTGGTGTCATGACTGGCTGGTCACGTTCTAGTGATTCTACAATAATGTGATTGCACCAGCCACTCCTTGAGGGCTGGCTTCCATACTCACCCCACACCAATCCCTCACTAGTGTCACTGGTCCGGTGACCCTGCTAATAAAAAGGGCAGGGTTTACGTGCCATGGGCCAGTTCCAAACAGTAACACTATGTGTCTGTGTCATTATTAGCTCGGCATGAGGGCCTAGACCAGGGCCGAACTGGAAACCCAAAGCAGCCTTGGCAAATTTGTAGGAAAAGCCCCCCCCCCTCCCTGAAGGGGGTGGGAGCAGCGGGGGTGCAAGTGTGACGCACTGCTGCTTTTGTTACTGGGGCCTGATATTGCAGCACCACTGCACCACTGCAAAACTGGCTCCTGGGGCCAAAGAAACAGGCTCACTGCGGCAAAACTGCCCCCACCCTTCTGGGAAAATGCCTGATGACCACTGCGGCCAGTCCGGCCCTGCTTAGGGCTATTACATTGGGGACAAGCAGGCCTGACCCATGTGTATGCCGGCTACACTCTGAAGTTCTGCGTGGTGTGGGGGGAGCCTGAGCAATAGGCATTCCTGCCAGCTTGCTGTCACCTGTGAATCGAGGACATTTGTGCCCACAAGTTGATACCCTGCATCCAAAGTACTAATTGGCATTGTAGCATCAGAGCAGTAAAAGGGAGTGAGTCATAACAGCCACCACATCGCTCAAGGCGCTTCCACACTGCCAATCATTACTGCTAGAGACATGGAGAGTGCACCCAAGCGCCCACAGTAGAGCAGAAAGGTGTAAACAGCTTTACAGCCTGCCCCCCTAGGTGAGAGAGCACCACCAATAAAGTAGCAGCGTGAGAATACAGCACGCTATCCACGCATGGGGTGCTTGGAAATTGACAGTCTGCAATGGAGCACAATAACCCTGTTGTGCACACCTAATATCCCCCAAAAAACAGGCGAGAAGAGGTGATGTGACCAGGTTGGGGTGGAGTTCCAGAGCAGGGCAGTCAGCTTGAGGAGCCTGAGAATTAAGACTATGCAGTGCATTTGGGCCACCGTGAATATGTCTGTGCCTCCATCAACATTCACCTGTTTGCTGCAAGCCACATGCCAGAGGCGAGATGGCAGCCTGATGAGTGGCGGTCCACCATCTGGGCTGCTGATTGTTGATACGACACTCCACCGGCAGTGGTACTGGGCCTCCATCGTCCTTGGGTGTCCCGAGGTTCGCACCGGCACAGCGAGCCCTTCTGCACGACACCGGTGTGAGCTGCAGGGCAACAGACATCAGGGAAGCTGCCGCAGCCCAGCCCCAGACAAGATGGCCGATGGGTAAGGAGCTCCTGCCGGGAGCTCCTGGGCCAGGGATTTCCATTCAGTGTAAATCCCTGGAGTAACACTGCCGCAATCGAGCCTTTGCCTCCTTGGAATGGAAGGTAGTGATCTTGCAATCCTTGAAAGCAGCTGTGGACAGAGCCCAGCACTGCATTCAGGGCGACACAGCAAAATGCCAAGTCTCGGAGTCAGGACTGAGCTGTGGTAAAAAAGCCTGGGACATTTCCCTGCTGGGAGCCTGCGGACAGCCGCCTTGCTGTCCAGTTGCAAACCATTCCCACTTGGAGGAACGGCAACCCGAGTCTGAATCCTTGACCAACGGCAGGGGTTCCCTGACGCTGAACCAGTCACGCAATAACCACTCCACGCTGTATGTTAGCGTAAAAGGCAATTTTTATTAGGAAAGTTTGACAACAATAATTTAATCAAACATTAATAAACATATACCAATCCCCAAACTAAGATCTTTCATCCATCAGCCATTTACACACTCCAGTTACTCTCTCCCAATTCACTCAGCGACCTCTTCCATTCTTCAATTCGCTTCCTCACTTATCTTTCAACCTCCTCCAGCATCTCCAGCCATTACACTCTTGCATGCCTCACCCCCATCGTGCACCTGTATCCCCCACCCCGGAAGGGTGAGTATGCCCATCATGGATTCCCTACCCCTCCAAAGTACTGCCAAACAGGAAACCCCGAAGGGCGTTGACCTACACCCGCTCCAGTGCACCTTTCACCCTCAAACTCGATGGCACCAAATGGACTCATTCCACAGCTTACTAATGACATCCCTTATTTCCATCATGTAGTACGCATTCCCATATACGAAAGGTGCATTCCATCATTGCAAAAAAACAATGGCTCTTCAAGACGCAATCCCACATGAGCAATCACTTTAATATCATTGTTCCCATAAAAAACTCGCCTTTTTTTTAAAGTATATTTATTAGAATTTTTACCCCCTTTTGTTATTGGTTACAGAGCACAACGTTACATAAATTCAGCTTCACGAGCAAAGAGAAAAAACAACATACTATAACGAAAAAAACAAAAAGATCAGCCAATATATCATACATCTCAATATATCTCAATATACATTCTCCGTTCCCCTGCACTACGATTGTCCATTACTTCTTTTTAGAGCGCCTTCAAGAAAAAAAAAACACAAAAACAAAACTAAATTTCATTATTCTCGTCTTTCCATCTAGTTATTGGTTCCCACATTTTTAATCCCAGCTTCCTCCCCCTCTTCCCTTTTCTTACAGAAATCGCCCTTTCCAAATTATATATTCTGAGTACCCTGGCTAACCACTGTTGATATGTTGGTGGCACTGGGTCGAGCCATGCTGAGGCAATGCATAATCTTAAAACAGCCATAGCCACAAAAATGAAATACCCATCTTCCCTCTGACTGCCATCCGCGTTCACACCCAACATTATTGTTGAAGGCGTTAAATTAAACGATACATCTAACACGCTTTGCATAAATGCCTCAATTCCTTTCAACATCATAGATACATGGGGGCATGTTGCAAATATATGTATGGTATCCGCCTGCAGGGTTCCACATCTTGGTCAATTAATGCCTGTTACTCCCCCCCATTGGGCTATTTTTGCCGGGGTATAATATAGCCGGTACCGAGTTTTATAATGTTGCGCCTGGAGGGCTGCGGAACACAAAACGTTCTGGCCTAGTTCTAATGACATTTTAAAACAGTCCCTTTCTAACTCCAGCTTATTTGCCCAGCTGTCGCCCCATTTCTCCAAATCATCCTGTTTAGTTTCTATTAACTCATAATAAAACCTCTTAATAGTACAACTCACTCCACCCTGTGCCACCCCCATTACAGCGTTTTTTGCAAATCCCAAGGCCCCCCCTGTTTTATTTGCTAAAGAGCTTCCTACTTGCAGATACTTAAAGAAGTGTCTTGTTTCAACACCATATTTTAACTGGATCTCAGAGAACTGCAGTAAACCCTGCTTCCCCATAACATCTCCAATCTTAATAATTCCCTTTCTAGCCCATTCATTAAAAACCGCATCCGAAAAAATGTCCCGAGGAAATGCTGGGTTATTGATCATTCTTGTGTATCTGTTATATTTACCTAAGCCATATCTCTTGGTAAATGCCTTCCAGATATTATGTGCTGCCATAATAGTCTTAAAACGAGTTCTCTTAAAGTAGCTTGAATCGAATTGCCTCAGCAACACATTTTGCTCCTCCCCCCCAGCAGTAAGGCATATATTGCTATAGTTCCTAAGTCATCCTCCCCTTCTGCTTCCGCTCCACCTATCAGACCCACCATGTACTGAAGAGCGGCAGCCCAATAATAAAGTTTCAAATCTGGTAATGCCCAACCACCTCGTTCTCTGGGCAATGCCATAAAGCGCAGTGCCCTCCTAGTTTTACCTTTTGACCAAATAAATCTATTAATCATGACTTCTAAATTCTTAAACCATATATTTTTAAAAATTAAAGGTATTGCCCTGAAAATATACAAAAATTTGGGCAGAACCAACGTTTTTATTATGTTAGTTCGGCCGACTTTTGACAGGTGCAAATTATGAAGCCTATCTAAGTCCCTTCTTACTTTAGTTATAATAGGGGTTATATTTAGTTCCACTTTTTTATCTAACTCCGAAGTAACTGTAATCCCCAGATATGTACCTTCCTGCACCACACGGTGATCCTGACAGGCCACATTTTTATTCTTAATTATTTGTGTTTTAGTGGTATTAAGAGAATACCCTGAGACTCTACCAAAGCTTTTAGCCTCCAAATCTACGTGTCCAATAGCCTCCATGGGTTTGATGTGAGGACCGCCACATCATCAGCGTATGCAAGTATCTTACACTCCCCCCTGTACATTATTAAGGGAGCTATATTCTCATTCGCTGCCATACTCCGGATCAAAGGATCGAGGTACATAGCAAACAACAGGGGGGAGCATGGGCAACCCTGCCTGGTTCCCCTCTTAATTTGGACTGGCATAGTTACACCTGCATTTACCTGCAAAAACTCTCATTGCACAATTCAATTTCCACCACGCTTTTTCAACAGCAGCGGGTTTTAGTGCCCCCAGCCAAATTCTTCTCGGCACAAACTCAGTCCATACAATACAGGCGCCTGCCAGATTGCTCCTCATGGCTTACAGATCCATTTGCATCAAATGTAGCAGGGACATGTCAGATTGCTTGATTAAGTCATTCTCCACCAGGTAGATAACCAACATGTCCAGGCAACCTCTTTGAGACACCTTTTTCGTCAGCCAGGGCAACAAAGCTCCCCAGCGCATCCCACTCTTACCCCACCAGTGAACTTCATGGTGGCTGCTTCGCAGGCCCAGGCTACGACTGTACACCTGCCTGTCCACATATTTTGATGCTCAGTGTACAAAAGAGTTTCCGACAATCCAGGTAACAGTCTTGGCTCCTGGACCCCAATGCAACCTTCGATGAGAAACAAATATTAATAACACTGAACCAAACACACAACTACCCCTCCCGCACCCTTACGGCCTACCCCAACAATGCGCACCTTACTCATTTGCACACATAGCGTTTGCAGCAGCGGGACCTCCATCACCCAATTCGTTGAATCTTATCCCAGGACCAACCCTTTATCAATGCAGTCCAAAACAAAACAAATGACTCCCTGTTCACATCCTTGTGTGGACACGTGCCATGTCTCACTGGTCCATCCCAGAAATGCACCAAATTCAAAACACGGAAACCTGTAAGAGCGCCTCGTAGAGTCAGATATGGATTTCTCGAGCAGGCCCACTACTCTCACTCCCCCAGGCCCAGATACCATCTGGCACCTTGGTCTTGCAAGCCTCCACTACCGGGGTCAGACGTCTGAAACGCTGCCACTGCAGGCATTGCAATATGAAACTTTGCAACAAGCACAGCACACGCAGGTCTCTTGCTTACTGATTGTTCACCAAGTCCTCTACTGTCCTGTTGTCCATGTGGAACAATACTGACCTGATCTGCAACTCTGGCCCCACACCTCTAGCACAACCAGCAGTGGGAAGAATTCTAAGAAAGCAATGCTCCTGCCTTGCTTCAACCAAAGCTCTGGCCATTGTTTCGTGCACCACCTCCCGTGCCAGAAGACCCCAAACCCGGAAAATCCTGCGGCATCAGAGAAAAGCTGCACCTGCCAAACCATCTTGTCAACCACAAAACCCAGCGACACCCCATTGAAATCAGACAGGAACCTCCGCCCTGACTCCAATCGAGATCCTGACTCTGTGATGAGGGAGCACTGCACCCGACATAGCCATGCAGAGACGTCTGCTGAAAGTCCTCCCGGCACGGCATGCAAAATTTAAAAAACCCAGGAGTCTTTGCACCGACCACAGATCGATATTTTTCTCTGCAATCATGTGCAGCAGGAAAGCCTGCATGTCTGTCACCTTCTGCTCGGGTAACTGGGCCATCCAAGCAACTGAATCCAAATCAATGCCTAGGAATGTTAGACTGCAGCTGGGTCCAGCTGTTTTCCCTTGGGCTAAGGGAACCCTGAAATCACGTGCTAGGACTTGAAACTGACTAAGCGCCCTCTCGCACTCACCAGGCCATGCCCTGGCGCAACCTATGGGCAAGACCTTGTCAACAAAGATGGACCATTCGAACTGCACCCTCAGCAGGGAGAAATCAGCAGGGTGAATGGGAAGGAGGCAAAAGGCCGACTTTATGTCATACTTTGCCAATTCGGCACCCTGCCCACACACCCTTACCAAACTGATCGCATCAACTGAAGCAAACATAATTCTGGAATCCTCTTCAGCAATGAAATCATTGACAGATCTCCCTTCCGGCCAGGAAAAATGATGAATCAGCCCGAACTCCCCAGGTTCCTTCTTAGGCACCACTCCCAAAGGTGATATAATGAGATCTGAGACAGGCCAATAGTCAAATGGGCATACAATCCTACCTTCTAGCACCTCCTTCTGCAATTTAGCTGCAACCACACTCAGCATTTCCTTCGCTGACTTCAAATTCTCCGCCCATCTCTGCTCCAGGGGGCCCTGGTATCCTACCCACAAACACTCCATGAATCCCCAATGAATTCTCAATGCGGCCTCTCTATCGGGGTACCTAGAGAGCCATGGACCATGGCCTCAATGTCAACTGGTATAGGAGCCCTTAGGCCCAGCTTGCCCGTGCCTTTTGTAACCCGCCACTGTTCAGATAGTGTGGTCAACGTGAAACATTGAGTGAGAGGATGGCGTCCGCCACACTTGGAGCACTCGTGCTTGAATTTGCAGGGGTGCAGTGTGCAGTAACCCTTGTTGAAGTTCCAGCATGCACCTGTACTAACCCCCGTGAGCTTGGGCAACTGTCCAGTTGACCCAGTGTAAGTGCTCTGTCCTCCAGCTCCTGTGTAAGAGCTCTGCCCTCCCACCTAAGCTTGGGCAGGACACGACTGAAAAGGCCGGTACGTGACTTGAAGTCCACTGGCCGTGTGTTTAGATGACGATGACTGATTAGAGGTCATCCATTGCATCCAGAGCTCCTGATCTATCTCACTCCATGGCTTATCGTGGTTGACGCTAATCCTAGCCCTAAACTCCTCGTCATAACTGAGTTATGTGAAACCACCGAAATGCATCTGTGCTTTCCGGATGATGTCAATATACTTAAGCTATGCTAAAGCCCAGTCCAAATGCTTCTCGCAATATATACTCGCGTAAATCAGAAAATCAGACGTCCAATTCTCCCTGTTAATCGGCACACTTGGCCGCTTAGTCAGTTCCCACTCTTTCTCCTTGGAACCCTCCTTGGCCGGGATCTCCCTATGTAACAACTTGAACACATCGACATACTCATCTTTCCATATCCGTGACTTAGTTTTCTCAGACAAATGCAACCCCAATGCCATTGCCAGGCCCAGGTATGGTAACTTTTTCAGATGTTTGTCATCCCCTTTGTCATCCTTCCCATCCTGGTTATCTGTCTTGCTCATCTGGATGCCTTCCCCGACCAGCTGCTTGACCCCCATGGGTACCACTGCCAACTTGGCAGGCCCTCCCGGGTCCCGTACAGACCCCTCAACCACACCCACCGACCGGCAGGCTTTCTTCCGCCCCCTGTGTGCCCATCGTCCCAAGCCGCCCACCAGGCACCCTCACCTGATAAGTTTGTGGGCACCTCCCAATCCTTTCCTCTGGCGTCAGCCGTCTTCTGGCTCGCCTTCTTGCTCCTGCTGGTGGTGGCCTGTGGCGCCAGCAAAACACCAAGCCATCCAGGTGCCACCTTAGCCCTACCCAATCTACACTGTCCCTCAATTCACCCTCGTCCAGCTCATCACTTTCATCATCATAATCCAATTGCTCCTCATGCTCATGCTCATCCTCCACAGGCACCCCCAACACCTCACACACCGCTCGCTTCAAACCTTTCCCTTTCACACCAGGCAGAACACCACACTCCAGTGCTGCTGATGCCCGCTCCCTCGATGGAGGGCAGGCCGCCACAGACCCCCTGCTGCTTACACCCGGTGGCTAGTGCCCGTCTTGTGCCCCGCCGGCCCACCCATGCCTCTACCAGCCTCCACCGCCACTTGTGCCCCCCCGGACAGTCTAAGCCTGAGGGGGCCCCAACGCCATCAGGTCTCTGAGCCGTCTCGGCCATCCTTGCCCCAGACAACAGGGGCCTCACCTCAACTACCCAGACCCACTTGCCTGGGGCCCTGCCTTCACCTCCAAACGGTGCACCAGGGGCCCATCCCCCCGTACGCACTCCCGCGACCAGCGTTTCTGGCCGCACACAATACCTGCCACTTCAACTCGGTCTCCTGGATAATGTGTCGCTGGTCTAGGATCTTATCATCCAAGGACATGCCCGCCCACCTATCCCCCACGGACCCCAGGCTCAGGTCCCTTGTATTTTGCTCCCTGGCCCGCGAAGAGCCAGGGGTACTAACACTTAGGGGCTCTGAAATCCAGAGCTGCACGCTCCATTTCAGGGGCCCCAGTCCCCCACCCCCGTGAACAGGCCCCCTGCCAAACCAGGGTGAGAGGTCCACAGGCTGATCGCAGCACTCCCCTCCTTCTCCCCCCGCAGATTCACTACCAGATAGCATGAAGGCAAAATCCTCTTGCACTGGCTCTCCCCAAGTTCCCAGGTCCCATGATACATCACCCAGCATTGGCCCGCCCACTACGCGCGTCTGAGATGTGCTGGGAGCGCTCCCCAAGGCCTCAACACCAGACGCCTGCTGCTGTCCTTGCGTGCCCCAACCTCCCCCCCACCGGCCCTGCCATCATAACAGATGCAGCCACCTCAGATTGTACATGCGCAGGGAGGCTCTTTCGCCGTCCCATGCGCTTCGCCGGTTCAATTGAATTCAGCTCCCTGTCCCACCCAGAAATACCTTTTTTAGGCAGTGGTGGCTCTTCCTGACATGCCACCACCGCTGCGGCAACTCCCATTGAGGCAGACAGAGGCGTGCAGGTTATCCCGACCCACGCCTGGTCCAGGACCCCAGGCCGCAAAAGATCTGCTCTCCCAGCCCGGTCTAGCACTTGGAGGGCAGCCCGGACCACCACCGCATCAGGCTCTGCCATATTCGAGGTCCGCAGAGAGTGAGCCACCATCGGGGGAAAATAAGCTCCGCTAGGGGTGGTGGGGGGCAAAAGTGGGTGTTGGTGGCAAAAGTGGGTGTTAATGACTGGAGATATAAGCACAAACCAGACACCCAGCTGCACCGAAAAAACGCCCTCACCAATCGGCCGATTGGGCGAAAGGAAATCCCTACGCTAGTCTACAATTAACTCCTCTGTTGGACTTGGCCCTTTTTGCAGGGTCATTCCTGAAGTTTTTGCCTTTCTCCTCTATTATTTCTGACCAGTTTTTGGCTGTTTTATGACTCTGGGCACTTTACCACTGCTGATCACAAGTGCATATGCTCTCCCTATTGTAAATTGATGTATGAATTAGTGATTCGATGATTGGCTTGTTGGTTTACTTGTAGGACCCTAGTACAGCGTACTGAGTGTGCCCAGGGCTTGTAAATCCAAATGCTGCTAGTGGGCTTGCCGCACTGATTGTGCCACCCACAGGAGCAGCCTGTAAAAGTGTATATAAGGCCTGCCATTGCAGAGCCTATGTGCAGTCTTGTACTGCCATGTTGACTGAGCACGTGCACCCACTTGCCAGTCCCTAAACCTTCCTTTTTCATCATATCAGACACCCCTATGGTAGGCCCATGGGCAGGGTGCATTGGAAGTATAAGATAGGACATACCCCGGTGTGTGTGGCATGTCCTAATAGTGAATTACAGCCATTTTCGTTTTACACTATTGCAAGGCTACCTGTTCTCCATGGGCCAGATTGGTCAGATAGATTATTACATCTTATAATCCTAACTGACTCAGGAAACATGGTAGAAATTCGAGTTTAGTATGCCTGGACTCTGTCTCTGTGAGTGCTTTTATTTGTAACAGAATTTAAATAGCGCCTACTACCCCTGACTAGGTGTTGTAAGGACAGTTATGTAAAAAAATTACATTACATACAGTCTGGGTTTCACTAAAATTTATATTTTGGAAGCACCATTTCATCTTAACCCCTTCGCTGCTAGGCCTTTTCCCCCCTGTGCTAAGCCTTTTTTTTTGGCAATTTGGGGTAGTTTGCGCTTAGGCCCCTGTATCTTTTTGACCACATAAGGTATCCAGGCCAAATTTGTGTCCTTTTTTTCCAACATCATGGGGATTCTAAAGGTATCCAGGGTTTTTACATTCCCCTGGAAGGGTCCAAGAAATTAGCCAAAATACAGAAAAATGTGTTTTTTAGGGTGAAAATGCGTAAAAAGGGCTACAGACCAAAGCATCTGGTTTTCCCCTGCAAATGGTATCAAAAAAGGGGTTATGGTGCTGCTATCACCATCTTCCCAGCTTTCAGGGACAAGCAGAATTTTGTCAGAAACTAAACATTTTTACACAGTTTTGCCATTTTTCTCGGACATAGCCTTTTTTGAAATATTTTGTGCTTTCAACCTCCTTCCAGTTAATGGTAGAAATGTTTATGAATCAATAATGGATCATGGAAAGCTATACTTTTCTAGAAAGTAGACAACATTCAACATTCAGCAAGGGCTCATTTGTGTAGATCCTTCAAGGTTTCTGTATAGAAACTAACAGTTTAATATAGGAAAAATTGAAAATTTGTTGAAAAACAGCTATTTGTGTCAACGTTTTCACCTCTAACTTCTTCTAATAGCTATTTGAAAGCAATATATGGTTACATTAGCTGGACATTTCTGGTTGTGGGGATATATAGAACTTGTAGGTTCACCAAGAACCCGACGAACCCAGAGGAATGACTGAGCAGATTCTTGCAATGGTTTTTTATTATGTACCGGGTACATAGCACTTATTGTGGGAAAATGCATACATGGGAAAATAGATATGAAAGACACCTGTGTATTTCTGAAATGGGAACAGAATATAGAGTTTAGAAACAGTAGATATTTGCACATTTCCAAATTTGGGAGTACCCATACTAGCATGAGAATTATAGGTCATTTTTTTTAAATGAGTTCTTTTTTACACATTGTCTTTCATTTGGAAGGCAGAAATGCATCGAAAGTCAATAGGTACTAACAGTTGCTCTACGATTCTGGATTACCCTAAGTCTCCCAATAAAAATGGTGCCTCACTTGTTTGGGTAGGCCTAGTGCCCATAACAGGAAATGGCTCAAAACGCAACGTGACACACCACATTTTCACAATGAAAAATTACCCTTTTTTTGTAAAGTGCCTACCTGTAGTTTTTTAACACTAGCTCTGCTGACACCTAAGGAAACCTAGCAAACCTATACATTTTTGAAACCTAGACACCCAGGGGAATATAGGATTGGGTGACTTGACTGGCTGTCACCAGGCTCTGTTAGCAGTGAGAGCCTTACAGGGGGTAAGGACAAATCCTAATAGTGAATTACAACAATTTTCGTTTTACACTATTGCAAGGCTACCTGTTCTCCATGGGCCAGATTGGTCAGATAGATTATTACATCTTATAATCCTAACTGACTCAGGAAACATGGTAGAAATTCGAGTTTAGTATGCCTGGACTCTGTCTCTGTGAGTGCTTTTATTTGTAACAGAATTTAAATAGCGCCTACTACCCCTGACTAGGTGTTGTAAGGACAGTTATGTAAAAAAATTACATTACATACAGTCTGGGTTTCACTAAAATTTATATTTTGGAAGCACCATTTCATCTTAACCCCTTCGCTGCTAGGCCTTTTCCCCCCTGTGCTAAGCCTTTTTTTTGGCAATTTGGGGTAGTTTGCGCTTAGGCCCCTGTATCTTTTTGACCACATAAGGTATCCAGGCCAAATTTGTGTCCTTTTTTTCCAACATCATGGGGATTCTAAAGGTATCCAGGGTTTTTACATTCCCCTGGAAGGGTCCAAGAAATTAGCCAAAATACAGAAAAATGTGTTTTTTAGGGTGAAAATGCGTAAAAAGGGCTACAGACCAAAGCATCTGGTTTTCCCCTGCAAATGGTATCAAAAAAGGGGTTATGGTGCTGCTATCACCATCTTCCCAGCTTTCAGGGACAAGCAGAATTTTGTCAGAAACTAAACATTTTTACACAGTTTTGCCATTTTTCTCGGACATAGCCTTTTTTGAAATATTTTGTGCTTTCAACCTCCTTCCAGTTAATGGTAGAAATGTTTATGAATCAATAATGGATCATGGAAAGCTATACTTTTCTAGAAAGTAGACAACATTCAACATTCAGCAAGGGCTCATTTGTGTAGATCCTTCAAGGTTTCTGTATAGAAACTAACAGTTTAATATAGGAAAAATTGAAAATTTGTTGAAAAACAGCTATTTGTGTCAACGTTTTCACCTCTAACTTCTTCTAATAGCTATTTGAAAGCAATATATGGTTACATTAGCTGGACATTTCTGGTTGTGGGGATATATAGAACTTGTAGGTTCACCAAGAACCCGACGAACCCAGAGGAATGACTGAGCAGATTCTTGCAATGGTTTTTTATTATGTACCGGGTACATAGCACTTATTGTGGGAAAATGCATACATGGGAAAATAGATATGAAAGACACCTGTGTATTTCTGAAATGGGAACAGAATATAGAGTTTAGAAACAGTAGATATTTGCACATTTCCAAATTTGGGAGTACCCATACTAGCATGAGAATTATAGGTCATTTTTTTTAAATGAGTTCTTTTTTACACATTGTCTTTCATTTGGAAGGCAGAAATGCATCGAAAGTCAATAGGTACTAACAGTTGCTCTACGATTCTGGATTACCCTAAGTCTCCCAATAAAAATGGTGCCTCACTTGTTTGGGTAGGCCTAGTGCCCATAACAGGAAATGGCTCAAAACGCAACGTGACACACCACATTTCAACAATGAAAAATTACCCTTTTTTTGTAAAGTGCCTACCTGTAGTTTTTTAACACTAGCTCTGCTGACACCTAAGGAAACCTAGCAAACCTATACATTTTTGAAACCTAGACACCCAGGGGAATATAGGATTGGGTGACTTGACTGGCTGTCACCAGGCTCTGTTAGCAGTGAGAGCCTTACAGGGGGTAAGGACAAATCCTGGGCACTCTGGTAGGCACCTTGGTGCGTAAATAAGTTCAATAAAGTTCTGGATTCAATGTTGAACAAAACTTATGCTTGATTTATTTCAACAAATTTTCATCATGATAGTAGTTTGTTAATCATAGTTCAATATTTCCATCATTGCTTTGAGCAGAGTCCAGAAAGTGGTAAGGAGACAGACTAGTGCTGTCTCTTCCCAAGACAAAAAGTTATTTAAAAAACGATTTTCACTTTCTGTGTTTACTGTCTATGCCTGTGGTTGTTACAGTTAAAAATTGTAGTTTTAGCCTGCCTGTAATTGCATATTTTATCACCTGTGTTGTGTTTTAAATGTGTGGTTTTCCCTGCCCATGATTGCCTTCATTTAGTGTGTTGAATTGTGGGATTTGCAGTCCAATTTCTGTAGTTTGTCCCTCTCATTCCTTGGTGACAAATCTGTTTTCCCTCCAAATTTCTCCTTTGCTCTGTGCTTAGGCCTGTGTGCTGAAACAGTGCAGCCCCAGCCACCATTTTGTGTTCACAAGCCAGTGAGGCCAGCCCCCCTGCCCCCCCTCCCCCGGCAACAGGGATTTTCTACATCAGAGGGTGCTTCTGTGAGCTGTTGAAACTGTATTTACTGGGGCCTGTGCACTTCGTTTTTTGGCCAGCAGGGGGAGTAAAGCTTTATTCAAACAGTATTGTTAGATTTCGAGTTAGTGAAGCCTTTACCTGCTGAAGTCCAAAGTTGTGGATTGAGCCTGTCTGTCTCCTAGGAGATTCTGAACAGGAGCAAGCAGCTGCCCAGGCCCCACCCCCAGGCCAACAGACCATTGGCTATTCAGCTACCAGGCAAGCCTGAGCCCTCCTCTCACATCTGCCCAGGCCCCTGAAGGCCTTGCTGGGTGAACCCCAAATCAGTCTCCTCCATCTTGTGAGTTGCAGCCCACATGTGCCCCAGATTGCTTTGAGCAGAGTCCAGGAAGTGGTAAGGAGACAGACTAGTGCTGTCTCTTCCCAAGACAAAAAGTTATTTAAAAAACGATTTTCACTTTCTGTGTTTACTGTCTATGCCTGTGGTTGTTACAGTTAAAAATTGTAGTTTTAGCCTGCCTGTAATTGCATATTTTATCACCTGTGTTGTGTTTTAAATGTGTGGTTTTCCCTGCCCATGATTGCCTTCATTTAGTGTGTTGAATTGTGGGATTTGCAGTCCAATTTCTGTAGTTTGTCCCTCTCATTCCTTGGTGACAAATCTGTTTTCCCTCCAAATTTCTCCTTTGCTCTGTGCTTAGGCCTGTGTGCTGAAACAGTGCAGCCCCAGCCACCATTTTGTGTTCACAAGCCAGTGAGGCCAGCCCCCCTGCCCCCCCTCCCCCAGCAACAGGGATTTTCTACATCAGAGGGTGCTTCTGTGAGCTGTTGAAACTGTATTTACTGGGGCCTGTGCACTTCGTTTTTTGGCCAGCAGGGGGAGTAAAGCTTTATTCAAACAGTATTGTTAGATTTCGAGTTAGTGAAGCCTTTACCTGCTGAAGTCCAAAGTTGTGGATTGAGCCTGTCTGTCTCCTAGGAGATTCTGAACAGGAGCAAGCAGCTGCCCAGGCCCCACCCCCAGGCCAACAGACCATTGGCCAATCAGCTACCAGGCAAGCCTGAGCCCTCCTCTCACATCTGCCCAGGCCCCTGAAGGCCTTGCTGGGTGAACCCCAAATCAGTCTCCTCCATCTTGTGAGTTGCAGCCCACATGTGCCCCAGATTGCTTTGAGCAGAGTCCAGGAAGTGGTAAGGAGACAGACTAGTGCTGTCTCTTCCCAAGACAAAAAGTTATTTAAAAAACGATTTTCACTTTCTGTGTTTACTGTCTATGCCTGTGGTTGTTACAGTTAAAAATTGTAGTTTTAGCCTGCCTGTAATTGCATATTTTATCACCTGTGTTGTGTTTTAAATGTGTGGTTTTCCCTGCCCATGATTGCCTTCATTTAGTGTGTTGAATTGTGGGATTTGCAGTCCAATTTCTGTAGTTTGTCCCTCTCATTCCTTGGTGACAAATCTGTTTTCCCTCCAAATTTCTCCTTTGCTCTGTGCTTAGGCCTGTGTGCTGAAACAGTGCAGCCCCAGCCACCATTTTGTGTTCACAAGCCAGTGAGGCCAGCCCCCCTGCCCCCCCTCCCCCAGCAACAGGGATTTTCTACATCAGAGGGTGCTTCTGTGAGCTGTTGAAACTGTATTTACTGGGGCCTGTGCACTTCGTTTTTTGGCCAGCAGGGGGAGTAAAGCTTTATTCAAACAGTATTGTTAGATTTCGAGTTAGTGAAGCCTTTACCTGCTGAAGTCCAAAGTTGTGGATTGAGCCTGTCTGTCTCCTAGGAGATTCTGAACAGGAGCAAGCAGCTTCCAACTCCCTGACCAGCAAACCTTGTCTGAGGTTGCTGGGACCTTATATAGTGTGCTGATGGTTGGCACATATGTACACTGATTGGTGGTTGTATCTGGTGTTTCTATTGGGTTAGGGTTAATGTCCTCATTGGCTGGGTATTTGAGGGTTCTGATTGGTTTCTCGGTCTGTGATTCAATCATTGCAGGGTTGGGACTAGGGCTAGGGTTCGGATTTCTATAGGAAGTAGGGACTAGGGCTTCCAAAGTTATTGGTTGTTGGGAGTAGGGTGGGACTAGGGCTACGGTTAGACCTTTAATGGAAAGTAGCGATTTAGTGCTTCTGGTGTGATTGGTTTTTGGACCAGTTGTGGGACTAAGAGTAGGGTTAGGCTTTCTATTGGAAGTAGGGACTAGGGCTACTTGTACCATTGGCTGTTAGGGCTAGTGTTGTGATTGGATAGTGTTAGGGCTAGGGTTCCCATTGGCTGAAGGGGTCACCTGATTATTAGGGCTACAAAAAGGGCCAGGCTTAGGGCGTCTCAGCCCGGGCGTCAAGGCTAAGGGTGGAGAGGACAAGGGTAGTTGCCTGTTTGGGCCTGTTCGAGACTGGTCGGGACTAGGGCCTGAAATGCTGCCCTTTTTCTCTTAAAAAAAAAATCCTTCACTCTTTTATCCCTCCACTATCCTTTTTCTATCAAAATTAACAGACTAACATGTTCACTTCTCAAATTCCATGTTCCATATTCAACTATACTAATATACTGCCCAAATAACTGAATAACATATCTACTACTCAAATTAATTCATATTCATACTATACTAATTTTCAACACTAATCCTTTATGGGTTCCGGAGTGGCGTGCTACTCGCCAAAAAAGCGCTTCAACACCCATCAGGGGTAACATGTGCTATATGAATGCAAATCTTTCTTCCCTTTTATCCATCCTCTATCCTTCTCACGCCAAGTAACACACTAATATCCACCACTGAATTTACCTCATATTTCACCATATTAATTCACCACTAATCCTTTATAGGCTCCCTGAATAGCATGCGTCAACAAGCGAGCGATAAATAAATACTAACCTTTGTCCTACTCTATCCTTCTGCTATCATTCCAAATCCAAATAACTGACTAACATATCCACCACTTAAAATGTACTTGCATGTTTCACTATACTAATTCAAAACTAATCCTCTGTGGGTCCCGGAGTAGCGTGCTACCCGCCGAAAAAGCGCTTCGACGCCTCGTCAGGGGTAGTAAGCGCTATATAAATGCAATTACAATACAATACAATACAATAAGTTAAAGTTTCAGTATTCTTGTAGGATTATACATTCAAAATCGTCCCCGATGCATTTCGTGCAGAGGTGCACTTCTTCAGGGGGAATCTAGAAGGTAAGGGGAAACAATATGTAGGGCGCTAATACAGGAGTCCTAAATACACACTATACACTAATGGAGAGTGAGTGAATAATAGAAAGCGATACCAAGGTTAAGGTGAACATAGCAGTAATATAAGGGGTGTGGGATCATCACCGGTCTGTGAAAAGGAACACGAGCAATGGAGAATGAAACGTGATTTAGGAGAGTGGGAGTGCACTGAGAAAAGATAAAGAATTCCAGGGAATCCAACCCGAGGTGCACGTGTGGAAATTGAAAAAACGGCGGTGCTCAGAGATAGGTAATGGCTTGTGATCGGCAGAAGCGTTAAAGGGAAATGTGCCGTCTTACCAAGTATGCGAAGATTAACCAGCATTCTACGTTGTGATCCAAGGAACCTCCGAGAAAGTGTTCGTGAACCCGGAAGACGCCGGGCATGCGCGTTAGAGCGAACTATGAACGCGAGGAGCATGAAAAGTGAGAACAGACTGAGCTGTGGGGACGGTGAAAAACGCGTGTGAGGCAAATGAGTAGAAGCAGGGTGGAAAGTCCGAAAAGAGAGTAGATATTAAAGAAAGTAGATATTTAAGAAATAAAAGGTAAAATGACGAATCAAATGGGTGGAAAAAATAGAGAGTGAAAAGAAATGGTGAAACTTATACATGAAAAGTGAATATCTAAGTGGAGTAACAGGGAACAACATGCATGAAGCAGAGAAAAGGATATACACGATAGGATGAAAAAATACAATGGTGGGCATAGTGTATATGACGGAGGATGCAATTATAACAAGGAACAGTGAGTTGACAGTGGTCAAAAATAAGAAATCTGAGACATATAAGGAACAAGGTTAACACACATAAAGGGAATCAACCAAATTAGCAATTCAAGATACAGGTGGAATAATATGGATGTCGGAACAATCCCTAAAGGTAACAACTGTATTCCAATCTATCATTTAGTCCTTTAGGGTGCATGGCCAGAAGGCGGTGTATCCAGTATAGTTCACGACGTAACAGGTTTTTATTGTTGTCTGTGTGTGGATGTTTATCCACTACTTCCAAGATGAGGAAGCGAATTTGGCTGGGGTTGTGACCATGTTGGATGAAGTGAGCTGCTACGCAGGATTTGAGATTTTTAGTGCGTATGTTACTGCGGTGCTCCGTCAGTCTTACTTTGATTTTCCGTTCAGTTTTGCCTACGTATGGGAGGCCACACGGGCATTTCAACATGTATATCACGTTTCTAGAGTCGCAGGTGGCATTAACTCGAAGACGTATGGGCGTCCCTTGAGTGGGGTGTGATACACAATTTCCTGGAATGATGCTGCTACAGTGACCACAATTGTAGCATGGTATAGTGCCTTTGTAGGTAATTTGTTCTTTGTTGGGAGATTGTTTCAGCATGGACGCAATATTTTTAGAGCGTTGGTGTGCAAAAATTGGTGGTTGGTCAAATATTTTGTTGAAATCCGTTTCAAGTTGTAGCATTTGCCAGTGCCTGCGAATAGATTGTTTTATTTTTGTGGATTGTGTCGAATACTTGGAGACAAACACAACCCGGGTGTCTGATTCTGTAGGCTTTTCTCTAAGTTTTAGTAGATCCTGTCTAGGTTTATTCAAAACTCTGGTTTTAGTTGATTCTGTGAGTTCATCTGGGTAGCCCCTTTGTCTGAATTTTGTGATGATTGTAGTACTGTTATGGTCATAGTTCTCTGGTGTGGATGTAATTCTTTTGGCCCGCAAGAGTTGCGAGTATGGCAGATGTCGTTTCAGACTGGGTTGGTGGAAACTCTTATAATGCAGGTAGTTGTTCCGGTCGGTGGCTTTGGTGTGTATTGAAGTAACAAATTGATTATTGGATAGTATGATTTGTACATCAAGGAAAGATATAGATTTAGAATCAAAACTGTAGGTGAATTGGATACGGTCATCCACGTGGTTGAGTTCACTGATGGCTTGATGAAGTTGATTCTCATTACCTATCCAAACAAGGAAAATATCATCGATGTATCGATAGTAAGCTTGTATGTATGGTTGCCACATTTGATGATTCAATATATGTTTGGTCTCGAATGAGTGCATGAACAGATTTGCGTACGCAGGAGCCGCACAATTGCCCATGGCGACTCCTGATAACTGTTGGTAGAATTGGCCGGTAGAAGCTTTGAAATAACTGTGATGTAATGTATACTGCATAAGTTCCATGATAAAAACTTGTAAGTCCGTAGGTTTTTGGCTTTGTACCAGGGCGGTTTCTAATGCTTCCAATCCCAAGTTGTGAGGTATTGATGTATATAGGGAGTTAACATCAATGGTGCATAAGATCACAGGTTGGTTGGGTGGAATGTTGATATTTTGAAGCTTGATTAGAAAATCTGTGGTATCCTGTATGTAGGTGGGCATATTTGTCACGGATTTTTGCAAATGTTTATCAATGTACTTGCCGGTCGGTTCATGGATAGAATCACATGTGCTCACTATAGGCCTGAAAGGTGGCTTGGTGGCGTGCTTATGAATTTTGGGTACAAGATAAATGTATGGTATCTGAGGATGTTCTTTGACTAGGAATCTTTTGTCTTTTTCAGTGATAGTTCCAGATGAGACAGCTTTGGTGACGATAGTAATCAGAACCTGTTTGTATTCGTGGGTGGGATCAGTATTCAAGAGCATGTACAGATCAGGGTTGTTCAAATGCATGTCTAGATTTTGGTTGTAGTAGCAGGTGTCTAAAGCTACTAATGCTCCTCCTTTGTCTGCTTTGCAGATTTTTATGTTGCAATTAGAAGAAAGTTGTCGTAGTGCTTGAAATTCATTGGTAGATAAGTTGGAGCGGTGTTTTGGAGAGGTTTTGAAGATGGTATGAATATCCTGTTGCACTGCTATTTCAAACGTGTCCAACACTTTGTGACTTGTAGGTGGGATGAAGGAACTCTTTGGTCTTAATCCCATTAGGGTATTGGATTCTTGAGCGGTTTGTGGGGGACACACGTTGGTGAAAAAGTGTATTAGACGCAAGGTTCTCATGAACTTATAGAAAGAGATGGTAGTATCAAGCTCATTGGTGTGGTGCGTTGGTACGAAATTCATGCCTTTCTGGAGTACTTGTTGTTGGATGTTAGTTAGTGGAGTTTGTGAGATATTTATTACTAAATTCTGTGACTCCTGGTGGATTTCGCCGGTGGTAAGTCGGTGGGTCCTGCGGGACCTCCTGGGTCTGTGGTTGGTGCTGGCCAACTTCTAAAAAAGAAGAAGGTGTTGTGTCTGTAAGGTTCCTGGGGTCACTTAGTGAACCTGAAGTTGACGGTTGGTCTGGTCTTGCGCGGTCAGATGCGCTAGGCCTTGTCCTTACCCCGTGTAAGGCTCTCACTGCTTTCATATCAAACGCACCTTTTGGACCTGGAAGGTGACTTCCTGCGCACCTATCTAACAGAATACCTACCTTACCCAGTTTAATCCTATTTACCTTGGAGTGCAGCGGTCCTCATATATAGTACCAGGCTCTGTTACCCAGAATCCCTTAGAAACCTAAAACATTAACAAAAAAACCCACCTTTTTCTCACATTTCCGTGGTGGAAAGTTCTGGAATCTACGTGGATTAACACAATTCTACACACCCCGCGTTCCCCAAAGTTTTCTGAGAAAAATGGTACCTCACTTGTGTGGGTAGGCCTTTTGCCCACGACAGGAAACGGTGCAAAACGCAACGTGGACACACCACATTTTCACAGTGAAAAATGACTGTTTTTTGCAAAGTGCCTAGCTGTAGTTTTTGAACCCTTGCTCTGGCGGCACCTAGGGAAACTTAGCAAACCTATCCATTTTTAAAACCTAGACACCCAGAGAAATCCAGGATGGCGTGACTTGACTGGCTCTCACCAGCTTCTGCTACCCAGAATCCCTAGCAAACCTAAAAAATTGACAAAAAAACCCCACATTTTCCTCATATTTCTGTGGTGAAAAGTTCTGGAATCTCCGTGGATCCACAAAATTCCCCCCAACTCGCATTTCCAAAAGTCTTCCAAGAATAATGGTACCTCACTTGTGTGGGCATGCCTAGTGCCCACGACAGGAAACGGCGTAAAATGCAGCGTGGACACACCACATTTTCACAGTGATAAATTACCCTTTTTTTGCAAAAGGCCTAGCTGTAAATTTAGTACCCTAGCTCTGTGGGCACCTAAGGAAACCTAGCAAACCTATATATTTTTTAAAACTAGACACCCAGGGGAATCCAGGATCAGGTGACGACTGGCTCTCACCAGGTTCTGTTACCCAGAATCCCTTGCAAACCTACAAAATTGACCAAAAAACATATTTTCCTCACATTTCTGTGGTGGAAATTTCTGTCTTCTGTGTGGATCCACAAAATTCCACCCACCCCGCGTCCCCCAAAGTCTTCAGAGAAAAATGGTACCTCACTTGTGTGGGTAGGCCTTGTGCCCACAACAGGAAACGGCGCACAAAGCAATGTGGACACACCACATTTTCACAGTGAAAAAGGACCTTTTTTTTGCAAAGTGCCAAGCTGTAGTTTTTTAGCCCTTGCTTTGCCGGCACCTAGGGAAACCTAGCAAACCTATACATTTTTGAAAACTAGACATGCAGGGGAATCCAAAGTGGGGTGACATGACTGGCTCCCACCATTCTCTGTTACCCAGAACCCCTTGCAAACATAAACAATTGACAATAAAAACACATTTTCTTCACATTTCTGTGGTGTTAAGTTCTGGAATCTGTGTGGATCCACAACAAAATTCTACCCACCCGGCGTTCCCCAAAGTTTTCCAAGAATAATGGTACCTCTCTTGTGCGAGTAGGCCTAGTGTCCGGACAGGAAATGATGCAAAACCACATTTTAACAGTGAAAAATGACCCTTATTTTGCAAAAGGCATAGCTGTAGTTTTTGAACCCTAGCTCTGCCGGCACCTAGAGAAACCTAGCAAACCTATACATTTTTGAAAACTAGACACCCAGGGAAATCCAGGATGTAAATGTGTAAATGTATAGGCATTTATATAGCGCACTACTTACCCATAGGGTTTCAAGGCGCTTCGACCGCTGCGAAACCCTTCCTGGCTTCCCTGAGAGATGGTTCCTTAATGGGTAACTCCAGGGTGAGACCAGGCATCCCCGGCGGTCTGGTGGGGCCGTTAGTGAAGATGAGGCAAGCTAATGCCCAGAGTTGCTGAGTGTGATCGCTGATCAGAGTGGGCACCGAGGTGAGAGAATTATCGAGTCCGCTGACCCTGGTCCAGAAACCTGCCGCATCGGGAATCGAACCCTGGTCCCGGGCCGTCCTCTGCTTTCGGGTCTGCCGCCTCTAACCAGTGAGCCACACTGCTTCACAGGATCGGGTGACAACTGGCTCTCACCAGGTTCTGTTACCCAGAATCCCTTGCAAACCTTAAAACATTTACAAAAAAAACACATTTTCCTCACATTTCCGTGGTGGAAAGTTCTGGAATCTGCGTGGATCCACAAAATTCCACACACCCCGCGTTTCCCAAAGTCTTCCAAGAATAATGGTACCTCCCTTGTGTGGGTAGGCCTAGTGCCCGTGACAGGAAATGGCGCAAAACACAATGTGGACACACCACATTTTCACAGTGATGAATTACCCTTTTTTTGCAAAAAGGCCTAGCTGTAAATTTTAAACCCTAGCTCGGACGGCACCTAGGGAAACCTAGCAAACCTATATATTTTTTTAAACTAGACACCCAGGGGAATCTAGGATTGGGTGACGACTGGCTCTCACCAGGTTCTGTTACCCAGAATCCCTTGCAAGCCTAAAAAATTGACCAAAAAAACAAATTTTCCTCACATTTCTGTGGTGGAAATTTATTGAGTCTGCGTGGATCCACAAAATTCCACCCACTCTGAGTTCCCCCGAAGTCTTCAGAGAAAAATTGTACCTCACTACTTGTGTGGGTAGGCCTAGTGCCCACGACCGGAAACGGTGCACAACGCAACGTGGACACACAACATTTTCACAGTAAAAAAATGACCCTTGGGGGAGGAGCCAAGATGGCGACGGGAGCGGACGTGTAGTCCCTCGGCTCCTCGGTCCTTTGTCCCTCGCGACGATATCCTGAACTCTATCCTGCCTCTGAGTGATAGCGAGAGGACGGCAAGCGAGCGCGGCATTGCCTGGTGCTTCCCCCGATGTCCCTGCCTGCCTGGATCCCGATATATTACCGAGTGCTTGGCGGCGTCCGTCCCCACCCCCGTGACCGAGACCCAGGAAGGGATGCAGATATGGCGGCCGCCGGAGCTACGAGGGATTGCTGATGCAGTGCGAACCTGGCGTCCTGACTGGCGCTTCTGTCTGCGAATGTATGCACCTACCCTCACCCCGTTAACTGTGTGCAGGCCGACCGGGAGTCCTCGCGGGTGCCGCCCCTATTGAGATCTACAGGTGAGGTGCGCGGCGCTACCCCTGTAATGGCGGACATCCGAACACCGTAGCTTCCCCATAAGCCTGCTACCGTTCCGGCTTGATCCGCGTGAGCTCTATCACGGATCGCCCACTGCTTGCAGATCTGCTCTGGGACAGCGACCTGAGTCCCTGTTGCTATGTGTTATTCCCCCAATGAGGCTGCTAAGATGGCTGGACCGGCTGCGCTGAGTGCCAACACCGCCTTGGATACGCACTGGATTGTTCTGTGGGGCCCCGGACACTATACTGACTTTGGAGCCGTGCCTGGGCTTGTGGAGAAGATAAATCCCCCGGCCGCTCTTACTCACAACTCTATCCTCGGTGCACTATACAACTTGCGGGCGGACATGCGTGAAGGCTTTCTGTCGCTGGGCAAGAGAATTGATGCCGTCACGCCCGGGGTGGATTTTACACCATTGGTCTCATTTCCTCGCCGGGATGCTCTGCCTGTACTGAGTCTAGACCGGGCTACAATGTTGCCTCACGAGTGCCCTACACCTTTGCTCCTTGACAGTGCTGGCGCACGCGCTCGAATGCCTGCTTTTTCCGTCAGCGTTACACTGTATTCATCTCTTTTGGAACTCGTAATCTCTGCCTTGACTTTATGGCCGCTGGGAATGGCGCCGCTGGCGCAGAATCTGGTTGCTTTGATTGCTCACGCTCTGATGGCCTTTCTTCAGACTTTTCTCATTTTGCTACACCGGTTGGCACCACTTCGGGACGTTTATGGACTTGGTCGGGAATGGACCCATCCATTTTGTCCTGTAACAGCGGCTCCCTGCCAGGAGCGGCCATCTTGCTCCTTTGTTCTCCTAATGGAGGTTGCCCCACGAGGGCTCCGGCGGGGGAGACATGAACGGTCTGGCCAGGGTTAGCGGACTGCACTTGGTAGATTATGCATTCCTGGCTAACGACATCTCGGACTGAAGCGCTCTTATACAGTGTACAAATGTGTCTCTATATGATCTATATGACGCGCGTAGCTCACTGCTTTTGCTGATATACGTTTGGGGAAGTGACGGACTGGGTTTGATTGGCGGGTGGGGACTCGGGACGGGCCACCTACTCAGTGCGTCCTGTTGTGATACATGTGGTCTCTCCCTATTTTATTCAGTGCTGTATGTTATCTATTTCTTTTATTATGTATAGGGCAGTAGATGTGGTTTGGCTGGGGTGTCCGGGAGGCTTAGTACTTGGTGGGCTCCTCCTCCCCTTTCTCTTCTTTCTCGGGAGTTTCCCTTCTGTGGGTTTCTTGGGGCGACAGGCACGTTAGTGGGGGGGGAGGGCCGTAGTCTCCTCAACGTGCAGGGTGGGGGGGTGGGGTCTTCACTTTTTCTTTACCTTTTTCTGTTCCTATGGCCCTTTCTTCTCTCTCTCTCTCTTATTTCTTTTTCCTTCTTGTCTATCTTGGGTCAGACGGGGGGTTGGGTTTGGTTCTTTTCGGGGCGATTTTTGCGCTTTGCGTCTATGTCTCATTACATGGTTTATTGTTTCTCCGACCAAGATATTGATTTGAATGCATAGCCACTGAACGATCACATCTTTTGCTCTTTCTTCCCTTCAATGCGATTATTTGAGGGCGTATTTCCTCCCACGAATTCTTCCATGTAATAATGTGTTTTTTATGTGTCATCGTATCCTTTTATTGCTGCTATACAATGATCCCTCTAATATCCTATTATACAGTGGCCAAATTAGATTGTAACTCCGTAGATGATATATTGATTGGGCGGGCGCTAATTAGGGTGACATGTATTTCTGTGCTTGTGTATCCTTACTGTAATGATTCACGTCAGTATTTTTATAATGATGGTTCATTTCTGGATATCCCTTTCGGTGGTTCGCCCACTCAGCTACCCGACCTGACCTTAGGACGATTCGTCAAAATTAGAAAATGAAACCTCTTTATCCTTTTCCTTGGTCCCTCGCCAGTCCATTGCAATGTCGTTATCACTGTCATCTACTGCAGCACGAGGTACCTTGGAAGAATGTATATTGTCATGGCGGCCGGCCCGCAGTGGTTGTAGGCAGACGCTGTGTACTATGGTTTGCGATAAATAAAGGTTTTCAAAAAAAAAAAAATAATAAATGACCCTTTTTTGCAAAATGCCTAGCTGTAGTTTTTAAACCCTAGCTCTGCCGGCACCTAGGGAAACCTAGCAGACCTATACATTTTTGAAAACTAGACACCCCTGGAAATCCAGTATGGGGTGGCTTGACTGGCTCCCACCAGGTTCTGGTACCCAGAATCCCTTGCAAACCTAAAAATTGGCCCCAAAAAAAACTTCCCTCACATTTCTGTGTTAGAAAGTTCTGTAATCTGTGTGGATGCACAAAATTCAATCCACCCCGCATTTCCCAAAGTCTTCCGAGAGCATTTTTACCTCACTTGGGTGGGTGGATCAAGTACCCGTGACAGGCAAGGGCCCAAAACCTATTGAGGCGACATCCAAATTACCTATCACAAATCAACCTGGTTTTGCAAGGGAGGGTCCCATGAGATTTTTGCCCCGTGCTCAGCGGCCATCTATGGAAACCTACCAAACCCATGCATTTCTGCAAACTAGACACCCGTGGGAGTCCAGTGAGGTATGACTTACATGGGTCCCCCAACAGTTTCCTACCCAGAATCCCCTGCAAACCTCAAATTTAGCTGAAAAAATCACTTTTTTCTCAAATTTCTGTGTGGGAATGTTCTGGAATCTGTGTGGATCCATGAATTTCCTACCACCCAGCATTCCAACAGGTCTCCCGATAAAAATGTTACCTCACTCGAGTGGGTGGTTTCAAGTTACCGCGACAGGCAAGGGCCCAAAACCTATTGATGCAACATCAAAATATCCAATCACAAAACAACCTATTTCAAACTGGAGCCATGAGTTTTTTGCCCTGGCCTTGGCCGCCATCTAGGGAAACCTACTAAAACCACACATTTATGAAAACTAGACACCCAGAGTATTCCAGCGAGGTATGACTTGCGTGGGTCTCCCAATGTTTTCCTACCCAGAATCCCCTGCAAACCTTACATTTAGCTGAAAAAAATTGCTTTTTGCTCAAATTTCTGAGTGGGAAAATTCTGGAATCTGTGTGGATCCACAAATTTCCTACCACCCAGCACTCCCCCAGGTTTCCTGATAAAATCGATACCTCACTTGTGTGGGAAGGCATAGTGGGTGCAACAGGAAATGGCCCAAATTGTACTGCGGAGACTTCAAAATCATCTATAACAAAATTACCTGGTTATGCGGAGGGGCACCTGGGGTTTTGGCCCCAGGCTCGCTGCCATCTAAGGAAACCAACCACACTCACATATTTCTGAAAACTAGACACCCTGAGGAGTCCAATGACGTATGGCTTCAGTGGATCGTCCAATGTTTCCCCACCAAAAATCCCCTACAAACTCAAAAAAACACATTTTCCACATATTTTTGTGTACAATCACTGTGCCAGCACAAATTTCCTACCCAAAAGCGTTCTCCTTAGTGTCCTGAGTAAAATGATACCTCACTTGCGTGGGTGACTAATGCAGAATTGGCTAATAAGTTATTTTTAAAAAAATGTAGCGATTAGAATTCTTGGTGCTATACCCCTTAATCCCAATGTTTTGGGCTCTTCCCAGTCACAGGCCCTTGCCCCACCCACACAAGTGAGGTATCCTTTTACTCAGAATACTGAGGGAAATGCTGTGGGGTAGGACATTTGCGCCGGCATGGTGATTCCACTAAAAGATATGTGGAAAATGTGTTTTCTTTCTGCTAAATTTGAGGTTTGTAGGGGATTCTGGGTAGGAAAACGTTGGGGGATCAATGCAAGCCATAACTCGCTGGAATCCCCCGGGTGTCTACTTTTCAGAAATGTGTGAGTTTGGTATTTTACCAAGATGACCGCTAAGCCCTGGGCCAAAAACCCAGGTGACCCCCTTGCAAAACCAGGTTGGTTTGTGATAGGTCATTTTGATGTCTACTCAATACATTTTGGGCCCTTGCCTGTAGCAGGTACTTGACCCACCCACGTGAGTGAGGTATAATTTTTATTGGGAGACCTGGGGGAAGGCTGGGTGGTAACAAATTTGTAGATCGACGTAGAATCCAGAACTTTCCCACACAGAAATTTGAGGAAAAAAGTGTTTTTTTCAGCTAAATTTGAGGTTGCAGGGGATTCTGGGTAGGAAAACGTTGAGGGACTCATGCAAGCCATATCTCGCTGGACTCCCCCGAGCATATAGTTTTTAGAAATGTTTGGGTTTGGTAGGTTTCTCAAGAATCATCGTGCCGGCACAAATGTCCTACCCCACAGCATTCCCCTTAGTCTCCCAAGCTAAATAATACCTCACTTGTGTGGATGGGGCAAGGGCCTGTGACTAAGAAGAGCCCAAAATATAGGCAATAAAGGTACAGCACAGAGAATTCTAAGATCTACATTGTTTTTAAAAATATGTTTTTAGCAAATTCTCAGTAGAAAGTGAAACTGAAATGAGCCTAAAGGCTCATTTCAGTTTTGGTTTCAGTGAAATGACGTCAGCACGACGTGCGCACTGATCATCACTTCACAGAAACAGGGTGGGGCCTCAGGAGTTGGGGAAGCTCTTCCCCAGCTCCGAGGATTTACCAGAGAAAAAGAAATCCCTCCGGTGCCTGCACCAGAGAGATTTCGTGCCCCTGTCCTCATAAAGGAATGGTTGCGTCATGAGCACAGGAGCACCGATGCTCATGACGGAACCATTCCGTTATGAGTATCGAAGGGGTTTAACCTTTGTGCACAGTTAGTAGCAGTCTATCTTATACTGTGTCTAATGCAAGTTTAAAATAATGACTGACACATTCACAGTACTTTCTAGCACAGTATGTGACCTCGTAGCACTGAAAATTCACAAGTCACTATTCTCCACTGCACCAACCAGCATTTAATTTTGTGGCTGTCTGGTTACACCCAGACCTCTGCATCGCATTACCTCATAGAGGTTTCATAATGTACTATAGAGCATTTCCCACTGAGTAACATATTTTTAAATGTATTTGTCATTTAAGCTCTGTATTATTTTATATGTAGCTAGCTTACAGTAAAAGAGTAAAAAATAAAGTACAGAACATTTTTGTTTTTTTAGCCACACCTTTGACCCTGCCCCCACCCTCACTGACTCTGCCCGCATTGCATTGCATGCAGCATCACTGGCTCCATACTTTTTTAATGCACTTCGACCGCTGATCATTACTGCGTCAATGTGCAAATGAGGAGATGGGCGATTATAATATGGAAAGAAAAACGATTTTTGCTTCTTTCCATAGACAGCTGTCTATTAATAGATTTAATTTCAATTTTTTACAGTGATATGATATATGAAATCCCTTTGCGGAAATGGAATACGCATTTTTGATGAGATGATCCTCTACTTACAATTTAATATGTTGCATTAATAGCAAGCATATTCTAATTTTGCGGAAACCATAATTGACAAAAACAAAGATAACATTACACATGAAGCTGTGAGAGAACTTTGAACAATGTTTGAGAAATTTCATCTCTATGAAAGTCAAACCTTCAAACTCTACTACACCAGAGAAGTGGACAGTTGTTTGGATTTCATGTGTTCTTTACCATGAATAAAACTATATATCTTACATAAACTACATCCACGCATTCATAGATTATTACATAGGGGTTCGAGGACAGAAAGCCACAGTCTTTGACAATGTGTTATTTATTCAAAAATTCTTGAAGAAACTACGATTTTACTTGAAGTTGGTTAGATAAAGTGCAATCTTTAAATGTAATCTTGTATACAATCTTGTTGAATTGCATTTGTCTGCTTAAACAGTCACTAGTCATGTCACACAGCCTATCTGGATGAACTAACAGGAATTAGATTGAGAAAAATAATCCTTTCGCTATCAAACGACCATTAAACTCTCTGTCTTAGTAATGTTATTTGCCAAATTAATTCCATGTCTAAAAAAATCTATAAAAGGCATTATAGCTCAATTGATTAACACTTACATTGAATCAAGATTCCAACAATGTCTTTTTGTGTGTGATAAGAATTTCTATTTTCTTCCTACCCAAGCCTAACTTTTTTCATGTGTCCATGCTAAATGTGTTAAATAAACCAACAACTCTACAAACAGCCAAGCAATTTCTTTGATGCTCTGACTATAGACACTTTTCGATTTGTGCCAGCCTGTTTTCACAGAGACAGTATTAACAAGTACTAATGAAGCCAATGGACTCGCCTTTGTGAGAGCTACTGTCTTTGACAATGTTTTTAGCTATATTGTAGAGCAGCATGGCTGCTGTGCAGTATGGTTAAAATGTATTTGAATAAAAAGTGCCTTTATGCATCTTATGCTGGCTGCGTCATAGCGCTTTCCCATTATGGTGGGTGGGTAACACAGACAACTGGAGAGAGGGCATGAGAGAACAAGCACCACAGACACCTGGAGAGAGCATTGTAGGGAATAGGAAGCTAAAAAAAGAGCATTGCCGCTGCTACACTTTGCTCGGCCTGGCATTCCGGAAAAGGTGACAGTTTATCACAGCGTTTCTGAACCTCACCCAGGGCTGGCGCTAGGCATGGGCAGTGTGGGCAGCTGCCTAGGGCCTTGCGCTCAGCTGAGCCCCGTTTCACTGTAAAAGCCACGCTTTCACAGTTAGCCCACCAGCTTCTTCAGGCCCCCCTCCCCACACAATACACATGCGAGATGCCTCGACCTTGCTGGTCAGGGCTTGGTGAGATTCCTGGGGGTGCAGGGGTGGGGGAAAGGACAAACTGAGTGGGGACTGCAATTATGTTGGCTCACAGTGTCAGGGGTGGGGCTGCACCTCTGTTAAGTACCGGCCATTCCCTTTCTGCGTTTTGTTCCTAGGCGACAGACTGCCCCTTTGTGTTCAGGAACAGACGGAAATAGGTAAGGAGAAGTGGGTGAGGGGAGGAAGGAGCAGCCAGATCACTGTTTTTTTTTTAACTTTTGCATCACCCATTACTTTAATGAGAATATGCAGTTGAAATGTATGTAGAACTGCTGTGGTAGAGCAGTGTTTTGTGAAATGTCTTGTTACTGCTTCGAAGGCCCAGGGGAGTGGTCCCCCTTTCCATGGGCCTCTAAGCACTAGAGCAAGCTGCAAGGTACAGATGTGGAGGCCCCACTTCCCTGGGCTTTGTAGCCATTACGCCCTCTTTCCATTATTTGTACCCCAGTGAAATGTATCCAAAAGAGAAACACTTGCTGGAAAGGTAGACTTTTTCCAACATTTTTCACTTCCAACGTGCAGCCTCGGGATGGAGAGAAATGAAAGGTTAAAGGTGTGAACAGTAACTAAAGCAAAATACATTAGTGCCACTTTACAGAGTTTGCAAGTGAAGCACTACTTTTGTTTGCTTGTCTTTCTCTGTACTGAACAGCATTGTTTTCCCCGGGTGGGGAAGTGCACCATTCCTGGAGGTTCTGCAATACCTGGTTGATTGGCAGATTGGAAAACAAAATGCATGCCACTGCTCTGTAGTCACAAATGTAGTCTTTTTAAACCATATTGCTTACGTTTTGTAAGGATCTAAGAAATGGACATTGAAAAGGGTCCCTTCAGGCTCTGTAGTCATGTCTTTAACTTTTCATGCAAAAGCACTCACTGATTCTGAACAGTGAGTGTAAAAGTGTTGAGGTTAGCATATTGTCCCTGCTTACATTTCACATGCTTTACTTAATCTTGCATTCCATATGTGGGTTTGCCTTTTCCAGTATGTTACTTTATTTTAGTCAGCATATTGCTCTTGTCTAGTGCTTAATTTGAATTACGTCGCATTGAGAGGTTTATAGCGAGCGCAATTGGGTTGTAGGTGGAGGCAGTGCGAGTTTCACTGAGTGGGCAGTATGTTGTTCAGTGAGGGGGAGATGTGGCACTACGGTCAGAGCTGCCAAATTTGGAACTGTGGAACCAGGTTCAGCCTTCATGACCAGTCCACCAGACCACTCTCCTGAAAGAGCACATTTCCATGCTTAACCTTAGAAAACCCCAAAAAACATAGAAGAATGGTGTCTGAGCACCAGCAGGTGGACCATAGCGGTGGCAAGTAAGGGTTAACCTTGAACCCCTATTGAAGCTCACCTCCAGTCTTGCGGGCAGGCACGCCCTGGAGCAGTGACTCTGTCACTGAGGTCACAGGACCCTTGAGCAGGGAGGCTCTAGGGCGGTGCGAACAGTGAGATCGCACTGAGAGCTGACTTCGGGTGGGAGAGCCATGTTTGTGAGTATAATATGTTTTTAAAAGCGCTTGCTGCCTCCTTCCTGGCCTCCAGCAATTTTTGACAACAATACAAATGTCATTATAACTCTGGTGATTAATGTTTCTTCCTAGAGAGAGATAGAGTTTTGTCAGGTGGAAGTTTTGACTTGTGAACCGGTAGCGCAGAATTTAATGTGCCTTCTGCAAAGAAAATGTACCATGCAGATCACTAAGTCGACATGATGAAAATAGGCCAGTGGGTTACTGCTTTTGTCAGAGATCCTTTTGTTACTTGCAGTTTATAAGTCAAAATCCTAATGCAGAACAATGAGCTATTAACTGTCATCTAAGAGCTGCATTCAAACAGCAAGGTATAAATTAGAGCATTATGGTTTTTTCCCCAGTCTTGGATTATCCTAATGATGCAAAAAGGGTTAATTTGGACAGAAATCAATTCTGGTTATTAAAGAGAATTCTCAACCATGGTATTAAGTTCTAAATTCAGAGTTTGTGTTTCTCCAGATCAATCACTATTAAACTATACTGCCTGCTAGTAGGATTGTCATGTGACTCCTACACCTTGCAGTCCTTTGTCTTATGTAACATTACCTTTTGTGATTCACACACGTATGATTGATTGTCTCTGTGTAATGTGTGTGATATAAAGTTCTCTGACACCCTACACTGATGTCAGTGGTGCGGTAAATCAAATTAAATGCATCTGAGCGAGAATGTAGTTATGGAGAGTTGAAGGCACTGTTAAAGTGTAGTAGTGAGGGAATCCATGGCAGAGCAAGTCATGGAGGGGCAACATACATTGTCACACAGCGCTCCACCAGCGCTGAAGTCAACCACTTCTACTTCCTACTGTTCTAACCCCAAATCAAAAATGTTGATTTGAAAACCCCTTCAATCTGAAGCATACCTTCAAGTCCATGTATAATTTAGCAGTGGTGTCGGTTGTTTTAAGTCTTTTTTTATTTATGTAAATCTTTATTTGTTTGCAATGGTGTCTTATAATTTGGTATTGCAGGTGATGTGTTTTTGCACTTAACATAATTTTGGCGAGTAAAGAGAGCACACACAAAAAAGATTGTCCTACGACTCTAGGCTCCTGGTGAGAGGATTTACGTTAAAACAAATTACTAAGTATTAATGTCATCCTAAGGTAGCACAATAATGGCATAGAAAGACAAGGAAGCCTTTTGAAATGTGCGATATCCATGAAGAGAGGGATTTTCTCCTGTGTAATTTTATATTTTGAATGATCCCGCCCTTCATTACATCAAAAGGATCTCCTACCTTTATGAGACTGAACTGGAAGTTTTATCATGCATTCATCTGGAAACAATCAGTTAACATGAGTAAACAATATCCATCTTTGTGAGACTTGCACCTAGCTTTTCCATCCAATGCAAAAAATGTAATCCATTTAATACAGTTTTATCGGATTTTAATATATGGACTTATTTAATCTGTAACTTTATCTTTTTTTCCATGGTACTGATATCCACATTAGATCTCTTCAGTGATGCCAAATAAGATCAATAGTCTGGCGATGTCACTTGCTGTGATGTCACTTCTTGTGATGTTACCATGGATGGCTCCTCCGGAGCGTCGCCCCACTGCTTTATCGCAGCAGTGCGAGAAGCAGAAACATAAAATGCTAAAACTACAATGTTTTATGGTTCTGCTTCTCATACTGCGAGAAAGTAGAAGTGCTTGGTTGGGGGGGTCTGCTTTAGGGCAAGGGAGGAGTGGCTATCCCACTACTGAGGGCTCTTACTGTTTAGCCGGCCCCCTGGGGCCGACCAAACCAGTGATGCGCACTCTGGCCTTTCTCACCTGGCTGGTCAGCGTCCAGACCAATCACAACGCTGCCATTTCATTTCATGGTGCGGCATCAGTTCAGCTGTACAAATATTAGGGAGGTAACAGCAGGGAAACCCTTAACGCTGCACATATTTTACTAAAGAAACCAAAACAAATGAGCTATCCTATATGTATTCTGACCACATCCTTAAAGGTTCTTACACAGATAATGCCTAGATGTGGACACTATAAATGTTACCAATATTTAACATACATCTGCCTCTGCTAGGCTAGTGGGGCTAGGACAGTGACACTCCAAAAACCAACCATGTTTGTCTGCCTGCCACAGGACTCCTGATTGAGCAAGGACTCGTAGAAAAGAGAAAAGAGACTTGCTTGGAAGCAATCCTCTCATTTAACTCCCTAACACAGTGGTTCCCAAACTTTTGACTCTGGAGGGCCCCCATTTAGTCACCACTGGATGTCGGGGACCCCCAAGCAATTGTAGGATTTAATTTTCAAACATTACAGTAATTCGGAAATAAATAAACACACGTGTGCACACAAAACAAATACTCTAATTTTAGAGGCATATTTACAAGCCCCTATCACCATGGGAACGTCCATTTTTGTGATGTTCCCGTGGCGATAGGGGCTTCGCCATATTTACACTGCAGCTTTAATCCACTTAATGTGGCTTAGCGCTGCCTTGTAATTAAGCCCGACTTTCACACAATGATTAGCGTGAAAGGGCTGGGCAGTGGGAATTACGGCGGGTGTTCCACCCCAACACCCATTGATTTGACGTTGCCTTCTATTTACAAGGACAGCGTAAATAGGAGGCAGCACCAAGATTAAGACCATCGAAAACCTGGTCCTAACTTATCGAAACGTTGAGAAATTAGTTATTTCTCCTCGATTTTACTCTTCCCCATGACAAAATCAAAACACCTTGGATTGTTTATGTTCAGGAAGGTGGCCCTTCCAGAAATAAGGGATGTCCCACGTTTACAGATCCACAGGACCTGTTGTCCAACAGGACAATTCTCTATATGTATGAGTCTTGGGCGATTTAGTCCAGACTTGGCAGCAATATGCAGTTGGTATTTGATAAACACCTTGGACATAAACAGTCAAAAAAACATAAAATCCTTTAAAGAACTTCAAGAATATCAAGGATAGGGTGACATTGATAAGAACTAATGCAAATACAAGATAAATTCTGGTAAAAAAATTGCATGTTTTTTTCTTTCGGTACAAATTTAAAACATATCATGATATTAAAAAACAATAATAAAAACAGGCATGGGTATCAATCATCATAATGGTATACAAATAAATTCAAGAAAGTTTTTTAAAAAACGGGTACATAACAAGAATCGAAGATTTTAAGTCGACGCAGCGTTTCGGTTTTCTTTATTAGACACCTTCTTCAGGACCGATTCTTTTGGTATTAGTCTTTGTGTTTGGATCCACTTTTATTGATGTTAGTGGGTTGTTTTGCCTCAGTCTTATACGAGCTGTTGCCATCAGTTAGGTTTGATATGAGGCGGACTATCTTATTACATCGGATGTCTAGCCTTCCACACTGTGCAAGGGAGCCACCGTTATTTTTCTGTGTTGTGGAGTTTCCAATTATTTTGGCGTCAAACCGCTGCAGTCAGTTGCACCTATTACAGGATATGCCCAGAGAATTTTATTTGGGGGTTGTCCTCCCGTTCTGGTTCTTTTATCCCAATGTTTTCGTTATGAGTTTCTACGGCCTCCCTGCTCCTCGTCGCAGCGTCGCCGGTTCACTTCTCCGTTACAAACTCAATCGTGATACTACCTTCCAGCATATAAACAATCTTTAAAAAAAATACCTTTTATAACTTCCATGTGTGCTGCATTAGGCAGCACACATAGAAGTGACAAAACGTCATTTCAAAATTGTTCATGTGCAGGAAGTGGGAACTACCTGCACATAAACAATCTTCCCCTGCACGCAGACACCCTTGCACTATGGTGCAAGGGTGCCTGCATTGGCACTACACTGCTAAGTGTAGCACCAGTGAAGGGGGAAACACAAGGCTGCACCATATTCTTGTAAAATATGGTGCAGCCCTGCATTTCTGAAGTGGCGAAGCATGTCGCTAAGCCAAGGAGGTTAACAACATGCTCCACCAATCCTACTGTAAAAATACGCTTAGTATTTTATATTGAAAGAAATTGCAAAAAAAATAAAACATTTTAAAGGGAAGGTTGGTGCTGCATCTCCAAGACTAAATTTTGAATGGTTGCTTTTATTTCGCAGTACGAGGCTCCTGCCAGGGCAAGACTGGAAACCCAAAGGAGCCCTGGCAAATGTTCTCATACCAGTCCCTATGTGATGCACACGAAGTGCAGTGACTGAGCCCGACCACTACAAAGGGGGCTTTGGGAGGCTCGCCCCCCAAAAAAATGTAGGAAACAAAGGTGCAGTCTAAACAACTTTTATAATTGTATAATGAATTGTATTAGTTTTTAAAGAATAGTAAATGAAGACCTAACTGTGCATATGACAGTCTTTGTTGGGGTTCTTCAATTATTCCCTTATTATCACCCTCCAACAGGGCCTCTCATCTCTCCATAGCCCCTCTGTCACAAGTATTTCATTTGTTTTATAGCATCTCTCATACCATTGTAGGATGTCAAAGCACTTTACATCACACACATATAGACAATGAATCATACGTGAAAATCAGTGTATAGAAAATGTTACATAAGGCAAAGGGGACTACAAGGTGTAGGATTCACATATCATTCATACTGCTAGGCATTTTTAAAGAGTGTTTGGTCTGGTGAAGCACAAACTCAGGATTCAGAAAATAACACAGAAGTTAGCATTGACTTTTTTAAATTAATTAATTGTGTGCTTATATAGCGCTGGAATGACTCCTGAAGGGGTACCTCCGCGCTTCGACCGCTGCGAAACCCTTCCTGGCTTCCCTGAGAGATGGTCCCTTAATGGGTATCTCCAGGGTGAGACCAGGCATCCCCGGCGGTCCTGTTAGTGAAGATGAGGCAAGCTAGTGCCCAGAGTTGCCGAGTGTGATCGCTGATCAGAGTGGGCACCGAGGCGAGAGAATTATCGAGTCCACTGACCCTGGTCCAGATACCTGCCGTGTCGGGAATCGAACCCTGGTCCCGTGCCGTCCTCTGCTCTCAGGTCTGCCGCCTCTAACCAGTGAGCCACACTACTTCACTACTTTAACATTAAAAATGATTTCCACCCAAATAAACCTTTTTAACAGCATCCAGATAATTATAGACTGGGGAAAAAACATAAGTTACTAACTTGTACCATGCAGTTTGCAAGCAGGTCTTTGATGAGAGTTTATAGGTCACTGTGCTAGATTACGATTGCCCCTTATGAATTGCACAGTAACAAAATAATTTATGTGACAAAAGCAGAAACCCACTGACCTATTCACATAAAATACTGTTTTTAAAAATGCATGGTACACGTTTTTTGCAGTAGGCATATTAACCCTCTGTGCTACATAAGATAAGTCAACGCTGCCACTGGACAAAACTCTCAACTCTCTCCAGCAGATACATTAATCACTGGCATTTTCATGACACTTTTATTGTTGCTCAAACTGCTACTTTTACCAGGAACTTTGCAGTGCTTTTCAAACTACTGCCTGGTGACCCCCTGGGAATGGTCCGTGGCCCACAGTTTGGGAAACACTGCCCAAATATGGTCCACAAGGAGCTCAGGCACTCTGCTGCTTAAGCCCAAGAAATTGAATAAGCTTAATACCTACAATCGCTCATTCTCTGGCACAGCACAGAGAATCTGGAAATCCCTTCCAGTGAAAACAAGACTGATTCCTTCTACTCTTGCCTTCAAAAAGGAAGTCAAATCTCTACTACTGAACAAACTCCTCTAATGAACAATGCGATGATCTTGATGTTATGCTCCGACTGCCTACAAATGACTGTTTTTATTTTAATTTTATTTCCTGTATCTGATCTGCTCTTGATGTACATTGCCCTACTTGTCCCACTCGCTACCTAATCCTATGTGAAGCGCTCTGATACCCACATGGGTCATGTTCGCGCTATACAAAATTTTAAATAAATTATTTAATGGGTGGTACATGATGAATGAAAAGGTATAATTGAGGTAGCTTTAGCAAGTTAATTGGCAGAGACCGGGATGCTGTCTGAGAGAAGTCAAAAAGTCGATGCTGATATGCTGTGAGCAGTGGGCGTTGTCGGAGTGGCGAGAGATGCTGATGAAGAATAGAATGCAGAGCTTAATATCCTAAATTATTAGGCTTAGAAGGAAGATCGCGGAAGAATCTCAAGGAGGAAGAGAGTGTCAGAGAGGGATGCGACATGATCGTAGGTGTTAGAGAGGTCATCTATCCTGTCCTGATTCCTGTCCTGAAGTCTTTGTCTCCTGATCTATCCCGGGGGACTCCTACCAGCCCTTTGGCCAGGGGGTTGCTCTTCACACCACCCTAGGTAAATATAAATTTCCTGAATGTGCAGGTGCTCTTTTCTCTCTGTCCTCTCCTATCTGAGCATAAGTCATTGTCAGTTTGAAGTATGTGCTGGTGATATGATTAATTGAATCTTCTCTCCTATGAGTATTGGTGAATGTGCTGTACTTTGAAGTGGTTCACATGCAACTAATTTAGATAAAGATTTAAAACTTTTCCGAGTCTGTGGTTATTTACCTTCAGAGTAAAGGTTAGAATTAAGTTATAATTTTCACCATCAACTAGTTCAACTAATGGTATATCGACCAGAGGAAAGAACTTTTCGATCAGTGAAAGGTTGGTTAGGAATAAGAAATAATCAATCTTGAGGTATGAAAAATAATAAACTTTGACTCTAGCAGTTTACTCAATAGTGTTAGTGTTTATGGGCCAAGGTGAGTATATGGTATTGGAGTATTTGTTTTTGGTACGCCGCTGAATCAGTCCGACTGACCCATTTGCAGTCCTGCTTGTTATGCAGTCAGAGGATGTCTGCTCATCACGGATCGGGCGGGGAACGCAGAAAAATGAAGGGGAAATGTGTTATGATTATGCAGCAGCTGTTCAGTTGTTGCAGTATTTTCTGTTTTATTTAACTTTTTCTGACATATTTGAACCCTGCATTTGGGAACAGCAATTTAGTCTGTTAGTGTTTAGTTTAGAAGGGAATATTGTGTCTCAATAATATGGCTTGTACTAAAAATTTCATGTATTTAAAAATATGTTTCATTATTGCAAAATAATTCCCTCTCTGTTGGTTACATGGCTGGTGTTGAACAGTGTAGGAAAGCAGGATCTGATTTTATGGTTACCCCCGCTTTTTGCCTGGTGCTATGCTGTTTCTGACTAGTCTGACTAAGATCCTGATAATCAGGACCCCAGTCTCTCTGTTTTCTCCGCTTATGGTAAGTACTTGGGTACATCCCAGATTTGATAGTGAGGTACCCTTAGAAGTCTCTAGTATATGGTACTAAGGTACCCAGGGCATAGGTACCCAGGGGTAGCCCATAGGCGTAAGCATATATTATGCCACACATGGGAGACCATTCAAACTGTCAGTACAGAGCTGCCATTGCAGCCTGTGTAAGCTGGTGCTAACACCACTTACAAAAGCTATAGGGTCCCTATATCTAGGGTCACTGCATTTACAGCCTATAAGTCACCCCTGGGAAGGCCTTTTCAATCCTGAAGGCAGGGTGCTTGGTTCTAAGTGTGAGACTGCCCCGGCATGAGCAGGACACCCCAAGAGCCTTCAAAATACATTCTCCTGGGTTATAAGTGAGACAGCCATATAACATTTAGAGAGGCACCACATCATTAAGCAATGACCATCTCAAAACTGACTGTAACGAACCCTGTCATGTTTGGTGTCAAACATGTTGGAATCATACCCCACACTGTAAACCGTGTATGAGGTATGACTCCAAGCACTGTAAAGGCCTTCCGTTAGGCCCTCAGTGCTCCCAGTACCAGTCTTCTAGACCCGGACAGCATAACAAGGCTGCTGCTGACCATAGACACAATTCTGTCCTCCTGCTGCCAAGCTCAAGCAGGGGAAGGCAGAAAAATGGGTAGCCTTTCACAGGGAGGTGTGACCACCTCCCAGACAGGGTTTAGTATATTGGGGCGGGTGGGAGCGCTTGTCAGCATCACTCAGTATGCCTGAAGGGCAAATTTGGTGCCCTCCTTACATATTCCATTTCAAACCAACTCAGGGAGCCGTTGGCTCCCGCTCTGGTGCGAAACTAGACAAAGGACATGGGAGTATCCTCCCAACGGTCCAAACCCTCCCATGGGAAGGAACCCTGAATCCTCCTAACCCATTCCTTAGGATACTTAAGGGCTTACCTGAGGGTGGGTCTCTAGATTCGTCATAGGACACAATTCATTTCAGACACCACTTCAACTTCGACCATGCGGGTACTCTGGACTTCACTCTGTGCATCAAGGCTGCAGCTGGGAAGCATCCTCCTGCCCCTGATGACTTCGCCCTGCTCGTCTGCTGCAACATCCGTGTCTGTGCTCCGTACAGGATGCCTTCCAAGGCCTGTGGGCATCCAAGACACCTGAAAGAATCTCCTTTGAAGTGAAGGAGTAACTTCCCTGCATCTGAAGGCACCACAACTAAGCTGGCCTGCTTGCTAAACCTGGGCTCCCACGTACTTCAAAAGGCTCAGCAACACAGGTGGTGGTTCTTTAAATCCCTCAAGGCCTGCCCTGGCATCAGGAACCAAACCTCTGAGCACTGCATCAACTTGCAGTTGCAAAGGCTTGTTGGCTTCCTTCCATAAAGATCTTTATGCTCCATGTAGCCCCCACCTCAAGCATCTCCAGTGACCAAGATCTTTATCTCCACTGCACCACTTGCACCGTCGGCCTGCTCCTTTGTTGAGCTGCTCGAGGTCCTCTTGAGACTCCAGTGCCTCCAACCTGTGGGTCCTGTTGAGGGTCACCTTTGAATTGTTTTGGCTCCCCTGACTACTCGGGGCCTGCCCTGACTCCCATGCTTGTGGTGAGTATCCTGGACCTTGCTGGTCCCGACACTGCACCTTCTTCGCTTTCCATGTTGTTTGCAGTTGCCAAGGCTTGTTGGTGCTCCAGACGGACTCCGACCCCTAAACTCTCGAAATCTGATGTGGGGCAGCCTCATTAATGGCTCCTGGTCTTCCACAGCATCGCCTGGTCCTCACAGCTGCAACTCCAAGGTCACTGACATCTTCCTGCAACACCCAACATCGCTGGGCACTCGTCGTCTGTGCCCCTTAGACACTCCCAAGTGACCTAGACTCTATCCCCTCTGCTTTCAGGTACCCCTCACCTCAAATCCACCTTTGGGTTCCACCAGACACTTTCACTTTCTCCAAAAGCGGCATCGTCCTGAAATCTCCCATTGAGTTCGACAACGGTTTCTGATGCTACTTCACACCTATGCACCTGGCTTTCCTGGTGCAGGTTACCTGGTTCCAAGGGTATACATGGGAGGCGTGGCTCTCCAACCTTCTGCCTTCCACTGTGTTTCTTCAGGGTCCACTGGGAAGAGTCCTCTTTCTTTAAAAATGCAACTGCGACGTAGAACAGGGTCGTGTTCCCACACTGCACACGACCTCCGTGGGGCTTCTAGATACTCACCTTGGGTGGTTCCTTGGGTCCCAGATACTTCAACATCCTCTGGGTATATTCTTAACTGGAGTCGTGGTTCACATAACACTATTTTAGTATATCGTTTAGTGTCCCCCTGGGGACCACTCTGTATTCTGTGCTACTTAGGTGATTCTTTTGCAAAGTATTGTGTGCATTGTATATATCTCCAGGTAGGAGATATCTGTATGTGTTAGTGAGTGTCATATAATAAATAAATATTTTTATAAATACACTGTGTGGTTCTTTTTCTTTTAATCTGTACCAATAAGATTGCATTCTGCTAAAACAAGCTGCTTTACATTTCTTCTGGACTAAGCCTGAAGGCTGATCTCCACGGCTACCACTTAGAGAGCTATCTATGGTTGTATAAGACAAATAAAATCACCATAAGGGTTGTCTGGATCAGTGTAAGGTGTCCACTTATATAAGTGTAGATCGTATACTGAGCCAGCCTCTCACAAACAGTATTTACAAAGTCCTGCAAACATTTTGTACAGCGTAGGGAAGAGATTTACTCAAGTGATTTGGCTGAATTGCTGACTATGGAACAGAGGGTTGTGTTCTGCCCCCGGCACCCCTACTTGGCCATAGTGTGTGATCCTGTGCATTGCACTTCACGGTTTTACATTTTACCATGCACACTTATCAACGTAGGTCCAAGATTTTCTAAAATAATACTACTAATATTATGCAGCAGCTGTTCCATGGCAAGCGGTGGCTGCAGCCAGGCACAAGATTTTTTAAATAGTAAAATTGGTGCACAGCACTAATTACAACAGTGCTCCTAACATGTTGCGGGACAAATCGCAGAGTTTAAATAATAATACATTTGTCTTGATTAAATGAATAACAATGGTAGCTGCAGAGGTTTATCGACGCTTGAGGGTGCGCTCGGGGAGGGCAAATTACCAGAAGAGGTATGATGTATGCATGTCCTTCACAAATGGGGAGAAGGAAAAGGGGAGCAATGATGGTACCTGCAAATGGGATGGCTCTAAGCTCAGATGTAGATACTACATGTCGAGGTACAAGGCAGTGCATGCGCGCAGTCTAGAGCCGAGACCTAAAAAAAGACTGCTTTATCGAAAAGCAATCACAGGCATGGTGGTCTGCTGACCTCAGCAGGTCACCATCTCTGTGATGGCTGGGGTTCCTAAAGAGTTTACTTAGGGCCAGATGTACTAACATAAGGAATGCTGATTTCCTAAATGCGCTTCTTTCCGAATCGCAAATTGGAAATCAGTATTCCTAATCTATGAAACTTTTTTGAGTTTCATTAGCAATTTCTAGTAGGTCGCAAAAGACCTAATTCATGCATATTAACCAGTGAGCTGCAATTTATGAACCCTTAGGAATCAACGCCATTACAGAGATGGTGGCCTGCTGAGGTCAGCAGACCACCATGTCTGTGATCGTTTTTAAATAAAGTAGCCTTTATTATTTTATAATGGAACCCATTTTTCTTCAAGGAAAACAAGATGCGTTTAAAAGGAAATTAAACTTAGCGGTTTCATTTTTTAAGAGTAAGCAACAGTCTATGGGACCACTGCCTGCTCTTACAAAATATTTGTTTTCCATTCTCAATGGGGAATGGGTCACCAGTGGACTCCTTCCCATTTGCGAAAGAGCTACCACCTCCTTCAAGGGGTCGGTAAAATAGGAATGTTTTACGACTGTAATTCGGTCACAAAACATTCATTCATCCCCTTCAGATTCGGTATTTAGAAGGGATGCCCGAAACACACCCCTTTGAAATACTGAATCGCAAACACATTGCAATTCTGTAACATGTTACTGAATCACAATGCGTTTTGTACATATTATACAGAAATGGCATGGTCAGTCGTTTCCAAACACAATAATGGTTTGTGCATCTGGCCCTTAGGGCTATACGTATGACCGCCAGATTTTGCGAGTTCCTAATTGTGATTTGCAATTCCCACTGTGTCTCAGGCACATTTAGTGATTTCTACTAGGGTCACAATTGACCTACCTCATCAATATTCATGAGGTAGGTTGCAAATTGTGACCCATTAGGAATCTCTAAAAACAAAGGGATGGTAGCTTGCTAGGGACAGCAGACCACTAAGACCACTAAGTCTGTGTTTGTTTTCAAATAAAGCAATTTTTTGGGGGAAATCCAGCCAGTTTCCTTAAAGGAAAACGGGATGTGTTTTAAAAAGAAAAATGAAAGTTTCATTTTCATTATTTAAGGGTAGGCAGTGGTCCATATTGCCACTGGATGCCCTTAAAAAAGGTTTTTGCTTCCATTTTCAAAGACTATGGGATCACCTGGGGACCCCTTCCTGTTTGTGAATGGCTTACCACCTACTTGAAGCAGGCCGTAAACTGCATATCTTTTGTGACCGCATTCCGGTCACAAAACATTCATACATCCCCTTATGACTCACTAGTAGGAATGGACGCCCTTGACACCCGTTTCTAATACTGACTCGCAATCCCTATTTTGCGACTCAGTAATAGGTTATCGACTTGCAAAATAGGGTTAATATATACACAAAGGCTCTTTAGCAGTCGCAAATGGCCCGAGTCGCCATTTGCAACAGCTAAAACCAGTTGTACATGTGACCCTTAGTGTGGGTGAATTATTGAAACGCAGATCACAAAATGAATGGCATCTAGCACCTTATCATGTCTTAGTAAATATGTATAGGTGATCTGCCGTTGTCCACTACCCACCCTGAGCGAAATCCAAGGGGCAGACAGCTGTGAGCAATGAAGAGATCTTCGTCAGCTTGCCAGAAACAAGCACCTGGTAACCTGAGCATACCTGGAATATGAAATGATTAATTTTAGGTAAATTACAACTTTATCTGTAACAAATGGTGCTTAGCATATTTAAAGGGGGAGATGTGGGCTTATTGCACTCAGAATGCAAAGTTCCTGCTTTTCCGGAATATTAGGAAGATGGTTCCCATAATTCTGCATTTCTCACCATTGGTAAGGTTCCCGCTACAACTGTATTTTAGCAGCTCTTAGAAGCTCACAAGGGGACTTTTAGACAGACCAGCCTTTTCGACCAAATGAAAGAAGCATGATTAGGTTTGTAGGACAACACCCATAAGGAACAGAGTAAAAGTACACATCCAATTGTACTTTACTTAGAGCTGATTCACCAAGACTGGGTGATCGGCATGCTCGCGACAGAGGACAGTAGACAGCTGTTTTTCAATTATACAAAACGTGTATTTAATCCATCCCTTTCCCATCTGATACTGTGCGGTTGGGTTCTCTGAGAGTTTCTGAAAAACACCCTTTTTTCTGGCACAAGTTTTTATGGGTGAGATCTCCAGCCCTTCCATTCCCAATATGCCATTCCTACGCTGACAAATTGGGTAACTCAGTGTGGCGCGGGGACTGGAAAATGCTTTTTTCTGTTCGTAATCCCTACCCCTGCAAATATAAATGCATAAGTTGTGTCTCTTGATTACATCACACACAGGAAGTGCCTGATGACAGAAAAAAACCTTTTTTAATTAGAACCAAACAAGTTCCTTAGAAGGACCCATGCATTTCTAATAAACACGTATTTCCATTTTTAATGCACTAGAGTTAAAGTAATGACCACCTAATACCAATGGAAAAATGGCCGCTTGGTTGCCAGCAAGAAACATGGACACGGGTAGGAGGAGAAAAAGAAGAAGCATGGATGTGTGGGGCGGTTGTATGACAGAGGCACTCAAGGCTCAACCACGCATCCCTCTACCATGCAACCGGAACTACGAATGCGTATGAACCACGCATTCCTTTACCACACATGCCATTACTATGCATTTTTGGGTTAAAGGTATGATTGGTATAGGGATGTGTGGTACAGATCCCACCCTATCCCACCTGCCCTAAGCTCTAACAACTACCACTGAGCCCTAAAAACAAACAAAACCCCTGAGCCCTAAAAACTTCTCTGACCCCCAGCCCTAAAAACGACCCTGCCCCAAGCCCTAATAACTACCCGACCCCCCTGAGCCCTAGAAAGCATCCCACCCACCCTCTCCCCTAAAAACTAACCGACCCCCCTGAGCCCTGAAACCTACCCTATCCCCCTTAAGCCCTAATAACTACCCAACCCCTCCCCTGAGCCCAAAAAAGTACAGGGGGTACACCCTGAGCCCTAAAAACTACCCAGAGCCCTAAAAGCAACCCATGCCCCCGGACCTAAAAACAACCCGGCCCCCTTGCCATGAAACAAACCCGCCCTCCAATCTTAAGCCCTAAAACCTAGCCCATCCCTATAAAACTACCCCCACCCCACCAAAACCCACCTCCAGCCCCACTCACCTCACTGGGTCCATTACAGATCCTTCTTGTTCTTGGGCCCGCCCATCTCAGCATCTTGACCGCGCATTTGCCTGAACGTCTGACTGCTTTGTTCAGGCGGTTTCCCATGGGGGACGGAAGATGCAATATGGGGGGTGTGGGAGGGGGAAAAGCAACATGGACAGGGAGAAAGAAGACAAAATAAAAAATAATACCTCAATCACAGCGTGACAGCAATCAAGGTGAAGCAATCAGTACTTTTCTATGCTCCAGCCTAAGGAAGAAGTGAAGACTGCACAAGCTGGCCAATTAGAAGGTAGAAAATATGAGGGATGGTGCAGCCAACAAATGGTAAGCAGTAGGCGTAATGCAAGCCCTGTATATACAATATCTCTTGCAAGTTGAGAAGAGTTGAGAAATTGTGGAGAAGTGTGGCTCACCGATTAGAGGAGGCAGTCCCTGATGCAGAGGTCAGACCCGGGACCAGGGTTCAATCTCCGACGCGGCAGGGCCTTGACCTCAAAATGTCCATGACTCGATAATTCTCACCTCGGTGCCTACTCAAATCGTGGGTTCACACTCTGCAACTCTGGGCAATAGCTTGCTTAATCTCCACTACAGCCCCACCACAATGGGATGCCTGGTCTTCACCTTGAGGATGCCCAGTAGGGGTAATCTCGCAGGGAAAGGCCAGGACGGGTTCCCAAAGCAAGCGCCTTGAGACCTTATGGTGAAAGGCGCTATATAAGAATGTATGATTTACGATTTTTTTTAATTTAAGTTGTCACAGGCGCGACTTATCAAGCACTGTAGCGAAAAGGACTTTGGCTTCACCTGTACATTTATCGTTCTCTTTATAGCAGCTCAGCATTTCATTGGGCAGCAGCTTAAGAGTGCTTCCTTTAGAACGCATAGGTGAGGATTGTCAATGCTATTTAACAGTGGTGCATTGTTTCCATATAGGTTACCCGCAGACCTCAGAAGAACCATCCCCATGTGCTCACACAGAGCTGTGTAAGGTCAAGCAGCTCCATTTTCAGACCAACTGCAAAGAGCAGCAGCTCTACCACAGCTGGAGTATACAGCTAGTCAAGCTGCTTCAACCTTCTGCCTAATTTGTTTGCATTAATTGGTATTGATAATTGGCACATGTACAGCTATTCGTATGACATACAAAAAATACTGCATTTGTTCAATCAGTCTGTTTCCATGTCCACGGTCCCTAAGTATGCGTCTCTTTTTACACAATGTGTCAGCTGTGGCTGCTTTATGAGTCTGTCTCTGCAGAAATTGTCCTAACTGTAGGTGAGAAAGACATGGTGGCTATGAGCAGAGGCAATAGACATTTCATCCCATGGTCCCAAAAATGCTACTGTCCACTCCCTGCATAGCATCTATCTGCCCATCAACCTAGATGCAGTAGAGGGTGAAGAGCTGTGAGATCAGCACTCAAGGAGTTAGTTACACCACACCCATAAGAAGCATAACATTACCCTGATATAGCTGTGGGGTTCTCACATGCAGATTGGCACCCAAATTGTTGGCCGCTGCCTGCATGAGGCACAAGGAAGTCAGAATCCAGTGGTGGGGTCCGAGAGATGTGGCAGTTACTTTGCAGAAGGCATAACTCAGTGCGGAATCACGTAATGGGGTGGCCTGCCATAAAAATCTTCAATGATCTTGATGGAGCAAGGCCAGATATGAAAGAGACATGTTCAGACGCAATCTTCTCATATAAACTTGTAACGTAGTATTAATAATGTATTGTGATACTAACATGCACTACATTTCATATATGTTTTGCTAGATAAAGTTTGCCTATGTGTTCTACTAACTAGTAACCCGACTGTAACTTAAAATGTCCGCTTAACGCGGAAAACTATATTGCACATGCGTCAACTGCATCTATGCGGAATGGCGTTTTTACGCTTGGAGGAAACATTTCTGCTTCTGCACAAATGCATCTAAAATGGCCGCTTGGAAATTCACATACTAAGCATCTGCTTTGCTGAAACTAAAATGAGTTATATACTAAATGCTAATGCAGGGAGAGTCTTTTTAAGTAAATGGGATTAGAGTAGACAGTATACATTTTAAAAATAATACTTTTTCTTTTGACCCCTCTATTCGTTCGTATTTTGTCCTCTGAACGATCCTAAAGTCTACACTGCATGTGATTCCTCATGCAGGCGCAAAGATGACAAGTCAGAAACAGTGATATCAAGTCTTGAAACTCATCAAAGGCTGTTCTCCGTACATGTCCTGGGTACCAGCTGGACATCCTGAAGACTCAATGGACAACAGTAAAATGTATGCATTGTTGTTGATAAAATGTGTGAATACGAGTCAGAAATAAAGCTTGGGAGAACAAATTAATGGGCGAGAACTTGAAACAATGAATGAATGAATGAATGAATGAATTACTGACTTGTACCGCGCACAGCTACCCGAAGGCATCCCGGCGCCTTTTCGCTCACTCATTCAATAGATTAGGCAAACAGGTGAGTTTTTACCAGCCTCCTGAATTTTTGGTGGTTGGATTCCAACCTGATGGAGTCAGGAAGGTTGTTCCAGAGGTTGGTCGCTTAAAGGGAGAAGCGTCTCCCGCCCGTACGTACTCTCCTTGTTTTTGGGACCACTAACAGATTTTTATTGCTAGATCTGAGGGTCCGTGAAGGGAGGTAGGTGGAGAACATGGCTTGAATTAGTCCAGGGCCAGTCTTATAGAATGCTTTGTGTACAGTGATCAAAGCCTTGAACTCTACCCTCCTTTGCACGGGTAGCCAATGTAAATGGCGCAACCCAGGTCTGGCGGATGTTCTCCGTGGGATGTCCAGCAATAGACGTGCGGCACAATTTTGCACAGTCTGAAGGGTTTTCAAGGTACTTTGCGGGGCTCCCAAGTAGAGAGCGTTAGCGTAATCAAGCTGTGATAATATCAAGGCTTGTACCAGAATCCGCCTGGAATCGAATGGGAGGAGTTTGATGACTTTTCTGAGTTGTCTCAGCAAGGCAAAGCAGGTCCCAGCTACCTTGCGAACCTGTACTCCGAGGTTAAGAGCGGGGTCGAGCCAAACCCCAAGGCTCTTAATTTGGTTTCTTGGCGGGGGAGGCTGACCAAGGCATAATGGCCACCAATCATCGATATTAGACGGGGGCTTGTGTCCCAGAAGCATCACCTCAGTTTTGGCACCATTCAATTTTAAGAAGGAACTGTCCATCCAAGCATGAATGTTTTCCAGACAAGAGGAGAGGTTATTATAGGGGGCGTTCTTAGATGATAGCGAGATGATCAATTGTGTGTCATCTGCATATGTCACCAGTTGTACTCCCCAGGGCAGAACCACCTCAGCCAAAGGCCTCATATAGATATTAAAAAGGGTGGGGCTGAGGGAAGAGCCCTGAGGAACACCACACTGGAGACACATTTGAGGGGAGGACACATTGTCCTCAAAGACTGCAAAGGTCCTTTCCGTTAGGAAGGAACGAAGCCAGTTAAGTGCCTGGCCCCCAACCCCTACTTCTCTAAGCCTCTGGAGCAAGATGTTATAATTCACGGTATCAAAAGCCGCACTGAGGTCTAAGAGAAGTATTGCGGCGTTACCTCAGGTGTCGAGGATTTTCCTAGTTTCCTCTACTACCGTGATGAGAGCGGTTTCTGTACCCTGGAGGCTACGAGAGCCAGTTTGCATGGAATGAAGAGCATTCCTTTCCTCCAGGAAGGTCGAGAGCTGGGAGTTCACATATTTTTCGGTAGTTTTCCCAATCCTCAGGATTGAGATTCGGTTTTTTTAAGAGTGCCTTTACTCTGGCTTGTTTCCACACAGGGGGCACCATACCAGATTTAAATGAGGAATTTATCACCTCCTGAACCAGTGGGGTAACGGTCTCTGAAACCAGATGAAGGAACACAGGGGGTGCAGGGTCAAGAGGAGAACCCGATTTTAAATTTTTAAGCAGTGCCTGAGTCGTCGGGCCATCTATAGGAGGGAAATCCTTAAGCTCTGCCATGTCTTCTGTCGGCCAAACACAAAATTCCGGAGGGGAATGAGGGAAAGAGGAGTAGATTTTTATAACTTTTTGGGAGAAAAAGGTGGCAAGCTCATTGCAGCGTAATTGTGCTTTACTGGGATCGACTAGAGAGGCAGGTGGTGTAATCAGTGATTTAAAGATTTTAAAAATTTCGCGGGGAGCATTGGCTGAGGTGTTAATTTTTTCCTGGAAATAGTTGGCTTGGGTAGTTTTTATTTCATGTTTATATCTCTTCAATGCTAACTTATAGCTCTCCTTACTAGCAACAGTGAAGCTTTTCCTCCATTTCTTTTCCTCTTGTTTACAGCACCGCTTAAGTGCTCTAAGTTCTTTGGTGTACCATGGTTTTTTTTTCTCTCCTAGTTTGTGAGAGAGTTGAGACTTGGAGAGGGTCAAGTCTAGAGAATTTTCGACCCACTGATTGAGTTGGGCGTTAGCTTCTGTGGGGTCGTTCTTTAGACTAGGTAAGGATTCCCTAAGGTTGGAATTCCAGCTGTCCACCGGGAGCTTGGATCAAACTCGAGTTATCCTCTTAGAGGCAACTGGAGGTCTGTCCTTTCCCATCAAGGACAGACTGAAACGTAGCAGTTTATGGTCTGACCAAGGGATACTGATGGAGTCGGTGAACTTCAAATTTCCTAGATTTGTGTAGCAATGATCCAGGGTATGTCCAGTTTTATGCGTGGGCCCTACGACTAGTTGAGTTAGGTGGAGTGCTTCCAAACTGGAAGTTAGTTTGAGACAAGCGGGGGAATCGGGCTCATCAAGATGTATATTGAAATCACCTAGGATTGTGAAGTTGGAGGAGGTGCATGCAAGGGTGATTGCGTTAGTAAACAGTTCCTCACAAAATTGCCCATATGTGTTGGGAATCTATATACTAGCAGTCCTGATAGGGTGCAGGTGGAAGAGAGTGCAATGGTGAACATAAAACTTTCAGCTCCAGAGATGTTCACTTTCTCAATTCTGCCTGTCATTTCTTCTCTTAGAATAATGCCGATGCCTCCACCTCTCGTATCAATCCGGTTTTGCATTAGGATAGTATAGCCAGGGGGGGGTGCACAGACAATATCAGGGTCGGAACTCTCGGTGGTCCAGGTTTCCGTAAGAAATAGGACATCAAGTTCTTGTTCCTCTAAGAGTAAATGAAGCTGGATCGCGTGACCAGGAAGGGATCTACAATTGAGTAGTCTTAAGGAAATTGGGCGGGGAGAGGCTTCATTGTGCCTAGTAATATCCTGGGTGAAGCTGAACTCGCACCCTGTACATGAAGGTAAAGTTCTGGTGTGTGTTGTTAGTATTCCACATTGAATGTTTACATTATTCCTTAGTGACAGTAGGGTATTGCGACTGTACGTTATGTGAGGGTGGATGAGGTCTGAAGAGGCAGAGTGGCTGGGCCCTGGGTCCGTCCTGGCCCGGACGGGCCCAGACGGGCTTACCTCAGGCGCACCTCCGGCGCTATTACGGCGCGTCCGCTGCGCGGAGGCATGGGGGCGTGTTTAAGTATCTGCACCGAGTGCCTGGGTTAATCAGGACTAGAGCGCCAACCGACCATGAGGTACCTCCCCAAGATGGCCGCCGCGTACAGTGCCCTTCGCCTCCTAGTTCGAGGCTGTACTAAGCCCTATGTGGGTCTAAAATGAAATGTCAGCGTGTCCCTGATTAAAATTGCCACAAAGCGAAAATAAAATGAGAACACAATGACAAAATGCAATTTTTAAAATCGGCCTGGAAGCAGGCTATGTAGCTAGTGTAATGAGTGTCAAAGCTGGTGTGAGCTCTCCCGGCAGCCGCCTACGAAGAGCGAGCGAACTAAAGAAAAATATTAAAACTTAGCATGATGTGATGATCATCCCCTCAGCTTGTCCAATCAGAAATAGGAGTTTCATCAAGTTGAAACATTTAGGGGTGGTGCATGCATGTTAGTTAAATTAGAATGCAGTTGCAGCAGGACAGAACGCTGAGAGACCGGGATGCTGTCCTAGTGCTGATCGAATATCTGAAGAAGCAGACTTAGAATTTTAAAGCCAAAGAATTTGAAGAAGATTACGGAAGAATCAAGGAGGTAATTGAATTAGAAGAAGGTCACGGAAGAATCAAGGAGGTAAAAGAATTAGAAGAAGATTGCAGAAGAATCGAGGAGGAAGTTAGTGTCAGAGAGGGTTGAGACGCAGGTGTCGAATCCAGAAGAGGTCATCTATCCTTTCCTGAAGTCCTGGTCACCTGATCTTTTCCAGTGGAGAACCGGGCCTTATGGGCCTGGCGGCGCAGGGCACGCCTTAAATCCCCGAGTTCACCTGCCTTGTCGAACAGAGACACAAGACACTCTGTTGAGCGTGGAAAACCAGGTTTATTAGCTGCAGCCAAGCACAGCTGTCCTAGAAGTACACACGAAATGTAAATTCTAAGGAGACTGCCACTTCAATCCGTGGCGCACAGTCTTTTATAGAAAACATATTTACAGAGTTTACTCCCTACACATACAAAACAAGCCAATAGGAAAAATTGGAAAACAAGCTATCAGGTGTCTCAAATACGCCCCTCTCTCAGACCCCGTGTGTTACCCCTCCCAACAATTTAATCAGTGATAGTACCGACAATCCAATTTGCAGGTGGATGGACGTGTTTGTGTGCCTCAAAGGATAGTTGTGTAACAAGAGAATACAAGGAGAGAATAGCGAAGGCCAGTCGGATAAGATATTATAAGGAAAGAATAGGAGAAGGCAAATAGTCAGTCGAGACAGGGATAAATCAAAACAGACATGGATTAACTCGGCCAGACCCTGACATCGGTTTCGTAAACAAGGGCAGGGGGTTACTCTTTAACAGAAGAGACACGTAGCAGCTGAGAAAAGCAAAAACACTCCGTTCGCAGTGCTGCCTGAGTGAGGGCAACACAAAATGGCGACGAGACACAAAATGGTGGCTAAATACGGGACAAAGTCAGAAATCGAAGAACCTCAGACCCTCCTTTTGCCATTAATCAGGCAAGACACAAAGGACTCAAGTTAGTCTGAGTCAATGTCAATAGCCATGAGGTCATCGAGCTGTTGCTGTAACATCATTTTAATATTCTCTGTTTTCTGTGACACAGGCTTTGGAACACACATAGTGGCACAAAGACCACAGATGGCAGGGCCACACTGTACACAGAGACAACAAGAGAAAATGATGGCCAAGACCATTCCAAGGAAAGTTAGTATCTTCCATCCCCATGTGGACAGTAGTCCCCAAAACCATCCTATCACAGACCAATCTCCTGTGTCCTGGTGTATAGACTCGGAGATGATATGCAACTTGGAGATGGCTTGGTATACTGTAGGGGAATTATCAGGAATGTAAATGCAGCAACTAGACCCTATCAATTTACAGACTCCTCCTCGATCTGCAAGGACAATGTCTAGAACCATTCGGTTCTGCAAAGTCATGAGGCGATCTACCTGAAGTTCGGCTGTTGGATTACTCAAGGCTCCAGAAGTTACATTTATGGTAGCCTCAACAGCACAAACTAGCTGTCTAATGTCTCTGCTATTGGCCATTGGCCCCCAGAAAAGAAGTAATCCTTTAATAAAGTCACCTCCTTCTTGTCCTGCTGTGTCTTTCGAATCAATAACCCCTCTGCTGTATCTCTTTCTATGATGACCTGAAGGAGCAGTATATGTTGGAGGAAGAAGAAAAGCCACATAGCAAGTTCCTGAAAAGTAGGGAGGAAGCCACGTATAGGCTCTATCACGGCAGATAAAATATGTGCCTTGTGATGGCACTAAGGGTGAAGGAATCTGAGGTAAATAGACATAAGTATGGGAACAGACACTCTTCTCCTGTTGATTTTTAAGATTCTGACCATTAATATGTATACAGAAATTTACCGATGAGGTACAGTCCAAATTGGTGGAGATCTCCTTCGCCTAGCCTTATCTTTAAGGCTAGTAACATAACGTGTTACATTCCAGCCATCATATGCTTTTTTCTTATCTACGGGAATCTTACTAATCTCAGCAATTCTAGCCATGGCCACTATTCCCTTTATCAAAGAGCTGTGACTAAAATCTGCTCCACCACCATATGGACTACCAGGAGGATACCGTAGTTGGTTCTGATAAATATTAGAAAGCATAGCCAAATAAGCCCAAGCGGAGCCTTCGTAGGAGAATGGAAGGACTAAATATGGCATCCCTCTCTCTGTATTATGGGGCATGAGCCCACTGACCCAACAAACAGTGGTGTTCATTACCAGTTGATTCTGATGCAATAAATGAATTATTAAAGTATTCTTTTTTCCTAATCTGCTCATGTTCTGGGACTGTATGAAACCGATGTAGGGAGGCAGTGGTAGGGAAAGACAAGGAAACAGAAGTTGGAACAGGTGCTTGCTGCATAGTGTAAACAACCCAACTTACACACACCAATAAAATACATGAACATATTAAAATGCATAAGGTTATGCCACACGGACTAACCAGTAATTTCTTACATTTACTTTTCATTTTTTTCGTTCTTATCATTAACTTCCACTTTAGTATCCATACTCTAAAGCGTTGCTCACAGCAATCTTTCTAGATCACTTAGCTGTGATTACTAGCCGTCCTATGACACTGCTAGTCCTGCAGACCTACTGTCACTACTCAGGTCACAGCTTAAGACTCCTACCGTGACCCTGCAACTTGATGGATAGTGGAAAAGAAAATGTCTTCTCATAAAAAAAAACGTAATCTGAAAACGAAAAAGAAAAATTCAATTGTCTTTTATTAGTCTTGTTCTTAAATTGTACCGAGTCTTATTAGGGATTGTTTGCTCCTTAAACAAAGTTTCTGGATTCACTGTGTTCAATCGCTGATGTGATGGTACAGCTTCTTGCAACACATCGTCTTCTTTCTCAGAGTTCGTTTGATCCAGGCGTGCACTACTAAAAGGTACAAATCGAGGGACCCTTGCGCCGTCACTATCACTCATGCCCTTACGAACCCACTGATCAAAGGTAAAGGCAAAGGTACCCTCTTACAGTGCACACCATGGACCCAGTTCTTTTTCCCAACGACCTTTACTGCTGTACGTGTTGCTAACAAGACTTGCTGAGGTGGACCCCAACGAGGTTCCAGATTCTTTTTCCATGGAAATTCTTCAGACAGACCCAGTCACCGGGTTGGATGGAGTGACCTGGATCCGCAGAGGCCTCTGGCAGAGCGTTTTAAACCTGTTGATGAAGAACACGTAATTTAGTGGTGAGGTCATGCAAGTAGTCAATCAACATTGGATATGGGATGTCAGAATACTTTTTAGGTCGGGGATACTCCCCAGACATTGGCTGGGCGCCAAAAACACGACCTCATATGGGCTGAGTCCTAAACGAGAATGCACAGTAGTTCTCATAGATAAAAGTGCCAAAGGTAAGGCATCAGGCCAAGCAAGACCCGTGCTGGCCTGAATCTTTGCCAATTTAAGCTTGAGAGTGCCATTATAGCACTCTACCAAACCTGCTGAATGAGGGTGGTTTGCCGCATGGAATTCCTGCCTAATACCAAGACCTGTGCACACTTTCTGCATGATTTGGCCTACGAATTCACTCCCATTGTCACTCCAGACAATGCACGGCATACCGAACCTCGTGAAAAACTCCTTCAAAAGGACTTTGGCAGTAGATAAAGCAGTATTGTCCTTTAGGGGGTAGGCCTCTATTCATCTGGAAAAGGCAGACACCACCACCAGAACATACTTGAGGTTATTACAACGATCCATATGAATGTAATCGATTTGTAATACCTCGAAAGGGTACGTAGGGGGAGCAAAATGACCTGCTGGAGTTGGGGTTCCTTTTCCTGGATTATGCATTAAACAAACAATGCAATGCTTCAACACATTTTCCGCACATTTAGGAACTCCTTCATTCTGCCATACTGGAGCCAGAGGTTTACATATGCCTTTTGCACTAATGTGGGCTGGACCATGTGCCTTAGTAACTACAGGTAGTACATAGGCGTCTGGTAACAGCCAACGCTGATGCTCTGTCAATTCCGTCCAACACCCTGTCGCGTCCAACATTCCCGTACTTTCTTTCCACTTACTCAATTCCTTATCAGTAGCCTCTTCTTGAATCGTTCTCACACTTTCTATTGTGTCCTCACACATTCCTCCCTCTCTGACCCATCTTGCAGGGCCCGCAACACACATGCGACTCGTAACATCTCTCGCTGTTTCTTTCACTACCTCATCTGCAAAAGCATTCCCGCGACCCACACATCATCAGTAATCTTCTTATGTGCACTACACTTGACTATTGCTATTTGCGTAGGCAGAGCAAGTGATTCGAGAAGGTCAGTCACCAACTGGCCATGCTGTATCTTAGTCCTATGGAAGTAAAGAATCCTCTTTCCTTCCACAAACGACCAAAGCTATGAGCCACACCAAAGGCGTATTGGCTATCAGTGTAAACATTCACTCTCTTTCCCTTAGCCAACACACACGCTCTTGTTAGGGCAATTAGTTCAGCTGCTTGGGCTGAGTTCTGTGGAATGCGTGCTGTCTCCGCTACCATATACAAGGTGGTAACAGCATAAGCTGCAGTCGTCTCACCATTTGGAAGCTTGAAACAAAACCAATCCACCCATAGGATCCCATCCGGGTCCACAAGTGGTGTGTCTTTTAAGTCTATTCTGCCTTTCGTTTCCTCCTCTGTTAGAAGAAAACAATCATGCTGTTCTTGAATGCCTTTCTCGTCCGGAATGGGCAACAATGTTGCTGGATTCAAAGTATTACACTGCTTGATGTGTATATGGCTAGCCAAGAGCGTCAGCTCATATCCAGACAAGCGAGCACTCGGAGGTGTTGTGTTTTCGTTCTATTTAAAAGAGTATCTACTGCATGCGGTACCATAACAACAAGAGTGTTATCTAATACCAATCCAGCAGATTGACGAATTGAAATTGCTGCCGCTGCTGTAGCTCTGAGACAACTAGGCAATGCCTTGGCTACTGGATCCAACGTAGCTGAAAAATAGGCACATGGCCGTTGTTTCTCTCCAAATTGTTGTGTTAAAACTGACAACGCACAACCCTCTCTTTCGTGAACATAGAGTGTGAAAGGCTTACTGTAATCTGGAATACCTAACAAAGGGGCAGAACACAAGGCAGTACGTAAGTCAGAAAAACTCTTCTGACATTCATCAGTCCAAGGAAGAGGTTGGGGTGTATCTTTCAGAGTAAGTGCCAACAGAGGTTTAGCCAACAAAGAAAAATTCGGAATCCACTGTCTACAATAAAAGGTAATGCCCAGAAAGGCACGCACCTTCTTTTGTGTGGATGGCAGAGACATTTGAGCAATTGCTTGAATTCGTTCTGGGGTCAATCGTCTTCCCTCCTTCGACAAGAGATGACCTAAATAGGTAACCTCTTGGCGGTAATATTGCAACTTAGAAGGGGACACCTTGTGATGCAGGTCAGACAAATGACGTAACAGTGAAACAGTCACATCCTTACAAACATCTTCTGAATCAGCAGCAACTAACAAATCATCCACATACGGAATAAGAGTTGCATCTGGGGGTAAAATGAAAGCGTCAAGCTGAGATTTCAAAGCCTGACTGTAAATGGAGGGACTCTCACAATAGCCTTGAGGTGCACGCTTGAATCAGAAACTTCGGCCTCCAAGAGAGAAGCCAAAATATCCCTGCTTTCTTCAGCAATAGGAATGCTAAAGAAAGCGTTTTTGAGGTCAATAACCGAGAACCATGCCGCTGAAGCAGGTATCACAGTAAGCAAGTCAGTGATATCTGGGACAACAGGAAACTGGGGGACAACAATCTTGTTGACCTCACGAAGAGCGATCACGAAACGATATACAGGAGGCTGAGAAGGATCAGTGCGTTAACATTACCTCTTGTGTCTTCAACCACACCTTTCATAAGCAAATCATAAATTATGGCCAACAAAGCTTGTTCACCATCATTGGAAATCTTATACTGGGGAATGCGTGGTAATTTAACATTAGGCTTAATGGTATCCACGTAAGGTGGAATCTGGAGAAAAACCAACATCATTCGGACACGTAGCCCAAAGCGTAGCAGGAAGAGACTGCAATTCAGGCGGGAATCGATCTTTAGATAAATACATAGGAGAAACCAATTTCTCACCCAAGGTAAGATGCACACCATAAGGAGAACAATTCAACTTTGCATGAAGACGTTTCAACAAGTCCAAACCCAACAAGTTCTCTCCACAACCAGTCGTTAAAATAAGCGGAGCTTCCAGATCGTAAGGACCAATCGAAAGAGGCAAAGGACAAGAAACCGGGTTAGCAACTGGGGCACCAGAAAATCCTACAGAAACGTTTGTTAAGCCAGACAAAGGTGCCCCAGGGAGTTTGGAATGAATGATAGAACTTCTCATTGCACCAGTATCCAAAAGAAATGGCTCTGCATCACCCAATGCAACAACTTCAACATAAGGCCCATTCTGATCCACTGGAACTGATACGACTCCCTTACTTTGTCCATGGCTTTCCTAAATAGAATGAATATCCTGAACCTCACCCTCAACACAATAATCATCATTATAATATTGCGCAGACTGAGTATTCTTCTGATCAAAATAATTTAAAGAATTCTGAGGGAGAAAGGAACGCTGTTCTTGAGGCAACGCACCTCGCCCTCTACCTCTAGGTGCTGATTGAAAACCAGCACGGCCTCGCGGCCCTGGGAATCCACCATTACTCTGCAATAAAACCGGACAGCTATTCTTAAAATGACCTTTCTCTACAATAGGCACATTGATTAGGACCAAGCAAAGGTCGCGGAACAAAAGGTTCAGGTTTCTGTAACAACCTCTGAAGCTGGGGAGGCTGTTAAAACTGGCACTGGCCAGACCGAGGGGGATAAGCCTGTTGAAGGAGAACCTTCGTTTTTAATTCCTTAGTCTTCTTCTCAACCTTATCTGTCTCCTCTTTCTCCCTATTCTCATAATACTGAGCAGTGGCTAATATCTGTGTAGACGAAGAAACAGCCCATGAACTTTCGGAGTCTTTCAACTTATGCGAAGTAAATTAAATACAAATATATCCACAAATAATCGCTGTCCACCTTCAGTACTCATATCTTGACCACTGAGATCGATAAACGTCTCCTCAAAACGAGTAAAGAAATCAGAGACACTCTCATCTTTCTTCTGCTTACACGCAGCTAACTTATCCCAGTTAATGTGTAAGGCAGGCATCATCGTCTTCATTAAAGCGATAATTCTAACAGGCAATTGTGTAATCAAATCATCTGGCTTGGCACCGCCCACTTGTGCTGCATCTGCGGCAGCAGTAGCTGCCCAATTACCACCTAACGCTTGATCATGGTCTTCCCTACGAATCCGGGCCCACAACGCTTGTGGAACCACATTCCCCGTTAGCATGTCAATATCAGCCAAATTCATAATACACGCATCAACAGTCTGGGACAGCTCTTTATAATACCCGATTCAGAAAAGGGGGTGGTGATGGACAGAGTATCTGAATTAAGCAGAACACTCGTTCCCAGTCAACAGATCAGGGCTTGATCCATCACCGTTTTTTAGCTCACTGCACCATCCCAGCTCAGAACCTGGCTACATGCAAATTAGTCTGTCCCTGGCCCAGTGCATCATGGTAACAGGGCAGACCAAACTACAAAGCCAATTATTTTACTGGAAAGGAAACAAGCTTCCGGGGACCGGTTTCTGGCATTACAGCCGTCTTCGGCCCGGCTTGCTTGAATCCTGATGGTGAAGTGAGCAAGGGACTCATGTCTGAGCATACCCTACCACGCTTATGGTGGACAAAACGATTCAGAAAAGGGGGTGGTGATGAACAGAGTGTCTGAATTAAGCAGAACACTCTTACCCAGTCCAAAGATCAGGGCTTGATCCATCACCGTTTTTTAGCTCACTGCACCATCCCAGCTCAGAACCAGGCTACATGCAAATTAGTCTGTTCCTGTCCCAGTGCATTTGAAAGAGTCAAACAATGCAGGCCGGGCTTTTCTCTTAAACAAAATTGTTTCTAAATTATCTAATATATAAGCATGGGCGGAAAATCCGTTACGCTCGCGGATTTTGCGGATTTTTGGGAAATTCGCAATCCGCGAGATTTGCGAATTTCCCGCAAAATCCGCAAATTCGCACGCAGCGGATTTTTTTGGCGGCGCACGGCGTTGGTGATACAATTTTTGCGGCGCGCGGCGTTTATCATCGTTTGCCGAGTTGTTTTTCTCGATAGTTTGCGAGTGCTGCGCCATTTTGGATCTTGCTGTGTGATCCCGCCGGAATTGGCGAGCGCGATTACGTCATCGCGGCTTGCCAGCGATGGTTTGTCAACGCGAGTACGGCGAGATCACGTCTCGCGGTACTTCGCAATTGCGAGATTTCAGATGCGGCGAGCGAAAATATAAAATTTGCAATTCTGCACAAGAAATCCACCAGCAAGCAGCATAAACCTTCTAGAAATGATGATTTTTATCTGAATAACTCCTTAGTTTGACATTTGCCTGCACTTTTTTAGCGAGGAGTCCATTTTGGGGAGGGGGGCAGGGGGGTGGGAGGAAGGAAGTGCCCCACAGTCTTCAACTTCCTGTTCCTGTTCAGCAGGCTCCTCCCAGTGCTTTGTCCATCTCCTGGTCACTTTTCATTTGGGTCTGGAGCTGGAAGGATTACTTTTTGTGGATGCTTCTGGATATTTGGATTTGAGGCCTTTTTGACTTTCTTTGGATCACTGTTGGATTAGAAATTTTACAAGTAAGTTTGTTTGGGGCATTACAGTTGCTGTAATTAAAATTTGGGAATTTTCGATTTTTGGGCTGTTTTGGGGCCTTTTGCCCAGGGGTACTCAGTGGTGGGTGGACTGAGTCTTTCTGTGGGTTGTCTTGAACTTCAACATCATGGAGGCCATGGATGGATTGGGATTGTGCTGATTTTTCAGTGATTTTCGTTTTTTGGGGCTGTACTTGTGGCCTTTTCACCAGGGGTATTTGAGTCTAGCATGGGCCTAGTCTTTCTGTAGGTTGTCTTGAATTTAAACATCATGGAGGGCACGGATGGAATGGGATTGTGCTGATTTTTCAGTGATTTTCGTTTTTTGGGCCTGTACTTGTGGCCTTTTCACCAGGGGTATTTGAGTCTAGCATGGGCCTAGTCTTTCTGTGGGCTGTCTTGAACTTAAACATCATGGAGGGCATGGATGGAATGGGATTGTGCTGATTTTGCAGTGTTTTTCGATTTTTGGGGGTGTTCATGGGGAGGGACAGGCCATGTGGCTGGTGGCCATTTTGAGTGCAGCTACAGGCACTGGCCATGTGCTGGCAGGCAAGTGGCCATTTTGAATGCAGGCTTTGTTGTTAGGCCTCCAACCATTTTGCCTACTTTTCAACCTTTATTTATGCCCAGGGGTAGTGAGTCTTGCATGGGCCTAGTCTTTCTGTGGGTTGTCTTGAATTTAAACATCATGGAGGCCATGGATGGAATGGGATTGTGCTGATTTTGCAGTGTTTTTCGATTTTTGGGGGTGTTCATGGGGAGGGACAGGCCATGTGGCTGGTGGCCATTTTGAGTGCAGCTACAGGCACTGGCCATGTGCTGGCAGGCAAGTGGCCATTTTGAATGCAGGCTTTGTTGTTAGGCCTCCAACCATTTTGCCTACTTTTCAACCTTTATTTATGCCCAGGGGTAGTGAGTCTTGCATGGGCCTAGTCTTTCTGTGGGTTGTCTTGAATTTAAACATCATGGAGGCCATGGATGGAATGGGATTGTGCTGATTTTGCAGTGTTTTTCGATTTTTTGGGGTGTTCATGGGGAGGGACAGGCCATGTGGCTGGTGGCCATTTTGAGTGCAGCTACAGGCACTGGCCATGTGCTGGCAGGCAAGTGGCCATTTTGAATGCAGGCTTTGTTGTTAGGCCTCCAACCATTTTGTCTACTTTTCAACCTTTATTTATGCCCAGGGGTAGTGAGTCTTGCATGGGCCTAGTCTTTCTGTGGGTTGTCTTGAATTTAAACATCATGGAGGCCATGGATGGAATGGGATTGTGCTGATTTTGCAGTGTTTTTCGATTTTTGGGGGTGTTCATGGGGAGGGACAGGCCATGTGGCTGGTGGCCATTTTGAGTGCAGCTACAGGCACTGGCCATGTGCTGGCAGGCAAGTGGCCATTTTGAATGCAGGCTTTGTTGTTAGGCCTCCAACCATTTTTCCTACTTTTCAACCTTTATTTATGCCCAGGGGTAGTGAGTCTTGCAGGGGCCTAGTCTTTCTGTGGGTTGTCTTGAATTTAAACATCATGGAGGCCATGGATGGAATGGGATTGTGCTGATTTTGCAGTGTTTTTCGATTTTTGGGGGTGTTCATGGGGAGGGACAGGCCATGTGGCTGGTGGCCATTTTGAGTGCAGCTACAGGCACTGGCCATGTGCTGGCAGGCAAGTGGCCATTTTGAATGCAGGCTTTGTTGTTAGGCCTCCAACCATTTTGCCTACTTTTCAACCTTTATTTATGCCCAGGGGTAGTGAGTCTTGCATGGGCCTAGTCTTTCTGTGGGTTGTCTTGAATTTAAACATCATGGAGGCCATGGATGGAATGGGATTGTGCAGATTTTTCAGTGATTTTCGTTTTTTGGGCCTGTACTTGTGGCCTTTTCACCAGGGGTATTTGAGTCTAGCATGGGCCTAGTCTTTCTGTGGGCTGTCTTGAACTTAAACATCATGGAGGGCATGGATGGAATGGGATTGTGCTGATTTTGCAGTGTTTTTCGATTTTTGGGGGTGTTCATGGGGAGGGACAGGCCATGTGGCTGGTGGCCATTTTGAGTGCAGCTACAGGCACTGGCCATGTGCTGGCAGGCAAGTGGCCATTTTTAATGCAGGCTTTGTTGTTAGGCCTCCAACCATTTTGCCTACTTTTCAACCTTTATTTATGCCCAGGGGTAGTGAGTCTTGCATGGGCCTAGTTTTTCTGTGGGTTGTCTTGAATTTAAACATCATGGAGGCCATGGATGGAATGGGATTGTGCTGATTTTGCAGTGTTTTTCGATTTTGGGGAGTGTTCATGGGGAGGGACAGGCCATGTGGCTGGTGGCCATTTTGAGTGCAGCTACAGGCACTGGCCATGTGCTGGCAGGCAAGTGGCCATTTTGAATGCAGGCTTTGTTGTTAGGCCTCCAACCATTTTGCCTACTTTTCAACCTTTATTTATGCCCAGGGTTAGTGAGTCTTGCATGGGCCTAGTCTTTCTGTGGGTTGTCTTGAATTTAAACATCATGGAGGCCATGGATGGAATGGGATTGTGCAGATTTTTCAGTGATTTTCGTTTTTTGGGCCTGTACTTGTGGCCTTTTCACCAGGGGTATTTGAGTCTAGCATGGGCCTAGTCTTTCTGTGGGCTGTCTTGAACTTAAACATCATGGAGGGCATGGATGGAATGGGATTGTGCTGATTTTGCAGTGTTTTTCGATTTTTGGGGGTGTTCATGGGGAGGGACAGGCCATGTGGCTGGTGGCCATTTTGAGTGCAGCTACAGGCACTGGCCATGTGCTGGCAGGCAAGTGGCCATTTTTAATGCAGGCTTTGTTGTTAGGCCTCCAACCATTTTGCCTACTTTTCAACCTTTATTTATGCCCAGGGGTAGTGAGTCTTGCATGGGCCTAGTCTTTCTGTGGGTTGTCTTGAATTTAAACATTATGGAGGGCATGGATGGATTGGGATTGTGCTGATTTTGCAGTGTTTTTCGATTTTTTTGTGCTCTATAACTGAACTGATGTTCCTCTGTCTTCCATTTTTTTTAGGTGCACAAGACTCAAGAGAACCACCAGTGCCAGGAAGAAGTCCTGCAGCGTTGTGTGTGTGCAGCATAACGTCACGCGACGTCACGTCTGGCCTCAGACAACTCTACAATTCGTGCAACTGCGGCCTGCTGTCTGACCTGCTCTGAAGAAGATGGCCCCAAAGAAAGGTCTCCGTAGCTCCTCTAGCAAGAAAGTTGCTAGTAAGGAGCAGAAGAAGCAAGTTACCAAGGAGGCTGGTGTGCCACCCGCCACGTTTTTTGGGAGAAAAAAAAAAAGTACGCCTGCAGCAGCAGGATCTGCTGGGGACCAAGCTGGGAGCAGCACCCCTGCTCCATTGGGTTCAGTGCCTCCACCACCACGCCAACTTAAGTCAAAGCCCTTGAGTGCTTCAGAGGCAGTCAGTGTACTTCTCCAATCACCATCGACCAGTGATGTTGGCTCATCGCAAGAAAGTAGCAGCAATGTCCCTGAATCAACACAGGTTGTTGTAACTCATCTGACAAGTGTTGAACAACCACAGCCGCAACAACAACACCATGTGCAAGTACACGCCCAAGTACATGTGGAAGGAGAGGCAGCAAAAGGAGATGCGCAAGCAAAGGTGCATGGAGGTTCACAAGTGCCCACAATAGTTGTTCCTCCCGAAGTAGGGGCACATCAGGAAATCGACAATGAAGCCGAGGTATCATTGGAAGCCACTCCTCCTGATGATCATTCATTGTCTTCCACATCCCTAGCAAGGAAAAGATCAAGGGGGGTGTCTACATCTTCTTCAAGCCCACCTCGTTCTGATGCAAGTGATCTGTCTTGGGAACCACAACTGCGGTCTGACAGTGAGGCACACCATGATCTGACACCGGTACCTAAGCGTAAAAGGAAGGTCGTCCAAAAACTCAAACCTATGGAGTGTGATGAGGCTTAACAAGAAGTGACAGATACTGCTGATGATGAAGCCTCTCACGATGACGACGAGCCAGTCATCACAAAGGTCACTGCAGCCCCACCGGGCATGCAGCAAAGAGACATTTTGACCCTATCCCGAGAAGCTGCTGAGCGTGATGATGATGTCGGCGAGGAGGCAATGGAAATGGAATCATTAGATTTGGAGTTAAGTAGTACACCAACACCTACCGCTTCCATATTTCTTCCTCGCAAGAAGGTACCCACCTCGTCCTCGACCTCAATTCGTGGTGGTGAAAGTGCAAAACGTACTGAAGTTCGGCAATCCACATCCTCCACTTCATCTGGCATTAGCAGCAGGACCACCACTACCAGTATCGCCGCCTCCTCCGGCCCCCAAAGACATTTCAAGTCTCCAGTTTGGGACTTCTTTAGTGTTTGCCCAAAAAAGGAAAACGTAGCCATTTGTAGCATTTGTAAGCTTCGAGTTAGTCGTGGTAAGTTTGGTACCAACTATGGTACCGGAGGCCAGAGAGGTCATCTTAGGAGAACGCACGATGTCCAATGGTTTGCGCACCTACACGCGATCAAGGAAGCCCGAATTGCACTTAATGAAAACGTTGATTTTTCATCTGATGATGACGAGGAGGAAGAAGACGATTCAAACACTTCACTTACACCCAGTACCCCTGTCAGCAGCACAACCCATGTGAGCCACACTAAGAGTGTGGGAGAGAGTGAGACATCAATGCGGAAAAGTTCATCAGCGAGCGTAACTGGGTCGAAGATATCATCATCATCCCGTAAATCCTTGGTCCAGGGCAACATTAAAAAGATGTTGTTTACAGAAGCGCAATATGAACGCAACCACCCAATGACGCGTCTGTATAACACTAAGCTGGCTAAAATGCTAGCTCTGGACCTTCTCCCTTTTTCTTTTGTAGAAGGGGTTGGTTTTCTAGAATTAGTGGCAGCGCTCTGCCCTAAATGGAAGGTTCCTAGCCGGTTCTATTTTGCCCGAGTTGCGGTTCCAGCACTACATGAAGATGTTCTGAAGGTGATTGGGGCAGCTTTGCAGAGGAGTGCTGTTCACACTATACATCTGACAACAGACATGTGGACCAGTGGCGCAGGCGCTGATTACATGTGCATCACTGCACACTGGGTCTCTTTTTCAGGGGCTAAAGCAAAGCTAAACACAGGTGTTGACACGAACATTGTTTTTAAAGCTGCTCGGAAACATGCAACACTAGCCATGTTTGGTTTGGAGAAACGTCACACAGCAGAAAACATTTTGGATGTCTTTAACACAAAGGTCCTTAACTGGCTGTCCCCACTAAAACGCAAGGTTGGTTATGTTTCCACGGACAATGGCGCCAATATAGTTAAGGCCATGAGGGACGGTTACTATTTCAGAGTGCCGTGTTTGGCGCACTGTATAAACCTGGTTGTCCAAAAATTCTTGGGTAATAAAGGCAGTGCAGCGTACAGTGTATTGGACACCTGCCGAAAAATGTGCAAGCATTTCAGCCATTCTTTTAAGGCCCGGAAGCAGCTGAGGAGCCTGCTATATCAACGTCAAATGCCAGTGAAAGCACTCATCCAGGAGGTGGTAACACGTTGGAACTCAACCTTCTACATGCTTGAGCGTCTGTATGAGCAGTATACGGAACTCGATCAATATTTCCTTAAAGAGGGTACAGAGGAGCTGAGGATGGGTGGGCCGCAATGGAACATAGTTGAAAGCCTGACACGCATGCTTCGTCCTTTTGAGTTCTTCACGCGTGCAGTCAGCAAGGAGGACTCTAATTTGGGAAAAGCTATCCCATTGTTGTACATGCTGGAGGACCAACTGAAGGAGGTGTGTTCTGTGTTTGAAAAAGATGACAAAAACCAAGACTCTTTGCTTCTGGCTGAGCAATTATTAGAGCTCCTACAAGGTGATGAACGTCTTAAAAAGATCCACTCAGAACAGCATTACATTTGTGCTACTATTCTAGATCCACGCTACAAAAAGGCGCTGGCAGGCCAAGCATTCTTTCCTTTTGATGATGAACATGTTCCAAAGTACAAACGTTGGCTAGCCTTGTCAGCCAAGAGGTTTGAAACAGAACGGCTGGAAATTGAAGGAAATGGCAGTACATCAGCAGGCCATCCCCAGTCAAAACAATCCACTTCTGCACCTGTGGCTGTGGCACAAGTGACCTCTCAGCCGTTAAAGACACCGGCAACCGGATCATCTGCAGGAAACACAACAGAAACATTGGAGGCTGAAGAGGATTGGCTAGCTCTGCGTGGGTTTGGTTCTCAAAAGGTCAGAGGCACAGCAAGAGCTAAGCAAAGTGGAGGAACCTTGGATGAGGACCTTGAGTCGATGGTGAAGGACTATCTGAATGACTCAACAGAGTTCTATGTTAATTCTGACCCATTGGCGTATTGGCATGGGAAAAAAGAATTGTGGCCACAGCTCACCAACCTGGCTTTAAACTACTTGTCTTGCCCACTCGCAAGCGTGTCTTCTGAACGGGTTTTCAGTGCGGCTGGTGGGATTGTAACTCCCAAACGGAGCCGCCTCTCGCCCAAAAATGTGGAGAGGTTAACAATGATCAAGATGAATCAGCACCTCATACCACCAGATTTCAGAGTACGAGAGAGCGTGCCGGATGAAGAGGAGGTGGCCAGCAACATAGATGAGGGAATTTCTACTCTGTCAGGTGACACTGAGCTCACCCTGCCTGAATTCGCAGAGTATGATGACGAAGCCTTATTCTTATTCCTGGACCGTGATACCGAGCCCTGAAAATGAGACAACGAATCAATAACTTTCTTTTTCGTCCCTATTCACTTTTATTCCTGTGTGTCTGTCTTTCTTTGTTGTGCACAGTTAATATATTTCAAACTTTAATCAGATAATCACAAAATCAAGCCCATCAGCAGAACTGTCTTCGCTGGTTTGCTAATTGATTTGAAGTTGCCGCAGTCTGCATTCCTCAGGTTCACAAGTTCAGAAGAACATGCTCCTCTATCCTCCTCCTCCAGACTCCTATTTCCATCAAACCAGAGGGCTGGTTTACGCCCAATGAAGAAAGACTCAGCACTTGTGGGGGTGTTGTTGTACCTCTTTGCAGGTGAGTTGACGGCTCTGGGACCATTGTTGGGAAGCTCTAATACCGGATAAAAGTGGTTTGGACCAAATCCCTGGAAGACATTTTTTTGTGTTTTTGATGACTTGCTTGCCTTTTAGGTGCTCTTAGGGAAGGTTCCGTCTGTTTGTGGGTGAGTTTCGTGGTCTGGGAGCATTGCTGGGACACTCTAATCTTGATTGCATTTGCTTTTCAGGAAATCCGTCGTGCCAACCCCGACTTATGGCCTAGCTACGCAGTGCGTTTGGACCGAAGGCCGAGAAATATTGCAAGTATGAGATTTTGCTTTTGGCCTGTTTGGGGGTGTTATGCTTCTTGGCGGGTGGGTTGGCGGGTCTTGGGGCATTCCTGGGAAGGTCTAATACCGGGTAGAAGTGGTTGGGACAAAATCCAGTCCGATTTTTTTTTGGCTATTTCTGACATTTTGCTCTATGTAGCGTTTTCGGGGGCCTGTTTGGGGGGCTTCCTGGTGTTTGTGGGTGAGTTTCGTGGTCTGGGAGCACTGCTGGGACACTCTAATCTTGATTGCATTTGCTTTTCAGGAAATCCGTCGTGGCAACCCCGACTTATGGCCTAGCTACGCAGCGCGTTTGGACCGAAGGCCGAGAAATATTGCAAGTATGAGATTTTGCTTTAGGCCTGTTTGGGGGTGTTATGCTTCTTGGCGGGTGGGTTGGCGTGTCTTGGGGCATTCCTGGGAAGGTCTAATACCGGGTAAAAGTGGTTGGGAAAAACTCCAGGCCGATTTTTTTGGGGCTATTTCTGACATTTTGTTCAATGTAGCGTTTTCGGGGGCCTGTTTGGGGGGCTTCCTGGTGTTTGTGGGTGAGTTTCGTGGTCTGGGAGCACTGCTGGGACACTCTAATCTTGATTGCATTTGCTTTTCAGGAAATCCGTCGTGGCAACCCCGACTTATGGCCTAGCTACGCAGCGCGTTTGGACCGAAGGCCGAGAAATATTGCAAGTATGAGATTTTGCTTTTGGCCTGTTTGGGGGTGTTATGCTTCTTGACGGGTGGGTTGGCGGGTCTTGGGGCATTCCTGGGAAGGTCTAATACCGGGTAGAAGTGGTTGGGACAAAATCCAGGCCGTTTTTTTTTGGCTATTTCTGACATTTTGCTCTATGTAGCGTTTTCGGGGGCCTGTTTGGGGGGCTTCCTGGTGTTTGTGGGTGAGTTTCGTGGTCTGGGAGCACTGCTGGCTATATATACTTTACTTTGCAAGAGGTTTGAAGCAAATCCATGGTGGCAGAGGGTAGTTAGGGCCTAGCTGCAGAGCGCGCGCGGAGTGATTTGGGAAATTTGTGAAAAATTGACTAAGTCCCCATTTTTGTACTTTTGCTCTTTGGCTGTTTGGGGGTCTTCTACTCGTTTTCTCCTGGGTTGACGGCTCTGGGGCCATTGCTGGGAAGCTCTAATACCGGATAAAAGTGTTTTGGACCAAATCCCAGGCGGAAAATTTTTTGTGTTTTTGATGACTTGCTTGCCTTTGAGGTGCTCTTAGGGGGGGTTCCGTCTGTTTGTGGGTGAGTTTCGTGGTCTGGGAGCACTGCTGGGACACTCTAATCTTGATTGCATTTGCTTTTCAGGAAATCCGTCGTGGCAACCCCGACTTATGGCCTAGCTACGCAGTGCGTTTGGACCGAAGGCTGAGAAATATTGCAAGTATGAGATTTTGCTTTTGGCCTGTTTGGGGGTGTTATGCTTCTTGGCGGGTGGGTTGGCGGGTCTTGGGGCATTCCTGGGAAGGTCTAATACCGGGTAGAAGTGGTTGGGACAAAATCCAGGCCGATTTTTTTTGGGGCTATTTCTGACATTTTGCTCAATGTAGCGTTTTCGGGGGCCTGTTTGGGGGGCTTCCTGGTGTTTGTGGGTGAGTTTCGTGGTCTGGGAGCACTGCTGGGACACTCTACGCTTGATTGCATTTGCTTTTCAGGAAATCCGTCGTGGCAACCCCGACTTATGGCCTAGCTACGCAGCGCGTTTGGACCGAAGGCCGAGAAATATTGCAAGTATGAGATTTTGCTTTTGGCCTGTTTGGGGGTGTTATGCTTCTTGGCGGGTGGGTTGGCGGGTCTTGGGGCATTCCTGGGAAGGTCTAATACCGGGTAGAAGTGGTTGGGACAAAATCCAGGCCGATTTATTTTGGGCTATTTCTGACATTTTGCTCTATGTAGCGTTTTCGGGGGCCTGTTTGGGGGGCTTCCTGGTGTTTGTGGGTGAGTTTCGTGGTCTGGGAGCACTGCTGGCTATATATACTTTACTTTGCAAGAGGTTTGAAGCAAATCCATGGTGGCAGAGGGGAGTTAGGGCCTAGCTGCAGAGCGCGCGCGGAGTGATTTGGGAAATTTGTGAAAAATTGACTAAGTCCCCATTTTTGTACTTTTGCTCTTTGGCTGTTTGGGGGTCTTCTACTCGTTTTCTCCTGGGTTGACGGCTCTGGGGCCATTGCTGGGAAGCTCTAATACCGGATAAAAGTGTTTTGGACCAAATCCCAGGCGGAAAATATTTTGTTTTTTTGATGACTTGCTTGCCTTTGAGGTGCTCTTAGGGGGGGTTCCGTCTGTTTGTGGGTGAGTTTCGTGGTCTGGGAGCACTGCTGGGACACTCTAATCTTGATTGCATTTGCTTTTCAGGAAATCCGTCGTGGCAACCCCGACTTATGGCCTAGCTACGCAGCGCGTTTGGACCGAAGGCCGAGAAATATTGCAAGTATGAGATTTTGCTTTTGGCCTGTTTGGGGGTGTTATGCTTCTTGGCGGGTGGGTTGGCGGGTCTTGGGGCATTCCTGGGAAGGTCTAATACCGGGTAGAAGTGGTTGGGACAAAATCCAGGCCGATTTATTTTGGGCTATTTCTGACATTTTGCTCTATGTAGCGTTTTCGGGGGCCTGTTTGGGGGGCTTCCTGGTGTTTGTGGGTGAGTTTCGTGGTCTGGGAGCACTGCTGGCTATATATACTTTACTTTGCAAGAGGTTTGAAGCAAATCCATGGTGGCAGAGGGGAGTTAGGGCCTAGCTGCAGAGCGCGCGCGGAGTGATTTGGGAAATTTGTGAAAAATTGACTAAGTCCCCATTTTTGTACTTTTGCTCTTTGGCTGTTTGGGGGTCTTCTACTCGTTTTCTCCTGGGTTGACGGCTCTGGGGCCATTGCTGGGAAGCTCTAATACCGGATAAAAGTGTTTTGGACCAAATCCCAGGCGGAAAATATTTTGTTTTTTTGATGACTTGCTTGCCTTTGAGGTGCTCTTAGGGGGGGTTCCGTCTGTTTGTGGGTGAGTTTCGTGGTCTGGGAGCACTGCTGGGACACTCTAATCTTGATTGCATTTGCTTTTCAGGAAATCCGTCGTGGCAACCCCGACTTATGGCCTAGCTACGCAGTGCGTTTGGACCGAAGGCCGAGAAATATTGCAAGTATGAGATTTTGCTTTTGGCCTGTTTGGGGGTGTTATGCTTCTTGGCGGGTGGGTTGGCGGGTCTTGGGGCATTCCTGGGAAGGTCTAATACCGGGTAGAAGTGGTTGGGACAAAATCCAGGCCGATTTTTTTTGGGCTATTTCTGACATTTTGCTCAATGTAGCGTTTTCGGGGGCCTGTTTGGGGGGCTTCCTGGTGTTTGTGGGTGAGTTTCGTGGTCTGGGAGCACTGCTGGGACACTCTAATCTTGATTGCATTTGCTTTTCAGGAAATCCGTCGTGGCAACCCCGACTTATGGCCTAGCTACGCAGCGCGTTTGGACCGAAGGCCGAGAAATATTGCAAGTATGAGATTATGCTTTTGGCCTGTTTGGGGGTGTTATGCTTCTTGGCGGGTGGGTTGGCGTGTCTTGGGGCATTCCTGGGAAGGTCTAATACCGGGTAGAAGTGGTTGGGACAAAATCCTCGCGGAAAAGCCTTTTGGCACTTTTTGTAACTTAGGGTTCGTTAGGGTTAGCCCTAGCAGCAGGATTGCATGTGTTTCGGGGTGTTCTAGATTTTTCCAACTGAGTTCTGGGGTCTTAGAGCACTCGTGAGAATGTGTAATTTTGGTTGCAAATAAAAATGAAGGAGGCCCCCTTAACTGTCAGTTCCGGGACAGGGGAGAATGGATCAACAAACAAAGAGGTCCCACAATTGACCCTGATTGGGTAACACATCCGTCTATTGCAGACCACGGAAGGACGCTAGCGGTAGGAGCAGGGAGGCCGAATTTCAATACAAAGAGCAAGGAACAGCGCAGTATTATAAAGCAGCGCTCATCAACACAGCGCCATACGAAAAGGTTGTGTTGGATTGGGGATCCAGTAATTAAAAATCTGGACCTATGAATTACACATATCGGTGGCTCCTACCTCTATCGTAAATACTTCCAGAGAGATACTACAAGGAAATACGCATTATATGCTGGCCTGGCAATATGCAACCCAGTTGAAACCCAAAAATACAATTGGGCAGTAAATCTCCCCTGAATGACTGGGAGTAAAGTTATTATACACTGAAGAACTTGGTCCTGAAGAAGGTTCCCAATCGTTTCCTAAAACCGAAACGCTGCGTCGACCCCTGTTCTTGTAAAACAAATTTTTTTGATAAAACTGTTGTGTTTATAAATTCAATGTATGAATTATTTGTTTGTTGCTGACATCACTGAATGTTTTTAACCATGTTTTTAAATTAGCTACTGTATCAATTGTTTTTACCTGTGTTTTGCGAATGACTTTTTTACTCTGAAATAAATATACATTGTTATATTTTTCTAAAACCTGAATGTCTTGTCCTTCTCTAAATTCTGACAAAACCTACAGAAATTACTGTTTGTATCTGAGTGTTGGCCGCCTTATAGACTTATAGAATCTTAAGGTTCAAGTACAACAATGTGTGATTGGTATTTGCAAAGATATAACGTTGGGCACCCATAAGAACGTATTACCCAATCAGGGTCAATTGTGGGACCTCTTTGTTTGTTGATTAATTTTGGTTGCAAGTCATTTGAAGAAAATCCATGGTGGGAAAGGGGGGATTTGGCATAGTTAAAGAAAGCCTTTGCCACTATTCTTAACTTAGGGTTCGTTAGGGTTAGCAGTATTTCTATTGCATGTGTTTGAGTGGGGGGGATTTCGAGTCTTGGAGCGATGCTGGCTATGGCTACTTTTGCTTGGTTGCTTGCAAGTGGTTTGAATGCAATCCACGGTGGGTAAGGGGTAATTAGGAAGGGGGTACTTCGGCCTACTTTTACTTTCAAAGTAAGTTTTGTCACCAGTTTTCTGCTAGGCCTCGTTTTTTGAGATTTGATTGGGGGTCTTCTACATTTTTGCGACTGGCTTTAGTAAGGGTCTGGGTGGGAGCACTGCTAGGAAGATCTAATTTTGTTCTAAAACACAGTTTACAGTACACCTAGCTTGAGGGGCAAGATCCGTTACATTAATTTGCCCATACTTATTTATCCTTCAAAAGGTGACTCAGAGTACGCACTTTCAAAAATATTGTACTGTCTACTAGGAAAATCAAATTGTGACTTTTTGCACTCCACAGCCTGCATACCTTATATTTATTTATCAGTGGTGTTGTAATATTATATCACTTCCTGTTTTTCGTTGAATAATTACAGGCCGGGTTTCAGTCTCTGCAATGGGGAAAAAAGGATGGAGTCAGGCTTCACAGTAGCGAGCCACAATTCAGCATCAGGCAGGCAGTGGACAGGGTGTCTTCTGGTGACCAACATCGATGGACGAAGCGTCGGCTGCAATGGAGGAGTGCCGCTAATAGGAGGATTTTTTTTCTGCAGGCAACTTACTTACCACTTCCAACAGGACCACTACAACCACATAGATACAGTATCCCTTGCCTTTTTCTCTGACTGTGACTGCATTTCTTGGATCTCTCTCTGCTTCGAAATTGATCCCTTAACACATCACTTAGTCCACTCCACTATCACATCTGCACCACACATAGTCATTTGTAAGTGCTCCTACGTAATTTGCAAGTCGCAGCACGCCCCAGGCCGTAGAGGACTGGGATGGCCCCAATGATGAAGCATGTCACCAAGGGGCAACCCTGGTGAGTGAGGGGACACCTAGAAAACAAGCAATTTCTCCTTTTCTATCTACTATACCTTCCAGACCAACCCCACTGAGTGTTGTTGTGAATGGATTTATAGTGACCAGCAAGGCTCTCGGGTATCTGGCTAAGTACAGAGACCTTATGTTGAATATCGTTATCAATAATTCCACACAGGCCCTGTACTGTCGCATTCTTTCTTCCACAGTTGTCGAATGTACTACTTACTTTTCACTGACATGCATGCAGTAGTGCATGCACTTTCAAAGATTGATGGATAGGTTTGTACCCAAAGAATTGTTTATGTTCCATTGTTTGTCTATGCTGTGCTTTTTTTTACAGGGTGTCTTCTGGTGACCAACATCGATGGACGAAGCGTCGGCTGCAATGGATGAGTGCCGCTAAAAGGAGGATTTTTTTTCTGCAGGCAACTTACTTACCACTTCCAACAGGACCACTACAACCACATAGATACAGTATCCCTTGCCTTTTTCTCTGACTGTGACTGCATTTCTTGGATCTCTCTCTGCTTCTAAATTGATCCCTTAACACATCACTTAGTCCACTCCACTATCACATCTGCACCACACATAGTCATTTGTAAGTGCTCCTACGTAATTCGCAAGTCGCAGCACGCCCCAGGCCGTAGAGGACTGGGATGGCCCCAATGATGAAGCATGTCACCAAGGGGCAACCCTGGTGAGTGAGGGGACACCTAGAAAAAAAGCAATGTATCCTTTTCTATCTACTATACCTTCCAGACCAACCCCATTGAGTGTTGTTGTGAATGGATTTATAGTGACCAGCAAGGCTCTCAGGTATCTGGCTACAGAGACCTTATGTTGAATATAGTTATCAATATTTCCACCCACGCCCTGTACTGTCGCATTCTTTCTTCCACAGTTGTCGAAAGTACTACTTACTTTTAACTGACATGCATGCAGTAGTGTATGCACTTTCAAAGATTGATGGATAGGTTTGTACCCAAAGATTTGTTTATGTTCACAATTGTTTGTCCATGCTGTGCTACTTTTTCTTGTCTCCCAAAACCTTTCCCAAAAACCCCCGTACCCATCCATTTTTCAAACCCTAACCCTCTTCCCCCGGGCTGTGTGGTTTTGATTGATGTGTGACTAAATTACAGCAATAAATCCACACACTTGCTGGGGAGGATAAGGTGATAGCAACAGGCTGGTGAAGAAATCCGAGGATATATTCTTACTCTGCTTGACAAAGACCCATGGCTAATGTCAAAGAACTTCAACCGAATTAGTTATACTTTAACATTTGTTAGGCTACAATGTGGCACTGTTCTAGTGTACTTCTGTCACCTGCTATATTCTGTATTGTACCTTTGTATTGCTCAGGAGGACAAACCAGATTTCATTTTCTTTTTTTTCATAGGCAAGCAACTGCCACTGTGTCACACCACTAGTACCACCGCTATGAGGAAATTTTATCCGCCCAGGATTGCCAACCTTATTTGCTGTTTCCCGTGGAGCCAGCCCTGGGCCTAGCCCTACTTGCAAACAGAAATTACAGGTAAGATAGGCGTTTGGTTGGAGGTAGTATAATGGAGTATTAGGAGAGACGAGAGATTTGATTGACGGTAGTACTACTAAAGTCCTAGGACTATTCAGGAAAACAAACTTACTGTTATGTTAAACCCCCACCCACCAGACTCAAAAGCAGTAAAAAACAGGTATGGTCAGATAAAGTTTCAAAAAGTATATTTTTATAGCCCTAACAAAAGAATCTCCCGCAAGACCCTCCCTAACCCCAACGATTGTCCTTCAAAAGTCCCCAAAAATCACAACTCCCAATTCCCACCCCCCAAAAGTCTCTAAAAAAGGGGCAAGGGACACTATGGCAGGGTGCTGTTGGAATTAGCAGCCAGGGCATCATGCTCCTTGCGGAGGGTGGCAAGTTCGAAGCGGAGGCCCTCCACCACGTTCTTATAGTCATGGACCTCCTGCTCCAGGTAGGACAGTCTGAGGGATAAGCGGCGCCGGTGTGCCTTGCAAATCCTGTGAGGGGCAGCTGCTTTCTTTGCTGCTGGGCGGTGGCGTTTGGCTTTGGTAGCCCGGCTCCGTACCGCTGGAGCACTGCGCTGGCTGGCAGCCCGCACGGAGGAGGATGCAGCTGTCCCAGTGGACGTTGTTGTTGTACCAGACTGCGTCTCCTCCTCCTCCAGGGCCACCAGCCGCCGATATTCAGCAACAGTGGCATCCAGCCTCCGTTGCCGGGCCATTCGAGCCAGCTCCTTCCTCCTTGATGGTGTCTTGGATTTGGAAGGAGCAACTACATGAAAAAAGAAAGACATAGTCTGTAACCAATGCTCCTTAAGATTAACACAAAATGATTGAGCAGAAAGTTGTCACAGTACAAGTAGCAAATTGAAAGCACAGTGCATAACTATTGAGGACAGTATCTATGTAACCTCCGACTTCTTCATCCTTGCTCTAACATTAGTGGGAGTTTAAGGAACAAATTCTACGAGCACTATGGACTTCTATTACAGTCGACTATGACAGTACACCACTCTTATTCTTCTTCTTCTCTCTTGTTTAGGAAAATTGGTACGTTATCTAATGCAAGCCGGCATAATGCCAGCGCAGTGAACTTGCACCCGAGAAAAACAGACGCACACCATGGTGAGTGAGACAGACTTGCGTTACTGTACCGGTCCAGTACATGCAGGTGGTGAAGCTCTTACTTTTCTATTACGGGTGGCACTGAGAATACTCTGTTAAAAGGGCTACTGCTTAATTAATTTAGCTTTCACCCTACAGTGCAAATGAGTATTAGAAAAGGAAAATGAAGAAGCTAAATTATCTGATTATCTATCACTTCACATGGGATGTATTTGATGACATATGGGATGACTTTAGGTGCTTTGCTTATTATTGAGTGAACAGTGATACCCCCACACATGAATGACGTACTACTACTAAACTAAAGTTATTAAGGGAGGTAGGGAGTGTCCACCGTAATAACTGGATATATGCTGTGCTTGCAGTTGCAATACAAACTACTGCTACTATTCATGGTAGTCTTTGGACAACGTTACAACTTCTTTTCCTTGCCTTTCCTACACTGGAACGGACGTGCGGGTGCGGTGTTACATGCTCTTCAAAGTAACACTTAGTTCATCCAGTGACCGTCTACTCTCTCTAGATTCACATATGCTATCTAAGAGTCAGATAGTACCATGAATGATCCAGGCATCCATCCATTCAAAGTATATTGCACACATACAGTTTCTGTCTCACCCACCCAGGCTGTTCTCCTTCCACCCATCCTTGCTTCATCATTCACCCAGCCATGCACCATACCATTTTCTTACCTTCCCAGCCACCTCGGGGACCAAGCAAACACATATCATTCTTCTTTGCCAGTCATCATTACATTTCTCGTGCTTCCACACTTACTTACACCCTTCTTTCGCTTTTCGTTCATCCCATCCATCAAGTTCACCTCAGATCTGATTGGGATTCTTCTCGCCAAAAACTTCACAGCTAAGTCGAAGTACATTTAGAGGAGGCTACTACCTGCTTTTTTTATAATACACCCGTGCAGAAAGCACACTCTGCAGTCTTCAATCTCAATGACTAAGGAATGTATAGCTTACCTCTGCCCGCCACCACCGTGTGAACCCTCACAGGCATGTCCTTGTCCGGCACTTGCACCGCCTCCTCCCCAGAGTTGTCCTCCTCGTCCAATGCCACCACCACCTCCGCGCTGGCCCCGTCTCCAGATGTTCCACCTACAAAGTACATTTAATAATGTTAGAATACACCACTCACTACTATATAATATTTGGTCTAGGAGGAAGAAAGAAATGTGAAAAAAAGTGTACAATTTAATAATTTTTGACTGTGTACTCTAGAGTAAAAATGTCCCTTTTTCCAGGGAAGGCTGTTGTCTTGCTGCACTTTTTGGCACAACTGATGAATGTTTGCTTTTTACTTTTTAACACGCACCACTTTTTCTCCTAACAGACAGAACCTTGACTTCTAAGAACACGAGCAGGATCAAGTTCAAACCAGGTGAGAGCTCGGCTCGACCACAAGAAATGTGTCCAATTAATCGTCAGCACTAAGCACTTTTCCATTTTCAGTTACACGTTCACTTTTATGACAAACTTGAATTTAATAAATGTGTTTACTTTTAATAAAGCTTTTAAACTTAAATAGACTCTGTGGTTTTTGGTCCTCCAGACTAGAGTGGATGAGCTAAAGGTTTTCGAATTTTTGCAAGCATGAGTCCGTGCCTCTGCCATCGGTGACTTTGGGAGCTAAATGACTCTGCCACACTATCTAGTCAGTAAGGAGATTGGGGGTTCAACTACAAAGTCTGTTATCACTGAGGTATGTGGAAAGTCTAACAGTTACAGCACCTATTATAATTGATAAGCTAAGCGATGCATTATTTAGTGTCCATAGTTCTGTTTGTGCAGATTTGTCCCTGCAACAGTAGTAGAATGGATTGTCCTCCTATCCAAACCAAAAGTAAAGTAGTATCTTATTCTTTCTTGGTGGTGGTCATTCACCTTTTTATTGTTGGCAATGGTCAAAGCATAAACATTTAGAATACTTGAAAAGACATTATGGACAATCCCAGAGGACTACACTCAGTGCATAGAGCTATTGCTGACTAGAATGGGAGTCCAATGGAAATGCCAAATGTGCAATCTTAGTTAGCTACACAGACAGACTAATAAGAATAATCTAGTAATACCACACGGAGTCATAGTCGAGGCAGGATAAGAATTTAGATCCTGTCTACAAGAAGATCAAAGACGATTTAGAAAAAATCGAATGAGGAACGCTAGGAAAAAATAAGTACTCTATATTAAAATTAAAACTTACTGGGGCCAGCAAAGGAGCCCTCGACTGCCGGGTCCTGGCCTGCATCGACAACAGCACCCTCCTCCTCCTCCTCCTGTGTCCTCCTCTTGCCCCTGGGGGAAGCTGATGTACAACATGAAAGAAAGAAAAACAGAAAACATGGATGATATTTCTCAACCAAATCAAACATTTAAAAAAGAACTAACAAAGTAACAAAATATTTTTGCGAAATAGCAAATAGGGAACGACTCCACGGGATATATTATTGACCAATCTCATGTGGTCGACTACGTCATTACTTTAGTATTGCTTGATTTGCGGACCGTCGAATTGGAAACTACCCTATGTAACTCACTAAACAAAGTACTAAAAAGGTTTGCCTAGGATTGGCAGGCAGAAGTCCGCAGCACGCAAAGTGACAGCCAAAGTCCATCGTGATTGAAGATCAGCGACAACACTAAAGTTTCCTACTACATTCACCAGTCATTAAAATACTCAAACTATTAATCCACCACCACTATTTCTTCTTATCGCCATGTGTACAAAGGAAGGACTGGACTTGAGTCTGTAGGGGCTGATTTAGAAGGCCCTTGCGGCTCTTTTGCTCCATTGTTGCGTGACTTTTGTGACGCAGCGACAGCACAAAAGAGGCGCAATGGTGCGGCGTATATTAACAACGTGACGCATCTGGTAGATGCATCACGTTGTAAAGCCCTGCGCCAATAGGGGTGTTCCGGCGCAAGGGAGGGCGTTCCTGCGCAGGAACGCATCCTAAAAGTGGCTGAGGGAAATCTACAAGATTTCAATCAGTCACTTTGAGGACAATGATGCGTGACTCAAACCCTGCGCCTGCTTGAAGCAGACGTACGGCTTGACGCAGCATTGGGGAGATAGGGCACCCCAGAGCATTGATGGAGCTGCACCATCGTTGCGACGCAACTCCAGCATTGCGCTGCCTTTACGGCACAGATGCGTAACGCTTTGGTGACGTTTTGGGCCCATGGCGCGCCGCATTGTAAATACGGCGCACCATGGGTGATGGTGGCGTGACGCACAATTACTGGCGCATCCCTGCAACTTTGCAGGGATGCGCCGGTAATTAAAAATCTGAACCTTAGTGTGTAGCATTACGCAGTTCTTTCAACTACACTCATACATAATTTCACAGGCCAATGAAATGAACACAAAATCTAAAACAAATAAGCATAGTAGCAACACTACTGAGAAGAAGGAGAGCAGTGTACCTGAAATGCACAGAAGATTTTGAAATAAAATTTACCTACAATGTAATGAGCAGCATTATTGCTCTTGGTAAAAAACAAAAATTTGCAATATAATAACACAGCAGGAGAAAACATAGTAGTAAAGACATAGCTACTACTACTCACCAAGCCCGGGGATCTCAAGGCCAAGGAGGTCGAGCAGATCTCGCTCACGGGTCAGGACATCCGTCCAGCGGTGGGTGGCCTGGTTGTAGGTGCGCCAGACCCGAGAGTGGTGGTAAATGGCCTGGCACACCTTCTCCCACCGCTTCCGGCGCTCCCGGGCCCCGTACCCGGCACTGATCTTGCCGCCTCCCATGATGGTCCTGGGGAGGCGGCGCTGAACATAAAAAATGAGTTGGGCCACCTCCTCCGGGGTAAAGATCTCCCGTGGCATCACTAGCTCCCCCCTCAAACGCCCGCACGGGAGCCGGACACGGGGTGCGGGACCCTTCCCCTTCTCGGGATGCTTCCCGGCTCCCTTCACCATGGTCTGGGCGGAAAGGAATAAAGAAAATAGAATAGGGAAGAGAAGAAAAGAAAAGAGTTTACAAAAGTCGTTTAAAATTAACCAAAAGTAGCAGTAAACACTAAAATATAGGGCTAGAAAAATAGAGGGATAGATAATAAGTAAAATAGATCAAAAAAAACTTCAAACAAGCAAAGGATGGCAGAGATTGACAGAGGATACAAAGACCATGCCCAGAACCATAGCAATGAATGAGAAACAAGATGGCCGCGCCCGTTCACGACCGCGCGGGTAAGTTCGCGCGAGATTTTCCTTGCGAACACGCGCAAGACTGTACTGGCAAGCCGCGGACTTTGCGAGATTACACTTCGCGCCCGGAAACGGAAATACGTCAGGCAAACAAGATGGCTGCGCCCTTGAACGACCGCGAGGGTAACTTCGCGTCTTGCGCTACGAGCGGCTCGCAAAAACGCACAAAACCTTGCCAACTAACACGCCGCAAAAAAAACAAATTGCATATTCGCACGAATTTGCGGCTTCCGAATCCGATCTCGCGCGTGTTCGCACCCCGCGAACCCCGCGAAATTGCAGAAAAACGAGTTTTTCAAAACTGAAAGCACTCGGCAGGGGCAAGAGTTCAAACTCATCATTAGTAACAATTCCCGGTAGTGCTTCCTGACTGGGGCCCCTCCAGAATTCAGTTGCTAGTTGCAACAATTGTATGACCCTGCTCTGACCCTCACAGCAGGCTCATACAATAGCTACAAGTAGGCCACAAAGAAGGTCCTGGGGAAAAAAAATGCACTGCAACAGAAAGCAAAATTACAGATAAGGAAGCAGGTGCCAGACTGGAATTTTAAAACAGTGACACATTAATAAACTAACCCCAAATTAATTCATCTCAGTTGAAGCAGGGCTGGTTTGCTTGCTTTTCCCCTCCATAATCTACAGTAATGATGAACCAGAGGGTGGCATTGATGTAACAGAGGGTTGCAGTGGTGAAACAGAGGGTGCTGGGAACCTGTGATGATGAACCAGACGTAGAAACAACATAATTCGCGACCGTTGCGCGACGAAATGTAAGTTCGCAATTGCGAACTGGTACGAAACCCTCGCGAACTGGCAGAAATCCTTGCGAACACAAAAAAAAAAAAAAATCCGCAAATTCGCAAGAATTCGCGGATTTTGCGGATTGCGAGTTCGCAAATCCGCAAAATTCGCCAACGCGAGATTCGCAAAATTCGCCCATGAAAGCTACCATTTTGTGGCCACCGTAAAACACTATCTTTCTTCGTGTATCGATCCATGCCTCATTAAAGGCCATGTTTAGAATAGAGCTCATAAGTGGGAGTTCCAACCGGAGGAATCGGACATGAGTCCTCGAGCCAGGAATCCCTATTACAACTAAAACAACAAAACGTCCTAAATCCGCTAAAACCAGGCATCTTAAGTTCACTGGTCCATTTACCAACTTCAAGGAGTGAAAACAAAGAACACGATACAAATGTACTCACCCCTTGGCTTCGGCTATTGCAATGGTCGAATAGCAAAATGCAAAAACAAAACAAAGAAGTGGGCGCTACCCACAAATACTTAACTAAGTGGTCTTCTCACGCCAACAGAGGTCCGTCTAACATCTCGCGATACAAGTCATCACCAGAGGGTCCAGGGCAGGGCGGCAGTCAGGGCAGCAGTCGTCAGCGGCCGTCGGAAAGGAGTGGCCGCGCTGAAAAAGACCTTCGGTCCACTTCGACATACAGGGGTCGCTTGACGTGGCTCGTGAATCCTCCGGAATTTTCTTGTGGGGCTTCTCACGACCCTCGGGCTGAACCGCTACCACTGAAGCCGCCCCACATTGGGCGCCAGTTCGAGAACCAGGCCTTATGGGCCTGGCGGCGCATGGAACGCCTTAAATCCCTGAGTTCACCTGCCTTGTCGAACAGAGACACGAGACACTCTGTTGAGCGTGGAAAACCAGGTTTATTAGCTGCAGCCAAGCACAGTTGTCCTAGAAGTACACACGAAATGTAAATTCTAAGGAGACTGCCACTTCAATCCGTGGCGCACAGTCTTTTATAGCAAACATATTTACAGAGTTTACTCCCTACACATACAAAACAAGCCAATAGGAAAAGTTCGAAAACAAGCTATCAGGTGTCTCAAATACGCCCCTCTCTCAGACCCTGTGTGTTACCCTTCCCAACAAATTAATCAGTGATAGTACCGACGATCCAATTTGCAGGTGGCAGGACGTATTTGTGTGCCTCAAAGGATAGTTGTGTAACAAGAGAATACAAGGAGAGAATAGCGAAGGCCAGTCGGATAAGATAATATAAGGAAAGAATAGGAGAAGGCAAATAGTCAGTCGAGACAGGAATCAATCAACCCAGACATGGATTAACGAACTCGGCCAGACCCTGACATCAGTTTCGTAAACAAGGGCAGGGGGTTACTCTTTAACAGAAGAGACACGTAGCAGCTGAGAAAAGCAAAAACACTCCGTTCTCCGTGCTGCCTGAGTGAGGGCAACACAAAATGACGACGAGACACAAAATGGCGGCTAAATACGGGACGAAGTCAGAAATCGAAGAACCTCACCAGGGGGGCCATTAAACTCATGGCCAGAGGGGTCTGATTTTCACACCATCCTAGGTAAATATATCTCAGTATATTGTGTCAATGCACTTCTCTCTCTATCCTCTTTTTCCTGAGGTACTTATTGGTGTGAAATCTCATTTAATAGAATACTAAATTGATCTTACTTCCTCAGAAAGATGGAGTTAACACAGTAATTTGTTTTGCTCACATGATATAACTAGATAAAGCATTTAAACTTTTCCTGAGTCTGTGGTTATTAATAAATAGGAGCTAAATGAACATATGTCATATCACCATCCACTAAAATCAACTAAATAGTTCCATTGACTAAAGGAAAGGCTTTATAATCAGTAAAAGATTAGAGAGATGATAAGGTAACTGATCCTAATTGCAGCATTTATAAAAATTGACATCCAGCGGTGATAACCAGCCTATAAGAGTGAGTGAGTATATGGGCCCAGATGAATATATAGTGATAGGCATTTGTAGGTTGGTAGCCTGCTGTATCAATCTCCAGTTATGACCGATGGCCTACACATCATAAATAGACATTACATTTTTGCTTGTCAGGTATCGTATGTGTTGCAAATTTAAGTAAGCATTCTTGGATTTCCAGAGCTTGCTTTATATGTTTTGCCCTTGGAGCAATTCGATTCCGCAGTCACTGTGTTTCCTGACTCACTATATATCTGCTACACTGGCCACGTGATTCACCATCTTCTACGATATTTGTTGATTTTGTCAGAACAATTCTAGCAGAAAATTAAAAACGCCTTACACAGAGCACTGTATGTGGAAAACCCCCACTCATGACACTTTGAAGAACAATTGTCATCTTTCAATGGTTGATTGCTGTTTAGAGGGACGTAAGATCGATTCAGAAAAGGGGGTGGTGATGAACAGAGTGTCTGAATTGAGCAGACCACTCTTACCCAGTCCAAAGATCAGGGCTTGATCCATCACCGTTATTTATCTCACTGCCCCATCCCAGCTCAGAACCTGGCTATATGCAAATCAGTCTGTCCCTGGCCCAGTGCATCATGGGAACAGGGCAGACCAAACTACCAAGCCAATTCTTCACCAGAAAGGAAACAAGCTACCGGGGACCGGTTTCTGGCATTTCAGCCGTCTTCGGCCCGGCTTGCTTGAATCCTGATGGAGCAGTGAGAAAGGGACTCATGTCTGAGTATACCCTGCCACACCTATAGTGGCCAAAATCGATTCAGAAAAGGGGGTGGTGATGAACAGAGTGTCTGAATTGAGCAGACCACTCTTACCCAGTCCAAAGATCAGGGCTTGATCCATCACCGTTATTTATCTCACTGCCCCATCCCAGCTCAGAACCTGGCTATATGCAAATCAGTCTGTCCCTGGCCCAGTGCATCATGGGAACAGGGCAGACCAAACTACCAAGCCAATTCTTCACCAGAAAGGAAACAAGCTACCGGGGACCGGTTTCTGGCATTTCAGCCGTCTTCGGCCCGGCTTGCTTGAATCCTGATGGAGCAGTGAGAAAGGGACTCATGTCTGAGTATACCCTGCCACACCTATAGTGGCCAAAATCGATTCAGAAAAGGGGGTGGTGATGAACAGAGTGTCTGAATTGAGCAGACCACTCTTACCCAGTCCAAAGATCAGGGCTTGATCCATCACCGTTATTTATCTCACTGCCCCATCCCAGCTCAGAACCTGGCTATATGTAAATCAGTCTGTCCCTGGCCCAGTGCATCATGGGAACAGGGCAGACCAAACTACCAAGCCAATTCTTCACCAGAAAGGAAACAAGCTACCGGGGACCGGTTTCTGGCATTTCAGCCGTCTTCGGCCCGGCTTGCTTGAATCCTGATGGAGCAGTGAGAAAGGGACGTAAGAGGCAAGAATGTGGCACAGCGGTTATTAATGCCCCTAAAGGATGGGTAAAGGGTAGTCCTTTTGTGTACAGCTGGAAACAAATACTCTACATATATAAAAAAAAAATCTATACAGAGCACAGAGATTAGTTCATCCTTAGGCATGAAAATATTTCTTTCACAGGTAATGCCAAATAATCAAAATTCCCAAATCATCAGTAAATTTATAATGTACAAATACTGTTCTGCACAGATGATTTTTAGATTTTAAAAAGTGAATGCTTCAGGAACTCCCATGGTGTTACACTGTTATACTGAATAAACCAAACACATTCCTTCAAAAGACAGCAATAGTAGCCGCAGTCGGTAGTGGGTGTACCTGCCCGGCGGTGACATGGGGGGTGGGGCAGGGTAGGGGGTAGTAATCTATGGATTACGGAGCTTTACAGGTAAGTAAGCATATTAATAAATAAAACTAATTTTGTTGTGTGCACTGCATTACCAAATGCAATGCAGTGCATGCAACAAAATTAGTTTTATTTATGTATATGGTTACTTACCTGTAAAGCTCCGTAATCCATAGATTACTACCCCCCACCCTGCCCCTCCCCTACCCACGTCACCGCCCGGCAGGTACACCCAATACCGACCGCGGCTGAGCATAAGTGACCTGACAAAGATGTTCTAGAAATCCTTGCAAGATAAACCCGTTAGAGAATAACATTCCTGCTGAATTCCTATAGTTCTTTCATGAGAAAGCTCTATAGTTTAGTATCAATTTCATTATCAATATTTATGTTTTAAAAATTGCATACATGCTAGATTGACGCAGAGTATGCTGTGTAAGGGACAAAATCCCCCCTGCCAGACATTATTGGATTTGCAAGTCACTGAGGAGTTTCATAAGCATGTAGACTAACTCCAAGGTGACTTGCAATATCCTTGTCAAGTACACAAGGGTGTACTTTAACCGATACAATACATGGTCACACTGTCACCTTTCCAACAAACCACTTAAAACCTTGGTATGCAGCTCTTTCATATGAATGAGCAAGCATGTTTGCAAACATGAAGAATAAAAATAATACCTGTGGTGAAAATTAAATTAAATACATCAAACACCTGTTCGATATTTGTTACAAACAGATATTAGAAACAGTTCATTGTAAGTCAGTTTTAAAAAAAAGCTGCATTAGGTCGGAATGTGTAAATACATGCAGAAAGATTCTAGCTTTTCTCTCTCTCAGTAGTACAAAAAATAAGCATATTCTTCTCTGCTTTTCATATCTACTAATAAAATAGAGCAGAAGAAAGAAAAGCAACATCCCATTTGTTGCTTAAAACAGCTGCTTTAGTGAAGCTCTGTAACCGGACCTGGCTTTCACCTCATCTGTTGTCTCTGGCTACAGGCATTGTGAATTCAGAACTCAACTGATAATAGTCGAGTTCTGGCGTCTTTTCTTTATAATTGATGACTTGATGCATCACAAGTCACTGGTTATAAAGAAATGAATGACTGCCGTGTCTACAAGGATCTGTGCCATTCTATTGAATATTGCAGTGCATATATTTTATACAAGAATCACAATGATTCAATACATATTTAAATGCCTTGGTAAGCATTTATTGTGCATTTCTTTGGGTATGCATGAGAAGCCAAACAAAAGGGTTCTAGATCTGTTACCACGATTTCCTTGGGGAATCTGTGTTATTATGTTCTGAGGTTGCACACAGACCTGATACCTTGTAAGGTTAGGCGTACAGATGGTGCACTGTGGGTTAACAGGGTGACAGTACAACATATCCAGAGGGTGTTCTTGGAATCAATCTGGCACAATCCTGCCATTTATGTTGTCTGACAATAGCTCCCTACATATTACGTGTTTCCTATTCACGAGGGTCCTAGAGCATATAACATCAATATGCTACACTAACCAGAACAATATCAGTCTCAGACAGCTTATACAGAAATTGGTTTAAACACCAGCTGTAATCTAATGGGCACCAACAGGGACTATTTGAAAGTCTTAACAACAATCTTACATAGGTGTTTTGCTATTTCTCTAGCTATCCAGATGATGAAGTTCCCATATCTCATAGAGGGCTGCACTAACAGCTTGGGGTCTTTAGAGCTCTAAAGCTGGGAGAAGGGTAGGTAGCTTCACATTTAGCAAATGCCAACAGGGACCAAGATCTATGCTTTAGCATTGATGTGCTTTTCATATTTCGCTCAGTCCATGAATTCGAGTAAGAAAATCTGATGCTTAAATATTCAAACGCTGTCACTTTCTCTAGAGAAATATCGCTATTTTTCCCCTACAGAATTTTTGTGGCCTAAATACCATGAATTTCGTCCTCTGTTTATTTATTTCTAATCCATGTGTATTACAGAATATGCAAAGTCTCTGAAACTAAGACTCTACCCTTTTTTTGTGTTTTTGAGATGTTGTCAGCAAATAAAAATGCTGGCATGTTACTACTAGCCAAAACTGGGGAATCGTTTATTAAACAGGCAGTAATACTGTTTATATAGAGGAGAAAAGGCGTAGGTGCCAAAACACAACCCTGCTGCACACCTTTTGTAACATAAATCCTTTCTGTCAGTTCTCTATTTTAACCCCACCGGATCTGTCCAAAGTTGCTGTCAAGAGACACCTAGGGCCAATTTCGCCCGTTACCGACCGGTAAATGGGTATTTGTGATGTAGGGGGCCAATTTTACCAATTGGGTAAATTTACCGAATCGGTAAAATACAGAATCAGTATTTTAACGATTTGGTAACTGCCAGATGTAGGTGGGACTCTTCTGAGTCCCAAAGGCCTTACAGATTCGGTATTTTACCACCCAATCCAATTGGGTGGTAAAATACTGAATCCAGGTGTGCATGCACATGTGTGCATGCACACCTATGCCATGTGACAGACAGACATGCCCTTAGGGCATGTCTGTGTGCCACATGGCACACATGCCTGTATTTGGGGTGCTAGAGGGTGTCAAAGTGACGCCCCCTGCACCCTTGCAGGATTCGGTATTTACCGAATCGGTAAATACCGATTCGGTAATGCCCATTGATTCCTATAGGCTTCAAGGCCCATAGGAATCAATGGGCATTACCGAATCGGTATTTACCGATTCGGTAAATACCGATTTTGACAGATTCGGTAATTCTACCGAATTTACCTAAATCTCCCTCCTTCAATTTTACTGATTTATAAATACCGAATCGGTAAAATTCGGTATTTATGAGTCGGTAAAATAAACTTACCTACATCTTGCCCCAGATTCCTATAGGACATCACACAGCATCTCCCTAGAGACTATATCAAAAGCTGTCTGTAAGTAAATAAACACAACTTATAACCTGCCAGTATCAACTGTCTTCTACTTCAACAGGGGAAAATGGAAGACCTGGTAGATGGTAATTGTCTTGGATTTAAACCTGGCCTGGAACTGGCTCAATAAGTTGTTTTCCATTTTCCAAACCAATTTAGAAAAACAACTCATATTTTTATATAAATGTTGATACCAAGAACTTTGAAAGCAAGTAAGTACTTTTTATTATTGAATTTCACAGGAAAGTAAAAGGTTTAGAAAAACAACTCATATTTTTATATAAATGTTGATACCAAGGAATTTGAAAGCAAATAAATACTTTTTATTATTGAATTTCACAGAAAAGTAAAATGTTCACTTAAATGAGTCTTTACGTGTAATGCTTTTCTAAGAGAGAAAAAGACATGTACGGTATACAGGTACTTGCAGGAGGTTTCCGGGGAACCCCTTGAGGACCTAAGGTGTTCGGGGAATAAGATCCAAAGTACTATCAGCAGTTTGGATCTATCTGCCCTGGGCCGTCCAGGTGCAGATTTGCTCATTAGGTAGGTAGTCTTACTCTTTACACCAAATGAGCGAGGGGGTCCACCTTAAAACAGGCTGCAGAGGGGGATTTGGGGGCAAGTCCGGAAGCTACCTTTGGGTGTCAAAGTTCACAAAAGTCCTAGGGACATGACAGCACAATTGACTCTCATGAACCAAGGCCCCGTCGCTCGACTGCGGAGGGGTTAGGTTGGTTGGGGTGTCGTAGGACCTTGCGGTCATCAGTCTCTCTGGTTGAGGGTGAAAAAATCAGGACAGCTATGCCATTCTGGAAGTGGATCTCTGTGGTGCTGATGTCTGTCCATGGCTGTTCAGTTTCAGTGTTATTGGAGTCCTGATTGGACTCGAACAGGCTTTGGTTGCTGCAAGGAGTCAGGTACCCCAAGTATTAGTGTTGTGCGGCTCTGGTTAGTCCCGGCGCCTTCTCACTTGGGGGGAGATGGATCTGACCTCCAGGACAACTGTGACCTCTTTCTTGGTGGCTAATGAGTCTATTCAACTGGGGAGCGGCAGCACTGTAAACCTGACTCTGATGTTTTGGTGCATGTGGACTGCAGGGGACTAGCTCTATTACTCAATTGGCGATTACTGGAAATTTGCAAAGCGCTGGCAGTCTATCGGGGTTCTTGGTAGAGGCTCAGCTGCAGGGCAAGTCGGTTGCTTCATGATTGTCGACACTGGTAGAGGCATACAGGGTTTGGTGCCCAAAAGTCCTCGGTTCCTGTTTTTGCAGCTCTTCTTTGTCCTCTTCGTCTTGGTCAGTCAAATTTGGGTTTCTGGCATCAGGGGTGCCACCTAAATACTCAATTTAGGGGCATTTAAGGAGAGTGACAGGTAGTAGCCAATGGGCAACTCACCTTTAGGGTGACTACACCCACTATATGACCACGTTGTGTGTGTAGTAGGCATAAACATATAACACACTAACCCTAGAGACTCCTAGGGGAGGGAACTAGAGGTACTAGGCACTCAAGCAAGCTGACCTCCATCCTAACATGAGTACACAAAAGAAGCTGCTCTGAGTAGGCTGGCATCTCACAAAAAAAGTGAAAGACTGTCCTCACCCACCACCTGGTGTCATGCTTCATTATTGGCAGTCTTTGCTCTCTAAAAACGTGGTTTGATAGAGTGGAGGCCTACACCTGGAGACAGGGAGGTACTTCTAAAAGTAAATGGGGGTGAGGACTGCCAATGATAAAGCATGACACCAGGTGGTGGGTGAGGACAGTCTTTCACTTTTTTGTGAGATGCCTGCCCCTTCACTTAGTATCTTCTAAGTTTTGGTCATTTATACTCAGAGTAGGTTCAGTAGCGGGCATAACTCTGACCCAGTGAGCCTAATTCCACTAAAAACCAAGATAGTGGAATTCACATTTTTGCGTTCACATTAGGTAGCCCACCTTAAGCGTGGAAGTTGCCTGATAGTGAACACGCCTCCTGACTATCTAATTTTCCCAGCTGTCCTGGTGCCAATTGGGCCTAAGGGTAAGGGTGGCCTCTCCCACTTCTGGGGGAAGCCGGGTTGAATATCAAAGGTGGCAGAGGCCTTTGAATCCTCCTGCCTTGATATGCTGATTATTAGCCATCCTGCTCGGAGGAGTTGATAACAGTTCCAGCCAGAGCGGGTATTGTTTCTCCCCTTAGAGAGCGTAGGCTCTCACCTCCAGGGGGTCAGAAAACTCTCTGTGGTGGCTGGTCTACACCGTTCACCCAGTACACTAAACATTGGTAGGTTTTCGGTGGGGACCTCTAGGACACCCACTTGGAACATGTATCAATAACTCCATCACTGGAATTGGTGGTGGTTTATTAATATGAGATGTTTGATATCAAACATCTTTGCTTTCAGTGAAGCAATCATGTAGCTGGGGAAATCGTAACACCAGTGCCCAGTGCATACACCCAAGATGGTTTTGATGTTCAATAGCAATGTCCAAGAATCAACTTGGACATCACAGGGTCATATCTGTTCATGCAAATTTGTCCTCACTTGTAATATAATGCACCCTGCTTTAGGGCTGCAAAGTCTGCTATAGGGGTGACTTATATATATTGCATGCAGTGACTGCAGGCATGGAACAAAGGAGGTGGGCCATGTTGTGTCTTCACTTTTGTCTGCACCATGTCACATAGCCTGCAATGGCAGTTTGCATGAGTGGGGTGAGGGGTCCTTTAGGGTGGCACAATACCTGCTGCAGCCCTTAGGAGATCTCCTTGGCATCCATCCCTAGGTGCCAGCTATACCATTTGCTAGGGACTTACAGGGGTGCTAAAGGTATTGCCAATTGGCAGACCAATTTACAGTTTTAGGGAAAGAGATCTGGCACTGAGGACCTGGATAGCAGGAACCCAGCGCACTTCAGTCACAATTGCATCATTTATCAGGCAAAAAGTGGGGGTGACCATGTCAAAAAGAGGCACCGTCCTACACCACCACAGACCATTCAGTCTTTATGGTAAGGGCAAAGGATTGCATTTATGACACCAATAACACAGCGTGACACAAACCTATTAGGAGATGTGATTTTTCCCCATGGTTTGAAGAAACTGCAGAGAATAAAATGGCAGGAGATGAAGAAAGATGAAACATAAAATTTGTTTAAATGCAAACATTGTATTAGGCAACCATATTTGTTCCTACTAGGCTTCAATAGCTGAAGCAACAGTGCCTGACAAGCTGACATGACAAAAAGAATGCTTATGTCGTATAAAATGTTCATTTTCTGACCTTTGCTTGGACATGTTTTTCAAAATTAAAAACAGTTGTATAAATAATTTCATATAATTCTGTAGATGTTTCTACTTACACAGTGTTTGCTACTAATAAATGAATACATCTGTTATTTAGAAAGGGAAATGTGAAAATCCCCTCATAGGAAAGTAGTTTTGAGCAAGAAATGGAATCACAAGTAGACCAGATAAAACCGCTAGATGATAAGAAATAGTTGCAACATTGAAAGCTGCTGTGTAGAGTTATTGTGTCCCTGTGAGAAGCCGAGGAGTGATCCTGTTCCCAAGAGAGCATCGAAGGATGATTGTCTGGCTGAAGAAAGAAGAAACCACAAACTGTAACTTTGATTAAATGTGTTGCCTACATTAGTGTGTGTTCCTACAGTGGACTCTGTGATATTTCCCCTCATTCCACATCTATCCATTCCATGTTGCTTGACCCTACTGAGTTTCTTGAACCTCTCTTTATGAAAAGTTCTTCTTTGATTGATTATTGATTAATTTAGTTGACTTTCGATGCTAAAGATTTATGCTTGTACTCTCTCTCTCGAACTGGAACTCTTTATGGGTTCTGACTGGCACCTTTTCACCCCATTCCTGGACTACGGATTCTTTCCTTTATGAAAAGGGCTTGATTCATTTAAGAAAGGTTATTTGATTGAATATTATTGATTATCGATTTCTGTTCATAGTTGAGGATTGAGATTAAAGCGAATTAGCTTGAGACTTTGAATGAAGATGATTTACTAAATATTTGAATAATAAAACCCTTTAACTCATAGCATACACATTATTGACTGAAATAGTTAGAACCGTAATAATTTAATGTGATGTACAGCTCATAATCTTCTCTAAAACAATGGCAAAGATCCATGAGCCAATGACAAGCAGGGATTAGCCCTGGTGATCATAAACCAAGAATGAAACTAATTCACACTCCAGCAGTCTCCCTGCTGCATATGAATCATATCTATCTGAGACAATGAATGGTGTGTTATATGTAGCATTTGTGCCCAACAAACTTCAAAATGGATCTTCAAGATAGTGACTCTTGGTAGGAACAATAGCATGATAATTTGTTCTGTTGCAAAGTGTTTGTTAATATTTATCCAAACTAGAACCAGAGTGGATGGCAAGTCTCATCTCCAACCTTTGGGATAGAGGGTCTGCAAAACCCATTTAAGTTTTTGAGTGCTTAAATAAAAACCTATTTATGTATAAGAGATTATAACTTTAAGAACTTTAAGAGCTGGCAGTGTAATCTAGAGAAATTATCATTTTGGATAAGGTATTGGCCTTGTTATCTGGAAGACAATGGATGCAACTCTTTACCTGTCAAGCACCCTAGTGCGTATAGAAGCTCCTTTTTCTGAATATGCTTTTTTTGTAGCAGAAGGGAATATATTAGAACTGAAAATGAATCCCACCAATGTCTTGCAGGAGCAAGACCTAGAGAAATAAAGTTTGTCATCATGTATAATTCACAAGTGCATTATGAGAGAAAGAAGGCCAAATTTGTCAAAATGTACACATATTATAGGTACTAATATTAAAAGACTGATATCTTGGGTCAGGTTATTTTGCAAGTGACTCTGAGTGTCACGGTCCAACGGCTCCTCAGGATCGGAGTGATCCTGTAATGGGGTCCACCTCCAGCTTTCCCCGCACTCTGACTACAATAGTTAACAGAGCACGGTAGTAAGCAGGTGAGGGAAAATACGCCGGGGCGGGAACCGTTGTGGAAGGGATACCTGTAGAAGACAAGAGACCATGCATTAGTTGCGTTCTCCCAACTTCTCCTGTCTCTCTCTCTCGCTAAGACAGTTCCCCACCTGATTTGTCTCAGACGTTATCTCCCTTCCTTTCGAAATAATAGGATGAGATGTCTTCTCTCAAAATATAGTATGGTATTCCTGAAAGAACAAATGTCCTTCGTTAATCTGAATATTTCTACACAGTAGTATCTGCATAACTCCTAGCATTCATACATACATACCATACGTTCTTGCACCAGTGATTTAAGTATTCTAAAGTTCGGAAAATAAGGCTCCTGTGACAGAGTCCTTTAATGCTACAAAAGAAGGTAAGAAAAAACAGTACAAGAGCAATACTCAGTTCAAGCTTCCCACAGGAACTACGATAATCTAGAATGTTTCCGTAACGACTATGTACAAGGAATTTCCAATGTCTTACAGAGATGGCCGTAATGTATCCATCACCAATCATAGGAACGATACTTTCTTACCGAGATAGTTGTTTTCTGCTCCGGCTGAGAGAGGGGGCAATCCTGCGACTCTCGTACTGGCCTTGTGCACTCTGACTCGAGAGGGGGCAAATCCAGCGTCTCTCGGACAGACCTAGCACCCTTCGACTCGAGAGGGGGAAATCCGGCGTCTCTCAGACGGACCTAGTACACGCCGACTCGAGAGGGGGATATCCGGCGTCTCACGTATCGACTTGAAAAGGCACTATGACGCGAGGGGGGGAAATCCTGCATCCCTCACGATAGTACCAACTACCACCAATAACACCAACCAGCAGTTTGGAAGAGGAGGAAACCTGCGTCTCCCTTCCAACTAGAAACACCCAAGTCCGCCTACCAGAGCACACTCTGCAGTTGGGCCAGTACTCCCAACAGTGCGTAAGTCGCAGCCGTGAATTACTCACAGGAATAAGCGTTCTCCCCAGAAAGGCACGGAGAACCAAGACGTCCGTAGTCACAAGAAAGCAGCAAAGGCAAAATCACGTGCACCGCACCCGGCGTCTTACGGAGCTTTAAGGCCTCTCCCACTCCTCCAGCCCGCAGGAACTCTGGGAGATGTAGTTCTTGGCCTCATCATTGAGTAGGCACACATAGGACCCTGACAGTAGGCTCCCCTCCCATGTGCCTCCTAGCACCAGGCTTCTCCGGATTCAGCTGAAAAAACCTCCGGACCTCCACAGGAGCATGAACCGCAGCACTGGGCTCCCATGAGTCGTCCTCCGCTTAAAACCCCTTCCAGGAAATCAGGAACCACAACCGCCCCTGGCGGTACCTGGAATCCAGGATCCTGCGGACCTCGTATTCCAACTGTCCGTCCCTCAGCACCGGAGGAGCCGCCATGACACAGGCCCTACCCGCAGGTTTCAACAGGCTACAGTGAAACACCGGATGGATCCGCAACTCCGCCGGCAATTTGAATTTGTACGCCACCGGGTTTACTCTGTGAACAATGGCATAGGGACCAATTAATCTAGGGTGAAAGATACTGTGGTAGCGGAAACAAATGTTCAGAGTGGAAAGCCAGACTTTATCGCCCACCTTGTATTCCGGACCCTCCTGGCTATGCTTGTCCACCCATTTCTTGTAGAAGATCTTAGACTGATTCAAATACTTCCGTATAGTGCCATGAATTCTATGGAGAGCCTTCATATGAGCAGCAACAGTTGGATGATTCTGGACCTCACTTGGCATCACCACTGGCAGAGTATTGGCATGAAATCCAGTATTGGCCCTAAAAGGCGTTTCTTTTATCGAGCTATGCCATAAATTGTTGTAGGACAATTCTGCCAACCACAGCATGGAAACCCAGGACTGTTCCGCCTCCTTTGCGTAGCATCGCAGATCTTTCTTAAGAGTCTGGTTCATCCTCTCCGTTTGTCCATCCGTTTGCAGATGAAAACTTGTAGACAAGGCATCCTCTGTATGCATGGCCTTACACCAAGTATGCCAGAAACGAGCTACAAACTGAGGCCCTAGGTCCGAGATGATAACTCAAGGAATCCCATGCAATCGTACCACGTGGGTTAACAACAGCTGAGTGGTCTGGCTGGCTGTGGGAAGGTTTCTACAGGGAATAAAATGCCCCATTTTTGTGAGGCTATCAACCACCACTAGTATCGCATTACTACCCTGATCGTTCAGCAACCCCATGCTTCAATGTCCGATGTGAGTCCTGATCAGCCCATGTTTGCCACTGTGTCGGACTACGTAGTTCAACTACCTGCTTCACAAATCGGTCTGCTGAGACCGCACACAGCACTTTCTTGGGGGAAATGATGGCTTGTGGTTTCACCTGAGGGGATGTAGCACCTTCCTCCTGTCTAGATAAAGAATCAGCCTTCCGGTTATCAGTCCCTGGATGGAACGTAATGACGAAGTCATACCCGGCAAAAAACAGTGTCCATCTCATCTGCCGTTGAGAAAGATGACGGGCAGTCTTATGTATACGAAATTCCGGTGGTCTGAATACACTGTGACAGTGTGCCTTGCTCCCCACAAATAGTGTCTCCACTCCATAAAGGCTTTCTTGATAGCGAACAGCTCTTTCTCTGCCACTGTGTAGTTCAGTTCAGCAGAGGACAACTTCTTTGACAAGAACGCCACCGGATGCAATTGCCCGGTTCCTCTGTCTCTCTGGGACAATATGGCCCCTACCGCTGTGTCCGAGGCATCCGTCTCTACCACAAACGGTACGTCCATCTGTGGATGTTGTAATATGGGAGCGGTACTAAACAATGTCTTCAACTGATCAAAAGCTTCTGTTGCTTCCAGGGTCCACTCGAACGGTACGCCTTTTCACAATAATCGAGTGATAGGAGATGCTACCAAGGAGAATTGGGCTATGAACCTTCTATAATAGTTCACAAAACCTAGAAAGCCCTGCACCTCTTTCACGTTTTTGGGAACCGGCCACTGCTGCACCATCTCAACCTTCCTGTCTGCCATCCAAAACCCCTGGGGACTTAATATAACTCCCAGGAACTCCACTTCCGATACACCAAACTCACACTTACTGAGCTTACAGTAAAGGCAGTTTTCCAACAACCTTTTTAGAACCAAGATGACATGACTAGCATGCTGTGGTATAGACACGGAATAGACCAAAATGTCATTGATGTACACAATGACAAACTGGTCTATATAGTCTTTCAAGACGTCATTCAGAAAATACTGGAATGCCGCCGGGGCATTGCACAGCCCGAACGGCATGACCAAGTATTTGAAAAGACCATACCTCGTCTTGAAGGCCGTTTTCCACTCATCTCCGCTACGGATTCTCACAAGATGGTATGCGCCTCGGAGATCTAACTGGGTGTAAATGTTAGCCTCTCTTACTTGGTCCAGTAAAACGGGGATGAGTGTAAGAGGGTAGCGGTTTCTCACAGTCTGTTTATTCAGCATGCGATAGTCTATACAGGTTTGTAGTTCACCATTAGCTTTTGCTATGAAAAACAGAGGAGACGCAGCAGGGGACCTAGATGGGCGAATGAACCCCATAGCACAGAATTGTTTCAAATACCCCTGCAGGTGCTCAGTCTCCGGCTCCGATAGTGCATACACTCTGCAAGAGGGTATCACTGCCCCTTCAATGAGATCAATGCGACAATCGTATTCTCGATGGGGTGGCAACGTTGCCAACTTGACCTCACTGAATACCTCACTATACTCCTCATAAGCCGCTGGCAATACCACTTCTTTCACGGCGGCTGTGGCCACCTGAAAAATCTGAGCCAAGGCCACCAGATGTTTATCCGCCTCCCTCAGACTAGACAGCTGACACTCATCAGAAAGGAACCTAATTGTCTTGAGTCTCCAGTCCATAGTAGGATTGTGGAGCCCTAGCCAGGGCATCCCCAATATGACCTCGTACTGAGGAGCTTCGATGATATTCAAGACAATGTTCTCTACATGGTCCAAATGCTCCCCCGGGAGCTTCAGTTCTACAATTTCCCTCTGTTCTGTAATCGGACCGGACTTCAGCGGGGTGCCATCCACTGCCAACACTCTTTCAGGTTTCAGAATAGAGACCCTTTCCAGGTCCAGCCGACGTACCAACCCTACATCAATGAAAATACCGGTGGCCCCGGAATCAAGCATGCTGTGAACCGGGTGTTGTTCTCCTCCCACCTGCAGAATCATAGAGAGGACTATGTGTGACACTGCATGAGCCGTATACGCCCCTGCTAAGGACAGCAGTTGCCATCCGGCTTCTTCTATGTTCGCAGGGAACTTTGCGAACTCCTCATCCGGGCTGTTCTGCACCGCGGGAAGGGAGAAATTCTTTCCGGCAACAAAAGGATGCGATCTCCTAGGTTTCACAGTGCAGTCCTTTACATATTGCCCCTTTTTGCCACAATACATACAGAGGCCATGGGAGCGGCGACTTTCTCACTAAGCCCTAGACAACGGCGCCCGTACGGCCCCTACTTCCATAGGTTCTGACGAACCACTTTTATCAACAGGGTTAACAGACCCGACCCTGCCCAGCCCCCCAGGGTTGCGATTTCCTCTTCTCCTATCTCCTGTACGTTCTAAAAGACGATGATCTAGTCTCAACGTTAAGTTAATCAAAGACGTACAGGTAGTGGGCTGTGGATCGATTTGCGCTAACACGTCTTTCAACTCATCAGAAAGACCCTGATAATACAGCGCCATTCTCTTCTCTTCTGGCCAAGCAGTCTCGGCAACCAGCCTGTTGAAAGAGGTCATATACGACACCAAATCTTTCCGACCTTGCTTCAATTCAAGAAGGTCACGATCAGCACTAAGAGTGGTGGCTCTTCTATCAAATACTCGCTCAAACTCTCTCTTAAACGCATTCCAATCTGACAAAAAAGGGTCATCATTCCTAACCAAAGGCCCTGCCCAATTCGCTGCATCGCCCGTTAAATACGAAATGGCGAAAGCCACCCTGGACAGATTCGTTGGAAAAGATGCAGGGCGGCAGGAGAAATGCAAAGATACCTGAGTCAAAAACACCTGAATTGTATGCGGGTTTCCTGAGTATCTCTCAGGGCTGGCTAACGGAATAGGTGGCAGAACCGTAACCTGGATCTGTTGAGCACCTGCCGAGGCACTGAAAGGGTTCCTGCCCTGCCTATCGACCTGATATTTTAAGGCTGCGGCTTCAGCCTGTGAAGTAACCAGCTCTTTCTGTACTATCACCAGAGCCGACAATACATCATCCAAGGTAGCCATACCTAACCCCGATCAGGAGATAAATTTGTGGGCACGTGATTCTGTCACGGTCCAACGGCTCCTCAGGATCGGAGTGATGCTGTAATGGGGTCCACCTTCAGCTTTCCCCGCACTCTGACTACAATAGTTAACAGAGCACAGTAGTAAGCAGGTGAGGGAAAATACGCCGGGGCGGGAACCGTCGTGGAAGGGATACCTGTAGAAGACAAGAGACCATGCATTCGTTGCGTTCTCCCAACTTCTCGTGTCTCTCTCTCTCGCTAAGACAGTTCCCCACCTGATTCGTCTCAGACGTTATCTCCCTTCCTTTCGAAATAATAGGATGAGATGTCTTCTCTCAAAATATAGTATGGTATTCCTGAAAGAACAAATGTCCTTCGTTAATCTGAATATTTCTACACAGTAGTATCTGCATAACTCCTAGCATTCATACATACAAACCATACGTTCTCGCACCAGTGATTTAAGGATTCTAAAGTTCGGAAAATAAGGCTCCTGTGACAGAGTCCCTTAATGCTACAAAAGAAAGTAAGAAAAAACAGTACAAGAGCAATACTCACTTCAAGCTTCCCACAGGAACTACGATAATCTAGAATGTTTCCGTAACGACTATGTACAAGGAATTTCCAATGTCTTGCAGAGACAGCCGTAATGTATCCATCACCAATCATAGGAAAGATACTTTCTTACCGAGATCGTTGTTTTCCGCTCCGGCTGAGAGAGGGGGCAATCCTGCGTCTCTCATACTGGCATTGTGCGCTCCGACTCGAGAGGGGGCAAATCCAGCGTCTCTCTGACGGACCTAGCACCCTCCGACTCGAGAGGGGGAAATCCGGCGTCTCTCGGACGGACCTAGTACACGCCGACTCGAGAGGGGGAAATCCGGCGTCTCTCGTATCGACTTGAAAAGGCACTATGACGCGAGGGGGGGAAATCCTGCGTCCCTCGCGATAGTACCAACTACCACCAATAACACCAACCAGCAGCTTGGAAGAGGAGGAAACCTGCGTCTCCCTTCCAACTAGAAACACCCAAGTCCGCCTACCAGAGTACACTCTGCAGTTGGGCCAGTACTCCCAACAGTGTGTAAGTCGCAGCCGCGAATTACTCACAGGAATATGCGTTCTCCCCAGAAAGGCGCGGAGAACCAAGACGTTCGTAGTCACAGGAAACCAGCAAAGACAAAATCACGTGCACCGCACCCGGCGTCTTCCGGAGCTTTAAGGCCTCTCCCACTCCTCCAGCCTGCAGGAACTCTGGGAGATGTAGTTCTTGGCCTCATCATTGGGTAGGCACACATCGGACCCTGACACTGAGGCCATAGATAAGAACAAGAGGGTGAGTTCAATTTTCTGTTTAGGCAACAGCACTTAGGGCTATATGTATCAAAGTCTTTTTAAATTGTGTTTTTTTGCAAATCGCTATTTGAGAATCGCAAAACGCTATGTATGTAGGATTTGCAAATAATTTTGTGAATCCTACATATTTCTTAACTGCGAATTGCAAATTGCGATTCGCAATTAAGGAATACCTCCCCATTCATTCCTATGGGCCTAGAGACCCTTAGGAATGAATGGGAAGACATTCTCAATTTGCGATTCTCAATTAGAGATTTGCAAATTGAGAATGCAATTTCAAGGGTACCAGGGTGTCAAAGGGACGCCATGTTGCACCCCTGAAATGTAACTAAGGGCACTTTGTAAAATGCAAAAAAGTGCATTTTTCAGAGAAATCGCAAATTACGACTAACTTGAAGTTGGTGTTAATTTGCGATTCCTTTAGGCCAAAATGCACTTTTTCTGTGCTTCTTACATTGCATTTAAGGAATAGCAATTTGCGATTCCTTAAATGCATTCGTAAAATAGGAAATTGCAAATTTTGCGATTCCTTATTTTGCGAAGCAGTTTTTCTTTTATACATACCACTGAGCCCAATTGCAAACACCTAAATTCTGCGAATTTCGGTGATTGTGAACGCAATTTGGAATGATATATATGGCCCTAAGATTTTATAGCATACAAATATTTAAACCTGCCATTCACAACTACCATAGCCATTTCAGTAAAAGTAAGATTTCTCTTCCATTCCAATGTGGAAAGAGTGTATAGTTCCTTTAAGGATCTATTGGGGCCTGCATATCTTTAAGATTAACTTCTGAGTAGAACCCTTAATTTGCTATGAATCAATCCCCAACTCTGAAGACCGAAGCGGTAGTATTCCTATACTTGTGCCCACTCTCTACAAAGAACTCAGTAAGCCATGGTTGATATAGTGTTACATGGTTAGCCACCAGAATTGAGGGGAAATGCTTTGGGATCATGAAAATAAAATAAGTATTTGAATAATGTCTATGCTCAATGCCAAACTAGGCAAGCATTTCTTAGAATTCCATAGGACTGTTGGCAAACTGGCAGTGTTCCTACTGCGTTAAATTAAAAAGTTCACATGGACCAGTGGATTGTAGATTGTAGTGCTAGCCATAGTGATTGGAAAAGTGCATGTCCTAAAGATGAGGGTAGCCACTTTCAAATGATGCATATGTGTTAAGATATTCCAATAGCTACTTCATTGCAATGATGTCAAATAGGCTGGCAAATGTACTTGGCACCATGATGTCATCCAGGAAAATAAATAGAAAGCGTAGGTTCTGTACCATTTCAAATAACCTTATAATGTGGCAATTAGCATTATTTCAGGGCCTCTCACAAATGTTTTGACACAGTTCCTCTGCGGCCAGCCACCACTGCACAAAGTCGAAGATTGTGTACAGAGGCGATGGGCCACTCATGGAGGGTATGGTGCATGGCCTGGGCATTGATCGGCACTGCACAAAGCCTCCAGTCCTGCACAGCAGGGGTTACCCACATATCCTGGCCTACGGCCTGTACTCTACCTAACCCTTTGAGGACGACCAAACACTATTGCTTATGTATTTAGCTCTGCACTGTAGGGGGTTGGATGCAAAGCCAGGTCCTGCGTTCATACCTTCACAATCAACTCCAGTTTCATACGCCATAGACCCCTTTATTTACATGTTTTTAAGATGCAAAATCATATTTTAGCCGCGCTATTACAGATAGTGTTATCAATTATGGCATTATGAGAATGGGAGTGCATAATTTCCTATTGAGTATTTATGAAAAATTGCGTGAAATGCAAATACATCATTTTGTGCTACGAGATGAGCCCTGAAGGTCTGAACCTGCTCCCTAGGACAAAGAAGTGGACTTTAAGGATCAGTAGGCTGACCTCCTGTGTGGCTACAGGGCTTCACAAACTGTTAGAGGCCTTTTCCTGCTGATCAGTAGCAACTGGAACTGACTTTGACCATTCTGTTGGACTCTGCTGGAGAGACATTTACTGTTCCTGAGGTCCTGGGATAGTTGGTGTGCCTACCAAGGGGGCACCCTCACTGGGCTAAGAAATCAGGTTGCTCTCTGTGGCAGCAAATCATGTTTGGTTGACACTCCACTTGAAGGTATCTGGTTTTGTAGAAATCAGCATCAATCCAGCTAAAGCATTGTCCCAATGAAGGATTCTGAGCTCCAAAAAAGAAAATAAGGACCTGATTATCAGTGAGTCGGACTTACAAGTTGGGTGTTATTTAATGTACTCATTAATCATTGGGTTCATTAAATATCTCTCTGTTGGGACAGAAAAGTCCCCTACATGGTAATGGACGTTCACCCTTGCCCTGAGTGCCCAACTGTACTGACGTCTAGTTCCCTAAAGCTGATTTCTGTTGTCAAAGGCAAACAAGGATCATGCACATGCCCCATGACATAGGCCTGTCTCATGGATTGCAGTCTTGTTGGACCGAGAGGGGCGCCCAAAGTGCTACTCTCACAGTGGTGGAAGGCTACCGCCTTCACCAGGAGTTCAGCAGTGCAAGAATGGTGGTGGTAACATATCGCGTAGTGATAAGTAGAAGCAAACTGGTACTTTTTAACTGTGTCACTGGATGGGGGGACACCAGCTCGCTCACTTTTTTAAAGTTCTGCTACTGTGTACTTAACTCATCCTTGGCCTGCATCAGTTAAATGTGAAGAGCTGGGAAGCAGAGTGGTGACTCTGTGCTGGATGTATGTGTGCCTGGGAAGGGTACAGTACAGGGATTGAACAGTGCTGTACAGTGCATGCATCGTGAGTGCTGGTATTGGGTGAATGTATGCCTGTGAGGAGTACAGTGCATGAGACATTTAGTGCTGTGCAGTGTGTTCACGGCAAATGTTTGTACTGGTTGTATGTGTACCTGCCAAGAAGTACAATACATGAAGGATGAAGTGTTGCGCGGCACATGCATGCTGAATGTGTGTACTAGTATTGTTTATGCTTGCAAGTTGTACACCATAGCACAATACAGAAAGACTACAGTACTGAGTAGTGCATGCAAAGTGAATGTGTGTGCTGAAAGTATCTGTAGGTGGGGTGGAAAAATGCAAGGAGGTAACAGTTAGCGTGCTGTGTGCTTACACTGAGTACAAGTGTGCCTGCAATGGTACATTACATGGAGGACACTATGTCTCATTTTGGGAAGCCCAGACCTGCCTGGTGAAGACATAAAGAGGTAGAGGAATCCCCCAACAGCTGAGTGGGACACACTGGAGAAGGGAGAGAGATAGACTCCTCTGTGCACTTCAAAGGGTGTTCTTTGATTCATTGATAGATCACAAGAAAGGGGCCTGCACACATCTCAGGAAGGAGATGGGACTGATAAGGGATCATTAAAAGTAGGGCTTGGTGCCCAAAATTAACCTTTTGATGCAAAAACTACTATGGCTGACATCCAGGTGTGAACTCTAGTCACTCCCATGGCCTGCGTTGAGAGATTATCAGTTTAAGATTCTCTCCTGCAGTGACAGACAGCCTTGCAAGAGGAAGAGGGGGAGAAGTGGGTTCTTTAAAAGAAGCATAACCCCAACAGAAAACTTCAAAGACCCGACTATAATTCACATTTAGCATCTGGAAATTAGAATATATGTCATCTGTCAAGCAGCCAGTTGGGCTATGTGAGGAAGGGGGATTCTAACATATGAAATAACAACCTAGGCAATTTACTATTTGCTTGTCAAATCTAATAATAGAGAGGAAAAGACAAAACTAATGACATATAAAAAATCTGCTTTTTATTAATTCAGTTAAAAGGTCATACATAATACCACATTATTTAAAAAGATGTATAACTCAGTGGCAATGAGCCAATACATCAAAATTACCAAAAGATATCATGAATTTATACAAACAATATTTTGTTAAAAAGAAAAGGACTTTTTTTCAATAAAAAACAACACAGTGGCACAATAGTATTATCGATGAGCACCAGAGCCCCTCTGATCGCTGCGTAAGCTCAGAAGGGAGACTGCGTGTAGGGTGCTGCAGTGCCTAATATATTCATCTGACTCTCTAAACAAGACCAGATCATTGCGAGTGCCTATGGACGGAGCACCCGCTGAGATGCAACAAGATTCTTCATGTTGGAGCGGGTAAGACTGGTTAGAGCCTATTGAATCCCAGTCCACTCGCTGCTAAGGGTGCTGTGGCGCCAAGACACTTTTGACTATTTCACTAAGCACTAGAGTGAATTATTGAGTTTAGGCCTACTAGTGAGCATTATAATATGTCAGTGATGGGTTTAGATTTATACACAGGAAGTGATGGCGCTCTTGCTTGTGCATGTATGAGATATACTTGTGATTGATGAGTATATGGTGCAAACAGGTCAGGGGAGAACAAACCCAAATAAAACAACCCTGCACTTGTGTGGATGTGAGTACACACGTACAAATGAACTAAAATGTCCTGTGCACACGTTTCTATGTAATGGGTTTTAGTCTCAAAACCAATTTCCAATACATGAACTTGTGCAAATAATAAAGGTTGAGACATTGAAAGTTTCAGCAAATGGATTTATAACTCAATCCAGATCAGTACAAAGTACATTCTACCAGCCGACACGTGTTTCGTCACACCGTGTTACAATTGTGACTCTTCAGGGCTGTATGTAGTATTTGGGCAAAAGTATTGGTTGAAAAAGTAGTCAAAGGCAAGCAATGTGGCGGTCTTAATATATAGTAAGGTAAATTTATTGTGTATGGTTAATCAAAACCTTTACAATTTTTATACAATTAAAAAAATATTCGAACTGGTGTTGGGTAAAAGTACATTTACATTCTATAATGTCCTTATTATTTAAAAAAACAATATAGCTGTTCTGAGCCATTCATTACACTTCAGGCCTTCAGTTTTGTGTCGTTGGTCACCATTTTTTCAGTTTCAGTTTTCAATATTAAGAGGCTCGCCTTCTGCAAGAATCTGGTGGCCCTACAAGCTGTCTGCAGCTGGTGATTGTTCAGTGCTAACAAGACAGCGGGCCGACATGATCTGATTTGAAATAAACGAAATATGTACAATAGATAGTAGCATCAGAGTTAATCAAGTGAAGAAATGGACACTTGTAACAAGTCCAGACCATTGGTTGGAAAAACTATGGTACCCTCAAAAGACCCAATGTAAATAGGTTTTGCGGTATATATCGTTCCTCCGCCCCTACATTGTGGTTCGTTGGCAGTTATCATTGGGTACCATAGGTAGTGTGGGTGCCTGCCTCAGCCAGAGGCTCCTCTGGTCTGGATTGCAGTGACCAGAGAAAAAAATTTCCGTGCAAAGAAAAATCGAAAAATTGCTGTTAAAAATAAGATCAGCGCCTTGTGAGATTTAATAAATGGTGTTGATCTTATGATAAAACCAATGGGTACTTAACCTAGATCAAGTTAAGGGATCTGGAAGTATAATTTTACGTGGGTGTCGACATGTTTCAGCCCCCCTTGGCTCAAAGGAGTCTACGGGGCTTTCGTCAGGACAAAAAGGGACAAACAAACATAAAAGTTCTACTCACACGTGTTTAGTGGAGTTCAGTGCAATTGAGGGTCAAAAATTATTTGAACCACTCTGGTATGTATAAGCCTGTAAGAGACAATACAAACAGACATGTTGTGCAAAAACTTTCATACACAATGCTCAAATGAGGTAGGCACAATAGTAAGCATTTGTCTTAACTACTACAGCAGGGCATAATTAGCTAAACACTTCACATTTTAATTTCTAAACAAAAGGAGCCTCCCTTGGTGGAGTAGAGGAGAGAGCGGAAGGTAGAGAGCGATAAACAGAACTTTTGAGGTGTATAGTGTTTTATACAGCGTTATATTGTAGAGGATATACATATATAAATATATATACCTCCGATGAAAGATACCCCATCATGCATACTCAAAGGTGAAGAGTCTATTTCTACTGATACCAAGGAAAAAAGTACGTGTTGCTACAGATAAATATGCGCTGTTAATGGAAAACGCGGTGCCCCTGACCCTAATACACTTCGGTAGAAAAGACGCGTCAGACGGACGCTCTAGTTTAGCACTTACCCCCTTATGTGGAGATTACTGCTTCTATCGGGGTTCAGAGCTGAAGAAAAACAGGTGTAAGCAGGTTAGAGTACTCTTACCTCGTCGGAAAAGAAGTTAAAGAATACCGACAGAGACACGCAAACCGCCATTACCCGCGTGTCTGGGATCCTGCACCGCTTGTGCTGACAATAGATAGTAGCGTCTCAAATTGGTCAAAGATGGACAAATGCACAAAATATGAGTCAATGTTTCATCTGATTGGCCACAGAGTCTGCAGAGTGATGTCGGCCATGTTTGCTTCCAAGCAGGGATCTGATCTTTTGAAATGTAAGTTCCCAGCCGTATTCTTAGAAGCATTTGTTGGGTGGAAGCAGTTATATTGGTGACTAAATAAGGTTGCGGAGCACATCTCTCATACGTGGTGAGCACCATCCAGCCGTGTTTTTTCTTTCCTAGTGCGGCTTTATCTATCATCCAGGATTTTTGTTTTGCTGCGCCGTTTGCTACTGTTTTTTAAAGCCGCGAAGGTATGGTTGGTGTTCCATGCCTCTTGCATGTTGAGGTTTGTCAGTGCTTCTTCAAATGCTGATTTCCATGCATTAATTGCATTTGTTTGGTTGTTTATTTTGGTCCAAAGAAAACCCATCAGCGTGTCCTTTTGTGCTGCTCTTAATTTCCAACACATTTTCAGTATGGTAGCTTGTCTGACTGGGTGCTGATTTAGTAACCCAAATTCAAGGCGTACTTGCGCTTGTGATGCAAACCTCGGAATCTGAAAGATGTATTTGAACAGCTCTGACAGTTGTTGATTCTGAAAGTTAGCGTCTTTGCCTCTATATAAATCCGAACCATACATAAGGGATGGTAGAAACTTTGCCGCAATCACTTTCAGTAGGTATGAGTTGAATGGACATTTCAGTTTTGTTTTTAGTAAATTTAGAGCAAACCGTAGTTTGTTAGACTGGGCTTTTCTGTACTGTTGATGGTCTTTTAATGTCCACCTTGAGTCGACGACTACTCCCAGGTACTTGTAAGAGGGGCTTTGCTCTATGGTGTTGCCTGCAATTTGCCATTTGAATGATTGCCGCCCTGGCCGAGATGCGAAACAGACGATCTTCATTTTGTTGTAATTAAATAGCAACCCATGTGCGCTGATGTATTCGTGCAACCTTGTGATGGAACGTTGTAGACCCAAAGGGGTCTGGCTGCAAAGTACAATGTCATCTGCGTACTGTATGGACCTTATTTTATAATGAGTTAGCTTTGGAGGGTCACTTTGTATCTCTGAGATACACTTATCAAGGTCCACAATGAAAAGGGTAGGGGCCAATAGGCATCCGTGCTTAAGGCCGACGTGGGTGGGGATTTTTGCTGTTGTTCTGTCACCATTGCCTATTTTTATTTTGACCCAGTTTGATGTATATAGGTTTATAATGGCCCATAGCAACTTCGATGGTATGCCCCAATTGGCCATCTTTTGCCATAGCATCTCCCTTGGTACTGTGTCGAACGCCGCTTTTAAATCGACAAAGCAGGTGTACAGTTTGTTGTCTTTTCCTTTGCTCTGTCGACAAGAATATTTAACGCGAGCAGATTGCATGACGTATTAGTTCCAGGCCTGAACCCCGTTTGGGTGGTTGGAAGAATCTTGTTCGAGCTGACCCAGTCTTCCAGTGCTCTCAGGAGATTAGATGCGTATATTTTGGCTTCCACATCAATGAGAGCGATCACCCTGTAGTTGGGTGGGTCTGTTTTTACACCTGCTTTAAAAATTGGATGCAAAATGCTCCCTCCCCATAATGGGGGTATGCTTCCTGTTTGGAAGGCGTTGTTATACAATGGGGTTAGGTATTCTGCCCAGAAGAGTTGGTCGTGTTTGAACAGCCCGTTTGGCAGACCATTTGGGCCTGGCGCCCCTTTTGACCTCAGTTTTTCTAGGGCCATTTGTACTTGGGATGACGTGATCCAGTTTACATCAAAGTTTTAATCCGCTTCTTGCTTTTTTTTTTGTTGATTGGATAGATGGTCTGAAGTCCATACTTGGACTTTATTCTTTTGAGTTTGCTCTAAATGCAGGATCCAGTCTTCCTGTAATATGTTTGCATTGAAGACCTGGGCCGCTCCGTTTGCTACTTTGTTGATTTCTGCCCAAAATTTCCTGTTATTATTAGAATTACTAAGTTCTAATATTTGTTGCCAAATTTGTGTAAGGTGTTTTGACTTTTCTAACCAAAGGTCTTTTTTGTATTTTTGCCTTAAGTTATGGATTTGTTGCTTGGTGTCATCGCACTTTTTCTTGTCTTTTCCTAATAACTTTCTGATTTCTCGGTTTAAAGTTCTTTTTTTACATGCTATTGAGCCCGGAGGCACCTGCAGAACTTTGCTAGATTTTCTTTTGTTGGTATGAGTTTGATGACCAAAACCGTCAGATAGGCTTGAGATCATCTTTTCCCAATTGCTCTGATATTCTAAAGGGCTTATCCCACTGACTTCTACATGTACTTTTTTTGCATGTGTCATAATTTCATCAACGTTCTTTCCATTCGATACCAATCGTTTAAGATTATAGAGACTCGGGAATTCAATCAAGTCTTTGCATGCTGGTGCCCTTGTGGGTTGATAGCTGAACTCGATTGATTGCAGACTATGGTCGCTCTCCAATTTGTGGATTATTCTGTAGGTAACGATTGTTTGTAGTACCTCTAGGTCCACTATGGTGTAGTCAAGAACCGATTGAGCCTGTTTAGCGATTCTGGTCGGGGATACTGGCTGGTCTTGACAAAAACGGCCATTCAAAGGGATCATTCTAATGTCTGCAAACATTAGGGCAAACTGCAGGCCGTGCTTATCCTTTTTCCGATGGTTTGTTATTATTGGAGGAATGGTTTTGCCCGTCCGTTTGTTTTGTTTGATGTTTTGTGTGTGGTCCTTTTGTAGTAGAAACATGTTCAGATCACCTGACACGACCAGCCCTGCCTGTGGGTAAATGGATTATATAGATTTGACGAATGATTTCAGGGTCAGGATTTCTCTGATTTCTTTTTTGGATTCCGGATGTATATAGATGTTACAGATGATCAAAGACCAGCCTCTTAAGCACCCTGCGGTCCTGGACTAGGGTCTGACGGTAGCTTGATTTTGATGCACTGGATCCATGTTTGACACGTGTCAATGGCAACATAGGACCAAGGAATGCTGGTGTTCAAATAGATCGATAGGCCTCCAGCGGCCCTACCTAAAAGGCCTCTTTTTATGGCGTGTTGTTGGATTTCTTTGAAGCCGTCTATATGGTCGGATGTAGTTGACCAGGTCTCTTGGAGTAGAATTATGTCAATTTTTTTTAGGAAAGCTAATAAATCTGCGTCATTTGTTTTGCCCCCCAATCCGTTTATATTCCATGAGCATAGTTTCAAGTTTGGTTTTCATGCTTCCTCCGACATATAAACCGCGGGGCTTGGTGTTGGTGGTAGAATTTTCCGTCTCTCGCTGGATCCTCCTGGCGAGCCTTGATGAATGATACGTACGTTGGACCATCCTTCCTTGATGCTGTCCGAGCAACCAACTGCCCCCGAAGTATTCCACAATATGGTTGTGATCTTTCCTCTGCCAGCAAAGATAACGGGCCCGGGAATCTTTCTAATGCTACAGGTTTAATTTTGATTCCTCATTTTGCGAATTCTTCTCTATGTTGCCAGAATTCTTTGGCTACCCTGGGGTCCCTCCATGTTGCCACTGTCATTTATTCTCCCATTTGTATTTGAGATTGGCTTAAATTCAATACTTTCTATATGGTTTGAGTTCACATGTCTCAGAGTTTCAATCAAATTGGTTAGTTTTAGAATAGCGCTCCGATTGAGGATGTCATGCTTCCCCCTGGAGCAATAGTGCAGAATTATTTTGTGTTTTAATGAGCCAACTGGGTAGGCTGAATCCGTCTCTTCCTTATGATCCTTTTGCTTGGTTTGAATGGTTTTTTTTGGACATCTTGTCTGAATAGCCCTGATTTAAAGAGATGGGCTGGGCTGCAGGTTCGGTGTTAAACACGGGCTGGTGGAGTCTTGAGCACTCCGGGCCTTGTGTGGAGACACTTTGTTGCTGCTCTATAGCCAAAGAATTTTCTTTTTGCACCTTGACCATTTTTGTAAAGTAGTGCGAGATGCTTTTTTGTTCTGCTTGTGGCTTCTGCACCGGTGGGCAGACCACCGGTTACATTTTTGTATAATCTTGTAGTGGGTTGTGGACTCTTTGGCTGCCAAAATTTCTTCTTGCTCTTCCTCGTTCTTTTTGCTTGACTCTTTACCATTCGGTCCTTGCGATATTGTTACTAAGGTCCAGTTTATTTTTAGGTTGCTAACCGTTGGGGGGTCTGGGTCCAGGTGACTAATGGGTAGAGCTGTTATTTTTTTGCCTTGGGGCTTGTTTTGTCTGGCTTTCCTCAATCTCTTGCGTTCTCGCTTTGTTAAAGGTTTAGTTTGTTTTTGTTGCCCGTTGGTTGGTGGCCCGGGATCTTCTCTCCCTGGATTGACTGGATCGTCAGTGCCTTTGTGTTGGAATGTGGTGTTTTTGGATATTGCTATCTGGACGGTAGATGTTTGCTTTGTTAGGCTGCCTTCAATTGGGTCCCCTCTTGTGTCCTCACTGGTTGATGTATCGCCGCTGAGTGTGCTTATCGAGTGTTCGGGAAGATTTTCTATACTGGGATTTTCGGTGATTTTATGATGCTCCTTTTTTTTCTTTTGTACTTCCTCCAAAATGTCAGTTAGAATGGTCGGTAGACCTCTAAGTTGGTTCATTGTTTCGAAGCACTGGCATCCGTGATACATTGTGTGCGGGTCTTTCTGTACCCGTTCTATGAGGGAATTTAGCTCTAGTATCTTTCTGTCTATACCCACCACGTGGGATGCCAGAATTTGTAGAAGATCTATCTGTAACTCCAATTTTTCAGATTGTTGAAGTAGTGCTGAGGAGATAGTTTCTATGATACTTATAAATGGCAGCCACAATGGCGCCTGTGCTGGTTGAAGATTGTTGGTTTGATGGCGGCTGGTTTGGGGACTAGACCCGGCTTTATCCCCTAGTTTGATCCGAACTGAAACTCGTGGGTCTCTGCCCTGACCTGTTCCTGGAGTGGGTGTTTGATTTTCCCTTATTTTCTTGGGGTCAGGGCCTTTTCGGGAGGTTATTTTAATTGGTGAAGAAATGATGTAGTCGAGGGGAAAAAGCCTCGATGGGCCATTCGAAGGTTGACTGTTTGCCGCGTGGTGTATTGGGGGACTGCCTATGCTTGAGCGGTCGAGTATTTCTTGTGTTTCTGAAACTGGAGGGCATTTTGATGGTATTTCAGCCTTTAGTGTGTCACCTGTGCTTGATGATCCTTTCGGATGTATGTGAGCGTTGGCGTTCATCTGTTCGCCTTGTTGCCATTCTGCGATTTCTTTGTCTGTAGAGTTCTTGTCCAATTTTTCCTTGGTGTCCATTCTTAGGGCTGGTGGATTGTCGGCCACGTAGTTAGCCACATGGTCGGGTGCAACGGAGCCAAAGTATGAGCCCAGACTTAATGAGCGACACATCTCTGGCGCCTTTGGTGTTTTTGTACCCGGAACCTCCGAGCGTTCGGCGCAGGACTCTTTATAGGCGTTATCTTTGTTTGCTATTTCCCTTGTATTTATTTGCGCTTTCACTGTTAATTTATTGAACATTTTAATGGGATTTTTCCCTAAGCTTTGACTGATCTCTCGTGAGGTGTTGCTCTGAGGCTGCGAAACTTTCGGTAACGAGCCCACTGACTGGGACATTCTTTTGGTGCTGATGACAGCCTGTAGTTTATGTGCTGAAGACGCAGATGTTGTGGGTAAAATTAGAAATTCTGTGATCTTGTAGTTTTTAAGGTGTGAAGTTGGCTGTGACGTCTTAACGGGGGGAGCCCTGACAATTTTGTCTTGCACGTCTGCTAGGTCTTCATCAGAGATATCATTTATTCCTTCGCTCATATTTCTGCAATGTTGTTGGTTTCCTTTTTTTCCAGTTGGTTATGGGGTCTGTTCTGACTCTCCCAGATCTCATACTTGGGAGGGAGTGCAGATGTTTGATGAGGATGTACTCTTCCCTTTTTGCCCTTCAGCCCGCGGCCCCCCTGCACAGATCTTAGATCTCAGTTAAGGGTGGTAAATTTTGTAATAAATTTATTGGAGGCCAATGGGCTAATGGGCTGAAGCGTTGCGGGGTGTTTAAGATGTATGCGCTCTTTGTGGCACGTATTCCTCCCGTGGCCACTGTTGCTCACTCGGTATTGTGTGTGGCTTGGGAGACCACGATGCAGTTCTCTCATGGTCTTTCAGCCATCACCGTCAACGTCACTTGGAGCGCTTTTGGAGGTCTTGTGGGGGAGTGGCTCCTCTAGACCCTTATGACCCCTTGCTCCACTGGTTTTAACCCCCTGAGCGATGGTGCTCTGGTCCCCAAGTTGCTCGGCAGCTCATTGTCCTTCTGCCTGAGAGCCCTGCAGTGCTGGCGGTTCCCGGGCTCTCCCTGCCGCCTGCTGCTGCAGCCGCTAAGGCACTGAGGCACGGCTCTCCGCCGTCCCGTGCAGGTTTAACTCAGTGCGGCTCTGCTTCGGCTCTGTGCTGTCGGCCGCCCGGCTTGCTCACTTGTTTGCTCACACCTGCTGTTTGGGTCCCCCTGCACAGTGCTGCCTTTTGTGATGCACCTGGGGGGAAGGAGCGGCGAAGGCTGGCTTGCGAGCTGCGGACAGCGGGCTGCGGAGTGCAGGCACAAGCAGCGGTTTTGCTGAGGTGGGGAGCGGGGGAGCAAAAGGGGGGAGCAGGGAGCAGGGGAGCCACACCAACCTGCTCAATCCCGTCCTGAATGCCACCGCCACCGCCTCCGCTCGACCCCAATTCTTCCACGCACCAACTCTCGGCTCGCTTCGCTCCGCTCTGCTCCTGCTGCTGCTCCTGCTCCGGGACGCCTGTCAGCCGACTGCTAACGCTGCTCCTCCTCTTCCGTAAACCGGCAAAAAGATGTCCGGGTGATGTACGTATAAACATCACAATCATATCTGGGTAAAAAGAAAGTAAAGGACGAGTCTGTCCCTCACGGTGCAGGAGCTATGCTGGTTGCAGCACGTCCCGGGGCTCGTTCTGTTGTATCCGGCTGACTTAGGAGAAGTGTGGCTCAGGGGTTAGAGGCGGCAGACCCGGAAGCTGAGATCGGCCCTGGACCAGGGTTCAATTCCCCGCCTCGGCGGGTCTTGGGCTCAAAAATTCCACGGACTCGATAATTCTCGCTCCGGTGCCTTCTCGACTCACGGGTTCACACTCTGCGACTCTGGGCAATAGCTTGCTTAATCTCCACAACGGCCCCTCGCGGCGGGATGCCTGGCTTTCACCTTGTGGATACCCTGCCGGGGTTATCTCACAGGGGAATACCAGGACGGGTTCCCTAAGCAAGCGCCGGGAAACCCTTTGTGGGTAGCTGTGCGCTATATAAGCTCAAATACATTTACATTTACTTATAAATCCATTTGCTGAAACTACTAGTGAGCATTCACTGGATGTGGTCACCAGTGAATGGGGAATAACCCCTTTCACATTAAAAAGAGTGGCTGGGACAGGGATTGCCAGTGAAACACCAGATTCCCAACCTCAAGAGGGAATGTGTTATTGTTAATACATGTCTTAACATAGCTTTGAATGCATAGAGTAAGAAATAAAATATGCTTTTTATTCTAAAATGAAGTATTTGACTGGACGCTTTCTTCTGTTCCAGTTGCTGCCTGTGCTGCCCGTGTTGCAGAGGGGACTCGAATCCCCACAAGACACCAGTCTCCCAGGAGGGGGAGGAGCCGCCAACGCGCTCAAAAGTGCTGTAGTTGTCCCCCGGGCTGCGCCCTGGCCTAGGGCGGGCTCATCTGCACCCGTCCGAGCCCGGGACGGGCATACCCACTTGGCCTCGTTCTTTGGACCTCCGTCTAACAGAATTATCCACCTCCTACCTTTCATCTCATTTCAAGTTCAGCGCCTAGCAAAAGTTGCTGATGACCATGTAGGGAGCAAACTTTTTTGATATCACTATCCCTTATTATTCCTTGTCCATGTACTAACTACCTGGCTGGAGTACCAGCATCTTACCGGCTAAGGAGTTGATTAAGCCAGCCTGGAACTTTGTATCCCCTTAGTGGTTTGAACTGCTCACTGTTCCCATCCTGCAAATGTTATTCTCGCGTGTGTCAGATGCAGTATCAACCCAGGCATCCTTACGCATCTCTGGCGCGTTTGGTGTTTTTGTACCCGGAACCTCCGAGCGTTCAGCGCAGGACTCTTTATAGGCGTTACCTTTGTTTGCTATTTCCCTTGTATTTATTTGCGCTTTCACTGTTAATTTATTGAACATTTTAAAGGGATTTTTCACTAAGCTTTGACTGATCTCTCGTGAGGTGTTGCTCTGAGGCTGCGAAACTTTCGGTAACGAGCCCACTGACTGGGACATTTTTTTGGTGCTGATGACAGTCTGTAGTTTATGTGCTGAAGACGCAGATGTTGTGGGTAAAATTAGAAATTCTGTGATCTTGGAGTTTTTAAGGTGTGAAGTTGGCTGTGACGTCTTAACTGGGGGAGCCCTGACAATTTTGTCTTGCACGTTTGCTAGGTCTTCATCAGAGATATCATTTATTCCTTCGCTCATATTTCTGCAATGTTGTTGGTTTCTTTTTTTCCAGTTGGTTATAGGGTCTGTTCTGACTCTCCCAGATCTCATACTTGGGAGGGAGTGCAGATGTTTGATGAGGATGCACCCTTCCCTTTTTGCCCTTCAGCCCCTCGGCCCCCCTGCACTGATCTTAGATCTCAGTTAAGGGTGGTAAATTTTGTAATAAATTTATTGGAGGCCAATGGGCTAATGGGCTGAAAGGTTGCGGGGTGTTAAAGATGTATGCGCTCTTTGTGGCACGTATTCCTCCCATGGCCACTGTTGCTAACTCGGTATTGTGTGTGGCTTGGGAGACCACAATGCAGTTCTCTTATGGCCTTTCCGCCATCACTTGGAGCGCTTTTGGAGGTCTTGTGGGGGAGTGGCTCCTCTAGACCCTTATGACCCCTTGCTCCACTGGTTTTGACCCCCCTGAGCGATGGTGCTCTGTTCCCCAAGTTGCTCGGCAGCTCATTGTCCTTCTGCCCGAAAGCCCTGCAGGGCTGGCGGTTCCCGGGCTCTCCCTGCCGCCGCCTGCTGCTGCAGCCGCTAAGGCACTGAGGCACGGCTCTCCGCCGTCCCGTGCCGGTTTAACTCAGCGCGGCTCTGCTTCGGCTCTGTGCTGTCGGCCGCCCGGCTTGCTCACTTTTTCCTCACCCCTGCTGTTTGGGTCCCCCCGCACCACGCTGCCTTTTGTGATGCACCTGGGGTGAAGGAGCGGCGAAGGCTGGCTTGCGAGCTGCAGGCTGCAGGCTGTGGACTGCGGGCTGCGGAGTGCAGGCACAAGCAGCAGTTTTGCTGAGGTGGGGAGCGGGGGAGCAAAAGGGGGGAGCAGGGAGCAGGGGAGCCACACCAACCTGCTCAACCCCGTCCTGAACGCCACCGCCACCGCCTCCGCTCGACCCCAATTCTTCCACGCACCAACTCTCGGCTCGCTTCGCTCCGCTCTGCTCCTGCTGCTGCTCCTGCTCCTGGACGCCTGTCAGCCGACTGCTAACGCTGCTCCTCCTCTTCAGTAAACCGGCAAAAAGATGTCCAGGTGATGTACGTATAAACATCACAATTATATCTGGGTAAAAAGAAAGTAAAGGACGAGTCCGTCCCTCACGGTGCAGGAGCTATGCTGGTTGCAGCACGTCCCGGGGGCTCATTCTGTTGTATCCGGCTGACTTATAAATCCATTTGCTGAAACTACTAGTGAGCATTCACTGGATTTGGTCACCAGTGAATGGGGAATAACCCCTTTCACATTAAAAAGAGTGGTTGGGACAGGGATTTGCCAGTGAAACACCAGATTCTCAACCTCAAGAGGGACTGTGTTATTGTTAATACATGTCTTAACATAGCTTTGAATGCATAGAGTAAGAAATAAAATATACTTTTTATTCTAAAATGAAGTATTTGACTGGACGCTTTCTTCTGTTCCAGTTGCTGCCTGTGCTGCCCGTGTTGCAGAGGGATGTATGACGGTACCACGCGTACTTTTACAACGCGTACCGTTACCACGCTACTTTTACCACGCAAGTCGTTACAACGACTTGCGTGGAGGGGCGCTGGATAGTAAATTATTTAATTTACTATTCCAACTCCAGTCCCCGTGAACTCTAGGGAAAGGAGTTGGATAGTAAATTAAAGTATTTACTATCCTGGAGCGCCCCCCAGCGCATTTCGTTGTAACGACCTGCGTGGTAAAAGTAGCGTGCTAACTGTACCGCGTTGTAAAAAATGCGTGGTAACCGTTGTATACCGTTGCAGAGGGGACTCGAATCCCCACAAGACACCAGTCTCCCAGGAGGGGGAGGAGCCGCCAACGCGCTCAAAAGTGCTGTAGTTGTTCCCCGGGCTGCGCCCTTGCCAAGGGCGGGCCCATCTGCGCCCGTCCGAGCCCGGGACGGGCATACCCTCTTGGCATCGTTCTTTGGACCTCCGTCTAACAGAATTATCCATCTCCTGCCTTTCATCTCATTTCAAGTTCAGCGCCTGGCAAAAGTTGCTGATGACCATGTAGGGAGCAAACTTTTTTGATATCACTAACCCTTATTATTCCTTGTCCATGTACTAACTACCTGGCTGGAGTACCAGCATCTTAAGCCAGCCTGGAACTTTGTATCCCCTTAGTGGTTTGAACTGCTCACTGTTCCCATCCTGCAAATCTTATTCTTGCGTGTGTCAGATGCAATATCGACCCAGGCATCCTTACCCTTATTTCTAAAAGATCAGGTATACCTAAAATGGAGAGACGCAGGGTGGTGGCGGGCCCTACGAACAAAGAACCTTCACACATTGGCAGCACTATGGATGCTTTTTTTCAGCGCGCAGCTGTGGTCTTGGATAAGGAGATTAAACTTGTTGTCAGACGCCCATCTCATTCACCGGTTCTCCGTCCTGCTCTGATCTCCTCGACCACCCCTCAGGTTGACACTCAATCCGGGCTCCAGTCCTTTTCGGTAGACCGGGTTGATCTGTCACCATCTCAGGTGGGTGGCACTGTACCTTTCTCTCCAACAGTCATTACCCTGCGCAGTGCGCTCTCGCCAGCTCTAGTTCCAGGGTCTGGGTCCAGAGCAGGAAAGTGTCCCGGTAATGGCCTGAGTGCAGGAGGCACAAAGAGGGAGCACCCATCAGTGGGGTCGACCATGTAAACGTAGTAAGAAAACAGGACCTCAGCCAACAACAATAGCATACCCAGCAAGCTCCCATCTTGGATGCAACTAAGCTAGATATGATTCAAGCAGCTTTATTGTCAGCTCTGGACTCTAAATTGGACCACATTCTACTCCGTCTCGCCGCACTGGAAAGGATCCACAGTGAACTAGCAGCCTCCTTGCAAAGGGACCATGCTTCTCTTACCGCAAACCATCCCCCTGGGAGGCCTTTTTTCTCCTACTGCCATTCAAAGCTCCAGCGGCAGCGGTACAGGGGTAGGAGAGGCAGTGGTGTTTACGACAGCACAACGGCCAAACCTTGTGGCAGCAGTTTCCACAGCACCAACCATGTCCAGGCCCGCACTACTCGATTGCCCAATTACCAGTAGGGAGGTTAACATCCTAAGCTTTATCTCCTCCCAACCTTGGCAACCTCAGAGTGTCAATATTGGCGGATTGCACCGTTATGCTGACAGGCGAGATGTCCCTGATGGTATGCCCCCTTCCTGCAGTGTGGGCTCTGTTCATCTCCCTCCTGAGTCCACTCGACTTGTCGTGGTGCGAGCCAACGTACAGTGTCTTGAACCCGGGACCAAGGAAGACTTTTATCAGCTAAAGTACAAGGTGGTGCATTGGCTCTATTCTAACATTGCCCTTTGTCCTAGGGTGGAAAATCAAATTCTTATGGTGTGCTGGACACAGTTGATTGGTGTCACTAACAAATCTTGGCAGGGAGATTGTATCATTGTCAATTTTAACAATTCATCTATTGTAAATCACATTTACGTTCAGTAGTGCAGTTTGATTATAGGTGTCGGAACTCTGCTATTCTGGCACTCCCGTTGGGTTTCTTTTATCAACCCATTACTCCCTAATCGGGACCCCAACGTGAGTGGCCTTTTGAGGAGGATTATGGGGGCCACATGGAAGGGATTACAGGGGTTAGCACTGTAAACAGATTTGCTCTATTGAGTACATTGAGTACACTAGAAGACTGGCATTGCCTCTTGGAACATCGCGGGGCTGGCAAGTAAGATAGACAAAACTGGGTGGTTGGCCCTTGTGAAAAGATTTGAGGTAATATGTCTCCAGGAAACCTGGGCTGGCTGTAAAACCGTCTTTGTCCCAGCTTTCCGGTCCATGTCAGGGAGAGCAAAAGGGGGGCTTATTATATTTGTCTCAATAGCCGTCCTTGACATTTCAGCATCTGTACTCCATGCCTCGCCCAAATTACAAGTGTTGTTGCTGTCTAGTGGCAAGAGTAGACTCCTAATGGTAAATTTGTATAATGCGGGAGCTACACACGAGGTTAAGGGTTATCTAACACAGCTGGGATCAGTATTGCGGGGTTCCATCCTGAATGTCTAGAACTGTCTTCATATCTTCTTAACAAGGAATTTTAACATCCACAGGCCTGCATATGGAACACACCCTTCAGACCATTGAGCTTACCTCACTCCTTCTAGAATTTGACTTAACATAAGTCATGAATAAGTTGCCCCCGGGGAAAACAGACATTAACCCCACTTTTATCGGTAGAGTGTGTGAGACTTTTATAGATTTGACCTTTGTATCTACCCCCTTCTTTTCTTTGGTCACAGAATTTTTTGTCCAGACAAGAGAATTCAGTGACCATAATCCTAGCTGTATAATTACAGGCTGGTCCCGTGCACATGGACGTTCCAAGATGGGTAGGGGAGGAGTCCCTCTTGAAGTGTTCGAGGCAGGGAGGAGCCTAAAATGGGGGTGTATTGAACCAGAGTTATTTCACAAGTTCCAACACAGTGTTGTAGGGAGTTTGCCACCTGTCACGATGGCGAGGCCAGTGCCTCGGACATCCTGGGCGCTTTTGGTACCATGTCCACCGTCATACGGAGGCTTCTACGAGCCCAGGACGGGGGCAGGCTGCCAGCAGGTCCAAGATGGTTCGATTCTGCGTGTTGCCAGGCCTCTAGGAAGTTGAGACAGGCTCTGAGTGATAAGCCTCGAGACACAGTGGCGGTTAAGTCTTTGCAGAGCATACCAGGCTGCGGTAGCAACTCACCAGTCCACCTTGAAGGAGGAGGCCTGGTCTGACCTAGTGGAGGCAAGAACTTTGCAAAACAGCTCCAAGTTTTGGGCTATTCAATAGCCCATTCCTCTCAGAAGATAATGCTCATTCACTGAAAGCCCATATTAAAGAGGATAGCATTGTCCATCATTTCGAGGGTATTTTTCAGGAGAACTCCTTTCCCAATGAGGGTGGAAGGTAAGGCAGATCTTTTCTTTTCCAAATCGGAGGTGAGAGCGGGTATACTAGGCCTGACCAACAGAAAGGCCCGGCGTCAGACAGGATTCAACCTGACCTTTACATGGCCCATGTAGATACTTGAACGCCCGTTCTTGCTGCTGTTATGAACACCTCTGTCTGGGCTGGCCACCCTGATTCCTGGGCTTTATCAACTATAGTCCCGATATTTAAAAAAGGTGACAGAGACAGTACTTCATGTTATAGGCCCATTTCTTTCCTGGACTCTGTGGTGAAGGTGGTGGGCCGCATGATTCTTGATAGACTGCTATCCTGGATGGATGAAAGCAATTTTTTATCTGAGATCCAATATGGGTTTCAACCCTGTTGATCCACTGTGGAGCAGTGTCTAAATCTGTATCTCGTCCTGAACAAGTACACAGTGGCACATGCCTGCCCTATATATCTAGCATTTATGGACCTGTCCTCAGCCTTTGAATGTGTGAACAGGACCATGCTATGGCAGCTGATGTCATACATCGGCATCGATAATAACATCATTTTGTGCTTGAGGGATCTTCTCATCGAGATTCCAGGGCAGTAGTACATTACTCAAAGGACTTGAAATGTCCCCCCAGTTTAATATTAAGAGGGGGGTGTGCATGGGGTGTATCCTCGCACCCTTCTTTTTTAATTTCTACATAAAATCTGTAGCAAATAAAGCAGACACCCCCCAGGTAGGCAGGTGCAGCCTCCAGGTCCTCCTATATGCGGATGGCACAGTCCTCCTGAGGAGGACTGCAAGGGGCTTACAACTTCTCCTCAACTCTTCTGCCTCATTCATGGAGGAATTGGACTTGTTGGTGAATGATTCTAAATCATATATTATGCAGGTGGGCCCGCAAGAAGGCGGTAAAGCAGCCCACTTTTAAATTAGGATGCTCACCAATACCTAAAGTAAGTGTTTTCTCCTATTTGGGAATAGTGTTCGAAGACTCCTTGAGTTGGCGCCCCTTGCCTAACCGCAAATGAGGGGACCTAGTGAAAGCCTCTGCAGCTGTTTTTAACTTTGCCGTTAGAATGGGAGGGAAACCAATAGGGGGCCTCCTGAAGATTTATCAGGCAAAATGTATCCCAAAGGTCAGATACAGGAGCGAGATTTGGGGTCACACCGAGCTTGGGGCTGTGCGGAGCACTGAGGACTCATTCTTGCGAAGAGTTCTCCCTGTCCCGCAAGGTACGCCATCGGATGTTGTCCATAAGATATTGGGATTGTCTTTTCTTGCTGATGATCTTGCCTTCCACCCCCAGCCCTGTGGCTTAAGATTTGGTCCAAGTAAGAGAATACACTTAGTAAAGATGTGATACGGGATTGTCTTTTTCTTGATCATGCCTCGCGTATTCGCTGGCTCCAGTACATAAGAGTTGGACTTGCCAGGCTATTAAGAGCAGATCTTTACACGAATGTTATATCCTATGTTTTCTTAGTTATTTTATATGCAGTGTGTTCTCCATTAGACTGCTTTATCCAAGTGCTTGGGTTGCTGGGTGATCATAGAATGTTAAGCTTCTGATCTTCAGTTGAAGACTGAAGCTTGATGGAAGAACACTCTGAATGATCTAGTGCTGTACTTGTGATTCAAGAATAAACTTAATTTATAAGTTTACTCCTCTTATCTGTGGTTCTTGGACACGACATAATTTGGCGACGAGGTGGTCAAGTCAGCACTTCACTGAACCCACGCCCAGTGGCGATATTAATTGAGGAAGATCTTGCCAGACTCTAGTGTTCATGACTGTCTTTCTTTGAATACTATTGATGGACCGTGAACACTTGAATTTACTTCTACTGATCAACTTTGAACACTTTGAATACCATCTGCTACTGCTACTATCAAGATAAGTCTTCTTATTTAATATTTTAAGATTTTTCTAAAAATCTATTGGGAGCTTCGCTGCATGTACCTTTGTTGTTCTGGTGTACCTCGATGCAGGCTCATAGATTCTCCTTTATTTTCCGTTGATTGACTTTGGAACCATTTTCTTAAAAAAACGGACACAATTTTATGCGTGTCTCTACGTTTTTTTCCTCATTGGCGATATTTTGACTGTTTCCATTTTGTGACTGCCTTATTTCACAAACTTCTCAATTCAAATGTTAATGTATTTAATGTTTTATCAATCTTTAAAAATCTCCTCTTGATTGCGCCATTCAAACTAACGAGATGACAGTTATCTACTTGTTTCGAATTCTTAGTTTTCAAGAATCGTTCCCTGCGCCTCAGTGACGCTACTTCGAATCTCCTGCCATCTTCATTCCGGATCTCTAAGCGCCGGAAATCATCACTACGTTCACACTTCAACGTGTATGTCATCACGTGATATTGTCTGCGTAATAGCCATTTTCGGTAACTTAGCAACACGCAAGCATCGCGTCTTACCGATTTCCAGCGCTTACTCACAGCTACGGACTTCGATATTTTTTGAAGGGAGGTATTTCATAAGCATTGTGTCTTATCGATTTCCATGGAGTAAAAACAGCGCTTACTCACAGCTACGGACGTCGATATTTTTTGAAGGGAGGTATTTCATTACTTTAAACTTTGAAACAAAACGTATTTTCTTGGCTGATGTATAAAGACTTGTTTTTAAAATACGTATATCATTCACGCTGATACACACAGCTTACGACAAACTTAAGAACATTGTGCATCATTTACGCTGATGCACACAGCTTTATATTATTCTTGATATTATATTTTTGGGTGTGTCATCTACGCTGGCACACACAGCTTTCAACAAACTTAGTAACATTGTGCTTCATTTACGCTGATGCACACAGCTTTTGTTATTGTTGATATTATATTTATTGTTTCATTTTAAAGCATTTCTTTACCTATGTTATCTACATTGTAAAATCTTTTAGGATTTCATTATGGCTCAACAAACTGCAGTCCTCCATCTCCATTTCTTCCTGAACCAGGCACTCCAAAAATTAAGTGGACTCAATGGTTTAAATCTTTTAATAGTTATATTATTGCCATTGATGCTGTAAAATGTTCTCCTGTCAGAAAAAATGCAATGTTATATAGTGCTTTGGGTGTTGAGGGTCAAAGAATTTTTTACCATCAACCTCCTATAGTTAGACCACCTTCAGATATTGGAATGAGTATACTGAAGCTATTGCACGTTTGGAAAAGTATTTTAAAGATGAGCCGAATATAATTGTTGAGAGACACAATTTTTATACTAGTAAACAAAGTTTCATCTCAAAGTGTGAATCAACGTGATAAATCTTCTAAAATTGAATGGAAGAAAACTGACAAACCTCCTGCTTGCTTTAGATGTGGCTCAAAGTCACATCTGGCTAATTCGACTTCTGTCCTGCGTTAAAACAATAATGATCTAATTGTAAAAAAATTGAACACTTTGTTGCAGTGTTTAAATTCAAAACAAAGACAATGTATTTAGAAGTCACAAATTCTGAGGAGGTGTCTAATGTAAGTGAGGAACAGATTGTTAGACAAATTCTATTGTCAGTTGATATGATAGATGGTCAAGAAGATTCTTCTACTTCTGATCCTGTGTGTGATTTAAAAATTGGTGAGGTTGTTGTGAAAGTTACAGTGGACTCAGGATCTCCCAACACCATCATTGCTGATTTTCTTTTCTTGGAACAGTGGAAGGGAGTTCAACTTTTACCTCCTGACATACGCACTGTAGCGTTTAATGGAAAGGTTATAGATTTAATAGGTTATTTTATTGATAATCTCACTTTTGAAGATCGTACTGTGCAAGCAAAAATGTATGTAGCTAAGAAAGGCTATAACATTCTTGGATGGAGAGATCAAGGGAAATTCCCTTTAGTTTTGAGACCTGGTACCAACAATCCTATTTCTTTAGATCGCTCTAGTACATATAGGGCCAGATGTAGGTAATTTCCATTTACCGATTCTTAAATACCGGCTCATACCGAATCGGTATTTCAGAATAGGAAAATGGTATGTAGCAAAATATTCGGTAAAACTTACCGATTCGGAGTGACTCGGTATTTCATTTCGGTAAATACCGAATCGGTGAATTCCGAATCGGTAAATTCCGAATCGGTGAAACCCATGCATTCCTATGGGCCTCCTGGCCCAAAGGAATGAATGGGTTTTTCCGAATCGGAATTTACCGATTCGGAATTTACCGATTCGGTAAATACCGATTCGGAAACTTCAAAAAACGACATGTGAGTCTGTCAACCAATCAGGGACACCCTACACACCCCACAACCAAGGCCCAGAGAATCCAACCAATCAGAATGAAGCACCCCTCCCCAGTACCTGGGAGTGGCCACACCCATGCAGGTGCACACCAACTGAACAAACAATTGAGCTGAGGTGAGAGGAGTAGAGCATCCACAGCCAAGCAGTGCTACAGAATGGAGTCACATGAAGGCCCAAAGGATGGTGGGGAGGGCAAAAGAAAGATTAAGTTCAGCCAAGAAGAACTTCAGGTGGCCGTGGAGGAAATTTTAAGCCACTACAACCAGATTTTCGGGAGACAGTCTCTGTATGTTGCAGAAACTGTGAAGAGGAACATATGGCTTGGCCGATCTGTAAGCAAAGGAAAGCATTACCCGAGACAGCGCCTGAGTCCCAAGAGGTTGCTGATACCCAGAGGAGCACGAAGACCGGAGAAAAACGCCAAAACCGCCACCAGCCGCGCCGCCGCCTCGGGACTGCATATCCCGGCAGCCTCAGCGGCGGCGCGTTCCCCGGCGCGTCACACGCGCCGGGAGGGGCAAATAAAGCTGACAGCCCTCGGTGGAGCGGGGGGAGCCGATCTGTAAGCAAAGGAAAGCATTACCCGAGACAGCGCCTGAGTCCCAAGAGGTTGCTGATACCCAGAGGAGCACGAAGACCGGAGAAAAACGCCAACACCGCCACCAGCCGCGCCGCCGCCTCGGGACTGCATATCCCGGCAGCCTCAGCGGCGGCGCGTTCCCCGACGCGTCACACGCGCCGGGAGGGGCAAATAAAGCTGACAGCCCCCAGCGTCGCGGGACGCGAGCGGGACGCCCGGGGCGAAGCCCGGGCAAAGGGCGGGCCCTCTACGGCCCTCCAAGGCCTGACAAGGCCGGGCTGGGCCAACTCCATTAAGTGTCTATCAGTCTAATACACCCTTCCGACTTAGGACCATGGCTAAATCGGGCATTGAAGCCCACAACTGCAGAAGGTAGCTCTATCCTGGGACCATTGGATAAATTCTTCTTCAAAGCAACCGGCGAAATAGATAGAGAACTGGCCCTGGTAGAGCGTCGTATCGCACGGCGACAATCCATAGAGCAACTTAAAAACACCATTTTAGATCCTTGTCTGACACTTACCCCTGAGCCTCTCCCACTAAATTCGACCGTGGAAAACACAGATGATGATCCATTGAATACAGATAATGTTCAATTATTGTTTCAATCTTATTTTTCCCCGAAAAATGGTTCATCTGCTCCATCCCCATTAAAATTAGCTAATAATACAATCACTGCATCTACTGATCTTATCGACCTGGTCACTCCAAACTTGCCAAAGATCGCAGAGTTTGTTGCACCGGATATAATAGAAGTTCCTTCTTCTTTGGGGACACAAAAGTTAACTATGTTTCAACCATTACCCGTTGTATTAAGGCTAGATAAATCCTCACATTCCACAAATCAACCTAAAAAGAAACAGGCCATCATCCGATCTCCACCTAAAAAACGACGAAAAAGAGCCCCAGTAAAAGGGATCCTTAAAACCCAAAAATCGGCTAAGGACCAATTAACTAAAGAATTGTTACAAATTGTAGAAGGAACATCCACCTTATCGCGGGAAACACTTACTTCTTGTGTCCCTCCTACAATTAAAGACTTTGTGGACGCAATGGAACACCTTATCAAGGCACTATTAATACCAATACTCGAGAGAGTGAAGAGAATAGGCACTCAGGTGGACACCCTCTCAGGAACCTTGACTCAAAACCAAGCTGGTAAAAGGGCCCAAGATGTCGTTTCGAGTTTAAAAAATGGAGACTAAAACCATAACACAGTAAAAACTACAATGCCCATAGTAAAGTCCACTACATCGATAGTTGGAGAAAAAAAGTCCAATAAAGAAAAAATGACCCTGGTCCAAAATTCTACGAAGGATACGATCCCTTCTAATCAACAAAAAACCCATCCATTAGACCCAACCAAGAAGACGGCAGCAAACCAAAATCCAGTTCCCCTCCCAAAAGCGCCTCCCAATACCCAGGCGCAATCGACACAAATAAACTCCCTTATAGCTTCGGCAAAAATGGGCAATACACAACCCACACCAGAAAAAATTAAGTCTGCCGCATAATACGAAAAACGCTCACGTGAAAGGTATGCCGACCTACCCCCCGCTGCATCACAGAACGTTATTGTATTAACGGGGGTCTTACCATTATCCGCTACAGGAGGTCATGAAAACCACCATAGCCTAAAAAACAAGGTGATTTTTTGGCTCAGAGAAAACAGACATTTACCTCCTCATATAAACGGCAATATAATAATGGTAAGAAGAACAAATTGGGTCGGAATTCGTCCTAAAGACATAGAAGGGGATGTAGTAATTGTTACCTTTAAAGATCCAAGGGTCATTACACATATTACAGATTGGTTCTCTGGTTTTAACAGGGGACCAATATCGCCAAAACCCCTGGCTTACTTTTATCCTGAAGCTCTAATGCCCCCAAAGCCACATCAATCCAAAACTTATTATGACAAATTCTCATTGGCACAGCCCAGAAGACCATTCCATGATAAATACCCCCCAAGGTATAGAGTAAGGGATCAGACATTTTTTCCTTGTAATGACTATATGCAATTGCCGACACCACGATATAACCCTGTGGGATATGCTCAACCTTTCCCATTCATAAATCCGTCCTGGAACTTTGATTGTCACAACTATTATGAGCCACTCTACGGTCTTGATGATGTAGAATGACTCTCTAAAGGCAAAGAAGAAAACCAGGGTAGCGGGAATGCTGTAAGTACAACTGACCATCTCTATGCCATTCAGGACGATCCGGTTGATGGGCCTGATAAAAACCCTTTAGCTAACGGGGCGAGAAATAGAGAAAAAACTATTGAATGGGGCAAAGCTAAAAGAGCGCCACGTTTAGGCCCAAAACCCATTGATAACATACCCTCGACCCAAAAGGGAGTTAGGAATAAAACCTCCAATTTGCATTTCCTCTCATGGAACTTGGCGGGACTTTCCTCGAAAATTACATTACCAGACTGGATAAAGGTGGTTAAACAGTATTCTATCCTGTGCTTTCAGGAAACTTGGGTGATTTCTCCTATTCACCTACAGGGTTTTTAGACATTCCACTCACCGGCGTCCGTAAGTAAGCAGGGCAGACACAAAGGGGGAATTTGTACGTATATTAGTGTAGCAGTTGGCCACAGGATCAGAAAAACGCTACTTAGGGACTCATTTCAAGTAATTGTTATGGATATTGCCCCGTCCCTCCTATTGTTAATTGTTAACTTTTACAACAACTTGACCGTAGAACAACTGGAGAAAGCCGTGGACAACCTACAACAAGCCCTGTTAACGATCAAAGAAACCTTTGGAGGAGAGTGTGCAATAGTTTTTATGGGCGATTTTAATTGTCACATCTGCCCAAACACAATGAGAGATGCCTGTGATATCTATGAGACACATGAATTGGACTCTGTTGATGCTATCTTCAATCATTTCCAACATACAAAATCAGGGGATCTGCTTAATAATTTTGTGACCTCGCTTAATTTACATTTCGCAAATGAGCTTCTTCACACCCCAAGATCTCTCAAATCAACCTTTCATGGCAGAGGAACGAACTCTATCATAGACTTTATACTCTTCTCAAAAAATCATGCTCCGTTAATACTAGGCTGGGACACCCTCGACCACCCATATAGTGATCATTATCCTTTGTCCATAACTGTCGAGCTACCTTCTCCAACCACGAGTCAAAATAGCCTAAAGGTTAATTATGAACAACCAATTAAAATGGGAGCCATAAACGGATACTCTGTTAAATGGAATAAAATCAACCCAAATAATCTTCTCAAAAACCTAGTCATCAAGAGGAGGGAGGAGATTTATATCTGTCTTTCTAACAATGACAACCCCAATGACATCTGTAAAGCTTTCATCAAAATTCAGGCCACCTTGAAAGAATTACTGACGCAACAGTTCAAATCAGGACCTATCGTATATAAAGGGTGGTTTGATAAAAAATGTTCCATGGCTTTAAAGTCTTTAAAGAATTTGCTGCGTGTCACACCCAAACCACTCCCAGAAATACGCCAGGCTAGAATCCAATATCGCCTAGCCATTAAAAATAGAAAAAGGGCACTGAAAGTGGAAGCATGGCAGAATTTGGTGATAACATCAGAAACCCGGGACATGTCAGCCTTCTGGAAACTCATCAATACCCCCCTGCCGTGGGTAACAATGCCCGAGAGGAGTTTGGACATGGCAATAAATGGCGAGACATGGGCGGCCCATTTTGAAAAGCTATATAGCAAACCCATATGCTTAAAAAATTCTACATTAGACTGCATTTCATCACCAATCTTAAGCCCATCTCGGGAGAGTCCTTGTAAAATTGTATTCTCGTATGAGGAGGTAGAACTGGCCATCAAGGAAAGTCCCTCTGGGAAGGCACCTGGACCGGATGCCATCCCAGCAGATGTGTATAAGGCAGAAATAGAATTCTGGGCCCCCCTACTGACTTCTGTTTTAAACTCTATAAATACTTTTGATCTTCTTCCATCATGGGCTGAGGCAATAGTAATACCTATTTTCAAAAAAGGAGATAGGCACTCGCCATTGTGCTACAGACCCATATCCCTGCTCGATACCCTAATGAAAATCGTCGGGCGCATCATCCTGAAACGAATAACTAATTGGACGGAAGATAAGAACATACTCTCGAACTTACAATATGGTTTCCGGTCAGGCAGAGGAACAATAGAACAGACCCTCAATTTACACCTGATCATGTCCAAATATGTCGATATCAAGAAGCGAAGCCTGTACATAACGTACATAGATTTAACTTCAGTATTCGACTGCGTCCTTCATGACCAATTATGGTATATTCTAAAACAACTGGGGATAGATCCATCAATCCTCCTTTTTATCAAGGCCTTGTATAGAGAAGCCGGTGCCAGAGTCAGATTTGGCCTGAAGGGAGAGTGTTCGCCTCGCTTTAACATCAATAGAGGGGTCAGGCAGGGGTGCATTTTAGCTCCCCTGCTTTTCTCCCTTTATATAAATGCCATCGGCGAACATCTCAAAAACATCGAATGTGACTTCCCAAAAGTAGGAGGTCAACCTATCCCAATTCTGCTATATGCAGATGACGCGGCAATTCTCTCCCAGACTAGAGTGGGCCTACAAAAAGCTGTTTCTGCATTCACAGTGTTCATGAATGATAGGGGCCTGAAAGTGAACATAGGAAAAACTCATACAATGCTATGTAACAAAAGGTATAAAAAAATCCCATGCCCCGTTTTCATTGAGGGCCAAAGACTCGAGACAGTGGAGGCTTTTACATACTTGGGTATTTGTTTACATAAAAAACTATTATGGAAATCGGCAATAGAGAAGAGGAAACTTGCGTTTGTCAGAGCCATTGGCGGGCTTCGAGATTTTGCAGGAAAAATAGGGGGAAGGCCGGTAAAACAACTAATAACCATATACAAAGCAAAATGCGCCTCTACTGCCACTTATGGGGCTGGACTTTGGGGAATAGATAAAAACATCTCATCGATACAAATAGTGGAAAATCAATTTGTAAGGTATCTTCTGGCCACCACAAAAGCAACCTCTGTGTATATGATGCACATTGAATTGGACCTGCCGTACATATCAGACATTATAAAAACTGAGCCTCCTCTTCTCTGGCACAAAATCTGGACTACCCCCGAGACTGCTTTGAATAGAGAAGTGATACTAGACATCTTAAAATTGGAGGGGGCCAAACACGCCAACCAATCTAAATGGCTGGCCTATGTCAAGAACTTCTTTGCGGAAATTGGGCGTCCAGAGTGGTTCACAGATCCTTTGCTATTGGAAAATATTTCAAGAAAAATCCTAGGAAAGACCCTAATGACCCACCTGGAAACAATCAGATGGAACAACCAAAAACATCATAATACTATCCAGGCATATCAAAGGGTGACATCCCATAAGGGTCTACAATTATACCTCTCTACGGATTTCTCGTGTTACTCGAGGATGCTGCTTACCAGATTTAGACTGGGTTCCTTCTTCCGACTTGTAACATTCCCTACATGTAATGATTGGACTCGGATTCTCTGTCCCTGCCCTTGTGATGATATGTCACTACAATCTAATATCCACACCATTCTTTTTTGTAAATATTACGTGACATTGAGGAAAGCCCTTTTGTTACCCCTATTCAAGAGATGGGGTGTTAGGTCCTGTAAAATCGCCTTCGAGCGTCTACAAGAACTTGAAGATAGGAAGGTGATATCTACAATGGAACAGTTTTTAAAATTATTGATCAAATTTAGGAAATCCCTAGAATGTTTTTTTTAAATTTTAAATGTTTTTAAATGCTGTTTTTTAAAAGTTCCCTTATCAGTGTATTTTAACTTTTTGCTGAGTAATTGATGATTTTAAACCGAAATTCTATGTTTCTTTTTTTCATCATCCTGTTTTAAAATACTGTATAATAATGTATGCTTATATGATATCTCTTTTTTGAATATCGATTAAAGCTTATTTTGAACCTTTGAACCATATGGCTTGGCATACAGGGCAAAGTGAATGCCATTGGTGTGACCCACCGGGACATCGAGGACATCAAAAAGCGATGGTATGACCTGCGCATCATAACCAAGAGGAAGATCGCTGCACTCAAAAAGGATGCTGGACTGACAGAAGGTGGCAGGGGCAAAGCACCAAAGCTGACTGAGTTGGCGGAGCTTGTTGAAACCACCATGGAGCCAGAATGCATCCAAGGGAGTGGAGACCTGGACAGCACAGCAAAAGCAACAAAGAAACAAGGTAAGAGGCATGTACCCTAATCCACATCCATCAACCTGAACCCTTACCCCACTGTGTAGAAACATTACACTGCTGCACAGCTCATACTTGGTGCCAGCAATGCATCATGGTACACGTAGTCATGAGTACATAGAGGCAATGCATACACTACAAGACTCTGCAAGGCATGCCACACACATCACCAAACACACAATGTACACTGTGCAAAGGTGTGTAAATGATTTATTCAAGAAATACACGCAGGTGAACAAAAACATTGACCCTATGTCAATTTGATTCCACAGGTGAGTCCTCACGCACTCCAGCACCAGCAAGGGCGGAGAGGGCACCAGCAGCTAAGAGAAGGGAGAAAGAGAAGAAAAAAACAGGTCACTGCGCTGTAGAAGGAGGCAACACCACCACCCAGGAAGCCTCATCACCAGAGTGAGCCACAACACCTGTCCCACAATCACCGTTGTTGTTTGGATCTCCTGATTTGTTAAGCACACCACCTACAACCATAGCAACGTCCAGGTTGGCCATGCAGGGAAGAGCAAGTAGGACTGATGAGCCCACTCAGAGGATCCTGCAAACCTCTGATTCGAAGGATGAGTAAGTTGTACCTCAAACAATTGCACCTGTTGCCGACAAGGCCAGACCACAGATTACAGCAGGCGCTGCGTGCACCAGTGTCCTTGGCAGGAGGGCACGTGAGGGTGGCGAGGGGCAGGAAGGTGAGAGCGTCTTCTGTGGTCTGGAGGCCACAATGGTCAAAGAAAGTGCAGCGCGTGCAGGCCAAAGCACTGTTAGCCGTGCATAGGCAGGTTCGCTGCATGAATAACAAAATGACCAACATGGACAAAGGAATAGGCCACATAGCATGTAGTTTGGAGGCAATATCAAAGGGGATAACAGACAACTCCACATACATGGGTGTACTGTCAGATAAGTTGGACAGGGATCAACTACAGCGTGGCAGGGAGCTGCAGTACATGCGGCAGCAGACAAAGGCAATGAACAGATTTGCTTCTGCTACGTCACTACTTTGCCGACGCTCAATATCCATGCAGGATGCAATTGTGCACTGCTGCACAGACTTGACACGGGGCATGGGAAGGGTGACCTCTGCGATGGAGCAAATGCTAACCACTAACACAGGCAATGCTGGTGACACAGGTGTGGAGGAGACAGAGGGGTCAACCAGCAGGAGTGGCTCCAGCACACCTGTACCAGAGGTGCGCAGGAGCGGCAGGCGTAACCATGCTGAGTCTGGCCCCAGCCGAGATATTGATAGCCAGCCACATCAATCGCGCAATGTGGTGCATGGACGTAAACACTGACCAATGCCGCAGTTCCACACGACAGCACACAGTGACGGCAACTGAGCACAGCAGTCATGGACATATGCTTTGATGGACAATGGCTTTTCCTATGTGTAGATGATGTAGTGACTATTAAACTACACTTGTCAAACACTATACCTGTCTATGAATCATACATTACCTAGAAATATCGACTTGTAATTTCTGTCTGTCTCAATCTCCCATCTGTTGCTGCTGGTCCTGTTGCTTGGGGGTCTGCATGTTCTTGGTCATCATCAATGTCTTCGTGATGTGTCACCTCCACCTCTGTGCCCTCTTTGGGGGCAAGATTGTGCAAAATGGCACAGGTCACTATTATCTTGCAACACAGGATGGGGGTGTACTGTCGAGCACCTCCACTCTTGTGGAGGCAGCGAAACCTGCTCTTGAGGAGTCCAAATGTTCGCTCCACTAAGTTGCGAGTTGACCTGTGTGCCACATTGTATCACCTTTCGCCTCTGTTAGTAGGGTTGAGGTACGGTGTGAGCACAAAGGAACACAGGGCATATGCACTATCGCCTAGGAGGGAATAAGAGGTACATGAGTTACATTCGCATGTCACATTCAGCTGCCATTCATTTTAGGGTGTGTTACACTTATTTACCTAGCCGATATCCATCACGAAACCTCCAGCAACAAGCCTTGTGTATATTCCGCTGTTCTGGAAGATGTAGGAGTTGTGCGTGCTCCCAGGAAATGTGGCCACTATGTCTGTGATGATGTTTCCGGCATCGCATATCACCTGCACATTGATGGAGTGCGTTGACTTACGGTTTCTGTAGATGTGTTCAGTGGCTGCAGGTGGGCATAGGGGAATGTGGGTGCCATCTATGCAGCCTATCACATGCGGGAAGTGTGCCAGTCCATAGAAGTCAGTTTTTGTTTTTGCAAGTTCCGCAGGTGTGTCAGGGAACCGGATGTAATGTTCCATCCTTCTCGTCATGGCGTCCAGAAACTTCCTGGAAAGGGGCGACCAATCGGTCCCCCCGAACGTATGGTGGAGTACCCCGATCCCCCCGGGAAGCCATTTTGGGCGGGAGGCGCGTCTCGGCTGGTATGCCCGAAGCGGCGTAGCCGGGGCGCGCTTTTTCCCGCCCAAGAGTGGGTTGTCCTAGACACCGAAGCCGTCCGCCACGCCCAGGGAGGCGGGAGGAGGCGGGTTCACGCCCGCCCAGAGAAGAATAAAAGGAGCCACAAGCCAAGGAAGCATCCTCTTGTTCCTGTGCTCTGAAGCTGCACCTCCTCGCTGCACGTGAGCTCGAGACGGAACGAAGAGCCATTTTTGAAATTTGTAATTTCTCTCTTTTCTCTTCTAGCACTGCAAATCGCGTTCGAGATCTTTCACCTACGAGAAAATGCCGGGCAAGAGAGTCGCAAAGAAGGTCAACACCGACCAGATGCTCCGGATGTTGGTGAAGGACATGGCGGAGATGAAGAGAAAAATGGCGGCCAGGGACGGTGCGGGAAGGCCAAAAAGACCCATCCCGACGGAGGCCCCGGCCGGAAGAAGGAAGAGGGTCAGGAATGGGTCAAACGAGGACGAGGTCCCAGTTCCGGAGGCTCCCCCGGTGAGCCCTCCTAGACCAGTGGAGATCCCCGTGCCGGCTCCTGCTGAGGGCCAGCGGATCCCCGTTGTGGTTACCCCAGTGGACGAAGGGGACATGCCTCCGGAGTTGGCCGCCCAATTGGCGGCATGGCTGGGTAATAGCAGCGGGCGTTCCGTGGCTCCGGGGGACATGGCTGAGGAGGCCAAGCAATTAATGAGGCAGTTGCGGCAGTCTCGAGAGGCCGCGAAACCTCCTGGTCCGTTTGTTTCCCCGCAGGCTCCAGTAGAGCAACCCGCGGCTGGCACGAGTTCGGCAGCAACGGCGGTTACAGCTTCTAGCTCAGGTAAGCAGCTAATGCCGATTGCGGGGAAGGGGTCTGTACCCTCGAGAAGGGAGAAATTGGCTCAGCATATCCCGATGGAGGTCAAAGAACGGATATGGGCTGAGAAATACGTAAACATGTTCTCCTTACTAACTGACCATTATGAGATTGAGCATGTGAAAGCTCAGAAGGAACTCATGCATCCGAGTGTTTGGCGCGCAAAAATGGCCGCCTTTAGAGTCGATGAGACGATAGGTAACTGGGGTAGAGCATTTGGCATATTCACTTCGATTATGGGGGAACGGAGACCTGATTTGTTGACCGAGCTACCTGTGTACCAGTCACGTATTATGGAATATTCTCAGACATATGTTGGCAATGAGTGGTTTTGTTATGACAATATTTTTCGTAAGGCTAAAGAGTTCGATACATGCCTGACGTGGGATTATTACGACTCCATTTCTTGGCAAAAAATGGAAAAGTCAGGCATGTTAAAGGCGCCATTGTTGGGGGGGGGCGGGGGTGAACTTTCCCGCCAGCCATCCGGGGCGCCCTTTCGGACAGGGGCAAGTAATGAGCATCACCCAAGGCCGAACGGCACTACAGGTAAAAAAGGGGTATGCTGGAACTTTAACAGGGGAAAGTGTACGAGGCCCCAGGGGTCGTGCAAGTTTAGACATGAATGTGGGGGGTGTGGACAGTCTTCGCATCCCGAGACCATGTGCAGAGCCAAAACGGGTGATAACGGTAGTAGGGCAAGCGCCAAACAGGTCTGACATAGTCCGAGGGGCGGCATTACCCACACCGGTTGATACCATGGCAATGATTCCTTGGCTCAGCAAATACCCTGATCATGTCTCCGCTGGGGTGCTGCGAGACGGGTTTTCTTACGGTTTCCGCATCCCGGTGGGGAATTTCCAGGGTAAAGCACAGTGTAGGAACCAACTTTCAGTCCTGCATAATACGGCAGTGGTGCAAGCAAAGATTGGGAAAGAAGTAGCCCGGGGTCGGGTGGCAGGACCATTCAACACGCCACCAGTTCCTAATTTTGTTTGTTCGCCATTGGGAGTGGTCCCCAAGAAGGACCCGGGTGAGTTCAGACTGATACATAATTTGTCAGCCCCGAGGGATTTGTCAGTTAATGATGCAATAGACCCAGGGCTTTGTTCGGTGCGGTACGCATCCTTCGATGATGCAGTCGCCATGTTGAATCGCCTGGGACCCGGAGCGCTGATGGCCAAATCTGACATTGAGTCCGCTTTCCGGTTGCTCCCGGTACACCCGGACGATCAGCGTCTCCTGGGCTTTATGTTTCAGGGGCGCTATTACATGGATAAATGTATGCCAATGGGCTGTTCCATATCGTGTGCTTATTTTGAAAAATTCAGTTGTTTTCTGCAATGGGCATTCACAAGGATTACGGGTTTTCAGCATGTCATGCATTATCTAGACGATTTTCTGTTTCTGGGGGCAGCCGGGGACACAGAATGTGCACAGGCTCTGAATGAATTTTGTGATTTGATGGGACAGTTTGGTGTGCCATTGGCGCCAGGTAAGACTGTGGGGCCCTCAACTTCGCTCGAGTTTCTTGGAATAGAGCTCGATTCCGAAGAAGGTTGCTTCCGCTTGCCAGAAGAAAAAGTGCGGAAATTCAGGGCTTCGCTTGAAGCATGTATTAGAATAACTAAGGTGAACTTGCATCAATTGCAGCAGACTGTGGGGCAGTTGAATTTTGCCCTTAGAATAATGCCAATGGCTCGCCCCTTTTCCCGCTCGATTGCACAAGCCATGGTCGGTCTTAAAGAGGGGCATCACCGCACAAGGCTCTCGGCCGAGATTCGCCAGGACATGCGCATTTGGTTGGCATTCCTGGCGGACTTCAATGGTCGGGTTGTCTGGACGAAGCCGGCGGTGTCCTCCGAAGAGTTGGGGCTGTGGACAGATTCGGCGGGGAGTATAGGCTTTGGCGCCATCTTTGGCAATCACTGGTCGGCTCAAACGTGGCCGTCATGGTGGCACGAGTGTGGACTTACAAGTAACATTGCTTTTCTCGAACTGTTCCCTATTCTGGTGGCTTTGAAAACATGGCCTGAGGGGTTTAGGGATCACTCTGTGGTGTTCTGGTCTGATAACATGACCGTGGTTGAGTGTATCAATAGTCAGGCAGCACGATGCAAGTGGATCCTGAGGTTGCTCAAGGAAATTGTTTTACTATGTATGCAATTGAACGTGCTCTTTAGAGCGAGGCATGTGCCAGGGGTACTGAATCAGGCTGCTGATGCGCTTTCTCGTTTCCGTATGCAGGCCTTCTGGGGTTTTCTGCCCACAGCGGACCCGGTGGCGGCACCATTTCCCGAAGCTCTCTGGTCTCTCGGTGCCCCGAACTACAAAACCTCGTGGGAGAGAGTTTAGCACCCAGGACAAGGAAGGCATATGAAGGGGCGTTCCGTTCCTATTGGTCCTTTTTGGGTTCTGCTAGGGGAGAGCTTTGGGGTCAGGAAGAATTTGTCATAAAGTTTTTACGGTCTCTACGCAGGGCAGGCAAATCGGTGGCCACGGCCCAGAGGCATCGGGCCGCCATTTCCTTCATGGCGCGGGCTCATGGTATCCAGGACCCTACAGCGTCTTTCGTGGTACAGAAAGCGCTGCGTGGGTGGCAACGCCTTGAGGGTCGCAGAGTAGACGAAAGGCACCCGATAGGTCTGGATAGGTTGGCCCTGTTACTGTCCGTACTCCCTGCTACATGTTCATCCCAGTCGGAGACAGTGTTATTCCGGGCCGCTTTTGCATTAGCATTTCATGGGGCTATGCGGGTAAGCGAGCTAGTGGCAAAGAATAAGCAGGATACGGGGGGTGGACTGTGCCGAGAGCACATTCAAGTAAAGGGGGAGACGATGATTGTCTCGTTTGTCAGGTCCAAGACCGATCAAGGCGCGATCGGGGATAGTGTAGTAGTCCAGCGGATTCCCGGATCTCCCATGTGCCCGGTTGCATGCGTTGAGGAGTATTTGGCGCAGAGGGCGGCATCATGGGGAGGAACCTTGCTGAGGCATGCAGATGCCACCCCACTGACGAAGTTTCAGTTCCAGCGGGTGCTTGCAATGGCAATTTCAGCCGCGGGCCTGAACCCGGGCGAGTTTGGGACTCATTCCTTCCGGATAGGGGCTGCTACAGAGGCTACAGCCAGGGGTCTGAGTGTTGAAAAAGTGAAACAGTTGGGGCGTTGGTCCTCGAATTGTTACAAAAGGTATGTGCGGTTGCACATGTTGTGAAGCTGATATCATGTACTCACGCTTCTTGTTTTTTGTTTGGTTACAGTTTCGCAAACCTACGAGGCGGGGCGAACTGTGCAGTCGGCCCGACACCTGGGAACCAGCGGTCAGAGATCACCGGCTGAGGAAAGAGTGGTGTGGGTCGTGGGCCACTCATACGTGAGGCGTGCCGGGGACGTATTCAAAGCAGGTGACATGATTCACACAGATGGGGAATACGGGTACAGGGTGACCTTCTACGGAAGGGGCGGGCTCTGTATTGACCAGTTTCAACCTTTTCTTGAGGGTTTGTTAGGGCGGACAAGGTCACCGCCAGCTATAATCATAGTACATCTTGGGGGCAATGATTTGGTAACCACTGGTAGACGACTACTTCTCGAGGCGATACTATCCACAGTAAGTTGGTTGGCGAGGAGGGTTCCAGGGTGCACGATTGCATGGTCCCATATGATTCCACGAAAGGTGTGGCGGGGGGCTAATTCAGTGTCTGCTATAAATCATTCTGTGAAAAAGATTAATAACAAGCTTGGTAGACTGTTCCGTACCAGTACATTGCATTCGATTCCTCATGGTTGTATCAGGGGGGACAATATGTATCTAGAGGATGGGGTCCATTTGTCCCGGGTGGGGAATTCTTTACTCATAGGAGACCTCGTAGCCTGGTTAAGGAGTTTGCAACAACAACACCCCGCATTCGACCACTGGATTTACTCCATTCTATTTGTTAAGAGGAAGACAATCTTTTAATGAATTATCTCCTGGATGGGTTGTTAGTAAGACTTATCACGAAGGGTGTGTATCTGGTTTGGATCAAATTAAAAAGATTGTTGAGTCTGCTCAAATGAAGTCTAAAATCAGATATGATCAAGAGAAACATGTGAAAGAAATTTGTTTGGATATTGGTGACAAGGTTAAAATTAGAAGGCTGTGTAAAGCAAAGGGGTCAAAATTTTATCCTTGAACAACTGTTGTTCAAGTCAGCAAACATGCCGTTAAGGTACTTGGAGGAAAGTGGTGGAGTAAAAGAAGTGTTGCCAAGGTGAAAAATCCAAATTTGAATCTTGTTGATGTTGAGGCGGAATTGGATATTTTATCTCCATACATGAGTGACTTCCAGAGTTCACAAGGGGATGGTAGTAGTCTAAGTATTTCTGAACCTCCTGTAAAAAACATGGAGTTTAACAAAAGTGAAATGTCATCATCTGATGCATCTGTTTCTTGTTCCAGATCCCGTTCTAAAATTAAGTCTAAACCTAAATATTTAGAAGAATATGCCACTTAACAAATTCTATTTTTAGGAGTATGTATTCGAAAATGTTGAGCATGTACATGTACTTTGAAATGTTTTTCAATTTCTTTTTCTTTTGTTTGTATTTGTGGGAAGGGAGGTGTGTTATATTCTATGTTTTCTTAGTTATTTTATATGCAGTGTGTTCTCCATTAGACTGTTTTATCCAAGAGCTTGGGTTGCTAGGTGATCATAGAATGTTAAGCTTCTGATCTTCAGTTGAAGACTGAAGCTTGATGGAAGAACACTCTGACTGATCTAGTGCTGTACTTGTGATTCAAGAATAAACTTAATTTATAAGTTTACTCCTCTTATCTGTGGTTCTTGGACCGAACCATGACGGAATTAAAAATGGGACCATGTTTGGGCCAATGAGGTTTATTTAAGAACACGTCAATGTGATAGAGAGGGTAATGAGCTGTGTAAACCTAGTGTGCGAAAGTATGCCGTACTGAAAACTGTGCCTACAACTGAGCCTTACCTTTTAGGGCTTAAAAGTATTCAAAGTTTGTTGATGATGATGATGATGATGATGACTGGACATTGTTTTTTTACACTCCTCTATGATCTTTGAGTTATTAGTCATGTTCACTAACCTGTATTCACACTTACCCCCAAGCCTTTGACTGCTCTTCCACAGCTACTACTGACAGTCAAGTGCAGAAGGGTTACTTGGCCCAGTTATTTAGGATCCATAGTAGGTCAAGCCCCTGGATATTAGGAGTAAAAGGCCCCAACCACCAGGATTGGGCCCAGTAACCCCTGTGTGCACATGGTCCTCTGAAAGGTGTTCTGACACTCACCATTTGGTAAATTCTGACAAGTCAAACCTGCCAAAATTTAACAGGGACATAGTATGCAATGTGGATTTTATTATAGTAAGCATCACAATCTGCATACTATTCCCCAAAAACAGGTGATAAGTGTTATTTATCGCATATAATAAATAAGGAAACCTATGGTAACATTATTTATGAGGTGCGATAAATAGTACCTAGTTCACAAAGAACTTGGAAATAGGGCCTATGTACACAGTGGGAATGAGACGTGGATATGGCGATGGTGGCTGAGAGGGCGGTCTACACACACAGGAGCTGTCCCAAGGAATTTATTTATTTATTTATTTATTGACATTTGTAGAGCGCGGCGAATACCCGTGGGCGTCTCGGCGCTAGTTAAGGGATGGCTGGGGGTCGCGTAACTAGACTAGTGGACTAATAGACTAATGGACTAATGGACTAATGGACTAGAATATGGGGTAAATGGAACGAATTCTGCGGAAACATATGTGAACCTCCATTACAGATCCCCTCCCCAGAGGTTAGTCCCTAACTACACGTGTAAACGGCAGGGCTTGGCATACAATGGCAGGGCACGACAATGATACATATGTACAAATGACGATGTTAATGATATCTCGGGCTAGCCTTTATTGTAAGGGTAATTGAAGTTACCACTAAATAATCACGTCCTGTAGCTGTGCACTGTACTCAGATTATTATGCTTTATGTTACAAATTTAATAATTGATTGATTATCTATATGACTTAATGCCTGAATGAGAATGCATTGACACAATAAAAGTTAAAAAAAAAAAATTCTTGACCAGACGCAGGCACCAAAAGTATCAGACTGGTGGGAGAACTTCCATGTGTGTGAAATTTAAATTTCTCCTGCATGGAGTATTCCCTCCTAAACCATCGACTTCAGAGTTACCTCATCCGATGCCTATCTGACTTCATGAAGACTTCCTCCGACACCTAAACGCCATATGCAATATGAATAAGCAATATTGTAATGTGCAATGGTGTAAAAATACTGATCTAAGTCTGTTAAACTAAGTACAAGCGTACAGACATATTTTGCCCTGCCTTTGGCCATTCTGTTTTCATAGGTATGTCTTGTGTTCCGTGGGTCACGGCTGTGTCCACTTGTCATCAATTGGTTTAAAAACAACTCCTTGAAACTAAACCTATATGAAAAATAAATTCTTGTCCAGCTGGACAAAAGACATACTAACTATTCAGCGTATGATTACTGTCTGTTTCTTTTCTCCCTTCCAAAATAGGGACCACTGTTCTCTAGAATATAATAGACTTCCTCCAACACAGCCTGTTGACTTAGACCACTGATAGATTTTGACTTCCAGAAAAAAGTCTGTGGGCCAGATTTATGAACATTTCATTTTGCGAGTCTCTAATTGCGATTTTTTGCGACTCACAATTAAAGACTCGGAAAATGAAATGCACTAATATGTCTCAGACACATTAGCAATTCCCAAGTGGGTTGCAAGGTACCTGCCTCATCAATATTCAAGAGGCAAGTCGCAATTTGCGACCCATTGGTCATGGGCAGTAACACAAGGATGATGACTGCTGGGGAAGGCAGACCACCATGTCTGAGTTTGCTTTTAAAGAAAACAACTTTATTTATTTTTTAAATGCAGCCCGTTTTCCTTTAGGGAAAATGGAATGTGTTTAAAAAAAAAATGAAATGTTTCAGTTGAATTTTTTTAAGAGTCTTTAAAAACGTTTTTGTATGCATGCACAAAAGGGAAGGGGGTACCTTGGTGACCCCATCCTGTTTACGAATGCGTGGCACCAAGTGGAAATTGGTGTTAAAAAGCAAATGCTTTGCAACTGCATTTCGATCGCACAGTCTTCGTACATAGGACTGCGAGTCACTATTAGGAAGGAATGCCCTTAACACGCCCCTTCCTTATACCGAATTGCTAAATCAGTTTGTGATTCGGTAACAGGTTACTGAATCGCAAAAAAAGTGTTTTTCATATGGGAAAATGCTTTTTTGGGTCCCACATGGTCCAATTGGTAGGTTTTAAAAAACATAAAACTATGATTAAAAAAAGAAAAAGGATACTAAGCTATTAAAAAGCAATCAAAGGTTCAATTAGACATGTTTTAACCATGCATTGCTACAACATTTCTAAATCTGGAATGAAACCCATGATACACCATACTGTAGTCAATGTGTGCATATCAATTGCCATATAACTATTTATTTCAGGGCCGCTCAGACACTGAGGCATCTTGTCTTGTTGCTGACACCAGTGCTTTTGCTTTATTAGCTCCTACCTCTTTCCCTTTCCTCTTTTCCATTTAAGGAAATATATATACCTGTTATGCCAGTGGAAGGGTTATATGTTATGATGCAGTGTATAAGAAAACTTGATTTGTATTATCATCTTATTGATATGTTTCAATATTTTTAGTATTAGTGATTTGAATATAATTCATTTTTTGTTCAGTTTCAAACATTAAACATTTCCGAAAATCAAATAATTTTTTTCGGATTATCACTTTTTGAATGATGTAAGGAATAAAGTACCCCATGTTGTACAATTTAAGAATATTGTAAGTCACCAAGGAGTTCCGAGGTGAATTGCAATATCCTAGGGGGTACTTTATATAATACATGGTCACATCATCATCTTTCCCACAAACTACTTAAAACCTTTTGTGCGTAGCTCTTTCATATGAAAAATCGAGCTTGTTAGCAAACATGATGAATATAAATAAAACCTCTAGTGCAAAATTAAACACATCAAAAATCTGCTAGATATTGTTGCAAACAGATATTAGAAACAGTTCAGTTCAGGTCAGTTTAAAAAATAAACTGCAGAAGCTCAGAATGTGTAGAAACATGCAGAAAGATTCTAGCTTTTCTTTATCTAAGGTGTGCAAAAAATGAGCATTTTACTGGTCATTTTAATCTATTAAAATAGAGCAGAAGAAAGAAAAGCAACATTACTTTTTAGTTGCTTTAAACAGCTGCCCCATCACCTGATTTGCCTTTCACCTCGGCTGCTGGCTCTAGCAGCAGTAATTGTGACATTGAATCTCAACTGTAATGTATAATAATCGGTGACTGAGTGCGTTACTACTCCCTGTCTGGCTCCTTCTCACTTGCTGAAAACTGTGACTGCAAGTAACTGCTCTCACTCTCTCTTTCCTCTACTTTCCTTCATTCGTTCCCCTGCAAATTGGATTAAAAAAGAAAGAAACACTTTTGCTGGAAATGCCATCTTTTTCTGAAATTTTTCTCTTCCAAAGTGCAGCCTCAAAACGGAGAAAAGAAAAAAAGGTTCAAAATATAAAACAATAAAATAATAATTAAATAAAGCAAGACAGAGTGGTCACAAAGTGGCCAGATTGGTTTTATTCATGCAGATTAGTGCCACTTTACGGAGTTTGCCAGTGAAGTGCTACTTCCATTTTCTCATCTTTCTTCGAACAGCATCCCTGGGAGGAGAAGTGAACCATTCCTGGAGGTACTGCAATACCAGGTTGATGTTTGGCGTGGGCAGAGCAAGCTCCTATTCCATCTCCCTGTTCCAAAAATCAATTTAATATTTGGGCCCAAGATAGAGGACGTATCAGATAATAAACTGATTAGTACAGATTGTGTTTTTCTTCTTTTGTCAGGAATTTGTGTCTGGTTCAGACTCATACAATTGTCACCTTCCACAAAGATCCATTTGTTCATAAGTTGTAGGTAACAAGGGGGCGTGGCTTAAGAACATGGCTGCGTAGACGCTTTTCTTCTGAGCTGCTTGCTGCGGCCTGCATTATATCATCACCCTAACTGATACTGACCTTGACAACCAGCAGATCTCAGTCCGAAGTGGCACTGATCCGTGCCAGAGCTGTACAGGACGCGGGGAGAGTGAAGGGAGCGATGTCGTAATGGGGAAGATGAGGCACCTGGAGACATGAAGCGCTATTTTGAGCCAGGGACGACGGCTGGGACGGGAGCGCCTGAGAGGCCCGAGGCTCGACTGGGCGACCTGGGTCTAGCGAAATTCATGCCAGCTACCCCAGGACTAAAGTAAGCACTCCTGGTAACCTATGAAAACTTGGAGAAACAGAGGAATCAATCCGGAGCCACAGCTGACCTTGGGCGCAACTGAGGGAGACAGAGATAAGCAGCAGCTGCACACTGGTAAAGGAGGGGAAGTGCGGAAGAGCGCCAGGGGTTCTACAGGCCTGGATACAATCGGAAACTTGTTCCTTGGTACCAGCAGTGAACGCACAAGTCCACATTCGCTGCACCTTCCCTGGGCCGTGGGGGAGAATACTAGGCAGCAGCAGCAGTCAGCAACAGCGGGGGCTTGCTAGGAAGCAGCTATGCTGTGGTTGAGAATCACGAGAATGCCATATTCGGAATAAATGCACGAGACTACTGCAGTATTTGTACTAAAGGAACTGCCAGTGCTTGGCCAGTAAACTTGGAGGGACTGTTCGGAGCCGGCAGGGGCAACGGTGGGGCCTTGAACTGTGTGCATGGACACGTAAAGATAGGATACCTCTCAGCGTGACCGATACCTCACAGTCGAGGTTGCTCAGACGGTCGCCTTCTTCGCACATCGAGTAGGAAGCCATCAGTCCGGAGGGGCTGCTCAGATTTTTGAGAGTACTCAGGACAATTGCAGGAGATATAACGCACTCTCGTCCACCAAAAAAGACGTGCATACGTTACAATCCGAGGTCAAATCCCTCTGCGCCACAGTGGTTGACCTAAAAAGGCAGGTGATAAAACTGGACAAGAAGGCAGAGGACTCAGAGGGGAGATTGCGCAGGAATAATTTACGTTTTTTGGGATTCCCTGAAGAAGCAAAAGGCCCCTACACACAGCTATTTTGGGAGGATTGGCTCACAATGGTGATCGCTACCAAGACTTCTCGAAAAATGTTAATATTGAGCGTGAACACAGGGCACTTGTTCCGATCCCAGACCTGGGGCTCCACCGAGGGCCATTATTGCCAAACTGTTTGATTATAGACACAGGGACTTCCTTCTGCAGATGTCGCGAAACTTAGGCCAGTTCCTTTATATCCCAATTAAAAGCAGAGAGTAAAAGATCAAAGAAAACCGTTTGTAGCAGTCATGCGAAGGTTGCGTGAGTTGAATCTGAAATACAGCCTCATGTTTTCCGCAAAACTGCGGGTTGAAAACAAAGGACGCACTCTTTTCTTCTATTCAGCAGGGGATGCTACTGAATGGCTGGATGCAAGGGGACCAAGAGGACAACGGTTGGTATTATCTACAGAGTCCTCTGGAAGTCATACTGTGCCAGATACAATGTATGACAGTCAACGGTCACAAAAACAACACCAGATGGACTCACAGAGGGGCCCTGGTCTTATCAAAAATGTGTCAATATGGCACATTGCACACATCAGACACTGAGACTGTGCCGGAATCTATTGTGGAGACCCAAGATCCAGAAACAGACATCGGAGAGCATGGGAGTGAATGTGAATGATGGCACCCAGTCTTCAGCGGAACGGAAGTACAGATAAGTGCTACTGCTGGCGAATCAGCACTATTGTGGTACTAGCTATGCATGGACTGAGATGTTTCGGAGGGCTATAAGAGACTCCTTTATAAGGACTTTTTTCACTTTTTAAATAATGTAGCGGGAGTGGGCAGCTGTGGGGCAGCGACGCCCTCCACCAGAGTTTGGCCCCATGAAGGTCACTTGAGAGCAATCTCGCACCTTTGTTGGATCAGATCTCTTTCACAGCACTCAATCTTATAAAATTTCCCTGGGCTGGATTCTGGCCCGGGCTAGTGCCTGAGCTGCGGCTCTGTATTTTAAGGTCTACAAGACAAGTTGAAGGGTGGGGGATGGGAGGTTTGGGCCGGTATGTGTCGAATTTTGCACTGGATTCATTGCTAGCAACGGAACTCGCGCGACTGCCCAAGGGGAGGTGAGGGAAACGGGACAGTTCAGGTTACATTGTTTTCATGGTTAAGGGGGGTTGTACACAGTCATGGGGGAAATTAGTTACTGGGCAACATACATCAAGGTGGGAGAAATGGGCTGAACAGGACAGAGTTATCCTGACACACTTCATTACACGAACAGACAATAATGACGGCACAAACTTTGAAACTACTTAGTTAGAACATCAGGGGAATGGCAGGTCTGGAGAAAAGACAGAGAGTTTATGCTTTTCTGAAACTGTATGAAGTTGGGATTGCAGGGTTACAGGAAACACATGTATGAGGGCACAATTGCGAGTATACGCAGAAAATGGAGAGGGCAGTGGTATGCTACTTCCTTTTCAGGATTTGAAATAGGGGCTATTAGTTGGATAGCCCCCGGTGTCCCATTCCTGCATATGAGTCAAGTATTAGACCCCGAAGGGAGGTATGGTATTGTACATGGAAAATGGGAGGGAAAGGAGTTGTTTATTGTCAATGTATATGCCCCAAACATAGATTGTCCTGACTTTTTCCCGACTATCCTCAAAGCAGCGCTACCATACAGAGGGTCCGAGGTTGACCTCTTAGGAGATTTTAATTGTGTCTTTGACACAAATCTAAATAGAGACCCCCCCAAGGGTTCAGACTAAACCACGCATGTTGCGATCACTAGACCAACTGATGCAGAGTTTGCAACTTTGGGACGAATGGAGGGCTAGGAATCCAACAGCGAAATCGTTTTCCTGTTAAACCATTGTCGGCAGACCAGAGAGTGTTTCATACCTCCCCCACTACATTTCAGACAATGCACCACTATTGCTTGTCCTGTGGAGCGGACCTGGCCGTCCTGCCATCCCGCTTTGGAGACTCAGGGTGGAAGCACTAACGGATTCACCCTATGCTGCAGTGGTATCAGAGACTCTGCAAAATTATTTCTGAGAGGACTGGGGGTCTGCTTCTACTAGATCAATCAAATGAGAGGCCATGAAGGTGTTTATAAGAGGGGTGTGTATGAAGACCTCCTACGGGGTGAAACAACAGTTAGATAGGGACATCTCAAAACTTGAATGCTAATTGAAGGGGGTGGAGGGCACTTTACATGAGGACAAGCACACTTGGCTCAGTGGACTAGGGTGCTTGGGGAGCTGCTGGACGCCTTTGTCAGTTGGAAAAATTCACATATACATCGTATAGGAAGCGGCTTCATATGCAGGGAGACAGGTCGGGGATGCTACTCGTAAGGCTACTAAAAACAGAAAAGGAACATATGCCCATATTACAACTACAGACTATCGACGGGGGCCTATTGCAAACACAAGGGGCGATTCTGAGGGAATTTGCATCATATTTGAAATCCACGTGCAAGGGTGCCCGGCGAACTACCTCTAGGGGGCTACAGGAGTTTTTGGATTGTATGGCGCTCCCCGCGCTGGATGATGCAGAGGCAGATGCCCTTGGTGCTCCGATCTCCAGGAAGGAAATCCTGGCATCTATACGGAGATTGAAGTCGGATAAGTGCCCGGGGGAGATGGGCTCCCAGTGGAGTTTTACCAGAAATATGCGTTTTTGCTGGTGAATCGCCTGTTGGAAGTGTTCAATGAGGCCCTGGATAGTAAAACGCTGCCGAACACAATGTAGATTGTATCCTTGCCCCTTAAACCGGAAAGGGACCCTCTCTTGGAAAGCTCCTATAGGCCAATTTCTCTCCTTAATGTAGACGCCAAAATCTTGAATGGGATACTGGCGGCCCAGCTGCTACCGTACATGTCCCACCTGATCCATCCAGATCAGGCGGGGCTTATCGCTAAGCGGAATGCCACTCATAATTTACGACGCTTAGCACACATCTGGCATGCATCGAGTCTGGAGTCAGAAAATTGGGCACTGGGCCTACTAGATATCCAACAGGCCTTTGACTCCATAGAGTGGGACTACACGTGGGCAGTGTTGGATGGAATGGCGCTGGGACAATCATTTATAAAATGGATGCAATCATATAAAGTAGACCAACCACAAGGGTTCACATGCGGGGGCAAGTCTTAGAAAGTTTTAGTTTGAAAAAAGGCACTCAACAGGGGAGCCCCTTGCCCCCGCTACTGTTTGCCATCGCAATTGAGCCACTGGCCATTACGTTACGAACCAAAATGGAGGGATGGGGATCAGACTAAGGGAAATACTCCACGTGATCTCTATGTATACCGACAACACATTGGTATATCTGCGTCGGCCGCAGGAACCAGTTCCGGTGGATGTATGACGTTACAACGCATACTTTTACCACGCATACCATTACAACGCGGTATTTACAACGCATACCGTTACAACGCATAGCGCTTAGAGGTGCTGGATAGTGGTAAGTATAATGTTATATTCCAACTCCAGTCCCCGTGGACACTAGGGAAGGTGTTGGATATAAAATTATACTTATTCCCTATCCTAGAGCGCCCCCCAGTGCAATGCGTTGTAATGGTATGCGTGGTAATGCCTGCGTTGTAGTGGTAGTGCGTGGTAAAAACTTCGTTGTAAACATTGTATACCAGTTCCGGTGCTTACTGTGGAACTGAAAGGGTTTGGTATGTGGTCTAGCCTACACCTCAATCTAGGGAAATCAAAGTTGTTCCGCACTGGGGGCTTAGTGGGGAAGTCTGAGAATGAGCTGCCCGTTGTTGGGATGAGATGGGTTCCTGAGGGGGCACGATATCTGGGGATCGAGCTGACCCATACAAGGATGACATATTTAGCTGAAAATATAGGGAAGAGAGTTGATGGTATCAGAAGATCTGTTGCTTTTTGGAAGGCACTCCCATTATCATTGATGCGGAAGGTGGCATTGATTAAAATGGTTGTCCTGCCGAGATGTTTGTACACACTACAGAATTCCCTGTATTTGGTTCCGCAAAAGTTTTCTCACAGCTTGACAGCTTGATTTAGAGTTACTGTGGCGGCCCAAATGGTAGAGGATAAAGTTGAGCACTCTGCAGCGACAATGGAGGCTAGGGGGGAGGGGGGGTGGAGGTTCCATGGCTATATTACTATTACATGGCCGGTGCATTGATTTGATGAACACGACAATCAGGAGAAGAGTTTGTTGGCGGGCACATACCTGGGAATTCCGCTGCCAGAGCTTTTCTTGTTGGGATCCAAGGTGCTGGAGTCCTTTCCCTAAGTCATACTCCACGATGCATCGGTCTGGGGAATGGTGGTATGGAAAATAATCAAGAGAATGCCGTACGCCCTGGCACTCTGCTGTGGGCGGTCGTACCCTTTAAGCAGGTAGGGCAAATCATGACTGTTAACAAATGGAAGGAGGGGTGTTGACTTGTGATGGGAGAATTATATATTGCGCAGCGGTTCATTCCGAGAGAGGAAGCATTCAACACCTTCCAATTGGATGGGGGACAGTTCCTGCAATACGCCAAGATTTCGGCAGTGGCTATGGCCGGCATTCCCACAGAAACCGCAAGTCACAATAGTACTGCAGATGGTGACCACTTTGGCAGGGGGAAGAAGGTTGGTTTCTCACTTGTACAGGTCACTAAGGGAGGATACACCCGGTGCTCCCCTTCAGAATACATACGAAATTGCACGATGCAATAGGGGAGCCTCTTACGAAAACACAATGGCAGGAAGTACATGAGGGGGTCAAGCAGATAAGTTCTAATGCACACTTCAAATTAACTCAATATAATGTGGTACACAAGTCATACCTCACTCCCTGAGTATTACATAAAATATACCCATACCGAGCAGACACATGCTCTAGATGCAGATGCTCAGATGCAAATTTTATCCATATACTATGGGACTGTCCTGGACTGGCGCGCTATTGGGGGGCTGTTTACAGATACTCTGCAGGCTGCCACGGGAAGGACTATACCAGCCACTATTAAAGGGGTAGAGATGGGGTTATGATCTACGCCAAAAGCTAAGAAACTCACTAGGAGCTTTATATAACTGGGCCTCGTCTTAGAAGAAAGACCAATCGCAATCCACTGGCTAAGTCCAGAACCACCCACGTCCAAGAAATGGATTAGTGATATGGTAGAATGGGCCACTGTGGAAGTAGTACGGATGAAGAAGGGCAGGAGGGACAGAAAAAAAAAGTTAAAGGTAACAAGAAACCGTTGGTGTACGTGCGCTTAATAAGTGCTTTTAACATAACATAACATAACATAACATAACATCATAACATAACAACAAACTTTACAAGTGCACAAGCTATCCCTTTGACCTTTTACCTTGCTTGAAATTGATTACATAATCATGCAGCCCGGTGTGGTGCACATTGAGATGGCCTCAGTAGTCACCACAACCTGCACTTTAAGTACAGAATGTGTGTAAATCTCGAAATGCAGCTTTAGGAAAGGTTATTTGAGGACTTGAAGAAGTTTAATAAACTAAAGAGAATGTGTTTGCACAGCGCTGTTCAAAAGAAAGGAAGGGGCGAAGGAAGGAATAGAATAAAGAAGGCAGCAACAAAAGCAGGCGCGAAGGGGAGTACTGGAGTGAGCAAACAAATAGGTAATGGATGAAAGAAGGAGAAAACAAGAAAAGAAAGTGAAAGGAAGAAATTAAAGAATAGTGCGAGAAAAGAAGTGAACGATGTGTAATGGAGGAATACAAAGAAGAAAGGAAAGGAGGAAAAACAGCAGAAGGAAGGGTTGAGGATAAGCATGGAAGAAATTAAAGAAGTTGTGAAGGAAGGAGCAGGGGGAAAAAGTAAGGAAGAAATGGAAGAAAAAATGCACCAAGGGAGGAAGGATGGGGAATGAATGAGGATGCATGGAAGCAAGATTGGAAAGATTAAAGGAGTGGATATAAAGATATGTAAAAGAAGGAAAAACATAAAAGGGAAAGGGAGGAAGAACGAGAAGTCTGAAGGCAAGGATAGATTCAAAGGTAGACAAAGAATGTGAAAAGTAGTGGGGAAAGCAGAGATTGGGAGTGCAAGATTGGAGTGAAACATGATGAGTATGAAAAGTGGAAGGAGGAGAAAGGCAAGGGAAGAAGAGCAGACAGTGGGAGCGCGTGAAAGAAGAGTGGAAGATAGAAAGGTGAAAAATAAAAAGCAGTTAATGAGGGGAGGGGTGTACAGACAAAATATCGACTCCAAAATATCGACTGGACATAATATCGAGTTTTAAATATAGACTGGACATAATATCGACTGGACATAATATCGACTACAAAAATATTGTTTTTCAGGTAAGTGAAGTAATATCGACTGTATAAAATATAGATAGCAAAAATATCGAATTTTTAATAATATATAATATTTTATAGTGTATTTTTATGTAATAATATGTGTGAATAGTGTGTATTAATGTTATTAAATATTTTATTAAATGAATTTTGTTTTTATAATAATTGCGTAATGTAATTCTGTAGCGGGTTGTGGGTTTATAGGGGAATAGGGTGGGAAGTAATTTAATAATAATTAATTAATTAATATATGTTTGTTAATATTTTTAATTAATAATTAATTGATAATTAATTAATATTAATTAGTTAATTAATTAATATAATTTTGAACATATTTTGTATTAGTAATTAATTGTTAATTAATTATTTGTAATTAGTTAATTACATTAATTAGAGTAAATTTTTAATATATTTAATTTTGTGTTATTTTTAAGTAATTAATATGGAAAAAATAATATTAATTATTAAAATAATTACAGCTAATGTTCTAATATATTTACTTTATTGTTATTGTTAATTAATAATTAATTGGTAATTAAATAATATTGATACATTTTGGGTAAAGGAGCATTTTTAGGGTTCAGGGCCAGTTTTCAGTTTTAGGGTAAAGGGGTATTTTTGGGGTTCAGGGTCAGTTTTCAGTTTTAGGGTAAAGGGGTATTTTTGGGGTTCAGGGTCAGTTTTCAGTTTTTGGGTAAAGGGGCATTTTTAGGGTTCAGGGTCAGTTTTCAGTTCATGGGTAAAGGGGTATTTTTAGGGTTCAGGGTCAGTTTTCAGTTCATGGGTAAAGGGGTATTTTTAGGGTTCAGGGTCAGTTTTCAGTTCATGGGTAAAGGGGTATTTTTAGGGTTCAGGGTCAGTTTTCAGTTTTTGGGTAAAGGGGCATTTTTAGGGTTCAGGGTCAGTTTTGGGTTTTTGGGTAAAGGGTTATTTTTAGGGTTCAGGGTCAGTTTGGGGTTTTTGGGTAAAGGGGTATTTTTAGGGTTCAGGGTCAACTAATAAGATTGTAAAAAATTATTTTTATTATTTTCATTTATTATTTAATTATTATAATTTAATTTAAGTAGTTTTAAGTATATTTTAGTAATTTAAATTTAATATTAATTTAATTTAACACTGTTTTTAATAAAGTCGATATTTTTTACATCTATATTATTGTTAACGATATTTTGTACTCGATATTTTTGTACTTACCTGTTTGTAGATACAAACTCGATATTTTGACTGTCGATATTTTGTCCACGATATTCTGGCAAGTCGATATTGTGTCCGTCGATATTATTTCAGTGATCCGAGGGGAGGTGGTGATTAAGAAGAAACGCGGACGTAGGGCAGAAAGTGAAGGAAGAATGTAGAGAAGCAAAGGAGTGAGGGGTAATTTAGGGAAGAAAAACAGATACTGAGTGATATCCCCCTTTTCCCCTGCCCCTCCACAGTTTTGGTGTAGCTTTCCAGTGACTCTCCTCCGACCACTAGGAGAGGACTAAGGGGATATGAAGTTATGTGCTTCTCCCTTGTAGGACTAAACCTTAAAGAAGGAGCATAGACAGGGGGTGATCTTTATACGTTCTGTTGATTTACATACTTCTTTTCCTCTAGAAATCCCTAGAGTTATAATTATCACAAGACCAATTGGATGGGGGCAGAGACCGAACCCCTTCGGGGTCAGAGATGGAATCGCTGTAAGCTTTCCCTTTCCGAGTTTGCCTTCCTCTGTTCCGCAAATGTTTTGAAAAGAAGGGGGGACCTGCGTTGGCTCTACCCAACTTGAGACCCTAGGTTTTTCTTGTGGGACACTACCAGCACAAATTAAGCACTGGGATGCAAGTAAATTGGCAATGCTCTTGGGAGGGGCACACACAAGATGGACAAGGAAAGCTATTGAATAAGAAGCAGTCAAAAGACAATGGCAGGATAGCCAATCAGTGGTATCAATGGGAGGGCTCTAAGCTCCTGTATGTTCTTAGAAAGTCCATAATATGCCTCACAACAGCGCGTGTTCTGTCTTGGTGGCTCTAGCTATAACGGACTAGGACACAGACCTGGAGGCATAGAAACATACAATGAAGCTGATGCATGGCCTGATAGATAAGAAAACATATAATCCACTGTCTGCAAAACTAGCTGCCAATCTAGATAAATTGCTAGAACAAAGTGCACCAAAAAATGCTCTCAAGCTGAGTGTGACCAAAGCAGATCACACAAAAGTACACAAGTTAGTAAACAGAAAAGAAAAAGACCCATTCAGGATAGTTGGAATCCCATCATTCACCAAAGTGACCATTGTCATCATCCAACCAAACTCTCCTCTGTCCTCACTATTTATCGAGGAATACTGAGTGAGTTGTATCCTCTATTGGATCGTTTCAGAGGGAACAGAGTAAACGTAGAGTAGTGTTAGAGCTTGTGTTTAGCTTTTAGGGATATTTCCAATTAGAAAAGTGCAGTGCAAAAAGAAGAAAAGTGCCCAACTAAAATAGGATTCCCAAGAGAGAGAACATTTTTTTGTCCTTTTAATACTCTCAATTGTGTTCCTAAGTAAAAACCAGTGCAGAAAGAAAGCAGTTCAAAAAATTCACTGCTCATAAATGGTCGACATGTTTCAGCCAATGGGACAACTGTCCCCGGCTTTCTTCAGGACCTCACCATAAATTTCATCGCTACTGCATTGTTTCATAACATGAAAAAATTATATATTAAATTTATACATACAGTTTGGGTTTAGTATACCCTTGTTGTTTTATGATGATCCTCTATATCTACAAGATGTGTAGGACATCTGTAAAAAATAAGGTTACAACTTCAGTCTAAGTGCATCTAGACGTCTTAATCAAAAAGGCAGCTTTATACATAGAGAAAACATCACAATGGTATGAAAACTCAAAGAAGCTCACCCGTAGAGTACGAGGACTAGACCTCACCTCACTAGCTCCAGTCAATGAGGCCCTCTCTAAATAACACTAAATAACATCCATCAAGCACCCAAAAAGTACAAAGGATACAACATTTAATTTAGAAAAACACTTTATCCTGTCCATGTATCATCTCACACATGGATCACTTTCTCAATATTTGCAAGCTTTTGGAAAGAGAGTGTATCATTTGAAGTATAAGCTAGAGTAAATTACACCAATATCATCTAATGGCATGTTGCAGGAATGGCATATAAATGGAAAACAGTCAATGGTCTTATCTCACATTGTTGTCAAATTCAATTGTGCTCACATTGGAAGAAACTGGCGGTCATTGCTGAATCCCAAGCATGACTATTCTCTTCTGATGTGCATAGTTATATGTCTATAGAGAAAGTATTGTCTGTTTAACATTCTTACATTCTAGTCCTAAACTCTATCGAGTAGTTCCAGAAATTCTATGGCAGACAGTTGTTCACTTTACACAAACGTGTGCTAGTTCCCAACCAGATGTATTGTCTATGTGTCTGTTCTAGAACTGTTGAGGAGCTTATAAAGTATTGTTGCATATCGTATGCAAAACCGAGCGTTCTCTCGATTTATGGAGGTATATATTATTGCACCAAACGTTTAGAAACATGGAGACAAATAAAACCCTCAGATTCATTTATTATAACAGGCTTCTGTATTTTCACTTAAGGAAATCTCTATTTTAACTGAGTTTCACCGTGTGTTCACTGCAATACCAATAGCTTTTGCCCATTAGTGTCTCCTTACCTGCCCTTCGTTACCCCATGCCAAGACGAAGCTGGGATGGAGGTAACAGACCGGGACGGTAAATTCTCTTATATATGGTTATTTCATCTTTCAGGTGAGCCGAATTGGTGTTCTTGTGGTGCGGATTAATTGTGTCACGCTGAACTACCAAATTGCGTCATGATGGTAGGAAAATGTAGTTCAATATTGTTGTTGTGCATTAGCGATCGGTTCTTAATCTTTATCTATATTTGGTTGCAGGAAAAAGTTACTGAACAAAGTTAAAACCACACCTAACAAAATTAATTTTTGAACAGAATTTCCGTTTCATCACGTAACATTGTCCTTATTCGTATGTGAACTCTTGAAACCTCTCCTAGCGTTATTGTGCAATTATATTGCATACGCATTCACAACTCCTAAAATGGGCAAGAAATGATGTTCTACACATTTTACAAACACTACGTCTCGGCATGTTAATAATGTGGCAGCCGATTTTTACTCGCCATTCTGAACTACAAAATGACATCACTGGACCGGAAACTGTAGTTCTTTTTAAAAGGACAGCCTTTTCAGTGCCTGTCAAAAACCTTGTATTTGCATCTACTACTGCTAGTCCAGCTCACTATTGGGCAACTTCACGATTCTAATTACAGTGCCAGCAAAACTCTTGTCTTATGTGAGTTTAACAATTACCATTTCCAACCATAAAAAGTACATTCTCTGGCATAAGATATCTAACAGAAAGAGCAGTTGTATCTGTTATATACCTTGGCAAAATTGGTGTTTTGTTATTTTTACAAGTTTTTTTATGATAATGTATCTGACTACTAATCTTGATCAATCTTATCTCAAGGCTTGGCCTGAAAAAATATATTGGACTCATGTGTTGATAGTCTTTAGCTTGCTGTTCAGTATGCAGTTTCTGAACGGGTCTACATCTAGTTAATTGTGCAAAGTCACTTTCTAATGTGGTGTCTTGTAATGTACGCATATATGTACCACTACAGGCCTCGTCAAAACAGTGTAAGGCCACCTACATTCTTAGTTTCCTTGTTTTATCATCTTTTATTGTCCAAATCATCTATGGAGAGAAGCCCAAGGTATAGCATCATTGAGGCCTGACGTATCACATGACAACTTGTATACCTATTTTTTATTCTCACAGAAAGAGAAAATTGGACACATCACTGATATGTGGAGGAATGTATGGTTTTTCAAGTACCGTCCACACAAAATCTTCAGCATTATGGTTTTCATTCAAAAAATGTCTTGTCAGTTTAGTCGTTGTTTTCTGGCACCTGAATGTGCTTTTGTGCTCCAACATCTTTTGTTTCACCTTACGAATCATTATTCCCACATATTGAAAATTATATGGGCATGTAATTAAGTATATTAAGTTGTCGCTGTTACAATTGGTGAAGCTTTTCTGGATACATGGTCTGGTTGTTCCAATGTTTATGGATTTGGATTGTCTCGTTTGAGGACATATGGCACAGGACAATACTGTACTGCGGGCGGATCCCACAGTGTGCCAATGGCCTGTTGTATAAGGCCAATTGGTCGAGTATGAACAAGGTTGTCTCGCAGGTTTGTGCCTCTTTTCAAAGAAAACAATGGCAATGGTATTTTGTCTGTACATCTGTTTAAAATGAGCCAATGTTTCCTGACGCTCTTTTGTATGCCATTAGTCAGAGAACTGAAGTTGTTAACAAATGTGAGGCGACTCAGAGGTGGTTTTACTACTGAAGGTTCCACTAATGCTTATCGATTGTTGTTAGTGGCCCTTTTGTGTACGCTTCTGATACTTTTTGAGATATTTTTTCTCTTTCAATTGTTCAATGAGGTTTTTTGAGTGTTCCTCAAATTTGTCCATAGTGGAACAATTTCTCTGAACTCGGAGAAACTGCTCATACGGCAAATTTTCCCGAAGGGACTTAGGATGTTGACTGTCAAAGCGGAGTAAAGAGTTTCGGGCCATCAGCTTCCTATACAACTCGCTTTGTAGACCGGTTGACGTGTTGAAGATGGGTAAATCCTAAACAATATTTTCTCTTTATCCATTTCTACTGTAAATTTAAGGAAATCATTCCTTGTATTCAGTCCGTCTTTGAAACTTGTGATGGAATCTTGTTTGCCTCGCCAAACCACTAGCATGTCATCGATATAACGCTTCCAAAAGCGGATTGACTCAAAATTAGGATTAACCGGAGTTAAGACGTGCTATTGTTCAAAAGTATGGACATATAAATTTGCCGAACTTGGCGCAAAAAAACTGCCCATACTGGTCCCGGAGACCTGTAAGTCCTTGGTGTCTTCATATTTGAAGAAAATATCTCTCATAGCCAGCTGAGCTAATGACATTATGAAATGGACCGGTGTTATAGAATCTTTGACAGTATCTGTCAAGATCATAGATATAGTGTCCAGTGTTTCATCCTGAGGGATTGACCTGTACAAAGATTCGACATCGAAAGAGACTAGATAGTGCCTGGAGGTGGTTGTTGTGGTTTTTGTACTTTGGGTAGGCAATAAAAATATGGCATTACTGGATGATTCGTTTGTAAGAAAGTAGCTTCTTGTGAGGTAATCCAACCTGCATTTATGCTTTCCTCAACAAGATCACAGAATATTTTTTATGCTTTCTGTTGGATCTTCTTTTAAAGGTCAATAGAACTTACTGTCTGACAGCTGTCCCAGGCATTAATCTCTGTAATTATTAGTCTCTTGAATTACAATTGCACCGTCTTTGTCTGCGGGCTTAATTGTAATACTTTGATCTTCTGTCAAAGTGTGTAACGCCATATGTTCTTCCTTTGGCAGATTGTAAAACTGATCTTTTTTGTTTTTACATAAAGTAGCTACCTCTCCTTGAACAGCCTTCTCGTAAGTTGAAATTTTCTTAGGAACATTGGTAGTTGGAGGATTGAAGGTAGATCGTTTTTTAAGACCTGTGTTCTTTTCTTCTATTTTCAGAGCTGAAGGTTCCTTATCACTGAAAAAGTAGAATAGGAAAATTTTACGAACAAATTGAGCCAATTCACAATTGACCTGAAAAGCATCTCCAGGATTATTTACCAGAAAACTAGGCCTCTGTTAAGAACCAGGGATTCGTTTTCTGTCAGCTTTCTTTTACTCAGATTAACAATTCAACCGGGTCCGCACTGGTCCCTGGTTGGGCATTTTCTTTTGTTTGACTGCGGGTGCCCAAGTGGGAAGTCATCAGTTGATGTCAGTGTACTTGAGATTGGGCATTTCTCTGTTTTCCTCTTGGTCTTCCAGGACCAAACCCTAAAAAAGACTGGTTAGGAAAATTCTGTTGATGTGATTGAAAATGGGACATTGGGGGCTGGAATTGGGCAGGAGGGAAGCCCCAAGGTGTAGGTGGCCACCACTGCTGGAATTGTGGCGCTGGTTGACCTCCTCACCAGTTTGACCTAGTGTACCTGCCTCACCCTCTGTAATATTGCCTGTTCTCAGTGGTGGATTCTGCGTCACTCGAACTGTCTTCTGAACTAGACCCTGAGTATGATGAGCCATAACTTCGCCCTTTCTTATAAAATTCAGGAGGGGAATAGTTGTCACTGGTATATGGGTATACAGTGTCATGTTTAAAGCGAGCCAAGTCGAGGAGGAGCTACGCTACGATCCAAGATGGCCCAAACCTTCTCATTCCAGTTGGCAACTGAGTAATCGGCTTCATTCAAGGACACAGCACAGTGACGCATGTGTTATCGGTGACCACGGTCGGGGGTCCTATGCCCGGTGACCCCCTGGGGAGCCCGGGTTGTCGGGCTGGCCCCCCCGAGTGGCGAAATACCGACCCTGCCTGTTGTGTGAGCGCTCGTTGTTGTCATAAGCCCCGTGTGTGCCTGGTTCATGAACGGTGTTTCAGGGATCCGAATCCTGCCTCGTCTCATGCCGGAGGAGATGGGGGATTCTGACGGTACACCAACACTGAGGTCCGTAATGGCCGCCATTGGGGCGCTCCGCTCTCACTTTGCCGTCCTGTGCCAACGGATGTCTGTAAAGCTGGATAACGCGCACTTGGAACCGGAAGCGGATAATCCGACAAGCTGTCAGCATGCCTTGGACCCCGTGGATTATTCTCCGCACCATTTAGAGACCCCCGGACAGAAGCCTGTTTTAGCCTATTTTGATGACTCTGGCCTTATGGAGGGTGCACCTGTGATCGTCGTTGGCTTTCCCTGCTCCATTCCTGTTCCACGGAACATTGTTGCTAAAGGTTTTTACTGCCAAGGACAGTTCTTCAGTGACTTTCGGAGAGGTTTGCCTTCCTTCTTCATCCTCAATTGTCGAATTTTCAGATGCCGCCATTTTGTCTCCTCTCCTCGATCCGTCGCCATTGTTTTGAACTGTCTTGGACGCTTCGCCTTCTTCGCGATTGTTGTGGCTTGTACGACAGGGGCTTTCGTGAAGAACCGAACTGGTCAAGGTTGACTTTGACATTCGGGGTTAGCTTTTCTATCTGTTTTATGCCGGATATGCACCGTGTATGCTACTGGGTGACGGTAGGTTTTTATTGGAGTTCTCCCCATGTACGTGTTCCATACTTGCTTTAATAGTCGACATGGAATTTGGGGAGGCTGCTGCTGGTGAGGTGTAATGGGGACCGGGAGTGTGTCTATTGCTCTCCTCCTCCGCTTTCTTTCCTTTCTTTAGGGCAGTTCTGCGGCGACAGGCATGCTGTTAGTGGGGTTGGCCGTAGCCATTACAGGGGTGCAGGGTGGTGGGTGTTGGGGGGGGTTTATTATTTTAGTTTGTTTTGTTCTATGGTCTCTTTCTCTTTCTTTTCTCTTTCTCTCAGGTGGGGCTTTCCTTCCTCTTCAGTAGGTTGGCTGTCTCTCTCTATCTTACTTCTTTCTCTATCTGGCGTCTATACTTGCCTATGCCTTACTTCTCTGGAGGGCGGGTTTTTCGGGTTGATGCTCTAGCTGAATCGCTCGCTATTATACTGATTTTTGCTCCTTGTTTGCCTTAGCGGGCGTAGTATGTTTAAGGCTAATGTTCATCACCTGGTTCTGATTACATTCGGGGTGCGTCCCCCCTCATCTCTTCATAATTCTATTCTATGGTGTGAAGCCATCGATAGTGCAGCCACTACTGCTTCTTCATAACCAAAAAAGAAACCTTTGATATCCTTTGCTTAATGGCACATGCAATCATAAGCTATGTTGTCTCGTTGATATTACGCGGTCGTATACATTTGCATGCCACCTGAATCTATGTCCTGAGTTTGCGGCTGGCCCCTGTGGTTGTAGGCCTGCGCTTGTAATGCTTTGATAATTCAATAAAGGTTTTCAAAAAAAAAAAAAGCGAGCCAAGTCTTTTTTGAATTTGTCAATTTTTGTAAGCAATATGTTATCTTTAAATTCTTTGTTCATTTTATTCGATTCATCTGGGATTAACCAATCACGGATACAGCGCCAGGCTATCAAGGACCAATCTTTTTTTGAAAGATTGGTCCTTGATAGCAGGGCGCTACAGCGTGATTGGTTAATATTAATTATAAGTACAGCAAAACGGGTGGCAGATGCAGTACTAATTGAAATTCAACTGCTTGAATCACAGATAAAAACTACTGTAACAGCCACACTGTTCAAGAAAAACCAGGATGAATCGAATAAAATGAACAAAGAATTTAAAGATAACATATTGCTTGCAAAGATTGACAAATTCAAAAAAACCTTGGCTCGCTTTAAACATGACACTGTATTCCCATATACCAGTGAGAACTATTCCCCTCCTGAATTTAATAGGAAAGGGAAACGTTATGGCTCGTCATACTCAGGATCTAGTTCAGAAGACAGCTCGAGTGATGCAGAATCCACCACTGAGAACAGGCAATATTACAGAGGACGAGGCAGGTACAATAGGTCAAACTGGTGAGGGGGTCAACCAGCACCACAATTCCAGCAGTGGTGGCCACCTACACCTTGGGGCTTCTCTCCTGCCCAAGGCCTAAGACTTTTAATTCACTAAGATACAGGGGTTTCTCTGGATTCTAGGACGGAAAATACCATCCCAGCAAGACCGCTCGTTTTCTACAGATTCGAGATACTTTCCCCGAGCGGTAGTAGCTATCACGTGGAGGGCTGGTCTTTCACTAAGAAGGAACATCTATGCTGGTTCTCTTTTTACTCTAAGAATTCTACATCTGATTGTATTCAACTGATTACTGTATCAGTGGATGGATTGTACAAGTTTGAGTATCAACTGATGAAGTAAACTTTCGAGCAATTGTATATACACAGTGGGAAGAATTGTCTGTCCTGAAGAAGGTGGGGAGTTATTCGGGTTGGACCCACCGAAACGCGTCGACGCCTTAGTTGCATGGAAACTATCACGGATGATTTATGAATACAAACACTTGCTTTCTGACTTTACTGAGTGTAAAAGCTATGTCTTCATATTGACATGTCTAATTACTGTGTTTTTTCCTGATTTGGAACTATCTGTTCTTGCTGCTGTTTTTTCTTTTGTCCCACTTTTATACACTGTTTTAATTTTTATTGTGTATTTTGTATAATGTGTATTTAATATACTAAGTTGCTAGCTACAATGTTTATAATAAATTGTATGCAACTTTTTAATTGTGTTTTGCACTGATTAGTTCCCTTGGCTCATTGAGTGGCGATTAAATGTGTATTGACTATGATTTTAGGGGGGCAAGATGGCGGTCTGTCCGTAGACCGCGAAGCAGCACCACGCCTGAGCTCCGCTCCGCGCTCCAGGGGAATGTGAAAGAAGGATAATTAAAGTCCTGCTACGCCACGCTCCTGAAGTGTCGAACCTAACTCTAAGAATACCTTGTTATACAAAAATCGCGGTGATCGAAAAACCCCCGCATGTTGCTTTTCGAGTTCAGCGATCAGCTCCAACTCCCTTACTCCCATCGCAGTACGGGAGAGCTGCTCACCTCGCTCAGCAGCGCTTCAACCTATCGGCTTCCCGCTGTTTCGGCTTCTGCTCCAGCCAGAGATCCGGATCCAACGTTGCAGAAAGGAGTCCGCCCACATTCGTGGCCGCCTCAGCAACCTCAGTCACAGAGGTTGCTGTTTTCCTATCGCGGCTACACTGTTTCCCCCGATCGTTTGACGGGGGTGCTATGCTACAGTTTCAATCTTCCTGTTCCGTGTGCATTACAGAGCCACTGGACCCAGCTATAACTATGCCATCGAAGACCGCCGCCTCGGCTGCGGCAACCAGAGCGCGTGTAGCGAAGGCTGACAGAATTCTTCGAAAAGAGGCTGAGCGACAACAACATGAGGAGTTGTTGGACGATGAGGAAGGAGGTTACGCCCTAACCAATTCAGGAAGATCTAAGGCTAGAAAACAACAAGCCTCCTCTGAGCAATCTTCAAGACAGGACGCCCACGCTGCTAGAAGAAAACTGAGTTCAACTGGGGGTACAGTACTGGACTTGTTTCTTAAAAAAGGATTGCAGAGCGGACTGCTGAAAAATCCGGTAAAAGAAACTAACCAAGGTACACTGAATAATTCTGCTAATGAGGAAATAATTCACAGTCCGGATGCAAATATTGGTTATTCCGGGAGTTCCATTGCAACAGCGGAGCCTGAACAACCTCCGAACACCACATTGAACTCTTTGGCTGGAGTCACCTCTACTTCTACTTCTGCTGCCACTGCTCCAGGACAGCCCCACCCCCCAATGGTCACTGTAACTGTAAGTAACATTGAAGCAGCTGAGACTGTTCAATCTCAATCTGTTTATACTCCCCTTCCTATTACACCTGATGGGGCCTCGGGGAGTGATGTTGGTCGGGTCCAAGAGCTGGAAGGACACTGCATGTCATTTTCAGGGGCAGGGGAAAATGTATTGGGGGTACAAGGCGAACTAACTCCGCTTGGGGTAAATCATTCAACACAGGTGTTATCCACTGGGCTCCTCACTCTACCATTACCAGTCATATCCGCTTGGCTTCCAAACTCACCCCCCCTCCTCCAGCCCATTGACAATTCTGGCTTGTTGGTTGGGAATCAAGTGTTAGACCAAATCACGTCGGGGGAAAGCTCTTTAAAGGCTCACCTGCTAGAGGAGAAAGATGAAGAGCCAAGTGAGTTCTATTCCTTTTCTGACGAGAATGGAATTAATGCTGTGGATGAGTGGTCGGATGAAGGTGACGCTATAGAAGGTTCGGAAGATGGAGAGTCTGAATCAGAACCACTGCTCAGCTCTTCTGAGGGTAGCTTTGATGAGGAGAATTTGCATGTTAACACGGTCAGAGCCAAACCCAAACCTACAACTAGACTTATGCAGAGGGGTTTAGCCGATAACCATACAGTTTCTAATTCAGTGCTACAATCGGGGGGGGGCCTACTAACTCAGCAACCTCAGAGATATCACAATCAGCAGTAGAAACTATTTTGCAGGCTATTGCACCTTATAGGGAGGAGACAGCTCTGGACAGTAAGATATCCCGGGCTGCACTTCGTAAAATGCAAGGAGTTGTCAGGAAACTCTCCAAGTCCTGCAACCTGATAGGAGAAAGAGTTACAGAGATGGAAGCCAGGGTTATGACGAACGAGAAAGAGACCACTCTGAACGCTGAGCGAATTAAACTTCAGAAAGCCGAACTCATAGACATTAAATGGAAGCTGGAGGTGTTCGAAAATCGACAGCGTCGCAATAATTTGCGTATTCTGGGAATCCCGGAGAAAATGGAGGGGGCGGATACTCGAGCTTTTGTAGTAAACTATTCAGAGAGTCTATGCCTGATCTTAAAAACTGGAACTTGGAAGCCGAAATTCAACGAGCCCACCGGATGCCTTTTAACCTGCCTTCTAAACCCGGGGTCTGTCCCCGAGCTATCTTAGTATACTTTGGAAATTTCTTGTTAAGGCAGACGGTGGCGGACAGAGCGAGACCAGATCATAAGGTGTTATACAATGAGCTCTCTTATTTTACAAGACCAGACTTTTGCCACGTTACTGTGGAGAGACGCTGGCGGCTTCGCTCTCTGATTAAACCATTCCAAGATAAAGGTGCCCAAGCATACTTGAACAACCCTGCGAAGCTTAAAATTGTATATGGTGGCCTCACAAAATTCTTTCATTCTGAAATCAAAGCAAAAGCATACCTTGATGAACTTTCTTAGAAATGACCTATATCATTGATGTTTGTTTAACTATGTTTTATTTACATAATGATCCTCGGTTTGATTATTTGGTTTAGATTGTTTCAACCTTTGATTAAGGCACACATTTAATCAGGGTATGATTCTGGTATGAAGGGAGGCATTGATACAATTTAACGGTCTCATTCAACACTTAATAGTTTGTTGTTAGTATTGGTGGTATTATGCGTTTCCTTTTATTCGCACCTTCTGGGTTTTCATTTATTATTTAGGTACTTTAAAAGGCGGTAGCTTAGATGTTGTGCTGTACCTGCATCACCCAGACTCTGGCTGAGTCTGATTGCCTACTGTTTGGGGGCGGCTTCAATGGGGTGTGTGAGGGTAGGGTGGGGAGGGAGGCAGGGAAGGAGGAGGGGGGGTCGCTGGGGGGGGTGAAAACACACAAAAAAGAACCAGGTTTATCAGCTAGAGGCTTAAGCAAGGGGAAGCTAAATGGAGTAGAACTGGAGCTAGAGCAACGTCCCAAATCAAATTTGTATTTGCTTAAAGTGATCTTACTATCTTTTCCTATAAGAAATGGGTAGACTAAGTGTTCAAACTTGGAATGTTGGAGGGCTGTTATCTGGGGATAAACGAAGACGACTGGCTGAGTTATTGAAACTAAATCCTGTTGATATACTTTGTCTTCAGGAAACCCATGTTTTATGGGTTAAGAAATCATGGTTGAACTTGAAGGGTATAATTTATTGATAGCCTCTACACAATCTTCGAATATAAGGGGTGTGGCAGTTTTAGCCAAAACATGTCTTGGGTTAGGACTACGTCATCTCTCAGGCCCTCAGGGTAGATGGGCTATTGTTAAACTTGCTTGTGGAATTACTATATGTACTATATATGGGTCAAACCATGATGATCCAACTATTTTTGAGGTACTTAAAGCTGAACTGGCCACTTGGCAGGGCCCACTAGTTTTGTGTGGTGATTTTAACATCTCACTTATACCACTTCTGTCCAATACTACCTCCAAACAAAAATATCATGGTCGTAAACCCAGAGTGTATCAGGCTGTTAAAAGACTTTTGGGTAGCTATGGATTAATTGACGTCTGGTTACAAAACAATGCTCACGACCCAGGATATACTTTTTTTTCACATCCTCACCAAAAACAAGTTCGGATTGATTACATATTTGTCACCGGAGACCTAGCACCACAAGCGACAATTAATAAATCCCCAAGAATAATCTCCGACCATAATGTACTCATACTTAGGATCACAGTTAACTCACAATACACTCAACAGCGGTCCTGGTCGTTTGATAGGAAACTCCTGTCCAATCGCGAGCTCATTACTCATATTAAAATCTGGACAGAAGAGTTCTTTAACATAAATCGGTTTAGTGCCACCAGAAATACAGTGTAGGACTCATACAAATCCGCTATAAGGGGGGAGATAACTAGCTTTCAGTATTCCGCCAGAACTAAATCAAGAATTGAACACAAATCAAAGGTGTCAGCACTGGCTAAAGCTGAGTTAGACCACACTTCCTTAATTGCACAGGGTAGAGATGCTAGCAGCCAGATGCTCCAGGTAGCGGTTCTAAAAGCTGAGCTTAATACTAATCTTAGCCAGAAAGCTGCTCAAACCTATAGAGCTCATAGGAGGAAGGTTTATGAAAGCAGTGAAAAGGTGGGCAAGCAGCTTGCACTTCGAACCCGTCAAAAAAACGTAACAAATAACATCTCTACAATTGTAGACGGTGGGCAGACTTATTCGCGAGCAGCTGATATCATCCTTCAATTCCAAAAATACTATCAAAAGTTGTATTCTGAAGAAGCTGTTACCTCCGAAAAAGATATCGATTATTTTTTGGCGAGCTTCCTCAATAATCCGGAAGCTGTTAGTATATTAGATGATGCTTCTAGGAAACAGTTAGAAGGTGAGATCACGTTGGCTGAGGTAGAATCTGCATTATCCCTTTTAACATCCGGCAAAGCAGCGGGCCCGGACAGATTGCCGATCGATATGTATAAAATTCTTAGCCAACAATTAACCCCCTCCTATATGACTTATTTCTGGGGGTTCAGCACAACGGTGTTCCTCCACATTCCTGGGATGAGGCTAGCATTATTGTATTTCCAAAGAAGGGAAAACCACCCGAGAAATTAACATCCTATCGCCCAATATCGTTGATTAATTCGGACTCCAAATTATACGCAAAGGTGATGGCTGCTAGACTCAGTGGGGTCATAGGGCATCTGGTCTCTCCATGGCAACATGGCTTTGCCCCGGGTAAGGGGACTACAGATCATACCCGTCGGGCTATTGCCCTATTTGAGGCCATGTCTGTCACGGGGGACCAGATGTCAATGATCCTGCTTGGCGCTGAGAAAGCCTTTGATCGTGTTTCATGGAACTTTTTGTGGGTTGCCATGGCACGCATTAATTTCGGCCCTAAATTTCTGAAATCTATTAAATCAATGTATCTACGTCCCAAAGCAAAACTTCTAATGTTAGGTTCAGAGTCTGGTCATATTAATATTGCAAGAGGCACAAGGCAGGGGTGTCCCTGCTCGCCCCTTCTTTTCGCTATCTATATCAATCCCCTAATTCTTAAATTTTTGGAAAGCAATGTTATTAAACCAGTGCTCTGTAATCAATTTGAAACAAAAGTATTAGCTTACGCCGATGACATTGCGGTTTTAACACCTGACCCGATCGAGGCGATCCAGGAAATTGAGCGAGTGGCCTTAGAATATGGTAATTGCTCGGGATATTCTCTTAATAGAGGAAAGACTGTTATCTTATGTACTGATAATACTAATTGCCCAGATCAAAGAAGAGCCAAAACAGCTACTTATCTTGGAGTGATCATCTGCTCTAACACTAAGATTGTAGCGAAACATAACTTTGATCCGCTCCTGGACAAGATAAAGACAGATCTGGATAGAGTAAATGGTCTTTACCTCTCCATTATAGGTAGGGTCAACTATTTGAAAATTAATGTACTGCCTAGATGTCTATATCTATTTCGAGCTATTCCTCTATTTGTTGATCCTAAAATTCTCACACTGATCAACGCCCTCATGTCTAAATTTGTTTGGCAGCACGGAAAGATTAGGCGATCACATTCTTTTCTGTCTCTTCCACTAGATAGGGTTAGGCTTACACTATCTAATATAACTTTTTACCACTGGGCAGCTTTTCTTAAACAGCTAACTCCTATGGTGTTAGACTCGATCGAAGAAAACGAGACTGATACAACCTTAATTCCCTCAATTTATGAGCTTCTAATCGGCCAAGATGCTAAAGGTCTATTACTAAGAAGGACCGAAGCAAGTTATTATAAGAAGAACAAGTTAGAAATCCTAAAAAGTGTTTGGATAATCTGGGATAAAGTAGCCAAACACTTGCATATTGGGAAAATCAATCGCTACACACCTTTGTTGCATTCTACTATTACACTCGGTCTTGACTTTGAATCAACTGCAAAGAAATGGCAAATGATGGGTATTCAAACGGTTAACGAGGTCTTGCTAAAAGGATCAGACACTTATTTTCTTGATTTAAAATCAAAATTTGGTCTTTCTAATGGGGATTTTCTTAAGTTTGCACAGCTACATGCTAAACTTAGGGCTAGAGGGTCTTCATTGTGTCTTTCAAAAATTGATATAATCGAGGCATTCGCTAGATCAAATACTAGGATAGGAACATTTTATGACACCCTTCTGACTCAAATACAGGATGATATAGAACAGACGGAAACTAAATGGGCGGTGAAACTTAATAATCCAGATATTCATATAGACAGAGTCCTGGAGATGAGCCATAAATTGTTTATGGCTAGTAACCTAAAAGCTCAACTGTTCAAAATAGTATTCGATCTCTAATTTACCCCGGCCAAACTCTTTGCGTGGGGCAAAAGAGAGAGCGATCGGTGCCCGCGATGTTCACAAGGACCCGCTACTCTAATCCATATGTTTAGCAACTGTTCCGAACTTATTGTCATAAAAAGTATGATTAACAACGACAGAGGCTGTCCAATACCCCTGAACCAGGGACAGATTATAGTAACACCTAACAAAAGGTTCAGGTACACAGTTTCAAAGGCAAACTACCAATTAATACTGAAAGATTCATTCAGGTAAAAAAAAAATGTAAAAAAAGAAAGAAAGAAAGAAAGAAGCCTATATTTCAAACCCAATTGAAAAAAATACTCATAATTTATTAAACATATAATTTTCAGATAAAACACATTTCAGATCCAATAAACGCTCATAGAATAGTGTTGGCAAAAATAAAGACAACAAATTCATGTTGCCAAACACGTGGCTAACATACAGACATTACATATACAGAAAGAACAACAAAAACAAATATAATGTGTCTTTCACAATTTGTCGCCACAGAATGCGTCGATGGTGTTTGGACCGCTGGATGACTATGCGGTCATCATCAGGACAGACAGTGATTTGAGCGTTTCAAGTAACAATATTAAAAGCAAGCCATTCACATTTTGAACGGTAGATGCAGTATGTTAAAATTTCTCGCAGGTCCTCATAACACATTTCAAGGACAGATAAGTCAGCTCGCGTGAGACTATGTCTTCATTACAACAGGAAATCCAAATGAAGCCTTTAGCTGTGGCCCAGCGTTTGCCCAATCAATCGGCAGAAGTTCGCGGGTCCGACAGGATAATTTCCTAGTGCTGTTACACACAGCAAGCTTTGAACGCCGTCGACGCATTCTGTGGCCACAAATTGTGAAAGACACATTATATTTGTTTTTGTTGTTCTTTCTGTATATGTAATGTCTGTATGTTAGCCACGTGTTTGGCAACATGAATTTGTTGTCTTTATTTTTGCCAACACTATTTTATGAGCGTTTATTGGATCTGAAATGTGTTTTATCTGAAAATTATATGTTTAATAAATTATGAGTATTTTTTTTGAATTGGGTTTGAAATATAGACTTCTTTCTTTCTTTCTTTTTCCCTCTTTTTTTTTTACCTGAATTAATCTTTCAGTATTAAATTGGTAGTTTGCCTTTGAAACTGTGTACCTGAACCTTTTGTTAGGTGTTACTATAAAAAGTATGATAGCTTCATTTTGGGAGAAAATATTTTGTCATAAACTTCCCGAGTCTGATACCTTATTTGTCTTAGGTTATGGCAATTCTTTAAAACTTTTAAAATCTGAAGAAAGATTATTATTCATTGGTACAGCGGTATTGAGATTAATTTTGTCCGCCCGTTTGAAAGAAGCTTCCCCACCTAGCTTTCAAATGTGGCTAGCCCGCTTTTTAGCGGTTTATAGCTATGAACCGGCTACATTTGCTACCAGAGGCTTTAAAGCAAGGCTTCGAGGGGAGGCAATATGGCAGGCTGTCTCTAATTGGAAAGCTGGGATAATTCCAAGTGGAATTGGCTGAGGTTAACAAGACTCTATTTGGATTCTAATCATACCACTTAATTGCTTTTAGTTTTTCCTTCTCGCTCCACAGTTCTTCAATGTTCTTAAATGTATGTATAATCTATTCATTCTCGAAGCATTATGTACTGTTTTGTTATTTTCTTCTACTTGTATTTATTTTTCCCCATATATATACTGTTTAAAATCATTTCCGATTGTCTTATGCTGTTACTGGTTCTTTAATAAAAATAAAAAAAAATTAAAAAGAGTATGATTTTAGCTCTGAAAGTGTGGTATGTTTGAATAAATAGCTTACAGTTCCCAAGGGGATTTCTCTTGACATTTGCAATAATATATACCTCCTTAAATCGAGAGAACGTTCGGTTTTGCATACGATATGCAACAATACTTTATGAACTCCTCAACAGTTCTAGAACAGACACATAGACAATAAATCTGGTTGGGGACTAGCGCACATTTGTGTAAAGTGAACTACTGTCTGCCATAGAATATTTTGAGCCACCCGATAGAGTTTAGGACTAGAATGTAAGAGAGTTAAACAGACAATACATTCTGTATAGACATATAACTATGCACATCAGAAGAGAATAGTCATGCTTGTGATTCAGCAATGACCGCCAGTGTCTTCTAATGTGAGCACAATTGAATTTGACAACCATGAGAGATAAAAATATTGACTGTTTTCCATTTATATGCCATTCCTGCAACATGCCATTAGATGATAATGATGTAATTTACTATAGTGTATACTTCAAATGATACACACTTTTTCCAAAAGCTTGCAATTAATGAGAATGTGATTCATGTGTGAGATGATACATGGACATGATAAAGTGTTTTTCTAAATGAAATTTTGTATCCTTTTTACTTTTTAGGTGCTTGATGGTTGTTATTTAGAGCGGGCCTCATTGACTGGAGCTGGTGCCGGGTGAGGTGAGGTCTAGTCCTCGTACTCTACGGGTGAACTTCGTTGAGTTTTCCTACCATTGTCATGTTTTCTCTATGTATAAAGCTGCCTTTTTGATGAAGAAGTCTAGATGCACTTAGATTGAAGTTGTAACCTTATTTTTTACAGAAGTCCTACACATCTTGTAGATACAGAGGATCAGCATAAAACAACAAGGGTATACTAAACCCAAACTGAATGTATAAATGTAATATATATTTTTTCCCGTTATAAAACAATACAGTAGCGAAGAAATTTATGGTGAGGTCCTGAAGAAAGTCGGGGACAGTTGTCCCATTGGCTGAAACAGGTCGACCATTTATGAGCAGTGAATTTTTTGAACTGCTTTCTTTCTGCACAGGATTTTACTTAGGAACACAATTGAGAGTATTAAAAGGACAAAACTTGTTTCTCTCTCTTGGGAATCCTATTTTAATTATGCACTTTTCTTCTTTTTGCATTACACTTTTCTAATTGGAAATATCCCTAAAAGCTAAACACAAGCTCTAAACTTATTCTACTTTTTCTCTGTTCCCTCTGAAACGATCCAATAGAGGCTACAACTCACTCAGTATTCCTCTATAAAAAGTGAGGATAGAGGAGAGTTTGGTCTTTTTCTTTTCTGTTCACTAACTTGTGTACTTTTGCGTGATCTGCTTTGGTCACTCTCAGCCTGAGAGCATTTTTTGGTGCACTTTGTTCTAGCAATTTATCTAGATTGGCAGCTAGTTTTGCAGACCCCGGATCATATGTTTTGTTTTGTGATTAATATAATAGGGGGATTTAATCCGCTTTGAGTCTATAAAATTCCCTCAGACCCTTTGCAGTGTATTTCTGATAGATAAGAAGACAGGCTAACATGTTTAAAGAGAGATCACTGGATGTACGGAGAGCTAAAATGGGCCCTTAATGATTTATACTTTGGAATGTGTTATTATAAAGCAAACACTGAAAGAATGAGCGGTCAGACAACTTAGTGAAGAGTGTGGAGGAATTCAATTACAGATGTCCTAACTTCAAAATTATAAACCGTGGTCCTTGTTCTGGCAGCCTCTGCTCTCCTTAATTAGGTGAAATGCATTTATTTAGTATTGTTTACTGAATCTCTATAAAGTGTATTCTCTCCGGTGTGCACTGCTAAAAAGTATAAGGAAAGGATCTCATATGCAATTTCTGAGTGATGCCATACATTTCTTTGTTTTTATTTGTTATGGCTGATCAGATAATTCAAAAGTAGACTTTAAAACATATGTACATCACAATGAAAAACATCTTATCAGAGAGCATTTGGATTTTCATGGAATAATTGCCCAGCTTATCTAGTCCCTGAAGTGGCATTTAATTACAACAGTGCCATAACAAGCATGGCAATGTGTTGTGTCAGGGCTTGCTGATTGGGACACAATACTGTTAATGAGTGCGGAATGCGTGAGGATGATTATGAATGGAGACCCACAAGCCACTTATGCAGACTCCAGGAATCAGACGATGATACCATTGATTTACTCATATCTGCCTCACATCCATAAATGGTGCCATTTTAATTGCATTACTGTAATTGTATGCAAGTGCACACAAATTACTTTGCAACATTTTTCCTAATGCATACACAAAATATGGCATTTGACTCTGTGCTAATCATGGTTGTTTATATTCCTACCATAAACAAGCCCCAGCAGCAATCTGCACGTTTGTTAGCAAAGAAGTTTCCATGTGACACCTTGGGGAAAACTGAAAATGTATATAATTTTAACATGTGCCCCGTTTTAAAAAGAAGACTGAAAATCAGCTGTTTTTAAGTTCTGAGGGCATAACCTTTTCTGGTACTAACACTGCTTGTCTGAAATCTCTCACCTCCAACTGCACTGACCTTTTACCCAGCACTCTCTTGCTTACAGGAGGTTTAGGGGAATCACAATGGTTTCCTCTGCCACTTGCTCTGCTTGCTCCGACTCCTCTAGTCAAACTCAACTTCTGTAATCTGAAAGATTCCTTCACGCCGCGGCTAGGGTCTTGGATGGGGCTAATCAATCAGCTCTCACGCTGCCTGAAGTGCTCCGGAAATCAATTTGGGCTGAGGCCTGCCTGTTCCATTCGAAGTGAGTCCTGCCTGTCCCTGCAGAGCCTTGAAGCTGCCTTCGACCACAGCCCCGCTCACCGCTTCCCTCCTTTCCCCGCAGTTGACCGACTCCGATCGAGGCTCAAGCAACGAAAGAAAGTCCACTATTAAAAAGTCGGCACCTGCAACACTCCTCTGGATCATACCCATGGCTCTCAATTCTATAGACCCGGCCCTTTAACCACTACCTAGCCCCTTTTATACAGCTCTGCTCTTTTCTCAGCACTGGGGCCTGCAACAGAAGCCTGGCTTACCAGTAGATGAAGTTGCAGCTCTATAAAAACAACCATCAAGTAAGTCGGGGCACACAAGAAACCTGAGCGCTTTTTTTATTAACAGTGAAAACATCTAATGTGATCCTTATCAGCGGTTTCCTTTATTTTAGTTCATAAAATGTATACTGTGGCTCTGTGTTCAGGGGTGTGGTCTTTTTAAACCATACTGCTTAAGTTTTTATAAGGATATAAGCAATGGACATTGACAGGGTCCCTTCCTTGTAGTCATGTCCTTACCTTTTCAGGCAAACACACTCATTGATTTCTGAATAATTCTGTGATTGGAAACGTATCCCACTTTGTGAATGTTTTTTGATATGAACAACACATATTAAACCTTAAAAAAACAAGCAACGGTGATAAATATCGTTAAGCGTTTAGCGCTACTTCAGTTTTCGCCGGCTATCGCTGGATGCTATTGGCCAGATAATGTGTTATCAACAACGCGTTTCTCTAGGGCGATAAAAAATCCAGCAAAAGCGCGATATGCTGGAATATCGCTGGAAATCGAGCGATATTCTCGCAGCGATAGGGGAAAGATTGATGATAGCCCTTGGTGGTTTTAGCCTGCCAATCCACCCCCATTACAAATATAGCTAAGTCTCAATTTAAGCAGACGTCAGCTTACGGCGATAACCGCGGTAAGCGCAGGTTTTAATATCGCCATAGTGTCAGGGCACAGGCTTGTATATACCGCGATGTGCGGTTAGTGACTTTTTCCATGTTGTATTCCACAGGAACGCCTACTTTGCATCTCATTAGAGATGCGATGCAAGGCGTTAGCAAAAGCAGTGCTAGGACAAGGAAACACGTGCTAGCGTGTGCTAAAACTGCAATGCCATTATCGCCGCTTTTCGGCCAAAAAGGGCCGCAAAAGCGGCGGTAATTGGCTTGATAATATGCCCTGTAATAAGCTGTACCTGGTCAGTGAAATGCTAAACAAATACTAAAAAGTGGGATGTTTTGCTCTTTCTGGCCACACCTGTGACTCCGCTCACTGACCCAACCCTCGGCTTATACCCTTTCCCACCCTCCGATTCTGAAACAGTTCCCCTACTTCCACTATTGTCTCCTCTAATAGACATGGGGACCACAAAAGCGGGTTCAAATGCAAAATATTTCTCTACATGTCTATTTATTTTCCTTTTATTCTTTTTATTTTACGTTGTTTACGTGAACTTTGTTTCTGCTTGCCCAGCAACTGCCTAACCTTAGCTAATTTATGAATCAATGCTAACAGGAAAAAGACGAAAGCAGATCTGATCCGAGGAAATTCGATAACAAATTTAAAAGCATTCAGCGAATTTCAAAGGGGGTGGTATTATTTTCCCTCTGAAGCAACTCCAGGCGTGTGTGGAAAGAGTAGCTTTCGACAGCTCAGGCATAACCTAAACGGTAAGAGGAAAATCTCACCAACTATACCTAAGGCAGTTTACTATTCACAGTACCCCAGGGGTACTGCACGAATTTTACTTACGTGTCTTTTTACTGTCAGAGCGGAAGTGACGTTCCCTGTCAGATGATGATGCCGGTGGTCAGGCAGTATGGCTGAGTTCGGTCACTCAGGGCTGGTCGCTGCGGTGCTTCTGTTCAGCGCCTTGACCCTACGCGACATGTATATGGGCAAAGAAGATGTGGTTACACCAGAAAGAGAGGAACCGCGCGAGCTACGGAGGCAGCCTGCCGTGCCTCTCTACACCGGGCCCGTGCTGCGTTTTCAATACTGGTGAGAGCTGATGGCGGCTGGGTAGCCGACAAGAATGCATGCATACAGGCTGCCATAATCTAAAATTTTCCGTGCTACGCTAAACCAATAGAGTAGAGACCGACTTTTCAAGACATTCAGCACCCGTCACACTCAGTCTTCATTTAAAACGGCCTGTGCTACGCGAAACCAGAGTGGTGAGAGACTTTTAACTATATTCAGCGCCTGTCACACTTAGTCTTCATTGCCGTTCTTGCAGGCACGAGTTCACACATGGCACATGCTAGCTACCGCTCCCTATTCTGGAGGAATACTTTGTCTTGGCTGGTTGTCGTTTTTATTTTTTTATAGATTTAAACATATACTTACAGTACACATCAGCGAACAAATAAAACCCCCAAGACTGCACTACAGAGTCTTATTTGGTGAAGAGCATTCACCTGTGTTAAACCCAAAGTGAGCTTGAATAAGCGTGCGTCATCCGTATGTGTCCAGAGCAGAGGGTTTCAAACGTTTTTGCTCGGAGTCCCGAAGGCAAAATGTTTTGAAATGAACCACTCCCTCACTCAAACCTTTACCCAACCCTTTACCATTAAGATTAGGGGGGGGGGCAGGTGGGCAGGGCTGAGTGCAAGGGATGGACTTATAAAATCGTCTCCTGAGTACTTTTCTATGGCTTATACATCACCCTAAATGTGAGACTTATACAAGAGAAACTTTATCAAGCAAAAAACAATATCGTCCCCAAAAAACATTGTCCCGTTATTGTGGTGTTGTGAGCCCGTTTAACTCCCGAGTCCCAATGCAGCAGTACCTGCTGCGTTAACGATAGCTGTAATGTGTTGCCTCCTCTTTGCAGCAAGGTGCACTAAGCCCTAACACTAGCAAAGAAAATGAAGGATTAGTTGGTCCTTCCCCAGTTGGGCCCTAGTGTTCTAATGTGTATCTCAGCCTTCCTAGAGGGAAGCGTTTCTGATCGATGTGAGTTGTACTGACTGACATCTCCCAAGACAGAGGACCAGTGAGACTGCTGTGCAACCTGACCCATCGACCGAAGTAAAGGTCCCACTCTGACGCTGCCTTGGGTGACACCAAAGCAACTGTAAATTCTTAGATGCCACGAGAAGAGAGCAGCCTCTTTGCCACTAGCAGCAGCTTGAGGGAATTTGCCACTAGCAGCAGCTTGAGGGAACTTGCCACTAATCTCCTAACTGGCTAGTCTACAACTCTGTCAATCGCATCTCTGAAAGTGCAACCTGCCTTAGTAGCACAAACTAATGCTAAAACGCTTTACAAACAACCCAGGCTACTGAAAATTGGGAGGGGAATAGTGCTACCAGATAGCAGTCACAGCAAGCCCTAGTGGTGGGGGCGTTAAAGACTAACCTGTGAGTCATTAAGATCATGGAAGCTGCTCAGGCGCAAAATGTTGAGGTCGAACCCCAGATTACCTGATGCAGCTTAATCCTGGTAAGAATTTTTTATTCGCTTACTCGCTTTTGCTCCTCAGACTATACTGGACCTTTACTAATAAATACATGTAATCAATTTTATTACAGCAGAGGCAATGATCCTCTGATATTCTTTTTCCGCTGATGGGGTGGAAATTAGGGTGACCAAACTCCACGTTAAGATAACCATTAATTGATAGCCAACTCACAAATTTGAGATCAGATTTAGATACACTACTCTTAAGACCGTACTGTAGAAATAAAGAATAGCAACAGAAACACCCAACGTCCTAAGGAAGTTAAATGCGAGTAAGGATTATGCAAACCAGTTGCTCTGCGATTACTACACAAAACAGGAAAAGTAACACCTGTTGTTCTGACAGCTCTCGGATTCTCCCTATAACACATTTAACTCATTAGTCTTCACAGTCAAATTGCAAGAATATAAAAAACCTCAATAAGACACAGATATCAAATTTGGGTATACATATAATCTCAAGCAATTTCTTAAAAAGTTCAGTCAAAAATTTTATCCACTTTCATAAAAGTGCCGATCATTTAACCTGCCATTCTAATCAGTATCTGCCACAGAATTAGTCCTTTCACCATTTAGGCAGAAGATAGTGAAGTTGTCTATCAGCTAGGATCCTAAGAAGATCGAGAAAAGTTCAGTGTGGAGTATATAAAGGCGAGTCTATTAGCATAAACAAGAAATAGGGAAAATGGGAATTGTTTCAGCAAAGAAGGCTTAGCCCATCGGCTGCCGACTGTTGCGTAGACCAGCCAGTCAAAAGTTAGAGGAAAAAGTAAAAAAATCAATCAGCATAGCATCCAGGTTGCATGTGAAAAGGAAATGCATGGCCCCTCCCTTGGGGTTTCTTCTTTTATAAGAGTTAAAAAGTTCATTTCACTGAGGTGACATCACACCGCCATCGAAACATCATTATATGTCTATATGACCAGCACCAACATTATCAAGGAACTTTTTTACATTGTTATGGAATTTTCCAACCCGGCTGCTAGCGAAAACATCCCACTCTCACAGGAGCTGTGCGACAACCTTGCTTGTTTCTTCCATGACAAGTTTGTAACCATATATCGAAACTTCAAACCCCAACCCACACCTACTGACTTCTCTACCCATATACCACCACCGTAACCACACACTTAACCAACTGGAACATCTTCTCCACCCAGAACACCACCTACACCAAGAAATCCATCCACTCGTAGCTCTCACAGACCAATACCAGCACAACATCTTTACCCACAGAATTCAAAGGATCGGCTAGGAAGTCACCACCCTACTCTTTCGCCACCGCAACATTTCCCGATGCCTGGTAACATGCTAAAGTCAGACCACCACTCACAAAAACCCTCTGCCGACCACAACAATCTCTAACTACTGGCTAATTTCCCTGCTCCCATTCCCAGTGACTGTACTGGAAAAGGTAATCAGAAATCAACGCATGATACACCTTGAGCAGAAGCAGCTACTCGGCGCCTCCCAATCTAGCTTCCGCAGCAATCACAGCACCGAAACCGCCCTGTTTGCAGCCACTGACAACATCCGAACCCTCCTCGACCAAAGAGAAACAGCAACTTTGATCCTCTTCCATATCTCTGCAGCCTTCGACACAGTATCACACCACACTCTGATCAAAAGATTCCACATCCAAGGGGACGTTTCAGATGGATCACCTGCTTCCTCACCGGAAGAACCCAGAGGATCCACTTCTTAACCCAAGGGGAAAACCAGCTTTGTCCCCCAGGGCTCATCCCCACACTTTTCAACGCATATATGACACCGATGGCCAACATTGTCAGATGTCCTGTCTCAACATAATTTCCTATGCAGGTGACACCTATATCATCCTCTCTCCCATGACCCTACCACCACCAGAACCAGCTTCCACAGATGCATGACAAATGTCGCAGACTGGATAAGGAACTACTACCTGCAGCTGAACACAGACAAGAGGGAAGTACTGATCTTTGGCAGCATCAGCAACACATGGAATGACAACTGGTGGCCATCAAACCTAGTACCTGCACCCACTCCCTCCCACCATGGCAGAAACCTCAGAATCCTTATTGACAAATAGCAGATCAACGCCATCTCCTCTGCCTGTTTCCTCACTCTGATTCAGAAAAGGGGGTGGTGATGAACAGAGTGTCTGAATTAAGGAGACCACTCTTACCCAGTCCAAGGATCAGGGCTTGATCCATCACCGTTTTTTAGCTCACTGCACCATCCCAGCTCAGAACTTGGCTATATGCAAAGTAGTCTGACCCTGGCACAGTGCATCATGGGAACAGTGCAGACCAAACTACCAAGCCAATTCTTATACTGGGAAGGAAACAAGCTACCGGGGACCGGTTTCTGGCATTTCAGCCGTCTTCGGCCCGGCTTGCTTGAATCACTCTGTGCATGCTACGCAAGATCTTTAAGTGGCTACCCCTACACATGAGCTGCACCATGACACAAGCCCACATCACCAGCTGATGGGACTATGACAATACCTTATGCATAGCACACCTTCTATAGAGAATTCAGACCATTAGAATGCCGTAGCCACATTCCTCCTTGGCCTTCCCCGTTGAACCCACATCACACTCTACCTCAGAAAACTCTACTGGTTCCCCTTAAGAAGAGATGCCAATTCAAGCTGCTGACCCATATACACAAGGCTCTACACCACCAAAGACCTGCCTACATTAACCACCGCCTGAACTTCCAACCATCGAGAAGACTGCACTCTGCTTCCCTTTAATTTGCCCATACTCCCCACATCTACCAATACAGAAGTGGATGACGCTCCTTCTCCCACATATCTGCAAAGAACTGAGACAGCCTCTCCACGCACTGCCGGACCATCACCTCACTTCCAGAATTCTGAATGGCCTTCAAGACCTAACTTTTCGAATAAGCCTCCAGGGCCTGCCAGCGCCTTGATACCCCATCAGGTGATTAGCCGCACATTATAAATCAAGATTGATTGATTATCATATAGCGCCACCTAAGGCACTGGAAACATCGAGAAGGTTTCCCTTGCTAGTCATGAAAAAAAATGAGACCTAATGAGCCTCACATTAAATAAAAAGATACCTAGTAGTCTGTTGAATACAATAGCTGAAATTCTATTCCGACAGGAACATTTCATGGTGCGTTTTGAAGAAACATTCAGGAATGTTGGGGTGTAATGTGTGTGTGTGTGTGTGTGTGTGTACATATATATATATATATATTTATATACGACAAATATGCAATATTTCTCTTGCAGTAAAGCAACCTATTATATTAAATCAGGGGAAAGGACATCAATAGAGAAAAAGCATTTAGAAACTGGCCTTTAAGGTAGCATCACATTTTTAAATGAATTGAGCTCTGAGTTTTCTTCAATATAATGAAACTGAATCAATTCAAATAAAGAATGTATAAACTTTCACAAATTATTATTACACATACTAGGCTAGCGTTAGAATTACCCTACTACCTCATTTTTACGTTATTCATATAAATGGAAATTATTGAAATTTCATTCTACAAAATTTGTTTTTACTTCATAAACTATAATGTCTCTAATATCATATAGTTAAATATCAAGCTTCTACTACAATCCTTACACGTTTTTGCACTGAGTTTTCTAACTGGTGCACATTGACAATAGGCATCAGAAACACTAGGCCACTTCACTTAACATCAAAACTACATCAATATACGTTAATAAGCAACACATGCATAAGAAAATTATTAATGCAACTTTGTTTATATTTAATAATATTACTTTGTGTGCTCTTCTAATGTATTAAAGCACGCTTTTACGGTGCATCTACTCCACTTGTCACTACTTTGTGTAAGTGTTGAACGTGTGTAAAGCGTAGTTTTAATATTTTGTCTTCTGTGTATAAACGTCTCGTGTATTATTTCTAAAATCGTGCTGCATCAGGCCCCGTTCTGATGGCGAATCAAGCCATCACCTTATCCACCACATCAGATCTCATCACAGATTATGGGCGAGTTGTCTTTAACCTCCTTCTTCTGCTCTCGTCTAAGGCTTTTATCTCCGCATAAAATTTACATTCTTCATCCTCCATTTCAAGACCAGCTCTTGTGTTTTTTCACTCCATGATTTTTACTCTGGTGGTATCTGTAAAATGTATTTGATGATATCAGCAGCATTATGCACTAAGTGATTACCACTACAGGTCTCAAGATGGATATCACTCATCCATTTCCTAAGTTTCCCAATCAGCTGGTAGCACTTGATAAGCCCTTAACAATTGTTTCTCATACACCATCTGGTTTTAAGTCTTTCAAGTCCTTGTTTAAATCAGTAAGGTTGCTAATGTATCCCTGTAAGTCTTTACTCCTGTCCGAGATGTACGTGCAACAATGTTGAATTTTCAATAATCATCAAACTCCGCCCTCCTTCGCTAAAAGTATATCCAAGGCAAATCGATATTTAATCGCCATCGATCTCTCTTCAGTCACAACTGAAAAGCCTCCAGTTGTACTGGTTGTTTGTTAGTCATCACTAGTAAACAGTTTAGTAATTTTCTGAGAATTTAATGTTACTCCCATGGAAGGTATCAAGACTCCAAATATATCTCCCACTATTTCAATTAAACTTCTCTTCATTTTCTCATTCGTTTGCATTAACTGTTCTTTAAGGCTTTTGACATCAAACATTTTTGGAAAAGCTATTTCCATATTACACCCATCATACCATCTTTTTGGTAACGTACAGTCTGCACTCTTTCCACAAATTTAGGACACTCCAAGAAAAATGTGAGCTACATCTCCTAAATATCTTGCCCAATTTTCATACAATGCAAATGTGTGCTCCCATTCACTAAATCCTACAAACACATTGTTAGTGTTTGATTTATTTCTATATACACATAGTTTACCTTTATGTTGCCAATGAAACCAATCCTTCTTTGATTTTGTTTTCTTCTTGTGATAAACTCAAAGGAGTCAAGTTGGTAAGTACACTGTTGTTTGTTTTTCGGGTATGTCTACTCTACCAAATCTATACAATTCTTTTCAATTCTCACCACTTCACATGTTATGTTATTTCTTCTAAGTGCATAAGCCATCTGAAAATATTGTGTTGATCTAATTATGTAACTTATTCTCTATTGTTGAAATCCCAGGATGCAGATTTAAATTTCTAAGCACAGACATTTCCGAAATGATCCAATCTTGATTTGAGTAATAATATAACAATTGATCAGTACCATAGAATAAACTAACACGCACACTGCTACAAATTCCATTTCTCAGCGGTAAACTACAGTAGGTTACACACTCAGCAACTGATGAAGGTATTTGCATGCAAACTTCGCAATCACCTGTATCCATAGTATTGGTCTTCTCATTAAGCAAAATAGCGTAGACATTTGAGCTGAAATCTATTTTCAAAGTACCTTTGTGTAAACAGTTGTCATTCGAGTCGATTGAATTAGAAACCTTTCTTTTTGTGGCTCTGAAAGAAATGGATTAGTTTTTCACAGTAACAAAAGGTGTCAGATTTAGGAAAATCAGCATTGCAATTAATATCAAAATAGTGCTTAATAGAATAACCGTATATACGCATTTGCAAGAAATCCCAGAGTTGGACTGCATGGTGACTTAAGATTCATACCGTTTAACTAAAGAAAAGTCAAAAGGGGGGCATGGCTAAGAGGGCGGCCTGACCAGATGTGTCCTGCGAGGCTCCCCGGCCCTGAACCCCGTATCGCCCCTTTTAACAGCGTGCACTACCCCCCTAACTCACGAAAGTCACGACTGGGGGTGCAGTACTCTACCCGGTGCTCCCCGCTCGACGATCTGAGCTGCACCGCCTGCGGGAGCAGTGGGCGTTTGGCGGATACCCTTGCCAGCGTGTGGCGGCGAAATGGCGGCCGCGGTAGCCCGGCGCCTGGGGTGATTCCAGTGCCCCTGGGGTCTGGTGCAGCAGGAGCGGCAGGTCGCCTACAGTGGCCAAGAGTGGCGGCCCTCGGGACAACGGCTGGGCGGCCCGAGCTTCCAGCGACCGGAGCACAGCCTGGGGGGGCCGCGGTGGCATCCGGTGGCGGCCGGGCGGGCTGCTGCAGCACTCGAGCCCCCGGCTTTGGGCCTGGTCCGCGAGGGGGCCGTGGCCGAGCTCCGGCCTCTGGGCCTGGTGAAATCGCGGGCTCATCTGCAGGAAGTCAAGACCTTCCCAGGGCCTTGTGTGTGGCGGCTGGCCCTGACGCCTGGAGAGCCGGCCAGTGCGGGGACCGCGGAGGAGGCGGAGAGCCGGACCTCGGTCTGGGAGGAGCACCGATCACCGACCGGAGACCCGGGATTGCCAGAGCTTCTGCGCGTCGGCGCTTGGTCAGCTAGGAGACGTCCCCGGGACCAGCAGGTGAGAGGCACACCCCAAGTGCTCGCATGACTGCCCGCACAAGGCCCTGAATTCGAAGCCTGGGTGTCGGACCTGCTACAAGAGCACACCAGTAGTCCCATACGAGAGGGGAGGGCATTAACCATCCCTGCACCGGGGTGGCGGCGGTCCGCCCCGTTGGACTCCCGCCGCGGCTGACCCTTCGATACTAGGCTGCTGCACTCGGGCCCCGGGAGGAGGCCGGGGCACCCTTAAGGACGCGGTGTGCCGGCGGCTGCCCCCCCGGACCCAGCACACACCTTAACTGGCTAGCTAAGGGAGTTCCTGATCTCTGCACGGAGAACACGGCTAACCCGCATGAGGAGCTCCTGCCACCCTGCACCTTCGATTGGGCGGGAACACGAGGACTCTTGCTAATACCTCGGGAGCACGGCGATTCTGGGCCTGCGCTGGCCGACTCTGGGCCCTCCCGAGCGGGTGATAGTGCCTGAAGACACTCCGGTGGCCTCATCGGATCCCCACGCGAGTTCACAGGCCTAACAGATCTTGTTCCCGATTTCGCTGAGGTGCTACCTGCAGCCTCGTGGGAGGCCCCCCTGGTCCCTCATTGACTGTAGAGCTCTGGGATCATGGCCGCCACGGGACGCAAGGGAACCCGCAACATTGTGGACATACTTCACAAAAATGCCCCGAAAGGGGAGAACGCCCCGGTGCCGTCACCCCCTAAGACGCCAGTCAGCACCTCAAGCCAGGACGATGAGTCTGCTCCGATCACGAAGGCCTTCCTTGCCTCCCTCTTCAACGCCCTGAGGGACAACTTCCAAACCCTGAAGCAAGAACTGGCGGGAGAGCAGCGGGAGTTGCGCCGAGACATAGACAGTCTGGGGGAGCACGTGGCAGCGGTGGAGGAAGCGGACCAGACCTGTAGCATGGAGGTGGAACGGCTGCAACAGGAGATCCTCCATCTTCAGGACCAACAGGTGGACCTTCAGGCGCAATCGGAGGATCTTGAGAACCGTTCCCGGAGGAACAACATACGGTCCGGGGAGTTCCGTTGAAATCGGAGGGGAACAGCATCGTCGCCTACCTGCAGGAGATGTTCCGGGAGATTCTTGGGGAGCCTAGCGAGTTCGACATCCGTATTGACCTCGCACAAGGGTTGGACTAGCGCGCCACGCACAGGCCCCTCCTCCGGACATACTTCTCCCCGATTTTCCCATTGAAGGAGTGCGTTTTGAGAGAGGCCCGATTGAAACAACCGCTCACCTTCTGGGGAGACCCTGTGGCCCTCTTCCAAGATCTCTCTGCCATCATCCTGCAGAAGCGGAGGGCCTTCAGGGTAGCCCCGAATTTCCTGAGACAAAGGAGTGCCATACACCTGGGGCCATCCGTTTTGCCTCATTTTCAAATAAAAGGGGACACTACACCAGCTCCGATCGCTCCGAGACACACGTACGTTGCTAGACATTGACCTCCTGGAAGAAGCTGGTTCGAGGGGGACCTCCCCGCGTCGGTCACTGGATGGGCCCACGCGACACTCCAGCGACAGTTGGCAGACTGTGCGACGACGGCGGTCCCCTAGGACTCTTCCGAAGCCTGACCCCCTCACGGCTGCTCAGGAACGTGAGGCGGCTGTGGAGGAGGTAGCTGACAACACAGTAAGGTGTTTCTGTCAAGGGGTTCGCCTTCATGTTACAGCTCTGTCTGGGGCGGATGGGCCGTGTGGCTACTGAGTCAGCCGCTGCCATGTTCTCCTCCACTTTGACACTCTACGGACCTGGACTCTGTTCCGATAGGCCCAAGACTATGGATAGAGTTTTGCGGGGATGTTTGGGGGGGGGGGGGGGCTGTTGGGCGGGTGAGGGGGCTGTGGGGGAACTGGTTAGTGTTAGGGCTGGGGGTTGGAGGGGGTTGAGATGGGAGGGTTGGTTCTGTTGGGGGGCTGGAGAGAGGGGCGGGGGGAAGGGGTTCGAGGAGGGCTGGTTCTGGGGAAAGGGGGGTACTCCCGGTGTGGTTCACCCGAGGCAGGTAGCATAGGTCCGGGTGGTTGGCGAACTTCTGACACAAATTGCACTCCTTACACTTTCCGAATATGGCGGACTCCACGCTAAAGATTCTTACCTTGAATGTTAAGGGGCTTAACCCCATCAAACGTAAGGCCGTCCTGTCCTATCTGGAGAACTCTGGCGCAGAGGTGTGCCTACTTCAAGAAACTCACCTGCTACCCAAAGACTGGCACAGGATGCGTTCTAGGGCCTTCCCGTTCCAATACTACTCTTCGACACCGGAGAAAAAGGTGGGGGTGGCCCTACTGGTGGCACGACATTTCAAAGGGCAGGTAGGGGATAAGGTGGCCGAAATTAAAGGAAGATTCCTGGCTTATACCCTCCAGATAGGTGGGTTGACAGTGGTCGTGGGGTCACTTTATGCTCCAAACTCTAAACAAGAACCATTTCTTAAAGGAGCCCTGGCAGACGCATTAACCCCCATCACGAAATCCATACTGGTGGGTGGGGACACTAACCTGGTGATGGACCCCAACACGGACAGGTCGGGCCACCGATTTGGGTTTGCGGGCGTGATCTCTGCGGAAGGGAGCCAGTGGCTATCGGATAGGGGGTTTGTAGACTTGTGGAGAAAACATCACCCCACCACCCCGGGTTACACTTTTTACTCATACGTACACCACACATACGCTCAAATTGATCACTTCTTCGGAAACACTGACTTGGCCCCCCTGGTAAATGACATAGAGGTCCTTCCGGCAGCACTTTCTGATCACGATGCACTCATGACACACGTGCGAGTCCCACGAACCACGATGCGGAAAGGTAAATGGCGCCTCAAAGAAGCCCTCCTACAGCACACCTGGGTCAAGCAACAGCTTCATGATCGCATTACTGAATACCTGCGTGTGAATGATACTCCTGAGGTTCCACTGATGGCGGTGTGGGGAGCGCTTAAGGCGGTGGTGAGGGGAGACCTAATCGCTGTGGCCTCTTCGGAAGCCAAGGAGCGGAGGGACAAGCGGCAATCCCTATCTAAACAGGCGCTTGAGCTGGAACGGGCTCATAGTCGGACCGGGGCCCCTAGGATCTGGCGCCAACTCAAAGCAGTTAGGGCCCAGTTCGCGAGTTTAGACCTGGACAGAGCAGAATACGCGGCCCTTCGTTTACGCCACACTTACTACGTAGGCGGCGATAGAACAGGGCTCTTACTTGCGAGCAGCCTCAAGGCCAAGACTCTGCGCGCTAAAGTCTCCTCCATTCGATCCCGGAAGGGGCACATAACTCAGGAGGACGACCAGATCGCAGAGGCGTTCCGGGCATTTTATGCTTCCCTGTACACCGCAGAGCCGCCTCTCGAACAGACGGCTGCCGAGGCCTACCTCGAAGGGACGGCAATCACACCTCTAAATGAGGCTACTCTGGACTCTCTGGACGCACCTATCAGGACAGACAAAGTTATCTCAGCGATCGCACGCCTTCAGCCGCTAAAGGCTCCGGGCCCGATGGCTTTTCGGCGGGTTTTTATAAATCTTTTTGTCCCTTACTGGCGCTATTACTGACCAGACTGTTTAATTCCTTCCAAGGCAAGGGCTCTATTCCCCAGGACCTGCTACAGTCAGACATTGTAGTCCTTCCCAAACCGGGCAAAGACTTGTCTCAATGCGCTGCCTACAGGCCCATCTTGCTCCTCAACCTAGACCTCAAATTATTCACTGGTGTGCTGGCGGCGCGGTTGGGTCCGTGCTTGCTGGTTATCATCGAGCCAGACCAGGCGGGTTGCATCCTGAACCGGCAGTGCGCGGACAATACTAAGCGCCTGCTCCATGTCATCGACAAGGCCCACTTCAATGATTCAGATGCGGCCCTCCTGTCTGTCGATACCGAAAAGGCGTTCAACAGGGTGGACTGGGGGTTCCTCGATGCAGTCCTGGTGCGGTTCAGGATGGGGGACCGGTTCCGCACGTGGGTCGCTAGTTGCTACGTGGCCCCTCAGGCTACGATCAGCGTCAACGGGGTGCGCTCACGGCCGATTGACATCCAAAGGGGCACCAGACAGGGGTGCCCACTCTCACCCCTACTGTTTGCGCTGTACATGGAACCACTCGTGCAAAGGGTCAGAGATAACCAGGCCATTGTCGGTATTCCGTTTGACGGAGAACCACAGACCATAAGACTTTACGCGGATGATGTCCTCGCGGCCGTGGAAGACCCTTCGAGGTCGGTGCCGGCCCTCCTCACGGAGATGGGGGCGTTTGGAAAAGTGTCGGGTTTCAAGATGAACGTCGAAATTGTTGATCTTGCCACTGGGGCGGAATGCCCGCGCGAGACCCGTGGCGCTATGGGAGCCTTTCGTCCCGGATGTCGCTGCCGTACCTGGGTATCTCCCCGACACCGAGCACGGCCCAAACGGTCGAACAAAACTACGCGACTCTGCTCGCTGAATTGCAAGGTGATTTGGTAAGGTGGCGCCGGCAGCCACTCTCTTGGCTGGGGCGAGTGGCGACAGTCAAAATGTCTCTCTTGCCGAAAGTCTTGTACTTGTTCCAAACCATCCCGGTGATGCCACCAATAGGCTTGCTCAGGAAACTGCAAGACAGCATTAGACAATTCGTTTGGGCTGGTAAGCGTCCGCGACTTCGCAGGGACCTGAACACGCACGCCACGTCAGAGGGCCGCCTGGGGGGCCCTGATTTACTCCGCTACTTCCAGGCGACACAGCTCCGATACCTCCTGGAGTGGAGCCGACCTGAATTGGAAAAAAGATAGTTATTCCAAGATCGAGCAATGGGCCAGATGTCCTTATGGAAAGTTCCATTCCTGAAACGCACCAATAGGCCCTCGTATCTTCAAAGATCACCCATCACAAGAACAGTGATGCAGGTATGGGACAAGGTGGCAGTTCTATGTGGCCTCACCACCTTTCCATCCCAGATGACGCCCCTGTTTGACAATCCAGCCTTTCCTCTGGGCACGATCCCCGGGTCGTTCCCGCAATGGCGGTCGTCGGAGTGCAGGGCGGCCGGTGACCTCTTCGATCCTGAGGGCTTCCTGCAAATACACACCTTACAAGACTACTACACGCTCCCTCAGATTAGGCGTTTCCAATACTTCCAGATCAGGCACTGGCTAACAGTGAGAGAGGTGCTGCCAAACGTGAGCAGACATCTCACAGCTTATGAAAAATAGCTAAACACAAAAAGAACGGACAAACAGGTGATTACAGACCTATACAAGATGCTCAGCCATCTCCTCCCACCTCTCGTTCCGCGGGCCAAAAACGATGGGAGCGAGAATTGGATCGCTCCTTTACAGACAAAGAGTGGCAGGACATTTACTTCAGGGCCCACCACACTGCCCGTAACGTGGCCAGCAGAGAATCAGCGGTAAAAATAGCATACTACTGGCACCTCACACCTGCACGATTACACCAGAGCAATCCACGCACAGATCCGACATGCTGGAGAGGGTGCGGCCATACAGGGACACTTAATCATATATTGTGGGAATGTGCGGAAGTACAGGAGTATTGGGAACAGGTGTTATGCGACATAGATAAGCACTTTGAAACTGAGATCCCCCGATTTCCAGCATATGCACTGCTCGGTCTCCCCAACGCCATCACATTCCCCCTCAAATCACTCAGGGGGAGACAGATGGGGCTGGCAATGGGCGCTGCCACTCAACGCATTCTATCACTATGGGGCACCAAGAGGAAACCCACACACACGGGGTGGCTCCACAGGCTATGGTACATTATGAGAATGGAAAGGATACAAGCCTCACTCAGACATGGGACACGTTCCTGGACACTTGGCAACCCTTAGTCTCTCTCCTGTCGGATGAATTTAACGAACTTACATGCCCAAAATACCTCAGGGTGCTTCGCCTACCAGATGACTTCAGGAAAGATGCGGAGACGTCAACGTCAACCTCACAATATATGTACGCCTCAGAACACTTGACGGGTGCTTACCGACCACACCGGGGGGAGGGATATGGGAGGCAAGGGGGGGGGGGGCTTGGGGGAAAAGGGTAAAGTTGGTTGTTGATGGGATTGATTAATGACATTGTCGGTCAGATCTGGGCCCTCACCAACCTTCATGGACACATTCTCCTGCACAGAGGTGAGGCTTGCCCTCGAGTGGGAGGGGAGGGCTGCCAGCTGGAAGGGCGGGGGTTCATTCGAGCTATTCCCATGTCGTCTTGTCATTTGTTTGATGTCAAAAACCTTAATAAAAATGATTTAAACAAAAAAGAAAAGTCAAAAGTAGCAGCGGTGGCTAGTGCATTTTCAGAAAAGTTTTGGCACAGGAAAATTCATGGTAAAGTTTTGTGGAGGAATAAATTCAGGAAAAACTGTCAATCCATTTGTTGGTACATCCAGATTAAAATTCAAATCAATAACTGTTTGTTTCAGGGAGGTTCAGATGAACACGTATTAGCACAAAAGTAGGAGAACTGCCATTCCCACTCATTAGCAGCCAAGTAAGTCTATTCAAGAGATGCGTACGTTTGACTTAGTACTTTTGCTGTTTTTGAATGTCCTCGCAACTGTTTTCTCATCATCTGTGTCACTTTGATCTGAGGGCTCAGATCAAAGTGACACAGATGTAATCTTTTGTCTGTCATGACCATGTTTCCTGGCGTACCCTTGGATGGTACCTCTGCCTTCGTTTTGGCAAATACAGCCTGTTTACTAATCTAATTTTCTTTGACTGGAAAAATATAATTTCAATAAAAGTTTGTATTCACATACTATTTTTATAAATTGAGAAAATAGTATTATCTCACAATTCTCCTGTTCGGCAACCTCAACCAATGACTGTGCAACTGTTATGCCATAGTCAATCCCAGCGTGGCTTTACACCAACTAGCCTATCACAGTGCGGCACACTGTGACGTCAAACTCGCTCCTCGCAGCAGCTCACTCTCCTTCACAATTTCTCCTGCGCATTTTCTGTAAGCCAAAAATATGACCATATAATTCAAGCAACACTGTCTACTCCACTAAAGTATATCCAAACTCACAAGTTATCTAAACCTTCTATACTCATTCACCTCAAATAAAACCTCGACCAAAGCTATCTCACCCTTAATTGATATAGTTGGTCCCTGTGAACTAGAGATCAACCATACAAATCGTTTGTCACTGTCACACAGAAAGAACTCTTACCAAGGTGTTGGCTATGTCTCACGATCAACACCACAAACCAGTAGAAGACTTACTCAGTGTCTTCTACATTGAGACAACCCGTAGTTAAATATCTCCAGATCTTAGGCCACAACTGGCCCAATTACAACTTCAACTTTTCACAAAAGCTGTATATTCTTACATGGACTTTAAGCATTTCCCTCTACTCAATAATACATAGGCATTTAAATAACCGCAATATTAAGTAAAGCAAATAACAGTGCGCATCCGTATTGATACTCACACTCCTTTGCTGCTACACAATGACTCTAACCTGAGTGATGCTCCATCAGCACTTCGCCAATCCTTCTCTTTGCCTGACCAAACATTTTAAACTCCAGAGTTAGAGGGAGTAATTGATCAGCATGGCATCCAGGTCTCTTATGGGAAAAGAAAAAGTATGGCATTGCCCTTCCCTTAAGGTGACTTTTGTTATAACATTTTAAAAGTTCATCCCACGGAGGTGGCATCACACCACCATTATAAGATCATAATCAGCTAGTCATGGGAAACGTAACTTTGAGAGTCCTCATAAGCCTAATATCAAATAAAAAACCCAAGTAGTCTGTTGAATGCAATTGCTGAAATTCTATTCCCACATAACATTTCAAGGTGCACATTGAAGAAACATTCAGGAATGATCCGATGTAACCTGTATGGGATAAATATGCAAAATTTCTCTTGCAGTATAGCAACCCATTGTATTAAATCCTAGGAAACATCCTAACTAGAGAAAACGCTTTTTTCGAAAAACGCATTTGTTAGCATCGCACGTTTACATGAAATGAGCTCTGAATTTACTTGAATATAATTAAATCAATGCAAGTAAAGAATGTTTAAAGTTCTACAAGTTATTATTACATATAGATGGCTAACGTTAGAAATGGCCTACTACAGCAAATGTTCACGTTATTTATATAAATGCTCGTTTTTAAAGTTTCATTCTACAAAATTAGTTTTTACAATTTCATAACCTGTCCAATATAATTTTGTAAATATATCAAGCTTGTACTTCATTGCTTACACATTTTTGCAACAACTTTTCTAACTGATGCACATTGACAAAGAGCTCGGGACTACTAGGCCACTTCACTTAACATCAAAACGACATCAATATACTTCAATATGCAACATATGCATAAGAAAATCATTAGTGCAACTTTGCTTATATGTATTATTTATTTGTGTATTTTCTTCTCACGTTTTAAAGCACACTTTTATGGTGCATTTACTACTCCTGTCTCTGTTTCATGTGTCAGTTGCTAACATGTGCAACGGTTACTTTTAATATTTTGTGTCTTCTGTGTATAACCGTCTCCTGTATTATGATTTTTAAAATAGTGCTGCATCAACCCAAATTTAGAACTGTGCTTGTGGCCTTTTACTGTGTGTACTATTGAGTATTGAACATCTGCACTGGACAATAGTTCTCCGTCTCACCCACCCCACCTCCCAGGGACCTCGTTTTCTTCTCTACTGTGCTTTCCAGTAAGTGCTTTGAGGGTGCAGTTGTTGAAAAGTTTGAAATTTCAACTGTAGGTCTGTCCCAGGATTGCAATGGTAAAAGGCACCAACGTCACCTTTGTAAGCTAGTAACTCCTGTCTGCCCCAGGACCACTGGAAAGTTTCTAACAGAAGCTCCCTCTGATTTGAAGAGAATCTAGTGATCTGCTTTTGATAGCTACTGTTTAAACAAGAATCATTTCTAGGTTATTCTGAAAGGCACAAGTGGGATGGAAAGTATATTTTCTTCCAGAAGGGTATACTTTAATCTAGGAGCAGTACCGAAAAATGCTTGCTTTGAATGGTATGCCTATTGTGACACTAGTGTCTAAAGTATAAGGCTTTATTTTCATCTTGTTTATATGGATCTTAATTTAACAGTCAATTTTGTTCAGGTCGGCACCCCTAAAGAGTTAATTAGCCTTATTTGTAATACATATATCCTTGAAGGCTGTTCTTCTCCATGCAGATACAATTTCTTTCTTATTAGGATTAAAGCTATGTACTCACATTTATTTGCTCCCTCTACCGGCTGTATGTATAACTCCTTTTAGCAGGGCAAACGTTTCACTGGTTAAGCCTTTTAGTATTGTAGTACATTTGACCAGATGTAATAACGCTATAAAATTGTATCAAATGATGAACGTTTTATTGAAGTTAATATTTTTCTATAGACCAAGCTGGTCTAGTACGCGTTTTGTAATTTCTGCTGTTGATTGGAGATTTAGGCTACTGTCAATGAAAGAGCGAGATAATTTGCTGCAGAACCTGGCTTGGGGAAGATGCTTAGGTATGTTTTTTCTTACAGCCATTGGTGAACATAAATTGTCTGTCTGTTGTAGAAGAAATGTAGTCTTCTGGTTTTAGCTTGAGTTGGAATAATTTAATCCATATTTCCCAGGTTGGTTAGGACATCAAAAAGTTTTTTAAATGTCAGTTTCGGAGACTCTTTAACCTTTCCCATGCGCTGGACAGCCCCCCGCCGTATGACGTCACGGTGGGCATGTGCGGAGGACGGCCCTTGCCATCCGATCTGCCCACACGTCCGATTCGGCCGCATCCCGGCAGAATGTCCGCTGCTGCGAAGCCGTTCAAGAAAAGCTATGTGCCATTGGCATATTGATGGATGTTTATTTTAGTGTCTCTAGATAGACCAAATGCCCCTATATAAACATAAACAAATCGAGGTGATGGTTGTCATCTTATGAAACGCCAGTTTTCCAGGAGAGGTGTTGTGATTTGGCTGCTTTAGCTTCTAGGAATTGAAATTTGCTTTTCATAATGGATAAAGACGTGCCATCTAGACTGTTGTGAGCTGACTGCTTATGAATAAATGTGTCATGATGTACAATAGCAAACACCTGTTGGTAGATCAAGCAGGAATAGAACGGTCACATCTCCTCATCTAAAACCAGGAGCACATCATGGTTTACCTGGAGAGTGACTGTTTTAGTATTGCATCTTCAATAAGTCAGATTGATTTTGGAAGTCTTCCATGCAGGCATCCTAATCTGAGACCAGGGGGCACATTTTGATTGTGTACCCCTAGTCCAAACCGATCTTGCCAGAGGAATTAAAGCATTAGTGACTTTTTCATAAAATAATTTGTTTTCTTTTAATAGTATTTCCTGAGGCTACAGGAGGGTGTTCGAGGAGTATGCGCAGGCCATCAGGCAGCTTTACCCGGACATCCATATTGAAGGCGACAACTACCCCCCTAAACCAATTTTAAGGTGAGCAACATGCTGTGGTTAAAGTGGATGATGATGCACATGCTTTTGGTGAAAAGGGGCTAAGTTCAGTTAAAGTAAATCACAAATCAGATGAGGCGCTTTCCTAACTATCATTACTTTCTTTAAAATATTTGCAAAACTCCCAAATTTGTTACCTACAACGGAGCAAAATTGACATACAAACATGATGATAAAATATTATTCATTTGGCAGTGACACAAATTCTACCTTTGCCATGCCAATATCATGTAACGTACCATCCTAGCATGTCCATTTCAATTAATCTTATAAAAAACATCTGTATGTGTAAACAGGACCTACATTGCGTCAAACTTTTCCTTGCACTAAACTGAAGTCCATGACCTTTTTATAGCTGTACAAAAATATTTCGTTGGTTCACCTTTATTTACATTGTGCATTCTTTCTCTTAATGCATATTTGACATCATTTAGGTTTCATAACTGTTCCCAAATGTTATGTGGAGTGAAGTGTAAGACTGCTGCAAATTTCTTCAGCGACCACTAACCAACTGTCTATTCAGATTCAAATTTGGCTCGAATCTTTCATGAGTGGAGGCTAATCACTACAAAGGCTATTTCTTACAGTTGTGCGCTGCTCCATGGCAACCAGCTGCCAGGGAATCTTTCAGATTAAGAACCACTCTTTAATCAAGTAGATGGTGTTCTCTTAAGGTTCTCCTCAACAATAGGCAATAAACCAATAGTCCCATTGCTGCAAATTTATAGAATGAAATGCCTACCAGTTTTGACTTTCAATACAGCGGGAGGAGAATCATTTTTACAGGAGAATGCTTGATATGGGCTCTGCTAGTTCTAGCCTTGTTTTGTATGAAGAGCTTAATTTGGGATATATGGAAGATTTGAAAAAACATGCTCCATTGCTCTTGTGGATTACTGTTTTGGGCAGGGAATCCACTGCTTTTACAGGGTTATGATCCAGGACTGCTTGGACTGTGACTTTGGATCAAATTGCCTTGGTTGGATTATGTAAAAACATTGCAGTGTCCCTGGGCTACCCAGTGTTGTATTAAGCCCCCCTTACGATTGTTAAAGATGACGGGCTTAAGGTAAAATAGCTGTATTTGTAGTGCTACGGAAGACAGAGAGAATGCTGCCCTGGACAAGCCATCGTTGAGAGCTTACTTGGTTCTCCGACCTAATGTCAGTCCTAGCCCTATCTCTCCTTATTGAGAAATCCTTGGGAGAGAGCTTTGCTTACAAAGTTTCGCTTGGATGCAGTTTGCTCTACACTTTTGTATTCCTCCTGGTCAATATGATTCCAGCTCAATATTGAGTTGTCCCTCTGATGGTAGTTCACTACAAACCCTATAACCTCTAATTTTATTATTTTTCTTGTAGATATGTGTTCCCTATTTTTAAGTCTAGGGAGTTTTGTTACTATATACCTGCCTTTTATTATCTCCAGTTGCTGTCTGAGCCTACTGTTTCATTTGCAGTGGGGTCATAATTCAAAAGAAATACCACCTTGATTTCTTAAAGATGCCATGACTAGGTATGAATATGATTGTCCGAGCTGTATTACTGGGATAAAGTCATTGATTTAGATGTATCACTTTTTTTAGATTTGCTGCTTTTATGAACTTTTTTTATATTATCCTTTTTCAATCCCCATCTGATCCATCTGTATTTTTAATTATGCTGTTTTCAAGATGTAATCTGTTCTTTAATGATTATTGTATAGCAATGTAACAAAGATATTCATTCAAGAACCAATCAGATAGTCTGTCTTGGTCATTGCTTATCATGACAGGCCAGGACGGAGTGAGCATGTCCATGACTGCACAGCAATGTATATTGTCACTTTAGTGTGTGTTTGTTTTAGTCCTTGGCTAAAGTCTGTTTGCATTGATCATGATACAGGCTGACTGATGGATTTGGAAACTGGCTGGGTTGAGAGTAGGCGAAGACAAGAGCCTTTACAATTGGTTCTGGGGGAATGGCAAGAGCGCAACCAGAGAAAATGTGAGATGACAGCACTGCGGCAGAGTCCTGTGAATACCTCTGCAACCCCCGGGATTCATAAATAGTGCGAACTCAAATCTGTATAACCCACTTTATTAACCAAAGCTCTATTGTGCACACCATACCATACAATAAGGGAAAATTAGATAGCCTAAAACATAGGCAGGGTTGCCAAGCAGTCTCACTGTGGTTACCTGTAAAAAAAACGTGTAGCCTGCTTTTACTAATCCTCTTCCGTCAACCCCCCATGGCCTGTACAACAAGACAGCGGTCAGTCATGCTAAAAGGAATCTCACTTTGGCAAACCTCTGTCCACGAAAACATTCTGGCATCGTCTTGGTGAATAACAGACAAAATGATGCAGAGCCATTGCAGAGAGACTGATTACATAAGCCTGCGGTTCAAGAATACTTGACATTTTTGTCTCCCCGAGTAATGCCAGGGGGACTACGGGAGCCTGCATCTACAGGACCATGGGTCCTAAAGCCTTGTTACAGGGGGAGGGATGGGGGGGTTGAGTGTTTCTGGGGCACGGGGCGGGAGGGGAAGGGGTGGTCACTTCGGTGGAGTGAAAGGGGTAAAAAAATCCACAGTAACTAATAGAGAGAATAAAAAACAATGTATTGCTATGCCATATGGGAACGTATGTTTGTCATTATGTCTTTTATGTCATACATTAGAAGTTTCTTTTTCTGGCTGCCATTATGTTATCTAAGGGGATAAAGTTTGTTCATTAAATGTCTCTGGCCTTAATTGGAACAAAAGGAACAGGGTAGCTGCAGAATTGCGAAGTATTCAGCCAGATCTGGTTTGTCTCCAAGCGACACATATACAGTGGAGTCAACTCAATTTTAGAAACACTTGGGTTTTCGCTTGTGGTGTCCTCTGAGCAATCCTCAATGATCCGGGGTGTGGCGATTTTAGCTAAACCTAATTTTCAAGCTACGGGACGAAGTCTGGCAGACAAGCTCAGTAGGTGGGCTATTGCCGAATGTAGGTTTGGGGATAGTAAATATCCAGTTTGTACCATATACGGTTCCAATTTAGATGAGGCAACTATTCTGGAGGAGTTAAATATAGATTTAGCAACTTGGAGGACCCTGCTGCTAATATGTGGGGATATAAATATTAATTTAACTAATCAGGAGTTGCAGAATGGACCCCGAAGATATAAAGTTCTCCAACCACAGGTATTTAATGCCTTATATAACCTTGTAAACGATCATGTTATCGTTGATGCGTGGGGTTAATTACACCTGTTGGAACCATGGTATACCTTTTACTCTTTTTCCTCATAAAAAGATGGTGCGGCTGGATTATTTTTTTACATCTATTGCTTCTCTGGTAGGGGCCTCGGTCCAAATTTTTCCTAGGATATCTTCGGATCACTCCCCAATTGTGTTAGTAATTGCCGCTGCTGGATGTCATTTGCCTCCTAAAGTGTTCTTATTTGATCGAAAACTCTGTTTAAATGACGATTTTAGAGATGTGTCCTGTTGGATTAATGAATTCTTTGAGAACAATAGATAATCTGCTCATAGTGCAATCGTCTGGGACACATTTAAAGCATGTTTCAGAGGGGGAGGTATTAGTTTTTGGTTTTCATCAGCAAAGAAAGATACAATTTGAGATGCAGGCACTATATTCCGCTCTGAGAGAAGCTGAGGGCGAATTAACTCTGGGTATAACACTGCAGGGCAATAATATTTCTGAGCTAGAGGAGGCTTTCGCTAGATCCCGGGCTAAAATTCAGAGTGTGTGGAATATGGAGAATGCCAGAAAATATCTGGCTTATAAAAAACAAAATCACGAGTTTGGGGAAGCAGTTGGCAGGTGTTTGGCAATACGGTTGCGCAGAAAGAATCTGCTTGCTGTATTAAGGCGTTGAAGGATAAAGCAGGGATAGTCTGCCAGGACCCCACAGGGATCTTATCAATTTTTTATCAGTTTTATACTGAATTGTACACGCAACAGGTAGAGAAGGGTATTGCTATTAATAGGTGTTTGTAGGGCGTTATATCCTATTTAGATCCTGCTGAGGCGGCAGAACTGGAGTGTCCAATTAGGATGGAAGAGTTAGAACTTTCAGTTAACAGTATAGACATGCCCCTAAATCCTGGGCAGAAGCTACCATAGTGCTTTTTAGCAAAAAGGGCAAAGACCCGGAATTGGTAGGGTCATACCGTCCAATTTCATTATTAAACTGTGACGGTAAAATATATTCGAAGATCTTGGCCTCTCGTCTTTCTAAGATTATTAGCTCGTTAGTCTCTCAAAATCAGCATGGGTTTATACCATCGCGAGGGACAGTCACTCATGTGAATAAGGTGGTGACGCTCTTTGATGTTACCTAGATGGAGAAACAGGACTTAGGGCTAATTTTACTGGATGCGGAGAAGGCATTCAACGGTGTGGATCGAGAGTACCTGTGGGAATTGATGCGCCGATTGGGTTTTGGGAAAAGGTTTATGTCTTCCCTGCAGGTACTGTACACTCCATTGGTCGCTAAGATTGCGTCAATGGGTCTATTATCGGATGCTGTTGCTATTACAAGGGGTAGTAGGCAAGGGTGCCCTTGCTCACCATTGCTTTTTGCCTTGTATATCAATCTGTTTATTGAGCAGTTAGGTAATAGTTCCTTGATCAAGCCCTTTGTTGCAAAAAATATTTCATATTCAATGTTCGCCTACGCTGATGACATTGCGTTGACTTCGGTCGATTCATATTCCGCACTTCAAGAGATTGAGCGGTCAGCAACACTTTTTACGGTCAGATATCTGGTTATAAATTGAATGTTACTAAAACTCAAATGTTATGCACTGATAATCTTGTATTGGATGATATAGTTCTGAAAAAAGTGACATACTTGGGTATTACCCCTTCCGTGCTCATGACGAGCTCAGCTCGTCATGAGGAACAGTTGAGCTGTGCTTATGACGAGCTGACCTTGTCATGAACAATGGGAAAATATAATATTCAGCACAGGAGGAAAATATCACTAGCACCCAAGGTGTTAAAATAACGTAATCGATGCTTGAAGCGGTTGATGCTAACTGGACTGTGCTGTTACGTAATATCAAGGAATCACTAGACAGGCGGGCTCAATTACATCTTACGCTAATAGGCAGAAGCAATATCATTAAAATTAATGTTTTGCCGAATGTTTTCTATTTATTTAGGTCACTACCTTTGGAAGTGTCATGGGCCCAACTTCAACACCTGCAATCTGTGCGCTAAATTTCTTTGGGCCCCTAGCAAACCCAGACGAGCTACCAGATTTATGACGTTACCAATTGAACATGGGGGTCTAGCCATCCCTGATTTTGTTTTGTATTTTTATGCATGTTTGTGTTAAAGATGCAGGTTTTATTGACGAGGGAGGATGTAGTTAATAGTGCAGAGGCCCCTTCGATCTTTCACATTCTGCTAGAGCTCGAGGCACGACAATGTTTCTTCAAAGAAATTGATGGCAGCTATTTCAAGCGGACTAGGTCTAAAGTATTCGAATCCGCTTTTAAAGTATGGAAGAGAACATGCAAATTATGTTTATTGGAGAGACTATCTCAATATACCCCCACAAATGCGGTGAAAATTCTTTCACCTATTTTCTGGGATAGTGTAGCACTTGGCTGGAGGAGTGAAGGCATTCTTCAATTAGGATACTTTTTTGTTACTGGTGGACCCCTTATGTCTTACAAAGATTTAGCAAGACAGTATAATTTGTCAATGTCAATTTTTTTTAAATTTCTTCAAATTCAAAATTTCATAAGTCGGAAAAATGTTTTAGTTGCACCCAATATAGTTGTTGAGGCTGTTAGGCGACAGGAGAAGATTGGGGTTATTACTATCTTATAGAATAGACGACTTAGAAAAACATAATTCCAAATGATCTATGATATTGGGGGTAGACAACATATGTATAGATCTAGGAAAAAGCTCTACTTTCCGCCAATTTGAAAGTGCAAGTTTTCCAAAACTTTTTTTTTTATTTGTATTATACGCCAGCACGTATGTTCAAGTGGGAGGTGGGTATGATGGCAAATGTTTTCGGTGTGGGGTTGATACTGCGGACAGTCTTCATATCTTTTTCAGTTGTTGTAAATTATCAAGATATATTTTGGGAACTGAGAATTTTGTGTCCACGATCATTGGAACTCTGATGTGCATCACCCCTGCCATTATGCTTTTGGGGATTGGCCCTGAACTTGATAAGGGTACCCCTCTGTATAAACACAGATACTAGATTTTTTTTTTGCCATGACGGTCGCTCGGCTGTGTACTGCAGCTGAGCGGCTACAATCTGAACCTCCTCTTTTTGAACGTTGGTGGGCAAAAATGTAGCATTTATTTCATTTAGAATTGATTTATATTCTGTAAATTGGTTAAGAAAAGTAAGATTGGTCTAGGTATTTGGGGTGCTTTTAGTGACCATTTGAATTTATGAAAACTGTAATGTGCTTTCCATCTGTGTTACTGTGGTAAAAAAATAAATGAAAATAAACAACATAGTTCACAAGGGATGTTCAACCCTACAGCCGGTCTTGTCGAATTCAGACTTGAAATGAGAATCTGTCATCTGATGGAATGATCTGTTTGGTCTCCTATTTAGAAGTGGGACAACTTTGGTCCCCTTCATTCTCAATAAAAGTTTTGACAATGCTTTGCGAGTCCCAAAAAGGACCCCAGTTTTGTTCGGTCCATGGTACCTTGCAGTCCTACAGTATATTTGTACTTTGGCCTCCTCATATTTCTTTTCTCCACTTACCTGGTGTCCAAAGTTGACCACTGAGATCTACCTGATCTTGCACCTGCTTGTCTTGACCACTATCTTCCCACAGTACAGCGCTTGCCAAGCACTCAGGTGGGTAAGGATAGGTCTTTCCGTCTAGTGCTGAAGACCTGATGTTTTATGCATTGGTGAGATTTGAATCCACCAGCCCATTGAGGACAATTCACTCGCGTCTAAAAGGTGACCAAGCTGTCTTCAGTCCAAACAGCATAAATATTAAAGTACCATCAGGTTCAGTTGGCTGCTTTTGCTTGGTATCAGGAATAAGCATCATCTTCTGGTAGCATTGGTCAGATCAAATGTACTCAAAAACTTTGCACTACCTTTTTTTCCTATTGCTTTTTCAGCAGGGGTTTTGGTGGAGATCAGTTTTTTTCATATTCTGTGCAACATCTCATGTTTGAGATGCCTTGCTGAGCCACCAGCACAACTTCTTGCCCATGAACTTCAGAAGCTTTTAATGACCTTGATATCCATCATTCTGACTACCTCTGGCTTGAAGACGCTCTGGTCCTTATGAGACATCCTGTAGGTGTTACTCTTGATCGTGTCTGTTCTGTTTGCCCTCCAGCTTGAGACGTGTTGCTTAGAACAGTGCTGACAATTGTCCCTGCATAGCCCAGGAACTCATTTGCTTTGTGGGTGTCAGCTATGGAGAGAAACTAACTTCCTCCACTGAGCCATCCTTTAAATTGCCATGTAGTAAGTCAGAGAGGGTTTACTGTAGTCCTCCTCTTTTCCACCGGTTACTAGGCATGCGGTCATGTCCTTGTGATGATGGTATGTATCAAGCTTTTTCACATCATGCACTCTGTAGGGCTTAAGACTGCACCCACATAAACTAAAATATTGACTACTCTGATTTCCTTCAGAACTGTAAACGGTTTAGCCAGATTGTCCTCTAGATCCTTTGTACGTACTGACCAAGCTTAATTTTAGCTGCTGCTAAGCATCTCAAGAGATAGGCTGGTGGGGGAGCTTTTTCTCTTTTTTTAACCATACCCTCTGTGTAGCAGCAGTGCAGCAAACTGTTCCAGCATTTCCCACCTAAAGCAAATAAACACACTTGAGTTCAATTTCTAAGCAGTTAGAATTTGGAAAAAGATGTTTAATACAAAACTTTCTGTCAGGAAGGGGTAGGAGCACACTGCTGACCTCCCAGCACAGTTCGCCCCTTAGCAATATGGTAAATGCAGTTTTTAGTGCATGCTTACTTGGTATTTTGCTGGAGTGTTCCACCAAAGTTGGTGCAGGTTAGTGCTGTACATTTCTAAACACATGCGTTTCTGGATTTTATCCTTAATCAGTAGTGAGAAACAAAAAATCGATTTTCATCTGGGGTGGCTGAGCAGGCTGCCACTATTCTTAGAGGTCTCAGTACCTCTCACAGGTGCACAGGTGCATCTCCACAAGCTCCCACCCCTTTCTGTTTGAAAAGGCTCCCTTGAGCCTTTGAGCTGACGAGCTTGTGGAGATGCACCAGTGCGCCAGTGAGGTACTGAGACCTGAAAAGTTTGTGGAAGCCTGCTCCGCAACCCCAAATAAAATTAGTTTTTATCTGTACTGATGACGGATGATATCCAGAAACACATGTCTACAGACCAACTTTGGTGGAATACTCCAGTGATATTTGAAGTAAGCATGTTTCGTTCAGGTTTCGGTCTAAACACGCGCTTCTGTCTGATGTGGGTTTTTTGACACAGAATTTACTGTGTACATGTACTGCGGAATGTGTTGTGTGAGGTTACTGATTTAGCACACTCTTCTATTCCCTGACGCAGGGAGACTAAGTTCAAAATCGTGCATGCACTGTGATGTTCATCTGGTTTTTAACAAATCGGGGTTATAGGCAGATACTCACCGCCTATCGGTCTTTGTTTTTATGCAACTGATATCCTGGCATATGGAGTTTACTATATTAAAGAGGAGGATCAGTAAAGGGAAGTATGTGTGTGTGTATATGTATATTATTTATATATGTATATTTATATATATAAATCGAGATATAGACATATATATCTCATAGGTGGTAATTTGAGGTGTTTATACTCTGTAATGGACACATTGGAGTGATTTCTTGATACAGATTGATTTTATTTTATATATTTTTTATAAACCGATCTTGAGAATGATCATTTATACACAATACAGTACTAGATTATGATAATATGAGAGCAGGTGTGATGACTTCCTAGCACTAGGACTGATCTATTGGTTATAGGGTAGCACTATGGTGAAACAATAAAATGGGGCATGCTCACTTTGTTATAATATTTTAACTTGTGTTACGCTTGCTCGCAAGAGATTCCAACGCACTAATCACGGTTGGAATGTGGACAATTACTGAGTGTGTTTTGGGATCGAATCATGTTTTAATTACTTTTGTGAGTACATAGGTCCTGATAAATGGATAAATACAGACATGGGCACATTATCTAACCAACAAAAATATACCAGCGGTTTTGTTCGCAAACGAGTCACACAATAATCAATGTGGTACGGACACAGAGATCATTATAGTAAGCGCTTGGGTTCTATAGGTGTTGGGGTCACAGCTCCATGTATATAATGATGAGCTGATGGTTTATATTTATTTTGTGGCCCTGATGAATGTAGAGGTTTATGTACCTAATGACAAAACATGTGTAGTCTACTGAAATTACCAGAGTGACTACAAAGTGTATTGGGAACATCAAATGAAATGTCAAGAAGAAAGAAAATAAAAAAACGAAGAAGAAATGTTTTTGTACTTGTATATTCCAGTTTTGAACATTTTGCTGCTCCGGGGTTACATTAACCAAAAAAAATGTTAAATACTTTATCATAAAATAGTCTGTCATCTTCCATGTCATTACATTAATCATTTTGTTCCTCTTATTGCTTCACACATTGAGCTGTTTCAATCTTTAGGTATTTAAAAGTGATTTTACCAGACAGGGGCTTGGGGGTAGCAATAAAGATAGGCATATCACTGACTGTCTGGGGAATAGCAAGCAGCCTGATCTGAGCTTGCATTTGAAAAATCAGTGTCCAAGCACCAGTGTCCTAGCACCTACAGTCTGAAATAAATTGTTTATCACCTTCGGGTGCCCCGCTAAGGGGGCGGGGCGGCCACGCAGCGCGCCCATGCTGGTGACGGAACCGCTCCGTCACCACCCTCAGTTGAGCTGTGCTCATGACGGAGCGGTTCTGTCATGGCCCCGCCCGCTCAATGGAACGCCCAGCGCAGGCGAGCGGGCCATGACGGAACCGCTCCGTCATCAGCACAGCGCTACCGCGGCTGATGACGGAGCGGTTCCGTCATCAGCATCGAAGGAGTTAATAGTTTATCCTAAAATAGTCTTATCTCCCATGTCATTGCATTAATCATTTTCTACCTCCTTATTGGGGTAGGTTTTGTAGTAGCTTTTATTTCTAAACATCGAGAGGAATCCCCCGGTCGTAGGTTAATAACACCGGTCCACTCAACAACAATGGCCTGCCCCTTTGTTTTCTATGGTTAAACAACCAAGTACTCTTTGATTAAATCAGGCAGAGGATCTAAGGAAGCCTTCTGTCTGAATATGCTGCATTCAGTCACGAGCTCAATCAAACATCGCACCTATATATGTGTGTCTCAGACGTCCACCACCGAACTGATACCTCCCTGTGTCCTCCGAATGTGAGAAAAGGGGGAGGGGAGGTTGACGGTGCCTCACGGAAGCAACACCAAGGGGAGGATCTGACAGGCTGGTACTCGCCTGATTCCTCACTTCTCATCATCAGCTACCGTCAACCCGAAATGAAAAGGGGAATAAAAAATATAGTGCAATCAAACCAAACAACCATCAAGTGTTACACGTGTTACATAACCCATTTTGGTGTTCTAATACCCCTAACACCAATGAGATACAGACATACCACTATTAAAAAGAGCTGAGCAGAACTGGCAACTACAACTTTATTCTGTGCTGTTGGCTCACTCTATTAAAAGTAACCGACATGTTTCATCACCGTTGTTTACCTTACCGGTGATTTCTTCAGGGTTTTGGGTCAGCATATAAATTGCACGTTATAAATTCTCCACTTATTGTACCTGTAGTCGGACAACGGACAAAAACACTCATATATTTATACCTTGTATGAGTTGTGTCTCCACAAGAAGCACCGGTTCAGGTGCAGGTTTTAAAAGCGGCAAGTGTACTTCTGGTTATTTGCAAATTTAGATTATACATTACCAGGTGGCCTCCACAGTTATGCCTACCCGGCCCCCGTGGAAGAATGTGTAGGTTGGGCGCCCCAATGTCTGTAGTAGGTCCCAACAACCGCCTATTGGTCGGTATCTGCAATGGGGCAGAAGACAAGTGTACAGATTATTGTGAACTTGCCCCTCATACTGCAATTATGCTTCGCCTCCCTCGGTCATTAAACTCGCCTAGTATCTGGGTTATCTAGCATTTTTACCGATCTTACTCTCAGCTTGCCTTGCCGAAATGCATAACCTCTATTTGGTTCTCATTCAGTTAGAGTGCTGCACGTCCCGCTCCTTACCGATATTGCGCACTGGTGTGGCTTCTGCTCACCCCTCGTGTACCGTTAGCTCGGCGGCGTCCTGTTTAACATTCTCGATCTGCCGGTCACGTGACCGGAGTGTGTACGTGATAGTCACCGGTCAACAACCACCTTTTGTAAAATGGAAAAAATAGAATTTGAGCTCTGAATTAGGTTTGCATGTATGGCCTTATTCCTGAAGGGGTTAGATTTGATCTTTTTACTGGCCCGTCGGTTGATGTTTCAGCATACCTGAGCGAAGTTTCAGAGCGGTCATGTTACTTTTCTAAAACCCTTAGAATCCAGAGTAATTCATGCACTGTATCAGAGGGAAGCATGGGTGAAGAAAGTAGTAGAACTTGGTGGGTGTTTCTGCAAGCCTTACAGCCCTCCACAACTCGCTTAAATGGTTACTCCGTAGAGACTACGGTGAAGGTTGCCTTCTCAGGATTCCTCTGCGTGAACAAGCTGCATAGGCCGCCTCTGCTTACTGCAGAGGACCTGGTGCCTAATGCACTTCCCACTCCGCGCAGAGGTGTGCCCAAGAGTGTCCGTGTAAAGTAGAGCTCACAATCAAAATATCAAGCTGCACCGAAGGAACTGGGTGAATGCATATGGTCCCAAAATAGTGCAAGATAGACAAAAGGGAGTGCTGTGATACTGGAACTGCTCAGTATAATGAAAAGGAGTTGAAAATCAACAGCGGGTTTAATAAAACAGGCGATTAAACAATATATTACAAAGAATTGCAAGTTGTTTGTTGGTGTTCATTAAACCAAAGCACTGAATGATAAAACCCTCTTAGCATTGAAGTGCCCATATGTTACTTAGTTGTCCTCTTACATGCAAACGTCTGCTGGATAACCATGTTGTTTTCAATTGATTGTGTTTTGGAAAGGTCACAGTTTGTCTTGTTATAGCATTCTACAAGCTGAGAGAAGAACAGATGTGGACGGAATCTGAGATCATGTGCACATATGCTAAGATGTTTTCAGGAGGGGTGGGCGGAATTTGTGTAATCGCGTTACGCAAATCTTGACGAAACGGTAAAAAAATCTCCGAACACGCAGAAATCCCGCGAACATGCGGAATTGCCTGTTTGCAAAGTTTTTTTCCTGTTCGCAATTGCTGTTTGCGTGCTCGGGTGGAAATATCTTGCGAACACGCATTTTGAGAACACGAACAAGCAAAAATGTTGCGAAGTCACGGAACGCAGATTTTTTGGCCAATTTCACGTTCTCCGCGGAACGCGTAATTACCCAACGGAACGGAATTTACCACCCAGGCCTAGTTTTCAGTACACTGATTTCACAAAGCTCCGAGGAAAAGCTGCAGATGTCTTTCGTTCCATGGTTTAGAATTCTTTTGTACTCAAATGAATTAATATCTTACTTACACCAGAGGGATGCTGTTTTTACTGGTAGAGGTCTGGGTTTTGCCTACATCAGTCACTGTTGGCATGTCCATATCATTTTAGTAATGATTTGGTATGTTATGACTGCGTTGAAACAAAATTGCACTGCTTTATAACTGTATAAGTAAGTCTATGCTTGAATTCACAATGTTCTTAGTTTGCAAAAATGTGTAGTCAAACTTGCATCAGACATAAAATATCTTTTTCCTATTTCCATTCCAAGGAAAGGTGGACAGGTAGCTAGGCGACAATCTGTAAGAGCTGGGCTTTGTTTTAGGCACTTTATATTGCTTAGCTCTGAGACACATGGAAAACTTTGAGACTAGATACTAGTGGGTTGGTTAATTCTGACTCTGCGCACCTCCTGCGAAATAACGAGTTTGGCTGTATTGGTTTCTCCGATAATTATCGGATGTTAACTACCTCAACTGTTGTTAAATTTCGGCAGGTCAAACCTGATGAATTTTTACGTGAGCAAGTCGTACCTATTTAACGCACCAAAGTCTGCATCGAACGGTAAACACCAAAATGCCCATGTTAATCCCCTCAAACTCGTAGTAGCTGTTTATTTTTCTCACCCGATAAATAGCATATTCCCTGTTATCCTTATTTTTCAGGTGCGATAAATAAAACTTAAACTCATATTCACGCAATGTAGATATACTGAATATACAGGTCGTTTATGCAAAAACAACTTGCATTTTATTGATACGGGGTTGAATCAAGCTTCCCAGACCTGCCTTTTCAGTGCTTGGATCTTCTTTTCACTGCAGAACTGTAAGGACTCTGTTTTATCAGCCATTCCTCTGTTTTATTTCTTTCCCAGTCTGATTGATGTAATGAAATTGCTGGTGGTGACATTATCCGCAATATCAATATTTTAGTTATGTTATGTTATGTTAAATGACTCTTGTAACGCGCACTGTCACCAAAGGTTTCCTGGCGCTCTTTATAACAGGATGGAAAATGAAGAGTTTCGGTAGTTAGTTGATTTCATAAGAATGATTCCACTGTAGCACTGTGGTATTTTTGGATGTTCGTCCCAAAGGTTCCTTTGTTAATAAATGGTTGTTGACTTTTTTGTTTTTAGACATATGCTGTTTAATCTGTTAAACAATCCTACTGTTTAAGTAGTAAGTGAAAGCGTCTCGAAAGGATCCAAAAATGAGAACTTGACCACAGGTGAAAAACATTACTTTCATGTGGACCCTTATAATGGAGCTTATAAAATACCGTTTTTTGAAACTCCGCTTGTATGCATTTATGGAGTCTAATCACATACTAATTTGCACAATCTTTTTAACTGCACTTTGTAACTCGTTTGTCACACTAGCTATTCTTACTAACCGGGCCAAAGCAAACCAAAACTCCTGGATGTGTTGAAATCTAGCATCTTGGATAAGGGAGTGGTTCCATCACCACAGATATGCTAACCCAGCCCAACTCAAGTTATAGAAAAAAGTGATGATGTAGCAGCTTTCTTCAACTATTAACAAGTATGTTTTTTTCTTGGTAGGCACATGGCTACATTTCTATCCTGCCTCAAGTTTGTAGCACTTGCACTGATAATTACTGGACACAACCCATTTCCCCTTTTTGGAGTGGATACCCCGAGAATCTGGACTTGGAGCCAGGAAAATAAGGTAAGCGCAGCATACAACCCTTGTTTGGTGGTGGGTGCACATATAGAAGTATATCGCTTGACATTTTTTCACTTAGCACTGATACCCACGTGCTTATAGAATCCCAGCTGCCATGAAGTTAACTTCTTCGGATTTTCTTATTTCTCAAAAGTACATATATGACTACTATGAACCCATTTTCTGGTTCTTATCTCAGGTCAGACTTGGAATACAGACAGTCCTGCCGGGTGGCAAATTATAGCAATTGGAAGTGGGACAGAGGTGGAAAAGGAAGTGCTTCTGGGCATTAGTGCAGTAGCTCTGCAGCATGTGACACCTAAATATGTGCAAGTTTATGGGTATTTACACACATTTCGCAGTTTCCCATCTTAAAATTCCACACAATCTGGATTAATTGCCTTCACAGGGTGAGAAAGGAAAGGGTACACATGCATATTAGATGAAGGAACACGCTAAGTGGGTACTCTGTGTATTTATAACATTTTGAATAGCGCTCATCCAGTGGCATTGTAGTCCCTGCAGAGCAATTTCTTGTGGATATTTGGAAAGGGATCAAGGGCTGAAGAAAGATATATCTTTGCAAACTTTCCTTCTGCCAGTGTTGGCAGGAGTATCATCCCTTCGATACATCCTGTTCATTAAACACGTGCTGCTACTGTTTTTCCTGTTTCAGCCAAAGTGCCTTAGACTCATAGATTTATGCTTTTTAGGTCTCGCCTGGCAAACGCAGCGCGAAAGCGCTGTCACCAGCGAGATCTATTGTTGCTGACTTGCCTCAGAAGATGGGCACACACAGGGCGATTGGAGCTTGTGAACGCGCCCGTGAACACGCGCAATGTGCACATCTCCTGTCCCCCTTCCGTCCTCACCAGCCTCATGTAATGTATGTTTTTTTTTTTTTTTTTTAAATGCTCACGCACGCTCCAAGCGCGGCGCGCATTACATGTGCATGCTGCCTCACCCCATTTACTGGCTCTTGTGGGGACTCTGTGCTGCTCCTCTCTGGTCTTCGTCTTCCTGGGGCTGCGCAGCACTCTTCAAGTACGCGCCGCCCCTGGGCACGAGGTGCAGGCCACGCTGATCTGCACGCTCACGGCGTGGCTGCAACGCACGCATAGCGCTGTTTCACTTTCTTTTGTTAATTTTGATAACCCGATGTTGGCAATGTCGATCTCTGCTGCGGGGGGAGGGGGTTCACGAGGAGCTTTACACTGAGGTAGGCACTCCTCACATCAGTAAGCGACAGCTTGTTGGGGTGGGGAGGGGGATAGTCACGGGAAAGTTAGCAGAAAGCACAAGGTCAATGACGTGGGTGGTGTTTCCAGAGACAACCTGCTCCGTCAACCTCGAGACTGCTTACTACAGAGCAAGAAGGCGCCTAGCAGCAGATTAGGGGGTGTTTTGCCCTCAGCTCACTATGAACACAGAAAGCCACACAGTATGGAAGGTTAGATATAACTAGGCACATGATGTAATGACCCAACTAGGCACATGATGTAATGACCCCCCCCCCCCCCGCCACGTGTACCTTATAGTGCTTCATACTTCTTTGTGACTTCAAGCACTTTATTATCTTGGTAGCCCGTTATGAGGAGCACGAGCCAGCCTTGGCGCCTCTGTGAGGGATGCAGCACAGCAAGAGCACTGCTCACAGGAGGAAGAAGGTACTGCTAGAGACTAGCCTAAAGGCGGCACCTGCACACCCCAGTGCCACCATCCAGCATGGTGCCTAAAAGTCAGTGCCTACACAGCACTGGCAAGGACATGTTGCACATTAAAAAGTTACTGTGCAATGAAACCAGTCTGCAGCATGCAGAGGCCGGGCAGGGGCAGTGCAGACCCTGCTGGCCAGATGCTAGTGCGGCTTGTGCCTGGAGGGGTGGGGGCTGGGTGCCTGGCACACGGCACATGCTACAGCTGCCGCTTTGCATCTCTATAGAGGGGGCACACAATGACTGGGGGCTGTGCCTGGTGTGTGGCAGCCCTCAGACAATAGGCCCTTTCTCTGCCTGGCAGCAGCACTGTCCACCGGCCCCGGCGAGCGATGGGCGAGGGCAGCCCGCCCCCTGCAATCTGTTCCAGAACTGGAGGTCTCTGCCTGGCGCACGCTGTTGTAGGGGGCAAGGGGTGGGGGCTTCTTCGTATGAGGCACGCGAGTCTCCCCCTCCCCCTCCCCCCCCCCCCCCCCCCCCCCCCCCCCCCCCCTGCTCAGTCCCTGCCTAATATTCGTGTTTTTTGTTTCCTAAGCCTTCCTGGATGGCCAGGACATGGCTGTATGCAGTGATTTGCACTGCAGGTGTCTGCCCTGCCTCTAGACAGCTGTAAGGTGGAGTGTGCCAAGGGCTTTGTGGGCACCGGCCCCTTCTGTTGCTGAAGACCTGTGGGCCAGGACCTCACTCTGTATGTGCGAGGTGCGCCCCGACAAGAGATTGTGCCCTCCTCTCTCCAACCGTAATGCCTCCTTCACAACTTACCTACTTGTGACTTAGGAGTGTGGGGGTAAACATTGTGCATGGGGGTAAACATTGTGCATTGAGAAATCAAGTAGAAACTTTAAAGGTCGTCCCCTACCTAGCACATCCATTTATTGAAACATGCTGATGTCTCCGAGGGGACAGTGTTGCTAATGCTGTGACTTTTTCACCAAAAGCGAGGCCGCCGGTTCACGAGGACGTGCACATCGAGGTAGGCACTCCTCGCATTAGTAAGCGACAGCTTGTTTGGGTGGGGAGGGGGATAGTCACGGGAAAGTTAGCAGAAAGCACGAGGTCAATGACGTGGGTGGTGTTTCCCGAGACAACCTGCTCCGTCAACCTCGAGACTGCCTACCACAGAGCAAGAAGGTGCCTAGCATGGGTTCCAAGACACCATGTGAGGGCGGCAGCGCGCTAGGAACCTATCAGATCCGCGGACGTGATATTTGCAGCAAGGCCAGGCAAGCTGCAAAATAAGGTAGGTACTCGAGAAACACCTCTAAGGTCAAATAGTTGGACGCTGCCCCCGCTAGGGAGATTTTTCTCCTGTGCTGGAAAATCCCTCCTTACATTGTTTCATGACGAGCTCAGCTCGTCATAAGCACACGACCAGTGTACTGCATGACGAGCTGAGCTCGTCATGAGCAGGGAAGGGGTTAAGATTAAAGTAACCTGAGGGTTACCTGAAAGTTCTGCGGTCTGTCTTTGTCATCCGCCTTACATGGAAAATAAATCTGCTCTGTCCGTTCCCAGTAGCACTGCATATATTGTGGCATAGGTGGTCTGTTGGAGGCCCGAGCCCCCACGATCTTTGTAAATTGAGGGGTAGCTCGGTTTTATGAATCTTTCAGCTGTATGCTAAATTTATCCGCGGTGATGATGCTGTCCTGCTAATCTTTAGCCTTAATGATGTGGATAACCGGAGAGATATCTCTGCTCTCAAAAGCCTGAGTTTTTAAGGCTTGTTTTCAGAAGGGATATTCAGCTGCCAAAGAATAAACTGTAATGAGGTACAAAAGATCTGAGGCGTACCATTTACTTACTGTTTGTCTAACCCGAGGGATAGCTGTGCTGCCTGAGGGCTCGGTTCATGAACTTTAAAAAATCCAACGCGCGTTTAAGATGTGTGACTCTACAATCGTTCATGGGGACATTGAAGTATGTTTTATCCGGAATTTGTTGTCGTAAAATGATGTCATTAGTCTACAGAACAACCCCTGCAGCCTCCTCCCTGCCGCACGTGTTTTCTTATTGCTAAACACATCGGTCATTTCACGGGGTGTGAGACAGGCGGGGAACATTAATCTAGAGAACGAACCGTGCACATCCGTTTTCTCTGAGAGTCCCTGACTCATGTGAGTGAAGACATTGCAACTGTGTGAAAATGGCATCTCTGCAGTGCTTTATCTAGTCTGTGAGCACTATTTTCTTTAATTATTTTCCCCTTTTCTAACCACAACGTGCTTTCCTCAAAGCTTCTTTATTTATATAATTTGCCAGCGCGCTCTGCTTTAACTATAGTGGCCGCGCTTCTTTATTGACTTTGCCAGCACAGTCCGCTTTAACTCTAGCAGACGTGCTTCTTTATTTGTTTTATTTGTCAGCGAAGTCAGCTTTAGCAGCAACGACGAAACCTTTGTTATTTTTTTATTTTAGGGAGAGAGTGCCCCATACCAAGCTTTCACTTTAACGGTATCAATGCCCGATCTTTAGATGCTTCTTGCCGGTTTCAGGTTACAGTAAGCCGGGTCTAAAGAAAAGGAAAAGACCGCCATTAAAGCGAAAACACTGCATTCCGAGCTTTTACTAAAAAATAAATGAGTGTTTTTTTTTGGTGGATAAGAGTCCCATGCTGTGCTTTCACTTTAATGGTGGCCGCGCTCCTTTCTTTAGATGCGGCTCGCTGTAACCTGAATATGGCCAGCAGTGTCTAAAGAAAGGGGTGTGGAACCATTAAAGTGGCCTTACATTTGCTAGAGTTCAAGCTTTTGGCGTTATAAACGACACTGCCTTTTATATGTGTGTTGCTTTTCAAAGCACATGAATGAAAGGCATAGTAATTTACAATGCCAATAGGTTAAACTCGCGCAAATGCGAGACCTACAGCATTGCAAATGCTTGTTTAGTAAACCTGGCCATTCAATAGGAAGGACTAACCATGATTGAAGCACACACTCAATATGCTTTTTATCTTCATATGGTACAAAGATCCCCTCCTATTTGCCCTGTCTCTGAGTACTTAAAAATCAAGGGAAATTCTTTCTAAACCTTGAATAAATTGTCCTAGCTGACTTCAATATATTTAATATAATTTTAAAGGCTTTACCATACGGGTTCCTTATTTTCCAGAAGCTCCATTTAAACAAAAAAAAGAAAAATATGTAGTAAAAAGGCAGCTAACCCTAGAATATGCAACATGAAATACCACTTTCTTGTATAGGTTTGGAAAACTAGAGAGTATGATTAGTTGTTACTAAGTTATATACACAAGCACATTACTTATAAAGCCTATTGTCAAATTTCTATTGAGTTATTCAGTTATTTTACTTTATTGGTGTGTACTAGCACTGCTCACTTTAGTTGTAACAAAAATTCAGCTGTGCCTTTACACCTCAAACCCCCCTCCCCACCTAAAACGTTATTAGGCTATTTATGACTGTTTATTGAATACTCTCCTGATTTGTTTTCAGATCTTTTCATGCCTGATGACTTTCTTCTTGAGTAACATGTTAGAAAGCCAGTGCCTATCCACAGGGGCTTTTGAAATAACATTAAACGGTAAGTTGCTTTTACTTGGCAAGTCATACTTTTTATGTTCATAGCCATTGTTTTATCTGAAAACTGCAGTGCTTTAGCGGAAATTATAAAATGTTAATTGTTAGTGTCCATGTGTAGTACTTGACCCCAGTTGCATCGCTGCAATGCCATAAGGTATGATCTTGCTATGTGTGGTTTCTAGAGTGTATCCTTATAACATGACCTCTGTAGAAAGTATCTGGTTTTGTATGCGAGGGCCAGAGGGATGCATTACTTGTGTTGCATTTTCTTTGGTGCCACCCTAAGGTGTGCGAGTGACACAGAAGATTGTAAACTAAAGAGATGTGCTTGCTGGTTTCCGCTGACCTCCATTGTTTGTGCTTTCATTGTCAACTTACAGGACCAGCCTATCTTGGTGGGAGGCAGGTGCTGGGAAACAAAATGGTGTTTATAATACTTACAAGATGTATAAACCTATTTTCACACACCTGAATGCAGCAACCCAGCTTGCCAAATTCTTTCTTATCAATTTTAGAACCTTACTTTATAAAAATTACATACTTTACCTATGTTCTCACTAACATTTTATAAATCACTATATAAACTTATTCCTTTTGGCAAGTTTTACCTGCATGTTTGTTTCATGGTCAAACATGTACAAAGTGTGTTTAGATCAGATGTTTTTAGTTCCTCTTAGATAAAAACAAATAATAATATTCCTAACCTAACCCTAGATGGCACAAGAGGCCATAGTATGTGAGTCTTTAATACTAACTGCAACCTGAGTGTTACTGTTCTTCTTGGCTCTCTGAGGCCAAAGTCCTGAACACTTGCGTAGCCTGCTACAGATAGCCTTTCATCCATGACACAGTGTTCTTTAATACATAAGTATCAAAAGGCAGATGCAATAGATATGGTGTTCAATATCTTTACTGTTCTCTTTAACAACACTTTGTTGGTCTGGTCTGCTTAAATCTGTAGGTCTTGACTCCAGATCTTCCCATATATGCTCGGTCAAGACTTTCAGAACAAGCAAGTCCTGTCAGTTTCTACTTTAGGTCTAGGAGGTAGAGGTATGGGCTGTAGTGTTTCTCTTCAGGAACCAAAATGGATAATTATAATCTTGCTATTTTGACACCGAGCACAGGCTCTAATGTCCTCAAGGACTACCATATTCTTAATGTCCACATGCTCCTCGTTTTTAAGAGTAGTAATGAACTAGTGCTGGCGGCCGAACAGTAGGTTGAGGCTGACAAATGGCTCAGGGATCCTCCTGGCTAACCAAAAAATTCCAGGGAAAAGAGGGTGGGTTGCTTCGGCTTCAATCAATTCTTTACGCAGGCTTAGCTTTCGACCCCACCCCACTTTTCAGTTGCAGTAGATGGTTCACTGAGCCCTTTTAGAAATAGTTTGAATTTCTGATGACAGGAGACACATTTTAGCTTGGTGAGACCCATCATAGTCTTCAACATAATATGCCTCTATAGGGTTTGCAAAATGGCCATCTAATGTGAAGAAAAGAGTTGATGTGAAAAAAAACATTGCACTGAAAAAATAGTAAAGAAAAATTAAGCTCCTCTGTGTTCTAGGTCTCTGCTCTAATCGAGAAAAGCTAGACTGATGCAGATAATCATGGGAGGGCAGGGTAATCATGGCTGTGTTGCTTTGGGGAGGGGGGGCGCAGCTCAGTGGTCATTCGAAGAGCTGGGTCTGGAGATCCTTTCTGAATAGGTGCAGTGTTGGGCTTCATCTGATGCGGAGGGAGAGTTTGTTCCTGGTCTTGGCTGTGATGTAGGAGAAGGATCTGCCGCCCGCTCTGTCTGAGGATGTGGAAACCGTGGCTAGGGCAAGTCAGCAGAGCAGAGGCTTCTCTTGGAGACGTAGGAGATTCTTCTGTTGAGGTATTGCGGTCCGGTGTTATGGAGGGCTTTGTACGAGTGTGTGAGCAGTTTGCATGTTCTATTTTTTCGACAGGGATCCAGTGGCGGTCACAGAGGTGTTGAGTGATGTGGTGATGTCGAGGATGAGTCTTGCTGCGGCATTCTGGACAGTCTGGAGTTTGCGGAAGAGTGTTTTGTTGATTACGGCATAGAGTGCGTTTCTGTAGTCCAGTCTGCTGGTGAGGAGTGTGTAGGTGGAGTTGGGGGGCTTCCATTTGAAGGTCTTGCAAAGTATGCGAGGGTGTTGAAGCATGTGAAGGACACGGCGTTGATGTGACAGTTCATGGTCAGTGAAGAGTCTAGTATGATGCAGAGGTTGCGAGTGTGGCCGAAGGGGTGGGTTGGTTGGTTTTCCGAGGGCGGTGGCCACCAGGTGTTTTCCCATGCGGAGGGAGTGGATCCGAGTATAAGGACTTCTGTTTTCTCCAAGTTGATCCTCGGGCAGCTGCTGCTCAACCAGGATGCAACGTCCTTCGTCCCTTCTTGGAAACTGTGCCTGGTGGTGTAGGTTCCTTGGTGAGCGAATGGATGAGCTGGGTGTCGTCAGCATATAAGACTATGTTGTCTGTGTTTTCTGACTATGTTTGCGAGGAGGGCCATGTAGACGTTGAAGAGCGTGGGGCTGAGGGAGGGTCCTTGGGGTACTCCGCATCTGATCTCTGTAGGTTCGGGGAGGAAGGGCGGGAGTCGCATTCTTTGTGTTCTGCCTGAGAGGAAAGATCAAATCCACTCTAAGCCAGTTCCCTGGATGCCGGCATTGTGGAGTCTGGCGGCTAGTGTTCAGTGTGTCGAAGGCTGCAGTGTGGCCTTGGTCAAGGTGGGTGCGGGTGTAGTCAGTGCTATGAGGGCGTTCTCGCTGCTGTGGAATCCCGATTGAGAGGAGTCAACAAGCAAGTCCTGTCCTGTTCCCATGCAGTGCGCTAGCTGGATGTTGACGACTTTCCAGATGACTTTGGCGGCGAAAGGGAGAATAGAGATGGGCTTAAAGTTCTTGAGGTCTGTTGGGCTTCTTGTGGAGGGGTTTGTCTTCGGCAGGTTTCCGTCATCTGGGCATGTGGCTGTCTTGAGAGAGCAGTTCAATTTTCGTTGTAGTTCAGGTGCGATGGCAACCTTGCAGAAGATGTACCGCAGGAAGGGGTCAGTGGGTGCTCCAGAGTGGATGCTGTTCATAGTCTTTGCAGTGTCTTCTGTGGTAAGAGGGGTCCAGGTGATGAGGGTCGGCTGGATGGCGTAGCAGGTTGGGGGTGTTGGGTCGGTGTTGTGGTCTTGGTCGTCAAAGTTGTCATAGAGCATCTTGAACTTGTGGTGGAAGAAGGAGCTGAGTTTGTTGAAGAGGTCTTGGGAGGAATGTCTGTAGTTTCGCTGTTTGGTCTGGTGAATTCTTGTATGATGGCGAAGAGTTCCTATGACTTTTGGGTGTTGGAGAGGATTCTGTCTTGGATTAAGTTTCTCTTAGTTGATTTGATAAGTTGGTGGTGTGCCGTGGTTGCGGCCTTGTAGGCGGAGCATGTTTCCGGGGTTTTGCTGTTTCTCCGTTTTCTCCAATATGCAAGAGTGCTTGGACTTTCGAAGCTCTATGGTGAACCACATGGCTTTTGCGTTGTCGTCTGGCAGAGCTCTGGAGGGTGGCGGGAGTGTTAAGTATAATGATCTTTACCCTTCCTGAGAGGGTGTTTAGGGTTTATTTTTAGAGTGACTTTAGCACCAATGCAATATAGGATTTTGGTATGTATTGATATAAATTTTAAGACTTCTAGAATGGGTGCCAATCAGTTGCCATGACATTTCATTTTCACCTGATGAAGAAAAAGAGTACTTCAACATCAAGACTTTTTGAAAATTCCTTGGGACATAATTTTTTTTTTAAAGTTGTCTTTTAACAAGTGAGTTAGGATATACACCTCCAGCTTAAAGTAGTAAGCATTTTGGAACTGAGGGTCATTGAAGTGGATTTTTTTCTGTAATGACCACACAATCTGATAATAACATAGCCGGCATGGATGGCCTACTGAGCAATATTGTGTAAAGATCAAGATAATCTCCCTTCTGGGGGTCCTGTCTTGGCTCCAGGTTGTCCGTCAGGTCAGGAGAGCCCCTTTTGTAAAGGAGTCTTTCCCCTTTCCATTGTTGTCTCTTGTCAATGGATTTTTGCTAGGGATCGCAGTGGGGCACAAACCACCCCCACCCTTACGTGTACGAAAAAAGGTTTGAAAGCTAAAATGTCAATTGTCCTGTATGTCAAAAAATTGGATTGGCATTCTAAAGGGAAAAGGCTGAGTGGTGATAAGATGCAAAGTATTGGTGTGAACGCTGCTTTATTACAATATTAGGTCTGATGGTGGTTCTTTGTGAAAGGAAATGACTGCAATTCCCCAAGTGTGTATTTCCTTAGGTTACAATAGGTTTTCACTAGAACTGAACTCAGTGAAAGGCGTCTTTCAACTACATGTGAACGTCTAAATAAGCAAATGCAAGAGAGGCTTTTGAATTTTGACTAAATAAATTCTGTTCACTACCCTTTACTTAAAGATTTACTTACGTACAAGTGATTATCCTATTATGAAATCAAATCTGTCAAATAATGAGTTTGCTAAACATTTCTGAACTGTGTTTTCAATATCTGTAATTCTAATATTTATTTTAGGACATACTGAAGATGGTAAATATGACTGCTTCACAGATGTAGTGTGTAGTTCTCAATAATTATGTGGAAACTCCTGCATACAGTTTATTCTAACTAACAAATTCAATCCTGAACTTTGTTTTTTCATTTTAATTAGATGTCCCAATCTGGTCAAAGTTGGAAGTTGGTTTTGTTCCTAATCTTCAGGAGCTTTTTCAAATTCTAGAGAATCAAATGAAGATGAATTCGATCGAGACACCTGCCTTCCGAACTCCATAGCATCTTGCGTAGAATAACCAACAAAGGACCCATTAAGAGCATGTAAGGAAGATCATGTTAACGTGTTAAGGGAACATGTTTCTTCTTAGTGATTGATGTCTTTTACTGCTGGTTGATGTTGTGCAGTGAACATTTGTTTTTGGAGCCTAGAACTGCATTCTCTCTTTTTAAAAAGTTTCACTTGTGGTACTGCGTTTTTTCTGAAATAGTATGGTGCATTTTTAGCTTGAAGCCAAAAGAGATCAATCATTGGTATGCAGTTGGGTTAGTACCTACCTCCAACCTCCAACTTTATAGCATCTTTCTTGCTTCCTAAATCCTTCTGTATAAACAAGTGTAGCAAATCAGCATATTCAGCAATGTCACCCCAAACTTACCACCTTTTGCTGGACCCTATCTTTACTGCTATTAGGGCTCTGTACCCTCTGACACTAATAATCAGTGCCACAGTGAGTGCACTCTGGTCCTAAAATGGTAGTGGTAAAATTTGGTTTATTCCGATTGTTGTTTTTACTTGTCCAGTAAGACTATTGTAGACCACGCTGAAAATGCATCTCAGACCTAGAACGTAAATGTGATGTGTGGGCTCTAGTGTGTATTGACCTCACCCACACATATAACAATAATATGTCTACCAGGAACACTAAAGTGCTGTGGCTGAATGCAGTTTAAATCAAATTACAGCGAAAGGTATGCCCTCAGGACAGGTTGCTAATAATGAGAACGACACTACATATTGAGGTTAGTATGTTTTCACAGTTAAATATTCCCTAAGCGTTGCCCTGAACAGGCTTAAATAGGATTACAATTTTTATTTCTTATATCCACTTGAGGAAATGCTAGAAAAACGTTTTGAAGTTAATCCCTACTTCATGTTCAAAATCTGTTTTAATGGTTACATCAGATTTTTGATAACTTGTGTATAAGTAACTTGGTATAAAAAAATTATATAATATTATTCAAAAAAGATTTGCACCTTGTGGAAATGCCCCCCTGCTAGGTTATACTCCTCCATTCAAGCGTGATGTGCAGCAAGGAGGGCAGCGCACACCATCCCTTCAGCCAAACTCGTTTCAGGATATTACTCCCTTGATCACTGGCAAACACAAAACCAATCGCGGAACGATTGCAAGAAACCACCATTTTATTTGCAACAAAGCCCCGTCCACTGGCCTCCGGGCATTCTGGTACTTGTGGTCTTGCTTATCTTTCCCCTGTGGGCGTTCCCCCATCACTTATTAAAAACCCCAGTGGGTGGGTACTGAGCATCGCTTCACTCCCTGATGCTAATAAAGTCACGCTGTTGGGACCCCATCAGTCGCGAGTCCAAGTAGTCCTGCACTCGACCTCCGCTGCTGCGGCGGGCAATTTCCGCGACCGGGCAGGCCGCTAAAAATTATTCGAAAAAGATTTGCACCTTATGGAAATGCCCCACTGCTAGGTTATACTCCTCCATTCAAGCGTGATGTGCAGCAAGGAGGGCTTGATGTTTGAAAAGCGTAGGGCTTTTTATTGCTGAAAGAAGAGCATGCTACCTTGTTGCGCTGTGAGGTCTTTAATTAAAGGTATTCTCAACTCCCCGTGGTGGCATCTTCATTTGGGGCGAACTGTTTGTGTGGATATTTAGCGGCTTGCTAAGCCGTGAAGATGCCCGCTGCATGACCAGCAGATCCAGCGAGCGGTACCACCACTCGCACTGGAGCGAGGAGCTGCATTGAAGGGCCAGTTTAAAAGCGTAGCCAGACGATGTTTGCAGCTTCTGTCTCACCCACTAGGGTAAAACTTGGCATTATTTTAAGGACATAGCAGCACCCACTGGGGTAAGATATCAAGAAACTACAGGCACCAGCATGCCGAGAGGCACACGCCCACTGGGGCGGGGCTTGGAACATTTATCATGTGTTTCTTGAGGATTGACTGCCATTTCCTTTCTGCACCGCCCGTGAACAAGAACACTTGATGTTTGAATCGCGTAGGGCTTTTTATTGCTGAAAGAAGAGACTGCTACCTTGTTGCTCTGTGAGGTCTTCAATTAAAGGTATTCTCAACACCCCGTGGTGGCATCTTCATTTGGGGCGACCTGTTTGTGTGGATATATGTGTATATATATATATATATATATATATATATATATTATTTTTTCTTGTATTTATTTATTATTTCCTAGGGGCACTTGCCACTAGGTAGTTAGTTTTGTCTGCTTTTCTATAAAAAACGCATTGGCTCCGTATGACTAATCTTCACAAAACTTTACCAAAAAAAGGCCATCCATCCTAGATCCTTCCAGGAAAGTATCTGGGTGATATGCCGAGCAAGAAACTGGGGGGGTCCCAAAATGCAAACTCCCCATACATTTTCCATAGTCTTCTTTAAGACTGGCTACAGCAAAATCTGTTTAGCGAAATTACTGAAAATTTGTAAAAGTTAGAACTTAGTCCGCAGATTGAGCTTTGGTGTACATCCGTTCAGAATGTTTAGAGAAATTAGAGGAAAAAAAGAATTGTATATTTTGGTATTTGAGTCCGCAAGAGTCTCAAGATTGTCTTGCTAGAGTGCCAGTTTAAAAATGGAGAGTTCTGATTGGCCCAGGGAGCTTTATTTTCCTTAGTCCATCTCCTTCCCCTTGGAGTTGGATTCTTGCATACCAAGCTCTCTGGTTTGCTGCCAGACCCATGAGGAAAATGTTACTGGTCGCCAATACAGGACTCTGGGACTTAGACCCCTGTCCTGAACCTAAAAAAAAATATTAGGCAGGGTAAGGATATTCTGACTCCCTAGGTCCCATGAGGGTGGAGAGAGGCAGGGCTGTACACTGGGGAGGGACTCCCTGCAGCAAAAATGAAGAGAAAATAAAAACCGTAAATAATGCTGCAAGTCTTTCTGGATCCTTAATTTATGCCCCAGGGAGCCCACCCACATGGCCTGAATTATCTTAAATGGATGAGAGTATGGGGGGCATGCATCCCTACTTCCTGTGCCTCAAAGGGCCCCAGAAAGCTCACTTCTGGGACTGAAATGTCACAAAAGACTGCGGGCAGCACTCCCTGGGCAACAAATGGCTCCGGGGAGCCCTCCTGTGGGGCTGATTACTTTACGGGACAGGAGCTGCATGCCCCGCCCCCCCTGCCGAGCCATTAATTGACTCCAGGGGCCCCATCCCCCAAGTCCAGCTTACCGTCTATGTCTGTGGAGCCCGTCTTGCTTCGTACTTCCAGATAATACAGAATACCACTCTCCCACACAGTGGCTCAAACACGACGAAGCAACACACATCACACAACCCCACCTGAAACGGGATTACAATTTATTAAATGGAGCATATCAAAGAATGTTGTCAGAATAAGGCTTGGGGTTTTATTTATGCAATGCTCTCTAACAGAAAATATATAATACTAGCAGCCCGCCCCAGCGTTGCCTGGGGCAGAAGGGGGCTGGGGGCAGCATTTCCGGATTGCGGCAGCGTTGCCTGGGGCAGAAGGGGGCTGGGGGCAACATTTCAGGCTTGGGTGCACTCCCGCCCCGGCCCCCGCCCGCCCGACATTGCCCAGACCGCCTCCCGCCCGCCGCCTAGCCTTTGCCTTTGCCTTTGCCTTACTCCGCCTGCCCCTACATTGCCCAGACCACCTCCCGCCTCTGCCTTTGCCTTACCTGAGCTGCCGCTCTTCCCCGCGCTCCGGACTTCACTGCCACTCCTCGCTGCTCGTCACCGCTCCTCCCCGCCTGTCGTCATCACGCACGATGCAGACATCGCTAGGTCGCGGCCAGTGCTACGTCACGACCGGCGCTACTTTTAGGGGACTACTTTGTTTTTAAAGTTTAATTTTTTTATTTACTTTTTTATTTTATTTTATGCAGCCTATGTCCACCTACACACCCTGAGGATTACAACAATGTATTGGGTGTGTATTGGCGCTGTGGTTCCAGAGTTTACCTTGCCAAAAGGTTTCTGTTTTCTCTTTATAATAGTAGTATAGATGATATATATGATAGGTCGTGGCCGAAACGCGTCATGATGGACAGTACTCTGTGATGAAATAAACTCTAGTTTTTGGAACCAGCGTTTTATGAGTCCGTACCTGGATTGTTTGATATATGTGTTTCAGGGTTCGGCATCCCTTTATTTAGTTGTCGCCCTCAATCCCAAGCACTAGGAGAGACTCGTTTCAGCCTTCAAGAGGCCTTTGTCAATCAATATAAAATAACACACTTTGCAAATGCAATTGTTAAATTCATGGATAATATAACACAAGCATCAATAAAATACATGCAAGTTATAGATGACGTCCTGCAAAAAGTCAGAAAGATATATATACACTAAATACAGCAGATGGTTACAACCACAGAAGACAGACTTGAATGTGCACACAGGCACTCACACATCACAATGAAAACACCTCCGATGATTACAATCACTGGAGACTTAGCTGTGCATACGAAGTCGCGCACACATTATGAAGACAATACTCGAAAACAAAACACCTCCCAATAGTTCACTCAACATCCTTGCATACTCTAGCTGGAGGAGCCCTGTGACAGCCAGGCAGGACTCACAACCTGGACCCAAAAGTTCCGTTTTCGTGTGACGACACGTCTGCCCCACAGTGAGCTCCCATATGGATGCCAAGATCCCAGTCTTTAATACCTTTACTCAACCTGAGGCGAAGGTTCTAGAAACCTTCTGTTATGAAAAACCGAGCTGACCATACTGGGCTGTGTCAAGGTCAAGACAGAAGCTGGCCAGCCCCTGTATTTTGACTCTGAGACAGAGCTGTACATTCTACAAATTTCTGTGGCCACAACAATCTCTGCTCTGAAAGGCAAAATCACACTTCCCACACATTATACCAGCAAAGCTTAGGAAACCTCCATCCAGCAGAAAACAAACCACCATGGAACGTGAATAACCTATACAACTTGAGTAATCTGGGGGACTGCCTGTGCTCGCAAAAAGCTCTAGCAAGACAGTCTGGATTCAAGATGACATGAGGGCATGTCAAAGCCAACACAATGCACATTTGTGCACCACTGCTCATAACATTGCACTTCGAGACAAAAAATTTCTTCTCCCTCTTCCTCTCCTCTCCCACCACCTCCCCCCATAAACCCCTGCCCCTCCCCCACGTTCTCTTCCCCCACGTTCTCTTCCCCCACGTTCTCTTCCCCCACGTTCTCTTCCCCCACGTTCTCTTCCCCCACGTTCTCTTCCCCCACGTTCTCTTCCCCCACGTTCTCTTCCCCCACGTTCTCTTCCCCCACGTTCTCTTCCCCCACGTTCTCTTCCCCCACGTTCTCTTCCCCCACGTTCTCTTCCCCCACGTTCTCTTCCCCCACGTTCTCTTCCCCCACGTTCTCTTCCCCCACGTTCTCTTCCCCACGTTCTCTTCCCCCACTCTCTCTTCCCCCACTCTCTCTTCCCCCACTCTCTCTTCCCCCCCCTCTCTCTTCCCCCCCTCTCTCTTCCCCCCCCTCTCTCTTCCCCCCCTCTCTCTTCCCCCCCCTCTCTCTTCCCCCCCTCTCTCTCTTCCCCCCCTCTCTCTCTTCCCCCCCTCTCTCTCTTCCCCCCCTCTCTCTTCCCCCCCTCTCTCTTTTCTCTCCCCCCCCCCCCCCCCAAGAGGTTGCACAAAAAATCTTCAAGGAAAGACATATGCAGGACGTACATTCAGGCTAGGGTAAAGTAAAACATTAAAATTCAATTAAAATCATGGTAGTCAAAGGTCATCACGTGGTTTCAAGCCATTGGAGTGCGCTATTTTGGGGCTTGGACTTAGCCGAGTCCCAAACAAAAAGGAAGGGGGTGGGGTATAATATCCTTACCCCGTAGGACTATTACTGGGGGCCCCCAGGGACCCCGCCAGGGCCAATACACATTTTTTAAAAATGCTTTGGTGCAGAAATCGCGAAGATTCACAAATCTCTGAATATTTTCTTTAAACAAGTGTGGTCTCCTGCACATGTTTGTATTAGAGCCCTTGGGTGGGTCAGGTCCTGGGGACTTATTTATATATAAAATGTGGGGAAAGGGGTGTATGCCGCCACCCTCCCCATGGCAAAATTTTGCCCCTAGGGCTGCCACCTCCCCAGGACAGGCCGATTGTCGATTTTACGGGATGGGGCCACGCGGTCTCCCTCCTGAGGCTCTTAAGAGCCCGAGGACCACTACTACCATGTGTCTTTTTTAAAGAATTGGAGGGGGCCGCATGGTCCCTCCCCCACCTCCATTTTGCCACCCCCTCCCTGGCGCCCGAATGGAATTTAAAGGGCGTGGCGGGATGCGCTCCCCCTCCTGGGCCGTTTACGGCAAGAGGGACCACCACTTTCCCAGGTGGACTCTAAATAAACAATGGAGGAGGGCTCCCTATGTCCACGGGTGCCTCCCCCCTTTTCCTCAGGAACATAGCTGTTTGCTCTCACTGGGCGGATTTTAAACAGCTCCTGCCAAGCGAGAGCAAATCATCTCCGTAGACATTGTTTTCCTCTGTTTAGAGAGATTCTCTCTAATTTAATTGTGTTGTAAGTTCCTTGATGTGGCAGAAATCTTCACAGTTTATTAACCCCTTATCTAGTGAGCCTTTTCTACCCCAAGTGTTGAGCCCTTTGTTTGATGTTTAGGGCAGTTCACACTTTGGCTTTATAACATGTTTTGCACTGTAAGTATCCAGGCTAAACGTGCACCCTTTCTGCCTACATCATGAGCAATTTAAAGGTATACAGTGTTTGTGGATTCTACTAGAGAGAACTGAGAAAATAGGCACAATTTAGCAACATCTTGTTTTTTGTTGGAAACTGCTGTGCAAGAAATCTTGTTTTTTTCCCCTTAAAAATTGCATTAGCAATGGTTTGCTGTGATAAATTCACAATCTTTCCAGTTACAAAAAGGAGTATTGTAAAAGAAAGCCTTTTTACCACAACCCTACTTGCTTGTGGAGGAAACCGGTGTGAAACCCACGCTGACCCCATTTCTGAAAACTATGCACAATTCTGAATTCACCAAGAAGTTATTTATGTAGATTGCTCATGAGAATTCAAATGAAAATATGTCTCAAAAAATGACAGTAAGTAGGGAAAAATAGCAATTTGTGAAAATGGTTTCATATGTAAGTTTTTTACCACCGATGGCAACTTTACACAAGTAACATAAGTTTCATCTGTCAGACCATTCTGTTTGAAGGGACATTTTAGTGTTTGTTGCTTATCCAAAAATAAGGGATACTCTGAGCCAACAACTCAGCTGCAGCTTGTAATGGTTTTTCACAAAGATAAGGGATACTCTGAGCCAACAACTCAGCTGCAGCTTGTAATGGTTTTTCACAAAGGGACAATATGAGTCAGTGCATTATCCCTGGTTTAACCAGTTCCTGTCTGTGACACAAGGCAGATCCACACAATTTGTGTGTTGTCTTATCTGTAGAAGTATGGCAACCATGGGTGGAAGGAATTTTGTGGTACCTGCAGATTCTGAAAGTTTATGTTGCTGAAATTTGAGTAAAATGTGTGATATGAGCAAAGTTTGAGGCTATATGGCATTCAGAGGAAGAAAACATCATGGGATCCACATAGGGCACACCACCATGAACTCTTCTTGGTGTTGTGTTAAAAAATGTCAGGGGCTGTTTTAGTTCCCATGTAGATGACGGGCGAGGGAGAGAGAGAGAGAGAGAAAACTTTGTTTATTTAGACCATAGTCTTCAAACACAGTGGATACCCAGAATAATAATGACATTATAAATCCATATGCAAATACATTACCGATACAACACTTCATAATAGATGCAACCCACGCATCCTTTCCGCAGTAGCTCTAACATATAATCACAAATCATTTATATCTTTTAAAAATGTATAAATTACTCTAAAAACATATTTTATATAAAAGGGAAAGAGAAACTTTAAAAACAAGAATGAATTCACTACCCCTCCTTCAGTTTCTCCCTTACAAAACTTTTTATGGTTTTCATATATTTTCCCAGTGCAATGGCGATATCAAGATTTGGCATTTGTGAGTAACGCTGCAGCTTGGGATTGTGACCTTGTATCATATTTTAAAAATATTAGACATAAAAACAGTTTCCGCAAGGCTAAAACCAAGATGCAGTCGATCAATATGTGCAAAATATAGTTTCTGGTTCCTAACCTACATTTGCAAATTCCGTCTGGCTGTATCATTTCAACTTTTATTTTTTCCTCCATCAGCCAGGGATAGATACCAATTTGTACTTAAAATTTCACACTGTAGTCCATTATTAGGCAAGGTGTCAAAGTACGGGTACCAAACTTCATTTACCCATGAGTTTCTTATATATTGTACTGATTTTTCCGAACTCTGGTATTCCAGATCCAAATTCCTTGACTGTGCTTGACCTTGGAACCTGAGAGTATTCTTAGTAAAGTCTACTTCCATTGAATGCTGATTCAGTCTCACTTTTAAATTCTCGCCTATAATCAGGAGTTTCTTTCTAGCATCCTTAGCCCATTTTAGGCAACTAGAACAAATCATCCCCTCTCTACACCATTGTGAGACCTTCTGCACTCCACCTGGGTCTTGGTGTTTCCAAAATCTTATCAGGGAAATTTGAATCTGAATACTCCATTCTAATAGCCTGAATCCTTGTGGCGCTCGGTAGTGACAATAACATTTTAAAGTTCTTCCCTTCTAGGTCCCACCCCCATTTACCACTTAGGTAAAGAACTTCTGCCCCATAAAATACTTGCTGGGGAATCATTGCTTCATATGCCTTTACTATTGGTCTAAGGGACTTGCCTCCGTATTCTCGATTACATTTTTTTTCAGCCCACAAATTGATGAGAAAGCTTTTGCTTTTTGAGCTTCTAGGTGGGTATACCACTTTAGAGCACTGTCGAACCAGAGTCCCAAATATCTATATTCCTTAACAATCTCCAATTTCTTTTGTCCTGAAAACCAGTTAAAATTCTTATCTCTTTTCCCGAAGCATAACATCTTTGTGTATTCTATATTTACAACCAAGAACTTTGCCTCACAATATTCCTTAAAAGCATTTAATTTCCTTTGGAGGCCTAGCTCCGTTTGATCAAGTATCACTAGATTGTCTGCATAAAGAAGGCATAACACTTTCTTGCCACTCATTCTGAGACTTGCACTTCTTTCCACTTCTAGTACTGTAGGTAGGTCGGCTAGGAATATGACAAAGGGCAGACTGGCCAAATCACACCCCTGTTTAAGACCGTTCCCTATGGCTATTTTGCGTGTCAGTGACCCTTGTGTGTCCCTAATTACCTGAGCCCAGTTTCCTCCATGTAGTTCCTTTAAAATAGCCAATATACCCTCTGGTATACCATACTTAGTCAAAGACTCCAATAGGCATTTGCAATCCACTGAGTCAATGCCTGAAAGTCGACAAAGCAACAGTAAATTTTCCCCTTATGGTCTATCGACTTCCGGGCTCCTGCCCAGAGGGGGAAGCTTTGATCTATGGTGGAGTGTCGTTCTTTCAATCCACCCTGTTCTACAGGTACAATTGAACACTGCTCCACGCAAACTGTTAGCTTTCCTAAGATTATTTTTGAGAAAATCTTTTCTCCAATTTCTAGCAGATCAATTATCCTATAGTTCTTTGGGGCGTGCATATTACCTTTCTTGTGCACCGGTCTCATTATTGCTCCCTTCCAATTTTTGGGGATCTTCCCAGTTTCTTCTAAAATGACTAGAAACATATGTGAGCAGAAATCTACCCACCAGTGCAGCTGTAGTTTTGTTAACAGGGCTGGGAGATTATCTGGTCCTGCTGCTCTTGTTAGCTTCAAAGTTTTTATCGTATTTTTCACATTTAAGGCTGAGAAGTCTGGTTTTAGATCCAGCAGATATTCCTCCCATGCTGCCTCTTCCACCTCACAATTTGTTGAGGCAGCCAGGAGTTCAGCTGCTGATTGTATCAGCTTCAGGAACTGACGCAGGTTCTTAGTTTCAATTGTCTCCAGCAATTTTCCCCAGCAGCTTTCTTTGTAGGCCCTTTTCGCGCTAGATTAACAGAATATATATTCTCTCTTATGTTTGACAAGCTTGTCGGCCCTAACCTGTTCCTATTTTGCGCTGAGTCTTTGTGCTTCTCTCCTTATCTCCCTCTTCTTTTCGAAACAATCTTTAGAGAACCACTTTCGTTGTTTAGCTGTTGCATTTTGTTGACTCTTTACCTTCTTTACATCATTTCTAAGTTACACACGAAGGCATTGGACCACTTGTTAAATTTTTCCCACATACCATTCCAGAGTCAGCCCTCTCATGCTTCCCAGGTCAAGCTTCTGTTGCAGCCTTTCCTACCTTGCTATATAGTCTTCTGTTACCCTTATTATGATCCGCCTGGGGTACCCCACCTGCTGTTCAATTACTTTATCACAAGGATTTAGATAAAAGTCTGAGAGTTCTAACTCCATGAGGTTATGATCACTCCCTTTTCTATGGCAGATCCTAAATCCCTTTGCTGAGGCAAAATTCCAGGCTGGCATAAAAAAGTAATCTATTGGGCAATTTTGTTAGCCCAATTTAAACGTTTTATGCGCTTGACAATCTAAGACTGTCTTACTATTTAAACAGAAGAGGCTTTTAGTCCTCAAGTAAATACCCAAATTTATATCCTGTGTTGTAAAGACACACTCTGGAAAAGTCGCTTGATTTATGTCCTAGGCCTCCAATATTTCTGTATACCAAAAATCTTATTTCCTTGGGTTTAATTTATGGTTAAAATACCCCATCAGTAAAATTATGTCAGTGCCATTCGTTTCGCATAAGTCCATATCTGCTTTAAAATGTCCCATTTCTACACCATATTCCTCCTGGCTTCCCCATTGCACATACAAATTTAAAAGCAACATGTTTTCATACTTTTTCTCTGCAGCCAATAAGGATATCCTGCAGGCAAGCAGCCATTTTGCATTTTACAGTAAGTTGAATCACATTCTTCACTATTTTGGTAGATAACAATTTCCTCGTTCCACCTGCAGGGCGCCCAAACCTTTGATTCTTTGCTGGGCTATGGAGTTGACAGAAGCCATCAAATATTGGGGTCTTGCCGCATAGACAGGTTTCCTGAATACAAATGATTTCAGTATTTTTTGGTAACTCCTTTATATTTTCTTGTTTTATTTGATCTCCTAGACCATTTATATTCCAAGAAACAATCTTTATGCTATGTGGCGTCCCTTTTACCTATTCAACATCATCAAGGTATCCTTCGTCACCATACTCCTTGTTATACCTCTGGGAGGGGCCTGCAGGGCTAGATGTAAGGCTCCTGTTCCCCCAAGCTTTCTCATTATCGGAGTTATTTTCCACTATATTGAGATTTCCCATTCCTACTCCTTTCTCTGTTCATCTCACCAGTCTCTTCCCTAACCCTGCATGACCACTTAAGAAGTATTTTCCTTGCTGATCATTTCCTTCTACATCTACTTCATCTTCGGGTACTATCTGTAGCCCTTCCTTTATTACCTCACTCTCCGCCTTCTCTATTGCCAATATTACCATGTTAGAGTAAAGTAATACCATGGTAATCTCCTTCCCTTCATAGTTTTGTTTAAAACCCACTTGCCGCAAGTGTCTTGTCCCAATACCGTTCATGTTTGGGCACTGTGCAAACGATTGTAGGAGTTTTGACCTATTAGGGATGAACTCTTCCTCTTTTTATCCCTCACTTTCTTGTTTGTATCAATTCAAAGTATAGCCACTTATTACCTGTGCCCTCCTTTCTTCCCTCGGTGGATACTATGAGGATGGTAGCTATTACTACTTATTCCTGCCACAAGTTTATTACAGAATTGTGGCCTCACTCCATGATAAGAGGTGTTACCTGAGTTTCTAACCTCAGTGGGTTCTATATACCTTGTTTGTTTCACCGGCATATTTGACTTTCTATTAGGTTGCACTTTTTTTTGCTTGCTTGCTTGCTTCTTTGGAGCCTTTGTTGACTCCTTCCTTGTCCAAATTTCTCTTGGGGGCTTAATGGGCGTTTGCATTGGCTCTAGATCGACTATTCTTAAGCTAGCCTCAGCGATCCTACTTCTTCTCCCAGCCTTGCCTTTCTCCTTTTTTTGAGACCTCTTTCCTGCTTGTCTCACAAGGTCAAGTACCCCATATCTAGAGTAATCACCCCTTCTTTTTACCATCATCGGACATCTCGAGATCTAAACCTCATGAATGGCCTTTGGGGATTCTATACTCACGGCCTCCACCTCGACCGGTGCTGGGGATCTGAGACCGTTCTTAACATGGATGGCATTTGTCCCCTGATACCTTGTAGCTCCCTCTCAATCTTAGATAGGTGCTTTTTGTGTTTTTTAAATATTATTATTTAGCATTGTTACTTCTAACAGCCCTTGAAGAGTTCTTTGTAACATTAACATCAGGTCCAACATTGAAGAAGCTGGTATTGCAGAACATTCTATGTTCAGCTCAGAGGTTTGATTTTGTCTGTCATTTTCTTTTGTCTCCAAACTCTGGTTACCATACTGGGCCTGGCTTTCATTTCCTTTCTGCCTTGTTCCTGTGCCCGGTACGTCCTGCCCTTCAGTCCTTAGGTACACACGATCAGATTCCAGAAAATCCGGGATCAGGACCTGAGAAAACATTCACTGCGGGGATGAGGACAGCCGTGGGGACATTATTAAATCCTTTTGGCATAGTAAGGACTGAAAAGATGGGTTTGCCGAGATTACAGACTCCAACGTATTCTCATCAAAGATTAGTGAGGTATTCCTTTTCCGCTGTTCGGCCTCTGTATCCTCTATGTCAAGAGGTTTTACTGGTGAGAATACCTTCTTAAAATGTTTCTCCACAAAATCTTTTATTGAGTTTAAGGCTAAACCGCTTTTCTTTTTTCCTTTCTTTACTCTTGTCCCTGGGCTCTCCATACTTTCTCCAGAGTCTCTCTGCTCCACAGAGCGGTCTCTTAACATCTGCTTTTGATCCAGGGAACTTTTGTTCTTTCTGGGGGCCATTTCTAATGCCTTTGCGAGGGGAGGCAACCTTTCAGAACCCAAATTCAGTTGCCCCCCCTTATTACTGGCCCCCTGTTCGAACTCCGACCTTAAAAATTAAAAACGATCAACAACTTTCACACTTGCCTCTGTTGCGCTTTTCCAGCCAAATACTCATGCCTGTGCCTTTGCCCTTCCTACGCAGACAGTTCTCCTCCACGGGCTAAAAACACGTGCTCTCCTTCTTCCCTGCAACTACCTTTGCAGTACTTTGTTTGTTTACCGCAGTGCCCTTTGCCTTTTTGGTTCCGGGTGTTTCCCCCAGTGCAGCTAAGATTAGGCTCACTTCTGCTCATAAATAGTCACCTCGGTCAATCTCTGCTGCTCGGATTTTAGAGCCAGATTTCTCAGTTTCCTCGTAAAATATTCAGTAATCCTTCTCCGCCTCCGTCAGTTGAGTTTCGGCTTTGCGTTGTTTCAGCCTTTTGGCGTTTCTTTGGCGTTTCCGCCTGTACCACCAAGGCAGCTGTGGCAGCAGCAGCTTGGCGTAAGGGCCACGTGAATGGCAATACTCGCACAATCTTTAATGGGTTTACCATCTTCATATTCTTACCTTGTTAGGAAGGGATTAACACTTGTGATCGCTTGGGCAGCATTCAGAACCTCTTAAAAGCAATAGGCTGAAATGTTGCCTGAGCGATTGCCAGTGGTTAGAATTATAGCAAGCATCCCTTCCAACACCATTTGTGTGTATGCTGTACCACCCTGAGTGGCAAGGGTATGCCCAAATGGTTCAACTGTGCCACTTGAGCCAAGCTACACTCGACTGACCAGACCTAATTTGGGCAATACCGGTCTTGGGTTGCTTCTCTCAGTTCAGAAAGAAACTGATAGTTTGGGCTGAAATGTTCTATTATTGCAGGGTCAAAACTGATTTGTACATGTCTGGGTCCAAACTTCGGTGGCATGGTGGGTAGAAGAAACAAATGGCCAGAATGCTACCATGAGCAATTGCCATTGGTTAGACCTATTTCAAGCATTCCTCCTTCACCTGTGTGTTTCATGGAAAGAAAAGCAAACTGTCTCGTTATTGCAAGAAGTCCCACTGACCTCAGATGACTAATCTCTGCAGGAGATCTGAATACTGGGTAGAGACTTGGTGCCTAGAAGACAGTCCCGAGGAGCTGGGAGTTGCATGGCTTCCAAGGAGAAACTTTTCCAGCACTTGAAAAAAGTTGGGATTTAGTCCTTTTTCCACCTCCAGTTACTGGGACGCTATACCAGAGACTTGCACTGACTGGTCACGCTTAAGTCAAGCAAATTAATTAGGTTTATCCAGCTATAAACTTTTGCTGAACTGAAACTTGTTCAGCAGGACCTCGCAGTGAATATATCAAACCTCTTGGGACCCTGTCCAGCTACGGCTTCCAGCCTTGCCCCTCTGGAGGATATTGACTACTGAAACAGTGACTTAGTTCAAATGTAAAACCTTGGATAAGGTCAGTTGCCAAATTTATTTAGGCTGTGTAGAGATCTGGGTGGCTACGAAATCTAGGTTTGTCCCACTTTGAGATTTTTGGCACCAAAACCAACCGCATCTGCGGGAGCTCGATGACTGTGAAACAGACTTTGAATGAGCTTTGGTAGAAACATCTTTGGATCTTGCCTGCTGGAAGATTTTGGCTTCAATATCTAGGCCGCTCCCGCCTCCACGCTGCCCATCCCTCCCCCTCCGCTACTTAATGGCGACCAAAGGCATGCCTAAGGTAAGCCCGTCTGCGCCCGTCCGCGACCCGACCAGCGGCAGGAACCCTGGATCTTCGAGGCCCCGCTGATATGACTCCGCCACCCTCCACGCACCATCAACAGCGCCCCCACGACTGCCGATGGTCCACTGGACGCCTGCACCACCGAAGCCCTGACCTGCAATCCTCCTCAACGTGCGCACCCTACACAGATACACCGTAGAGATCTTGGACCTGATCGACACCCTTTCCCCCGTCTTAGCCTTCTTCGCAGAAACCTGGACCTCGGGCCCGACATCACCATCGCCATCCCCGACAGATACAAGTTACAGAGAAAGGACTGCCCAGGAGGAGGACGACTCTCCATTACACACAAGACCTCCCTCTGACTTTCCACCTCAAGCACGAACGACCCCCACCCCAACACAGAACACCTCCACTTCCAGACCAGCCCCAGGACCACGCCACGTGGCACCCTCGCCTACAGATCCCCAGGACCTCGCCCCCAGTCCGCAACTAACATTGCCGTCCTGGTCGGGCCCCACGCCATCACCTCCATGGACTACATTCTACTCAGAGACCTGAGCTTCCACTTCGACAACTGCAGTGACCCCGACTGCACCACCCTCCTCGACAACTTTTCCAACCTCGGACTGAAGCAGCTCGTCACCACCCCAACTCACAGACCTGGACACACCTTCGACCCCATCTTCGCAGGAGGGACTAACATCTGCTTTAGCCACACCAGGTAGCCCCTCTGGACAGACCACCACTGCGTACACTTCACGTTCAACACCACCACCACACCCAAACCCGCCCACGCTTCAACATCCTGCGCATGCTTCGGAAGATCTTCTGGTGGATCCCCACGGAGACCAGGAAGACCGTCACCCAGGCCCTCGTCACCAGCCGACTGGACTACGGCAACGCACTCTATGCCGGAACCACCGCCAAGATCCAGAAGAGACTCCAGCGGATCCAGAACGCCTCAGCCAGACTCATCCTTGACATCCCAAGGAACAGCCACATCTCCGGTCACCTGAGAGACCTGCACTGGCTCCCCGTCAACAAAAGAATCACCTTCCGGCTCCTCACCCACGCACACAAAGCCCTACACGATCAAGGCCCGAGCTACCTCAACAACCGAATCAACTTCTACGCTCCCAAACGCCACCTCCGATCTGCCAGCCACGCCCTCGCCGCCGTCCCACGCATCCGTAGAGCCACTACAGGAGGAAGGTCCTTCTCCTACCTGGCCGCCAAGACCTGGAACTCCCTCCCGGCCGACCTGCGCCTGACCCAAGACCACCTCTCCTTCAGGAAGAAGCTGAAGACCTGGCTGTTCGAGCAGTAACGGCACCCCCCCCCCCCCCCCCAAGCGCCTTGAGACCCTACGGGTAGGTAGTGCGCTCTATAAATGTCTTTGATTGATTGATTGCCACAAAGGAACTGGAGCAAGATCAGAGAAACACCAACATCACGACCCCCCCCCCATCGCCACGAATGACGCCAACTCTGCAGCCAAAGAACTTCACAGTTGGATCTCCAGCTGTGCCGACAAGCATGCACCCCTCCGTCAAACAATGCCCCCTGAAGGCCGCCTGGCTCACCTTGGAACTCCAAAAAGCCAGAAAACCTGTCAAAACGAGGAAACCACAGAAAACCTGAACAACCACTGGACCACCCTGAAGGATTTTTTCCAATATGGATTTTAAGGAATACCACCGGCACATAAGAGACACCAAGCAGACTTTCATCAAGAACAAAATCCACATCAAGAACTTTTTAACGTCATACATCAATTCACCAAAACCCCCCAGCAAAGTCAGACGTCACACCATCCCAGGAACGCTGCAACAAGCTCTGCTCCTATTCCATCGGAAAATCAAGGACCTCTACGGCGATTTCAGCGAAAAGACGCCGGACACCACCCCCCTCCCCACCGTCGACAATGAGCCGACCGTCACTACCTGGAATCCCGCCTCCGTCTAACACATCACAGCGACCATGGAAAACACCCATTTAGGAGCCCCCACGGACTCCTGCCTACTGCACATCTACCACAGGGCTGCCGCTGCCATCACACCCCAACTAGGATGGACCATCGACTCCTCCTTCAATTCAGGCATTTTCCCAGACGACTGAAAGCAGGCGGAAGTGAAGCCACTCCTCATGAAACCCACGGCCGACACGACGGACCTGACAAACTACTGGCTTATCTCTCTGCTCCCCTTCGCTGCCAGTCACCAAGAGACTCGTAAACACACAGCTGACCGCCTTCATCGAAAAGAACTCCATTCTAGATTCCTCCCAGTCCGGATTTCGCTGCAACCACAGCACCGATACCGCCCTCCTCGCAGCCACTGAAGACATACGCATGCTCGACCAGGCTCACACTGTGACCTCTCCGCAGCCTTTAACATCGTCTCACATTGCAAGCTCTCAGCCAGACTTCATGACGCTGGGATACAAGGAACTACCCTCAACTGGATCTGCTCCTTTCTCTGCAGCAGAACCCAAAGGATCAGACTCCCTCCCTTCCACTCCGAAACCATAGAGATCAACTGCGGGGTACCCCAAGTATCATCGCTCAGCCCCACGCTCTTCAACATCTACATGGGCCCCTTCGCCGCCATCGTCGGACAGCATGGGCTCAGCATAGTATCATACGCCGACGACACCAAACTCATCCTCTCCCTCAAGAAGAACACCGAAAACACCAGACTCTGCTTCCAGGAAGGAATGAAGAACATTGCGGCCTGGATGAAGGACAGCTGCCTGAAGCTCAACTCTGAGAAAACTGAGGTCCTCATCCTTAGACCCACCACAACTCCGCCTGGGACAACTCCTGGTGGCCCTCCGCCCTCGGGAGTCCACCCACCCCTACATACCACGCACGGAACCTTGGCATCATCCTGATTCCTCTCTCACCATGACCCCCCATATCAACTCAAGTGGCCTCCACCAGTTTCAACTGCCTTCGCATCCCCCAAAAGACCTTCAAATGGATACTCTTGAATGTAGAAATACCGTCACCCACGCACTCGTAAAGAGCAGACTGGACTCCGGCAGCGCCCTCTACGCAGGAATCAACCGAACCCTTCTACACAAGCTCCAAACCATCCAGAAATCTGCAGCTAGACTCGTCCTCAGGACCCCACGGCACAAACCCATGACCCAGCATCTACAAATCCTCCACTGACTCCCCGTCGAAGAGTACCCTTCAAACTTCTCACCCACGCCTACAAATCCCTCCACAACATCGGACCCAAATACCTCCACCAAAGAGTCTCCTTCCAAGTACCGAAAAGAAAACTCCGCTCCACCGATCTTGCCCTGGCAGTGACCCCCTGCATCAACAGAAACAGAGCAGGGGGAAGAGCTTTCTCCTACATCACAGCCAAGACCTGGAACAAACTCCCAGTTAACATCAGGTGTCCCCTGACCCAGCACACCTTCAGGAAAAACCTCAAGACCTTGCTCTTCTACTGAAATGGAGCTGCTCCCACCCCTGCCCCCCAAGCGCCTTGAGACCCTCACAAGTGAGTAGCACACTTTATAAACCCCTGATTGATTGATTGGTAAAAAATTGGAGTGGAACAACCCCCTTGGAGTAATAGACATGCACTCCATTACAGCAGGCCTGAAATCATGCCATGATCCCGGTCAAACGCAAACAGTGTTTTTTGGGGGGTTTTTTGGTGGGGGAGGGGAGGGGTTACTTTTTCATGTTGTATTTTGCCCTCCAACCTTCAAAATTAAGATCTAAGGTTAATAATTATTTTTGTAAATTGGTTTGAAAATGTTCTTGTGTAATTACTTTGTAATTGTTGGTACTGCTTGCATATAGCACACACTTGTCTGGGGATTGCCTGCTGCTTGTACCATAGCTCATAGAATTTGGGCAGCAGTTCTCTAAGAACAGTAGTTTGACCTAACCAGAGTGGTTTTTTAAGTGTATCGGTCTACCACCCTCCCAAAATAATAATTCCATCTCCCCTTGGATCTTATTATCTTGAGAGGCGATTTGCTTACTGCGAAAAACCCAGTACCTATATTGACCTGATCATGTTCAAATTGCGGTGTCTCTGGCCAAAAGTTTTAATGTGTGAAGATCAATCTAAAAAGGAGTTAATCTGATTTCAATACAAAAAAAATCTTGACCTTAATAACTGTATTGCAGTGGCTCTCCGCAAACTCTCCAGTCAGTCACTGTGATGTCAATGCCTCTGACCATACCTCCAGATTTAATGTATGTCTTAACTTATAGACAACTTAGCCCCCCCAAAGAGGAGAACAACTGTTTTGCTCTTTGGTTCTCCAAAGGTCTGACTGAGGAAATAATGTTTGAATGCCTGTGAAAAAGCAAAATAACCTTGCTGCCCCATCCCAACCTAGACCTTCTTGAGGCTGCCAGAAGAGTATGCAGAAGAAACATTTCCCTTTTTTTAAATTTCTTTTATTAAGCAACTCCAATAATACAAATACAGAAAGTAATGTAATAATCGAGACAGATACAGATCTTGAGTTCATCAATAAGTTACAAAAATCATATAGACAGATCGGATATTGCATGCAATAATTATAAGCCTTCTGAAAAAATTAATTCTAAAGAATATGGTATAGTTAAAACATTCCTAGTAGACCCACTCCATCTATAGGGGACCAAATCCTAGCCCCACGACTTCTAGCATGCCTACCTCTAGTAGCATACATAGCTTTTTCCTGGTTATAGACACCTAGGAAATGGCCTAACCACATTTGAAAAGTAGGTGGATCAGCCTCTTTCCATCTTGCTGCTAGTATCAAGTCAAGTCAAGTTTAAATTTGTATAGCGCACTACTCACCCAGAGGGTCTCAAGGCGCTTGAAGGAGGGGGGAGCTTTACTTATCAAATATCCAAGTTTTTAGTTGTTTTCTGAAGGAGGTGGTTCTGTGTGAGGCGGAGGTAGGTGGGGAGGGAATTCCAGGTCTTGGCCGCTAAGTAGGAGAAGGATCTTCCTCCCATGGTGGATCTTTGGATGTGTGGAATTGCGGCGAGGGCTTGATTGGACGATCGTAGTTGGCGGATGTGGGTGTAGAAGGACAGGCGCGTGTTGAGGTATTCGGGTCCTAGGTCGTAGAGGGCTTTGTGTGCGTGGGTGAGGAGGCGGAACGTTATTCTCTTGTTGACGGGAAGCCAGTGGAGGTCTTTAAGGTGACCGCAAATGTGAGCTTGGCGGGGGATGTCTAGGATGAGTCTGGCTGAGGCGTTTTGGATGCGTTGGAGTTTCGTCCAAACACTTCTTCCCAAAATTCAGACACCATTCTTTTAAAAGATGTTAATTTATTGCATTCATAAAACATATGAATTAATGTGGCCGGGCCTCTTCCACACCTAGGACACTCACCCTTTAGCCCCAGGTGTAGAGTTTAGCCAGGGTATAATAGAGATTATAGATAGTCTTATGAATCTGAGCCCTGAGATTAGAGCTCAGGAGCAGCCGTGATGATAATCACAGGCTCATATCTATATCCACATTGGAGTTATCCAGTTTGTCGGCCCATGAGACTTCGGTATGTTCGAGATCGTCTTGAAGCTTCACAAGAAGTATACTATAGAATTTGCGAATTTTAGACGTATAATTGTTTAATGTTTCTAGGAGAGGGATCTTATCTAATGTAATCTTAGGTCTTTTCAAGCTCAGGATTGTATTCAGTTGAATATATTTTAAATAGTCGCATTTAGAAACGTAAATTTTCTTTTTGAATGTTCAGAAATCTGGTACTAGGATCCCCAGCGAGAAAATCCACTGTTGTACTAATTCCTAGATTTTCCCATTTTTTTGCGATAGTATCATTAACCTGTTTAGGTAAAAGTGAGGACCGCCATAGGGGCGTATACCTGGTAAATTTATGGATTTCCATATATTTCGCCATTCTCACCCTTATTTTGCCTACATTGTTGATCACTTTAAATTTCGTTTTTTTTAAATAGCTAGGCTCCAGTTGTCTAAGCAAAAGCCCTCAGGCTTTCACCCCTATTGATAACTCATACATTGATGGTATTCTTGTACCTCCTAAGTTCTCCGGTTGGTTAGTAGTGTTAAACAGCGGAACCATTTGTTGAAGGAGGGCAGCCCATAGGTAGAGCATAATGTTTGTAGTGGCTAGACCCCCCCCTTTCCTGTGGTAATGATAAATATTTCATAGACCTCCTGATTTTACCGTACTGCCACATAAATTTAGCCATTTGAGATTCGAGGGTTTTTACTAATTTATCATCAATAAGTAGAGGTATCGCCTGAAATAGATATAGTATTTTGGGAAGTATGTTCATTTTAAGATAATTAGCTCTGCCAAATATTGAAAGTGTATACTATTAACCCGCATTAAATCTTGTTTTATTGTAAATAGTAGAGGTTCATAGTTTTATTTTGCAAATATCTTGAACCTTTGTACTTATACAAACCCCGAGATATACAGCAGTTTCTGCTTTTCTGGGATTGCTAAAGTCTACATTCTCGGTGCATAAGATGATGGTTTTATCTTTATTAAGAGAGTACCCAGAATAGCTTCCAAACCTATACGTAATAGCCTCGATTTCAGTGATTGCTTCAGAAGGGTCAGGTGTTAGTACGGACACATCATCCGCATAGGCGAGTATTTTAGTATCAAAAGTACCAGAGGTGATTGTTAAACTCATGCAGACCCCCTGGATTAAACCAATCAATGGGTTGATATATAGTGCAAACAATGGCAGTAAGCATGGGCAGCCTTGCCTTGTGCCTCTTGTTATCCTAACTATCCCAGATTCAACGCCCATGACCTGGATCTTAGCTGTTGGTTTTTGATACATAGATTTAATAGCCTTAATAAATAAAGGGCCACAGTTATTTTGCTCCAATATTCTCCAAAGAAACTCCAATGACACCCTGTCGAAGACTTTCTCGGCATCGAGAAGGATCATCGACATCTGGCCCCCGGTACCAGCCATGACATCGAAGAGTGAAATCACTCTACGAGGGTGATCGGTAGTAGATCTGCCGGGGATAAAGTCATGTTGCCAGGTGGAGACAAGATGTTCGATGACTCCGGTTAGCCAAGATCTTTGCATACAACTTGGAGTCAGAGTCTATCAAGGAGATTGTGCGATAAGACTATGGAAGGTCCGCTGGTTTGCCTTTTTTTGAAAAGATAATTATGTTGGTCTCTTTCCATGAGTTTGGCGTAAGGCCACTCCTCTGTATACCGATACAGAGATCCAGTAGGAAAGGTACGATTAGAGTTCCCAAGATCTTATATAGTTCTAAGGGGATTTTATCTGGGCTGGCTGCCTTTCCTGAGGCAAGATCAGAAAGGGCGCTCTGCACTTCTACTAGGGTTATCTCTTTTTCCAGATCTTATCTCCTTGTACTATCTAAGGCCTTGTCCCATCCTGTATCATAATAATCCTGTTTCAGCACTGCTAGTTTATTTGTCTTCATGATACAGTTTCTCACAGTATATTTGGAATACTTCAGCTATATCTGTTGGGTCAGTATAGACAAGGCCCTCTGATTTTATAGCCTTAATGGTGTTATAGGAGATCTTTTGTCTAGTACGTAGAGCAAGCTGTTTCCCAGTCCTCTCTCCGTTCTCATACACATCCCTTCTATGTGTTTCTGATGCTTTCTGTGTTAGACCATTGTTCAGCTCCGTTTTTAATAACGGAATCTGTCTCATTGTATCTGCCCCATCCTCTCCCCGAGCTATTGATACTACATGATCCTCCTCAATTTTACCTATTTCTGTCATTAGTAAATGATTTTTATTGTCAAGTTGTTTTTTAGTCCTGGCCACATAGCTAATTGTTTCACCCCTCAGTGCGGCCTTGAAGCAATCCCACACAACCACCCTTGAGGCGCTGTAGCGGCTAAGATACAAGTTTTCTTGAGCCCATTTGGTAATGAAAATTATGTATTCACTGTTAACCAAGAGCTTCCGGTCAAAAGTCCAGCTAGATCGTTGTTTGTTGAATCCAGTTAGATTGGTAGAACAGATTAATGCATTGTGATCCAAAATTAATTTCGGCCATTTATGTATTGCCGCTTGATTGGTTAGGTCCCTTGTGACTAATATATAGTCTATCCTGACATACTTATTGTGGGGATGTGAGTAATAAGTATACCCTGGATCAGGCTGGTTTTTGAAATCCCATTTATCCACAAGATCAAAGCTGTCTCTAAGTTGGCTGACTGCTTTGAAAACTCTTGGTTTACGACCTGAATACCTTTGTTGTTTCCTAAAGGCGAGGCCCGGTAAAATATTAAAGTCCCACATAATACAAGTGAGCCCGGCCAGGACGCAAGTTCTAATTCAAGGGTTTCAGAAACAGAAGGATCATCCTGGTTCGACCCTTATACCCCACGTATGGTTAGCCCCATGGCCAGCTCAACAATTGCCCACCTCCCTTGTGCATCTGCTGCTTTGTGTTTGGGTTCCCACAGGGGTGTCTTGGCTAGAATAGCTACACCACGGGTATTAGATGTTTGTGTGGAACAGACCAATAAATTATAACCTCTAAATTTAAGTAAATCTCTCTTGTCCCAGGGTAGATGAGTTTCTTGAAAGCAGATTATGTCCGCTTTATTTTGTTTAATTATCTCACCTAGCCTGGCACGTTTATTACTATAATTTAGTCCAGCCACATTCCAAGTACAAATTGCTATTTTCCCCATTTTACACTGCTAAAGATTTTCCTTAGGCCAAAAGAACCTGCTTTAAACTTCTCAAATTTTTGCATGTGTTTTATTAATTTCACCATATCAGTGACAATTTGTAACAGTCTTATTGTCAAATTGGAGTTATTGCTTATTTTGTTATCCCCCCTCCCTCATCCCACCCCCCCTGCCTTCTTTCCCCCCTCCACACCCTTAGTGAGGCAAACAGACTCCAATTAGAGTCTGGTAGTGATGGGCATGCTACGCATGCTCCTAGTTCCTACCTAGTAGTCATTTTTCAACAACACTCGAAATGCCGATTTATCCTTCAAAAAAAGAAAATGTTAATCTAATACCCAACACCCCCCTTCGCCTAAGTAACTCCTCGGTTCAATAGTTTAGTTTCACCTCGTTGACCGCTCACACACATAATTAAACAGATAATTAGACATTGTCCCCTCCAGTTTCAGTTCAGTGTGCCTTTAGCGTCACTTTATACAAATAGCTCAGATAACTACGGCTAAATCAGAGTGGGCTTAGTTTAGTATAGTTTAGGTATCTAGCTTAGCTCAGCCTAGCCCATCCAGATACTCCTTAGCTTTAATTTCTGAAATAAAGAACTTTGTTTGACCCTCAAAAATTACTTACAGCCTTGCTGGATTATTGAGGTAGGCCTGTGCCTTTTGTCCTGAAAAGGCTTAATTAGTTGACGTAACCTCCAATGTCTCTCGACAGTGGAGTGACAGAAGTCTGGACGCACAAAATAGGAAATCTCATTACAACAGCGCTTTGCTTCAGGCCTTGCTCTTTCAAAAATTGCCTGATGGAGCAAAAAATTGCCGAAAAATACTAAAATGGCGCAAGGGTATGCTCCAGGTTTTAGTGGCATCTTTGGTGTATACGGCATATGATGGGCACGTTGGACTTCTGCATCGAAGTTCCAATTAGAAAGTTCAGGGACAGAGTTTCGAAAAAGTTTTACCACAAACAGACAAATATCGTCCCCCTCCACTGCCTCAGGAACCCCAAGTATGCGCAGGTTGTTTCTGCGCTGTCAATTTTCGAACTCTTTGAGCTTCCACCTTAAGTCTACCAGCTCAGACTCATGGGATTCTACCCGTTGTTGGTTCGAGGTAATCTCTGCTTCATTAGAGACTATCCTGGATTCCAGTTTTGTCAGTCTATCCCCAAAGGTACTACACGTCATTGTTAATTTTCGAACCACCCCTTCAACTTTACTTAGTGCTGTCTGAGCCCTGCGGCTGTCTTGTGAGGTTTCCTCACGGTGTGAGGCAATGGCTTGTAAAACTGTGTCCAGGGTTGTGGCCGGCGGGTTAGCCTGACCAGATTGAGTTGGTTGCCTTGCGGGAGTAGGTACAGATGTAGAACTCAGGAGTAGATTGGTTAGTGTATACTCCCAGTCTAATTCAGCGCGCTTCTTTTTCCTCCTGACAGTCGCTTTAGCCCTAGAGTTCGGGGCTTTCATGTCTGTTTTATCTCTACTTTCACCCTCATCTGAGACTTCTGAAGTAATATCATCAGACCATTCTTCTCCCTCGGAGACAGAATAAAAATCACTGGGATCTTTTTCAGTATCATTGTCAGTTGTGTTATTGATATTCCCAGCCCTTGAGTGGCTGTCGCACCCCCCCCTAAGATCAGCACCATCCGTTGCCTTTATCACATCGCTAGCACAAACTGTCATGGGCCGGGAGTGCTGGGAACATTGGTACCCTTTCAAGCCATTAATATCATTAATCTCAATATCCTGGGGCAATGTTTGAACTTCTAGAATGTTGGCATCATGTGTTCCTATCTCCTCGTCACCCCCCAGGACAGTGTCATCATCCCCTGTTGTATGTAGAGGAGATGGCATACCTTCATTTTCCGTGCTGTTTATCTCCTGTAACGTGTTCTCCACAAGGCTTGGGGGCTAGACGCTCCTTTCGTTCTTGAGGCTTATTCTGTTCTCCCCGCTGCGTCGGGAACTGCTCTCCCCAACATCGCGGGCTGCTGTTGCTGCTGGTTGTCAGCCCCGGAGGCTGCTGGCACCGACTTCCCGCGTCGCTCCGGAAGCAATCCAGGGCCTCTGCGTAAGAGATCAGCCACTGTCTGGCCGGTCAGGATTCCCTTCCGGGTTACTACCGCTGCTCCTCCACGCTTCGGAGTTGCAGCCAAATCCGCTCCATCCACTTTGCCGGCTAGCTCCTGGCTCTCACGGAGAGCGTGTGCTTGTCTGGCCGCACAAGCTCGAGCCGCCGCTGTCTAAGAGGCTGGTGTTGCGGCTACCTCTGGCGCCATCTTCTCGAAGACTTTGTGCTCCGTCTGGTTAGTCCTTCCTTCTTTTTCCACTGCTGCCTTAGGAATAGACTTATAGATAAATCGCAGCACCGCCAGGCCGATGATAGAGGTGAGCACTGACAGCTTTTTACACAGCGGCCTTTCCAATTCCTGTATTTTATCTTCCGTGATGCTTATCTCTGTGATGGATGGTAGCTCACTTTTCAGTTTTGGTAACGACAAGTCAAGTCAGGAAATTTATATAGCGCGCTACATACCCATAGGGTCTCAAGGCGCTAGAGGGAGGGTGGGGAATTATTTGTCGAATATCCAAGTTTTAAGTTGCTTTCTGAATGCTAGGTGGTTCTGAGTAAGGCGAAGGTGAGTGGGAAGTGAGTTCCAGGTTTTAGCTGCCAGGTAGGAGAAGGATCTACCTCCCATAGTGGTTTTGTTGATGCGAGGTACCGTAGCAAGGGCTTGGTTGGAGGATCGCAGCTGACGGGAGGGGGTGTAGAAGGACAATCGTGTGTTGAGGCATTCGGGCCCAAGTTCGTAAAGTGCTTTGTGTGCGTGGGTTAGGAGGCGGAAAGTAATCCTCTTATTTACGGGGAGCCAGTGGAGGTTTTTGAGGTGACCAGTGATGTGTTCTTTACGCGGGATGTCTAGTATGAGCCTGGCTGAAGCGTTCTGGATGCGTTGGAGTTTATTCTGGAGTTTTGCGGTGGTACCGGCGTATAGTGTGTTTCCGTAGTCCAGGCGGCTCGTGACTAGTGCGTGGGTGACCGTTCTTCTAGTTTCGGTGGGGATCCAGCGAAATGTTTTTTTGAGCATGCGAAGAATGTTGAAGCAAGATGATGAAACGGCGTTGACTTGTATGGTCATCGAGAGTGAGGAGTCCAGGATGACGCCCAGGTTCCGTGCGTGGTCCGTCGGGATGGGGGCTTTTCCAAGGGCTTCTGGCCACCAAGAGTCATCCCAGGCGGAGGGGGAGGTGCCTAAGATGAGGACTTCTGTTTTGTCTGAGTTCAGTTTCAGACGGCTGTGCTTCATCCACTTGGCTACTTCTTTCATTCCTTCGTTTAAGTTGGTTTTGGCGGTGTTAGGGTCTTTGGTGAGTGAGAGGATCAGTTGAGTGTCATCCGCGTAGGAGATGATGTTGAGATTGTGTTGGCGAGCGATGGCCGCAAGGGGGCTCATGTATACGTTGAAGAGGGTGGGCCTGAGTGATGATCCTTGTGGCACGCCGCAGATGACTTCAGAGGACTTTGACTTGAATGGTGGGAGGCGGACTCTGTGTTCTTCCGGTGAGGAACGAGGTGATCCATTCCAGTGCTTTTCCTTGGATTCCTACGTCTGAGGCGCTGTAGAAGGGTGCTGTGACAGACTGTGTCGAAGGCAGCGGAGAGGTCAAGGAGGATGAGGGCGACTGTGTCTCCATTGTCCAGTAGAGTTCGAATGTCGTCTGTTGCTGCGATGAGGGCGGTCTCAGTGCTGTGTTTGGCTCGGAAGCCAGACTGTGAGGAGTCGAGGGATTTGTTGGTCTCGAGGAAGGCGGCAAGCTGGTTGTTGACAGCTTTCTCAATGACTTTGGCCGGGAACGGAAGAAGCGAGATGTGGCGGTAGTTTTTGAGTTCGGTGGGGTCAGCTGTGGGTTTTTTCAGCAGGGCACTGAGTTCTGCGTGTTTCCAGCTTTCCGGGAAGGTGGCGGAGTTGAGGGAGCAGTTGATGACATCTCGGAGGTGTGGTGCTATGATGGAGTCTGCTTTGTTGAAGATGTGGTGAGGGCATGGGTCAGTTGGGGATCCTGAGTGGATGGAGTTCATCAGGCGGATGGTGTCCTCAGTGGAGATTGGGTTCCAGTCATTAAGGATGTTCAGGGGGGGTGAGGGTCCTGCAGAAGATTGGGTGGGTTGGTCTTCGGGTCGGTTGTCGAAGCTGTTGTGGATGTCTGCGATTTTGTTTTGGAAGAAGGAAGCTAGGGAGTCGCAGAGGGCTTGGGAGGGGGTGATGTCGTTGGAGTTGGCTGATGGGTTGGTAAATTCTTTGACGATGTTGTGGGCGTTGTTATCTAGACGGTCTTTGAATGCGGCTTTCTTGGCAGACCGGATTAGTTGGTGTATGCGGGTGGCGTTTTTGAAGGCGTCCCTGGTGCTGGTGTTAGGATCTTTTTTCCAGGCCTTTTCGAGGGAGCGACAGTGTTTCTTCGATTTCTTAAGATCATCGTTGAACCAGGATGCGTTTTTGCTGCCTAGCTTGATTTGGCGTTTTTTCAACAGTGCTAGGATGTCGGCGCTGTTGGATAGCCATTGGGTGAGGTTGATGGCTGCTTGGTCGGGGTTTGAGGTGTGGGCGGGGGGGTTTAGTAGAAGCGATGAGGAGATCTGGTCGCTGGTGATTTTGTTCCAGTTTCTTCGCAAGGTGGGTTGAGGATGGTTGTGGATTGTGGTCTTATTGTAGGTGAAGTGAACGCAGCTGTGGTCCGTCCAGTGATGAGCTGTGGTGTGGCTGAATGAGACATGTTTGCTGGAGGTGAAGATAGGGTCGAGAGTGTGCCCTGCAATGTGGGTGGGGGTAGTGACGAGTTGTTTGAGTCCGAGGTTGGTGAGATTGTCCAGAAGGGTGGTGGCGTTGCTGTCGTTGTTCTTTTCCAGGTGAAAGTTGAGGTCTCCCAAAAGAATGTATTCCTTGGAGGGGAGGGCGTGTGGGGTGATAAAGTCAGTGATGTCGTCACTGAATTGTGTACGGGGTCCTGGAGGCCGGTAGAGGAGGGTGCCTCTGAGTGTGGTCTTGGGGTCGGTGTGTGTCTGGAAGTGAAGGTGTTCGGCGCTAGCGAGGTTGACGTCTGAGCTGGTTGAGATGCGGATGGAGTTCTTATGGACGATAGCGATGCCTCCTCCTGCATGCTTGATGCGGTCCTTTCGGATGATCTTGTATCCTTCCGGAATGACAATGGTGATGTCTGGGGCAGAAGAAGCATTCATCCATGTTTCTGTTAGGAAGGCTACGTCCGGTGAAAAGGTGTCTAGTAGATTCCAGAGGTCGATGGTGTGCATGTGGACCGAGCGGGTGTTGAGCAGGATGAATTTAAGGTGGTTGGTGTTGGATATCTGGTTGGTGTTAGTGGATGAGGAGTTGTTCTTGGTGCCGTCGAACTTGCAGGAGTTGCAAGAGAAGGGGCCATGGGTGTGTCCAGGAGCGGCTTGGACGCAGTTGGGGGAGCGGCCGGGGTTAAGGGCTAGGAGGGTGGTGGCATCGTAAGTGATGCGAGTGGGCTGGGCATTACGGGGACCAGGGGGTCTGGCGCTGGGCGCGGGCTTGGCGCGGACGGGCGTAGACGGGCTTACCTTTGGCGCACCTTCGGCGCAACTGGGGCGCGGCCGCTGCGCGTGAACGCAGCACGCGGGGGCAATGGTCATAAATGGATGGTGGAGGGGGCGGGGCGTGGGAGGGGCAGCAGCTGGGAGGCGTAGCGGGGAGATGGGGCGGCCCAGGGAGCACAAACACAAACAAAATGGAGGGTCAAAGTGAAAGTGAGGCAGGGGCAGCAAATGGAATCAAAGCGCCTACCACAATGCGGAGCGGAGCGAGCAGCGCCAAAGGCCAATCCAGGTCAGTTAAGGTCTCTTTAAAACGAGCCACAATGTGATGCAAAACACTGCGCCACCACAGACAACACACAGCGCTAGACAGAGCGAGTTAGGATTGAAATGCACACACAGCGCTATCACAGTAATACACAGCGCTATACAGAGCAAGCTAGGATGAAATGCACACACAGCGCTATCACAGTAATACACAGCGCTAGCAACGATACCCAAATGCGGTCAGTAGCAGTCTCAAAGCGTGGGACCAGGGAGTGGGAGAGGGAGCGACCGTTCTGGAGCAAGTCCGGGCGGTCTCCTCAGGGTGATCGGGGTGATTGGGTGATCAGTGTGAGAGCTCATTATTTAGAATAGCTACATCGAGGGCATATCAGCATATGTCGGCATTTCTTAGATTAGAATTTCGGAGCTAGGTAGGAGCATTGCGTGCACTCCGGTCTCAGCCGACCGCCATCTTGCCGTCGACCTATCCCACTGACTTCAGAAGAAGAAACATTTCTATTGCTTAATCCACCCTCAATAAATCTCTACTCAACACAGTGAATAGCTTCCTGAATCAACTATAGGTAGTGACACTTAGTTTCCCCCCCCCCCTGTCCCGCTTTATTGGATTTAAAAACATTTCTTCCAAATCTGAGTCTTTGCTAAGTTCTTGACCAAGAAAGCCCTTTCCTCCCACACTACTAGATGAACATGTTATGCCCCACTTTGACTTTGTCTTGGAATAACCCTCCCTAAAAATAATAAAATAAACCTCCCAAGCACTTCTGGATTCTGTTCCAGGAAATGTTGGCAAAAAGTTGCCATACCAGTTTCTGCCACATTAAACCATTCTAGTTAATCTGTTTCTCTAGAGAAAAAGGGTTTCCCAGAATGCTTTTGGACTGTAAATTCGCTACTGAAAAAAACATCAGTGGATGTGGTTTACCTCAAACTTTCATACTGTCTCCAAGATTTCCTTTCTCTGTAAAATTGTTGAGAACTCTATTGCAACACAACTGTATCAACATATGTTTGACTATGTCATTGAGTTCAAATTAAGGTTCATATAAGTGTGCATCGGGTGGTAATTTAAGTTCTGGCTCTCCAGCATCCCCTCTGCGTAGTCAAGCTAACTCATAGGGAGTCCCTTAGTCATACTTAAGAACTCCTAGATCTCATGTCATCATTATGCAGATGATACAGAGGTCTGTGTTAAGATTTATTCTCCCAGCCATGTCTTGCATTTTGCCCAAAGTTTAAAATATTTTCCCCACTTGATGTTCGCCTACCATCTAAAACTCTGTTTTAGACCACCAATTTTCTCCTTCTTTCAATCATCTTTGTCCCCTGGATTCACTTGATGTCCTTGATTGCAAACATGCCGTCATTGACTGCAATAAATCCCTGGGTGCCTTTATTTGTAAAAGACTACTTCCAGAAGCAGATTAACTCAAAGGCTAAGAGTGTGCATTTTCAACTGTGAGTGCTCTGGGCGATTTGACAGTGTTTCCCTGACCAAGACTCCCCAAAGCGCAACTAACCCCACTAAAAGCTGTGCTATAGTCTGTAGCATGTGTTTTCTGCGGAACCTGAAGATGTGACTACATTTCCCAAGTGCTGTTTATTCTATAATGACTTTCCTTTGAGGACCGGCAGCTTGCAGCCTTCGTAAGGATCTAACCAACTATTCCCTCTATTCTTGGAATTGAAGTTGAAGGTATCTGGATGGCACATAGTTGTAAAGTGCTGATTCACTGCTTCTAGAATCAACATTCTTGAAGTACACAATGGCAGTGCAACTAGAATTTGGAACTCTTTTCTTACTGGTTTTCTCTCACTACCCAACCCTATCTTGACTGCACTACTTTGCTGCTGAAAGACATACACAACTATCATGTTTCCATCATCTATTTTTCTTCTGACATGGGTCCACCAGTTGGTTTATTTTATTATATGCTGTTGTGTTGCAAAGGAGTGTTATTTGGTTCATCCTCCACTGTATCTCTTCCATTGTATTCAATTCACCACTGTTATGTGAGGATCATATTAACCCTTTCGTTGCGGCCGTCGGCCAACGGCCGTCGCAAGCATTACCTTCGTAGTGCTGTGCACGTCCGTTGGCCGATGCGGCCCCACCTACTCATCAGAACGCCCGCACCCCGGCAAAATTGCCACCGCGGTTAAGGTGTTAATATCGCTGTGGTGGTCTCATTTTGTCCTGCAACTTCTTTTTGTTTTAAAACGCTATAGCACCGTTGGGCGACATATCAAAAAATCATCAAAACATAAATAGGCAATATTGACCACATCCATTTGGTTAGAGTAGCATTTGGCTCTCATTAATGAAACCTTAGTTACAGGTATAACAAAAAAGTATGCTTATGTATAATGTTTTCTTTTTTTTCTTTCTAGGTAGCATAGTGGAGAATTCCTTTAATGAGCAAGTTTGTGTAGTGGATTTAATGAAGGCATGTATTGAAAACAGTACTAACTGTAAGTGCAGGCTGGAAAAACAAGCTGCTTCATGAACTGCAATATACAGAGGATTTCTCCAAATGGCCATGTGTCAAAGAAAATATCATCAACTGAGATGAATTTGAGGGTATCGGATGAGCAAAGGACAGTAATAAAATTGCTATGAGTGAATTGAATTTGCCTGATTATTGTATTTCGAAATTAATTAAAATAATGAATATTTATAAATGTTGTTGGTCTAGCAATATCATTTATTTATACATTTACTAGTTAGCTGTTGTGCCAATGCTGCCTTCTTGTGTGATACCGCTACAGTCTGCTTCAGCCGGCTGTCTCAGGCAGCATTGCATGCCATTCTGTAGAGTGGGCCATGGATCACCCTCTAGCTCGTGATTGGGTGGTTTTCTTTTCTATCTCTGCCTGCTCTTTATTGGGACGTTTGTCCCTCTCTTAGGCCATTTGTTATTTACCCTCACATTTTATTATCTGAGTTTTATCCTTTTTCTGCTGATGCCATGCAACTATTTTACTTTCTTTTTCATGTTTAACCCCTTCGATGCTGATGACGAGCTCAGCTCGTCATCAGCCACGGGTGACGTGTGCGGATGACAAGCTGAGCTTGTCATGTAACGCGGTAATTAGAAAACAGCCGCACAGTGCAAAAATAACCGCAGCAGCGATGCAGTTAATTAAATTAACTTATTTAGCACTGCATGTGATCACGTTTTATCTCCTTCCTCTGTTTAATGTGCACTTGCAAGATTTCCCTCGCTCACTGATGCGCTCTCTTCCACCCTCCGTTTGAGTACCTTGTGCATGTTCTACAGCTCCCCTCCGACTCAGAGTTTTAAAACAAACCTGCATTGGCAAAGTCTATTGTGGAGACCTGCCATAACGAAAGTCTTTCTTAAAATTTCAAGATTATTGCCACATTGTGTCACAGCGTGGTGGGGTGACATGACTGCCCCCTTGCAACTGTAGAAAATTAAGTTTTCACACTTGAAGCTGTGTTCCAGGTAGAGGGATGCAACTTAGTGTAATTCAGTAGCCATATTGAGTGTATGAAAATAATTATTAATAGACTTCCAAGTACAGATTTGACACCTTTTGAATATTCCCCAGGTGTCCTACTGTATCCAAAATCTTTTCCAGCAGTAACTCTGCATGATGGTAGGTGGGATGTGTGGCTCTGCGATAAAGCCACTGTGCTCTGGAAATGACATGTGGGCACTAATATATGCCCACTGATATGAGTTAATTTCTTTCTGTGCCACCAGACGAGGATCTCTTTAATACCCTTTTACTTCAAATGTTTTACAATGTGCAGGGGGAAATGCCATCTCCCAAAACAGGTTTTAAAAGCTCTATTGCTGGTCACAAGCATCCTCGCCCTGCCTAGATTTATTGGTTCCTCCAAACTACAACATCGTAAGGCTTGACAGGCAAATAAAACGAGCATTTGCAATGCAGTAGGTCTCGCATTATTTAAGTTTGAGCTATTGGCATTGATAAATATTGCAACACCAATTGCAACAAAAGTCTATAAATTGTAGGGCAAATTTTTTTAAATGTATTTTTGTAGCAATGGTGTCAAGCTGCGCTTCAGATGAATATGTTTAAAATAAAGTGTGCCACACTGCGATTGCTACAATAGTTAATTGTGGATGCGTTAACAATTGATGTGTGCACTGACGGCTGGTGGTGTGTGTGTGTGTGTGCGTGCCTGGTGAAACGGTGCACGGATGGCTGGTGGTGTGTGTGTGCCTGGTGAAAGCGTGCACTGACTGCTGGTGGAAGCGTGCATTGACTGCTGGTGGAAGCGTGCACTGACTGCTGGTGGAAGCGTGCACTGACTGCTGGTGGAAGCGTGCACTGACTGCTGGTGGAAGCGTGCACTGACTGCTGGTGGAAGCGTGCACTGACTGCTGGTGGAAGCGTGCACTGACTGTGTGGTTGTGTGTGCCTGGTGAAAGCGTGCACTGTCGGCTGGTGGAAGCGTGCACTTGCTGTGTGGTTGTGTGTGCCTGGTGAAAGCGTGAACTGTCGGCTGGTGGTGTTTGTGCCTGGTGGAAGCGTGCACTGACGACTGGTGGTGTGTGCCTGGTGAAAGCGTGCACTGACGGCTGGTGATGTTTGTGCCTGGTGGTGGTCGGTTGTGTGTGTGTGTGCCTGGTGAAAGCATGGATTGACGCCTTGTGGTGTGTGTGCCTGGTGAAAGCGTGCACTGAAGGCTGGTGGTGTGTGTCCCTGGTGAAAGCATGCTCTGACAGCTGGTGGTGTAAGTGTGTGCCTGGTGAAGGCGTGCACTGACTGTTGGTTGTGAGTGTGTGCCTGGTGAAAGCGTGCATTGACGCCTGGTGGTGTGTGCTCGATGAAAGCATGCACTGACGGCTGGTGGTGTTTTTGCCCGGTAAAAGCGTGCACTGACGACTGATGGCGTCTGTGCCTGGTGAAAGCGTGCACTGGTGGTGTGTGGTGTGCCTGGTGAAAGCGTGCATTGACGCCTTTTGGTGTGTGCCTGGTGAAAGCGTACACTGATGGCTGGTGGTGTTTGTGCCTGGTGAAAGCATGCACTGATGGATGGTGGTGTGGTTGTTTGTGCCAGGTGAAAGCCTGCACTGACGGCTGGTGGTGTTTGTGCCCGGTGAAAACGTACACTGACTGCGTCTGTGCCTGGTGAAAGCGTGCACTGACTGCTGGTGTTTGTGCCCGGTGAAATCCTGCACCGAGGGCTGGTGGTGTTTGTGCCTGGTGGAAGCCTGCTCTGACGTCTGGTGGAAGCGTGCACTGACGTCTGGTGGTGTGTGCCTGGTGTAAGTGTGCACTGACTGCTGGTGGTGTGTCCCTGGTGAAAGCATGCACTAACGGTTGGTTGTGTGTGTGTGCCTGGTGAAAGCGTGCACTGACGGTTGTGTGTGTGTGCCTGGTAAAAGCGTGCACTGACGGTTGGTTGTGTGTGTGCCTGGTGGAAGCCTGCTCTGACGTCTGGTGGAAGCGTGCACTGACGTCTGGTGGTGTGTGCCTGGTGTAAGTGTGCACTGACTGCTGGTGGTGTGTCCCTGGTGAAAGCATACACTGACGGTTGGTTGTGTGTGTGTGTGTGTGTGCCTGGTGAAAGCGTGCATTGACGCCTGGTGGTGTGTGCTCGATGAAAGCATTCACTGACGGCTGGTGGTGTTTTTGCCCGGTAAAAGCGTGCACTGACGGCGTGGTTGTGTGTGTGACAGGAATCCACTGTAATGCTTAAATATTGTGGATTCCTGCCCTTTCCCTTTGGCATAGGGCAGCACATCAGGGTGCCTTGCTGCGCTGCCCTTCGACAAAATTCCATAATGAGGCGTTTAGTTTGAACCTCTAGTTGGAGGTGAGGTTCAGCGGTAATCATTTTTGTGGACTGGCACCTATATTCCCTCATCAGAGTTTGACTCTGAGCAAGAAAAATACAAGGCCTGAGATGGCAAAAAGACATGGATGTAATGAAGGCAGCGGAGAGGGTTTGAGCATACAATAAAATATTCCAATCAATCATCGAGTTTATATAGCGCACTACTTACCCAGAGGGTCTCAAGGCGCTGCTGGGGGGGGGGGGGGTCTGTTACTGCTCGAACAGCCAGGTCTTGAGTTGCTTCCTGAAGGCGACAAGGTGGTCCTGGGTCAGGCGAAGGTGGGTGGGGAGGGAGTTCCAAGTCTTGGCGGCGAGGTAGGAGAAGGACCGTCCCCCTGTGGTGGTTCTACGGATGCGGGGGACGGCGGCGAGGGCGTGGCTGGTCGAGCGAAGCTGGCGTTTGGGAGCGTAGAAGTTGAGGCGGCTGTTGAGGTATCCTGGGCCTTGGCTGTGTAGGGCTTTGTGTGCGTGGGTGAGGAGACGGAAGGTGATTCTTTTGTTGACCGGGAGCCAGTGCAGATCTCTCGGGTGTCCGGAGATGTGGCTGCGACGGGGGATGTCCAGGATGAGTCGTGCTGAGGCGTTCTGGATCCGCTGGAGTCTCTTCTGGAGTTTGGCGGTGGTTCCGGCGTAGAGGGTGTTGCCGTAGTCCAGACGGCTAGTGACGAGGGCCTGTGTGACAGTCTTCCTGGTCTCGGTGGGGATCCACCGGAAGATCTTGCGTAGCTTGCGCAGGATGTTGAAGCACGACGAGTAGACGGTGTTGACTTGTCTGGTCATGGAGAGGGAGGAGTCCTGGATGAAGCCCAGGTTTCGTGCGTGGTCTGTTGGTTTGGGTGCGCTGCCTAAGGCGGGGGGGCCACCAGGAGTCGTCCCAGGCGGAGGGTGAGGATCCCAGGATGAGGACTTCCGTCTTGTCCGAGTTCAGTTTCAGGCGGCTGTTCTTCATCCATTCGGCTACCTCTTTCATCCCTTCGTGAAGGTTGGCTCTGGCGGTGGCGGGGTCGTTGGTAAGGGAGAGGATCAGCTGGGTGTCGCGGGCGTAGGAGATGATGTTGAGGTTGTGCTGGCGTGCGATGTCTGCGAGTGGGCTCATGTAGATGTTGAAGAGGGTTGGGCTGAGCGAGGAGCCCTGAGGGAACCCGCAGATGACTTCGGTGGCTTCTCTGTGGTAGATGAAAAGGAGAGGGCAGCTGCGAGAGAGAACAGCCTACAGCGAGGGGAAAGGCGGAGGGTGTGTTTTCGTGTTTGCATGATGGTTGATGCATTAGGAAAACCCTCAAAACTGAAATATTTCATAATCTACCCAGCTGAATACATCTGCGGAAAATTAGCTGATTAACTTTGTAGGTGAAATTTCCCAACATAGATGCCAAGTCTAACAGAACCTATTAGAACAAACCACTTCATGTTCGAGTGGGAGATGATGCCATGATGAATGGTTACTAGATAATTCCCCATCTATAACTGTAAGCTGTGGACACATCGAACTCTCAGAAGGTTTGGTCCTACTTGATTGTACCCTATTTAGCTTCTTCCCAGAAATATCAAGTATTTTGATTTTCTTCTATTCTCCAGGGCCTTGGTGTGGCTGGGGATAAGAGGATTGAATATGGTCTCGACCTCCTGACTCAGATCATCTGTTTGACTGAGGGTGCATGAATACTTTGATTTTCTGGCGCATTTATTAGGTTTGGTGTGTGTTTGAGCGCTGTCAATCTCCTTCTGTTTAGCTACAGTGGAAGGATTAGTATAGTTCTATAACGTAATGCCAATCACACCTGCCCCCAAGTGGCTCCTCCATAGCATGCTACAGTCCCTGAACAGCCCCCACACTCAACACTCTTAAGGTGGTTCTTAAAACAACACTGAGCCAAACAACAACCAACCAACCAACCAACCAGTGAAAAGGATGAGTTTATCGAGGACAGAACGTTTGGGGTAATAGACATCACAATGCCCATGTCCATAGTAAAGCAACACAATCAAAACATTCAAGACAGTAAGCCTCAATCAAAACCCAGTTATAAAAACAATAATACACTGCTGCAATGTGCGGTGTAAAATACATCAATAACTGGTAAAAAACATTAAATGGCAGCTCTCAGTCCGAAGACATAGCCCTTTGTCAATGGCAGTTATGTCATATGTCCATAATACGGCGACAGAAAACTCACCAGTAGCACCGAACACATAGTTGGGTTACTCGCGTTCCTCAAGATGTTTTTTCCTTTACTGTTTCCATATTGCTCTTCGCAGAAAGGCAATTATTCAATGTGCTGTGGTCTGTAATTAAACTAGCGGTACTGTACATGACCCGAACGTGAAGCATGTGCCTTGAAGGGAGAACGAACGCACAGGGTCCCTCCCCCACTGGCACACACCCAGTGAAAGAAATGAAACCGAAGTAAAATGTAGCACACAAATTGCACTTTAAATGCACCCAATGTTTAAGATGGCTGTTCTGTGTGAGTAAAGTTACGAGTAAAGCAGGGAGGGTGGGTGGAAGAATCAATTAAGGGAAGCAAACAGGGAAAACCAACAAACAGGACAAAATGGGCTGAGAGAAACGATTACCAGAAGAGATTTAAGTGATGGAAGCAAGTACAGGTTTAGTTGTTCAGTCGAGCATCGAAGGATGAGCAAACTAACACATTACGATGAAGCAACTGCTTCGCCGTGAAATGGATCCCAAAAAAAAAGCCAGCGAGTGGTGCGCGTGCCACTGCGAGGCATATGTCTTCAATTATCACGCCTGTGTCTGGCCGCGATAATTGAAGGCATGGGCTTTGGTGCGCGTAACAGACACCAATAGGCCATAGGCAGAGCTATGCGACCGCCTATGGCCTATTGCATGTTCTGTTAAAAAACCACGCACGCAAAGCCCAATCAAAATGGACAATGGACCTTGGAAATGCACACGCACGAGCTGTGTGGAATTTCAGAGTCCATTTTTAAACACCTACAAAAGGGCTTTTCGCTTCGCGAGCCCTAAAAAGGGGGAGGTATTGCATGCATCTACCGCTCAGACCTCTCCATTGCCGAACTTCGCTCTGCTCCCCTTGACTCCTGTGTATATCTTGCACTCTCCGTAAGTAACGTCCCTAACCAATTGTGCAAACTACCGCCGGGTAAGAATGACCCATTCCTCGACTACCTTATGGAAATCATTACAGCAAATGCCTCCCCCCCCCCCCCCCCCCTCCCAATGATATATGCCTAGAAGACTTTCATCTTCACTGGATTGACCTTCAGGTCAAGACCCTCAAAGATTTCCTAGCTGACCATTCACTTTCTCACGCCTGCACTCTAGCAACACACACGAAAGGCTCCCGGCTGGATTGGATCATCTCTAAGGCAGTGGCAGTCAGTCTAACCTCATTTGCTCCTTGCGTCTGGTCAGACCACCATGCTATTACCTTCCTAATACCTGGCGTACATAAGTTTCAGACCAATATTCCTCTACTAGCAAAAGTACTTGAGAAATGTGTGCAACAGCAGCTGAGCCAACACATCGCCAAATTCAACCTGTTAGACAAATGCCAATCTAGTTTCAGGCCATATCACTTCACTGAAACTATTCTCCATATTGTAGATGACGCCCATCAAGCTCTAGACCAAGGCAAAATGTGTCTTAATTCTGTTGGACCTATCCTCTATCCGACACAGTTAACCACGAGAAACTACTAGAACACCTTGAAAATAGGATGGGAGTATGGGGAACCATTCTTGAATGGTTTAGACCCTTCCTACAGAACTGCTCCCATAGATTCTTAGTCAATCAAAATCTATCCTCTCCTTTTCTGATAACAATTGCAGTCCCCCAAGGTTCAACTCTTTTTAACCTCTACCTGGAACTGTTAGCTGAAACCACCAACATACTGGAATCGACCAAGTCAATCAATACGCTGAACTGTACCCCAACCACAGTGGACTCCGCCAAATCACTAGGAATCACACTGGACACCAACCTGAATTTGTGAGCCCTCATTAACTCACTGGCCAAAATTGCCTAGGTTTCAGCTGAGCTACCTGAAAAAATAAACTATTTCTAGATGCACCGGACCTAAAAATGGCAGTACAGGCATTGGTGTTATCTCGGATCCAATACAGATGCTCAACCCTCTCTGGCCTACCCAAGATCTCAACGGCCTCCTTAAACGCTTGTCTCAATGCAGCCGCTAGAATCTAATCAGGCTCAAAAAAATTCGACAAGTCTCACCGCACCTGAAGGTGCAGAACTGGCTTCCATAAAAAGCCAGAATCCAACTCAAATTTGCCTGTATCACACACAAAGCGATGCACTGGAATTCTCCTGCAAATCTTACCCAGAAAATCGTGGTATCTTGAGGAGGCAGGAACTCCCAGTCTGACAGAGACTTTGTGTTGAAACCACCCCTGTTCCGAAAGAAGAAAACATACAGCAGAGCTTTCCTTGGGGCTGCTCAGAGAATCTGGAACTCCTTGCTGCCTACCATCAGAAGAATACCCTCTTTGTCAATATTCAAAAAGGAAGCTAATACTTTCCTAATTGGCAAATTCTTTTTTTTTTTATACATTTTTTATTGAAGTCCTGGAGTCATTGCAAATTAATAATACAAAAGACAAAATTCATCATATCACATATCGGCCATCAAACACAGATATCGATTGAGGTTTAACTTTCATTTCATCCACTGTGTTCTTTATACAAATTAATCAAAATAAAAGCTCAAAATGTTATCAAATTTTCCTCCCCCCCCCCCCCCCCCCCCCCGACTCTTAAAGCATAACTATGCTCGCTTTTCCTGACTCCGCATTTTTGTAACCATTCCTGCATGGATGGGATTTGTTCTGACCGCCAGTTTTGTAATAAGAGATCTAGCCACTGCCATTGCAATATACACCATTTTGGCCAGCGAGTCCGGGAACTTGAGATCTGGATCAAAACCGTAAAGCATCAATTTTATATTTGAGGAAATCATAATCTGATAGTAAATTCTTAAAAAAGCAAAAATTTGATCGCAGAATACCGTAATCTTAGTGCACTGGACCATTACATGGGACCTTTTGGCCGGAGCATGATTTAAGCATCTAAAACAAATCGATGAATGACTACTATACATTTTAGAAATCGCCGCAGGTGTACGGTACAATAGCCATTTGCCAAAAAAAAAACATTCTACGCCAATTGGCACCCCTTAATGTACTAAAATTAAATTTATTAATAGTACTCCAGGTGTTAAGAGATGATACATGATTTTCTTGTTCCTGCCATTTTTTGACTGCTTTAAGGCCTAAATCCACCTCCATACTCTGCGCTAAGCAACGTTTCCAATCCCCAGGTTTCCTTAGCACTACGTTGACAGAGGTAATTAGTTAGCGGTGATTACTGAAGAAAATGTATGGGATCCAATTGCTCTAGAGTTTTATAAATCATATTATAAGACCCAGCCATCAGAAAGTCCCCGTGGACTAAACATGCCATCTCTGACTGGGTTATCCACACTCCATTTCTTAGAAAATCGGCCACTTTAATGAATCCTGCCCTGACCCAATTTTCAACTATCTCTGGCCCTACCCCAATCCCTATGAACGAAAATAAATTAGACAACAAGGTTGTTGAATTAAATGGGGACAGAGCATATCTTTTAAGGATGGCAGAGGGTTTCTTAAAGAACCATACTAATGTCTTGCAACGAACTAGTTTGGGAGATTTAGGAACCTGCAAGGGAGGGGGGGTCGTGGGGGTATCTGAAATTCGAGGCAAATTAGATCCAAAAAAAATTAATGAATACGTTTTGATGTAGAGTTTGGTTTTTAAATCTTGACAAATACTGGGCAAAATAGGCATAGTAATAATCCCTTAAGATTCGGTAGAGAGAGACCTCCCTTGGAGGCCCATATAAAGCTTGACAGCTCTCCCTGTAACTTTTTCAGTTCGGCTTTTTTGAATTGTAATGGAATATTATTAAACAAAAAGGTAAATTTTGGAAGTATATTCATTTTTATGATGTTAGACTTCCCTATAAAACTTAAAGGCAGGCTAGACCATACTTTAAGTAATTTTCTTACGTCTCGGGCTACTCTGTTTAGATTGTTTTGTGGTATTTTATCTATATTTTGATTTATCAAAATGCCCAAGTATCTTATCTCTTTTTTTATGTTAGGACTATGAAAATGGGTATTCCATGTCATTATTTCTGTTTTGGTATGGTTTACTGAGTATCCTGAAACTTGGCCAAAATTAGAAATGATTTTTTCTATAGCTGGTTTATATGGGCCTCCAAGGGAACCAGAATATCATGGAGGAAGCTAAGGAGAAAAAAAGAGAAAGGAGGTATCGCAAGTCCGGATTTGACAGAATATTGCAGGGCTTTCCAATTTAAAAATATAAGGAACCTTCTGGGAATACACCAATACTATCCGGAATATTTGCAAGCGACTACAGAAGCAGAGGATCATTATCTTTTCAAATTTGGACATCAAAAATACTTTTAAAAAGTTAAATTAAAGGTTCTTAAGGAAGCAATAAAACTTTGGACACAATTTAGAACAATCTTAAAAATTCCCTACTATAGTGCATTGGCACCGATATGGAACTCTCCCGGAACCCCGAACTGTCTGAAAGACGTTATGGCCATTCCCTTAAAACAAAACAATATTAACTATTGGGGTCAACTACTAAATGGATCAACATTGATCTCATGGGAAGAAATGAATAAAATCACTAATGGAACAATATCAAAATTTAAGTATTATCAACTGAATAGTTGGGCAAGAACAATACCATCACAGGACAAAGATAGTAAAACCTTGGAAAAAGAAATGACAAAAATCTTACCCATAAAAAAGGAGGTAGCAAAATGGTACTGGACTTTAATAATGGAAGAAGAGGAAAGCTACCAAATAGCAGACCAAACGTGGGGGAAAGATCTAGATACAGAAGAATTAGTAAACCTATGGGAAGACTCAATAGAGAAATGTTGGTCAACACTAAAATCTGTGAGACTGAAAAGAAATCACCTGTACACCCTGCACAGAGCCTACTGGACTCCGAAAAAACTTTCAAAATTTAAGAATGCAGGAATTAAAAAATGCCCTAAGTGCGGGGAAGAAAGGGCAGATGATATTCATATGTTCTGGAGCTGCCCAACCCTGAGAACATTCTGGGAAGAAGTTGGTAAGACGCTAAGTTTGATATTCAGAAAACATCTAAAAGTAAGTGAAACTCTTATTCTTTTTGGGATTGGTAATACAACAGAACAAGTAAAACTAACAGTAATGGAAACAAAGTTACTTTTTGTGTTAATGGTAATAGCGAGGAGAGAAATATGCATCAAGTGGATTGGGCCAACACCCCCATCACATGGGGAATGGATGAACTCCGCTATTAAGATAAACAAATTAGACAGAAGGTGTAATTGTAGTAAGAGGTTTAATTACTGGGAAATTATGGAAAAACACCTAAACCCATAAAGAAGGCTATAACACACTGTCCTATGATTAAAGCGAAAGCACAGTCTGGAATATGAGTATGATACTCATAGAGTAGTCAAGGTGGCTAGCTCCCTCTTCCTTCGTTTACAGACTTGTGAATATGTAATGGCAAGGGGTCTCCTCTGATTAAACATGGAAAGGGAAAACTCCCATGACAAGAGAAATGGGGAGTGACGGTACAAAAAAGTTTCAGAGGTAGAAACCAAATTTTCCATATACATAGAATGTTCGCAATATGAGGATTTAAAAAAAAAAAAAAAAAAGAGACCTCCCTAATCCAAATCCTCATAAAGAGTGCTTAATGCAATGCAGGTGTTTTTTTTGCCCAAACAAAGCTTGAAAACATAGATTCAACTTTCGAAAAAAATTCTCCTGGCAAAAAACAAGGAATGGTGGAAAACAAAAAAATTGAATAAAGGTAGAACGGACATTTTTATCAAAGCAACCCTGCCAAGGATTGACAATGGCAATGAGTTCCAACGAGAAAACATTGCACGAATCTTTTGAAGAAGGGGATCGTAGTTAAGACTATAGAGATCTTTAACTGAAGCTGTAAAAACGGGAGGGAGGATATCGACAAATTCCGAATTGCAACTGCTTGGGGCTCAATAAAAAACGCAAAGAGAACGGGTGATAATGGGCAACCTTGGCTCGTGCCCCGCTTAACTGAAACTACCATTGCCGTATTTATAATGACATTAGCTTTAGCACCAGTATAAAGGTTACGAATTAGATTGATAATTTTATCCGGGATACTAAAATATTGCAAAATAATAAAAAGTGTCTCCCAAACCACTAAATTAAAAGCTTTTTCAGCATCTAATAACACAATTAAATGCTGAAATCCCCCGTGTCTCAAAATAATCTAAAACTTCAGTCAAATAATGGGTATTTGTTATCAATTGTCTACCTGCAATGAATCCATTTTGATCAGAATGTATCAATTCTGTTGAAATTTGGTTAAACCGGATTGAAAGTAATTTTGTGGCAATTTTATAGTCCGAATTTAATAAAGTAATTGGGCGGTATGAGTTAGGATCTTTGGCTTCTTTCCCCTTCAGAAAGCTAACCACCGTACCCTCCCAGAAGGATTCTGGAATTTGTCCTCCTTCCAACATAGAGTTGAGTAGTTGCAAAAAAATGTCGGAAAAGGCACAAAAGAAAACTTTATAAAACTAATTCCTCCCATAAACACTCCGTGCAAACCCAGAGGCCTAGCGATATGCTTTTGATCCTTACTTGAACCAGTCTTTATATCTTTGCAGCAACCTTGTGTTCTTATATCATGGTAGTTCGCTCATTATTCATATTTCAATGTCACTTGCCCGGTCTCCCTCTAGGCTACCCTTGATTGCCTATTCCAGACAGTCTACCTCAGCCCCATTCCCACTCTACAAACTGCTGCAGCCACTTCGAATGTTGCTCATCGTTATGCGCCAAGCCTTTGGATTTAGTTAAAGAACTCCACCTCCGGCTCCAAGTCTGTTCCAGTAGCGTTGATGCCAACTCCATTGTCGCCAGAGGGTAAGGTGACCATTGTGCTCCAAGTTATGAGTCATTGCTGCTACATCCTCAACTGAGGCCATACTTTATTTCCAACCAGCACTGCTAGACACTCCACCACCACAAGGAAGATCCCATATCTTACATACCTCAATTGGTACCCATTCCAACGATGATTTGAATGCAGGTGATGAAACTGTTCAACCGTGCCTTGAGGAGAATTTGTATGACGACCCCCAAGACGCTAGTGGTCTTGATACCTCTAATTATTCTGCCCCCTCTAGTAATTCAAATTCAGAGGCAGTTCTAACCTGCCCCAGTCACCCGGATTTTTGTGTCTGCATCTATCACCAGAAGGTTTGATGGTGCAGGAATCCACCAAGCCCCCACACTTTCTCGACTACTTACCCCACTTGGGAGTCACAAATAGTACGGACCTTTGATAACAGTATATTGTCTTCCACCAATTTAGGTACTTTATTGCAAGTTGTTTACAGGATGGTTGTGACACAACCAAGTTACAATTTGTTTTGGCGTGGACACCAATGAGTCCATCAGGAGAGCCATTGGAACCAGTGTTGCTATTTGCTATGATCGATGGGGTCCTCCGGTGATGTACAGCCATCCCTTATCGACATACCTTTTGACAGGACTTATCTCTGTGGGAAGAAGTAAGCTTTTGCTCTGGAACGATTCAAAGAGAGCAGGGCAAAAGCAAGCTGTTTGGGCTGATCTGTCTCGCCAGCCATTAGCAGCTCTATCCATTTTGTGGTTTCAGCTGTGGTACCCCATACTGCCAGTTGCTTCAGACTCAACAAGGTATCCAGCCATTTTGTAAGCATGGCACCCACCCATCGACCCTATACTGAGTGAGATCTTGCTTGCTGTCGTAGAAGACATCCAAATCTCACTAGCGCTAATGTTAATTGAGAGCTCGACAGCAGTGAAGTATGTTTTGCATGTTTGCTTGGGTACCTGTGTGTTGCCAGAGCTATTGACACCATTATAGGTCTTATAAGGCATGCGTAGATGTGATAGATTTTTAGTGGATGTTCAATCATCTCTAATGTACCTGCCCGTTTGACCTAATTTAAGATCAGTCAGACCAAAGCATGTTCTTTGGCACTCTTGTCTCCAGCCAAGGAGTTCCACCAACATTACAGGAAGTTTAGGGATTATTTAGAGGGTTAGCCTACAGACAATTCCAGCTTTCCCAACCTGTGCTGCAGAAGCAGGCCCCGTTCTTTCGAGACTATGGCTGCAGTTGAGGTCCATCATACCAGCAGGAAAAGCTGTCCTGCAGTGCCTGTCTAGCAGATGTACCTTGCCCTCCGTGCCCATTCTCCCCCCAATAGGAGGCAGGGTATGACCCTTTTTCCCCAATTGGAGATTTATAACATTGAACAGATGAGTTTGGCAAATTATTCAAAGGGGCTATGCCTTTCTTTCTCTTTTTTCTGCCAAACCAAAGCGACTGCCAGCTGAAGACTATTCTACTATCTTGTTAAAAGAAGTCAACATTCCGGCCATGGGTGTTCTCAAGCAGGTGTCTGCTTCTTGTGTCCAGAATTAGGTACTATTTGCAGTGATTCCTTTTACCAAAGAAGGATGGCAACCACAGGCTTGTACTGGAACTTGGCCCACCTAATCTCTTTCTGCGGAAAGAGAAATTGAAAATGTTCACCAGGTCTTAAATTTGGTCTGTCCGTGGCCCAGGAAAACGATATTATGTCCCTGGACTTTAAGGGCAAGCATTTTCATACACATATTTTGCAATCACACAGGTGTTATCTTTAGTTCACTGTGGGGGTCAGAAGGCTTCCAATTTTCCCTGCTCCCTTTTGGCCTCACTTCAGACTCTCGGGTGCTTGTAAACATAATAGTGGTTTCTGCCCGCATTCAGAGTTCAGGTATACATGTTTCCATACCTAGAAGACTGGCTAATCAAAGCAGTCTGGTAGACCAGCATCAGACAACAGGTGCACATCATTAAGGGTTTGCCATCAATCAGATGAAGTGCCATCTGGTCCCCACACAAGGAATTCCCTTCATTGCGTCTTTCCCAGAGCAAGACCGCGACATTCATGGTATGGTCTCAATCTTCGTTCTCGGTGCCGATGGTTCTATGTTGGGCTCCTGGTCTTGTGCATTGTTCTAATTATGAACACCAGATATGGCGTGTATGTAGCCTGAAGTGGAACCTCTGGGTCCAGAGCGCCCAGCATCAGCAGTGCTTCTATGACTCCATCCATATATCAGAGGTGATGTCTCAGGATGTGGCTTGACCTCCTGCTGGCCACTCTCCCTTCCCCAGCCAGAATTTATGCTTGTGATTCTTCACTACAGGATTAGGGGTACTCCTGAGGGCGGTTGATAACCGAGGCTTCTGGTCTATGGCAGAGAAACCTGCTTTTCGATCTTAAGGCAACCATCCATCAAGGGGGTTTTGGTGCAGACCCTCAAGGACAGCCCATCTGCCGTATGGCAATACAACAAGCAGGACAGGGCAGAGTGGACTGAGACTAACACCATGTGCTGGACCGTGGACCTGGTGCTAAAAGCTGCCACCAGAAGCAAAATAAAACCAAAACCCCGATGACTGGCCCAATGGGATCCAAAGTAAACAGAGGAAACAGTGTGGTCCACTAGGGGATTAAGTCCATTGGGGATGAGTAATGTTAACCTCTCGGTGACTGAAAGGCTGTCATGGGAGTACCATGGCCCCTGTTAGAGGATACATTACTGTTTGGAGAGGGTTGCATAGGCCTTCCCTTGTGTGTGAATATGTCTCCAGGGGGCACCAGAGACTGTGCTTATTCAAGAAAAAATAAGCAATCTGATGCTTCATCTGTTTCCAGTACCTGAGGTACGCCAGTTCCTGGAACAGAAGGGACAGAAAATTGTGTTGGGTGTGGGCCCTGTCTCTCTACCTTGTGGGATAAAGGGTCACCCAACATCCAACCTTGTCCACAAGGCATAGAAGACCTTTTTCTGTTTCGACCCACATTAGTTGCCAGTGGGAGGGAGAGCAAGTGAAGAAATAGTCTCCTGCTATGCCCCCAGGAATGGTGTCACACACTGGGAACAAGAATAAGCTGTGGGGGCCTCTCGCAGCTCACAACAAGACCAGAAGCTGAAAGCATGGCTTTTTACCCAAGCTTACAGTTTGATTAGAACTTCTACGAACGGTGACTTCTTAACCCATCGGCAAGAGACCGCATGGCGTATGTGCGCTTTAGAAGTTTTCTATAACATAACAGACGCACATACACAATCCGGGCTAGGTAGTTGCTTTGATGAAGGATTGTTGCAGCATAAGGCCACAAATTAAGAAAAAAGGATTGCCTCAGGGCTTGGTGATCGTAACTTAAGCCACTGTGCCACTGTGCCTTCAAATCAGGTGGGATGAGGAGTGCCACAGAGGCCACGAGTGTGCCTGAAAATTGTGCATATTGTTTCTGGTGCTGTTTCTGGTGCTGCATCAGTGATGGACTGTTCCCATGAGACCTAAAATCACTTCCAAAATCACTTTCGTGAAATAGATGTCTCCCTGCTAGACGACTCTACTATTTGCAATAACGTCACCCTGCTAGAAACTGGAATCCGCTTAACGTTGGACAAACTAGCACCCCTGCGGGAAGTAAAGAAAAAAACTTCCACCAATGAAAAATGGTACACTCCCATCCTCAAAAGCCTTAAAAGGGAATGTCAAAAAACAGAATATCAATGGAGACAAACTAAAGACTCTGAAAATAGAGCTAATTATATCACCAAGCGGAGACAATACATCCTCGCCATTCGAGAGGCAAAAAAAGCATTCTTTACGCAACGAATTAACGAAAACCACAACTCCACAAAAGAGCTGTTCAAAATCGTAAAAGAACTCAGCAATCCATCTAGTACCTCACAAACCCTCACCCCCTCAACTGAGGCTTGTGAACGGATCAGCACCTTCTTTTCCGAAAAGATTAACAGAATGTATTCTACCTTCACCTCCTCCCATCCCACTACCCCATCCGACAACCCTGACGGACAATCGCCAACATCCGACAGAGATAACGCCCATCTAGACGCAGGCCATGCCCCACGTCTAACTTCCAACCACTCCCCGAAGAAGAGGTGTTAGCGGTTCTTAAAACAATCAAATCCGGCTCTCCTGCAGACCCCTGTCCGCACTTTGTGTTTTCAGAAATCGCACCGACACTCTGCCCCCTCATTACCAAACTTTTCAATCAGTCCCTCACCTCCGCGTCCTTTCCAGAATCCTGGAAACACGCATCTATAACCCCCCTTCTGAAGAAAGCCGGATCCGACATCCTTAACCCAGAGAACTACCAGCTCCCCTATCTCTCCAAGGCTTTGGAGAAAATGGTCAATTCACAATTGTCCAGATACCTGGAGGACAACTCACTTCTGGACCCCACCCAAACCGGCTTTAGAGCAAACAGCACCGAGGCAACGTTGCTGGCAGTGTCGGACAGTGTCAGATGTATCACAGACCAAGGGGGATCTGTGGCTCTGATACTGTTAGACCTGTCAGCGGCGTTTGACACGGTGTCGCACGACTGCCTACTAAAAATCCTCCGGAGTAAAGGAATACAAGCCACAGCGCTAAAATGGATCAAATCATTCCTAAGCAACCGCACCCAAGCAGTGCACATGGGCCAATTCCATTCAAAACCCCGTCCCATCGGCTGCGGGGTCCCACAAGGGGCCTCACTAAGCCCCACTCTCTTTAATGTCTATGTCTCATCGCTGGCTGACATTGGAAGAAAGTGGGGCATCGGCATATGTTCATATGCCGACGATACACAGCTGATGGTGACTATGGATGAAGGGTCGGAAACAACTAAGAAAAAACTACACAGTTGCCTTTCCGAAATGGCAGATTGGATGCGCAACCACTGCCTTAAACTTAATGCCGGAAAATCTGAAATATTACTGTTCGGAGGAGCTAAACTATCTTGGAATGATACGTGGTGGCCACCGTCATTGGGAACAGCCCCCACCCCGAAACGGTACGCCAGAAACCTTGGCATCATGATGGACGACGCACTGTCCATGAAAGACCACGTACGCATACTCTGGGGCAGAGGATTTGCAATCCTGAAACTCCTGGCCAAAATCTTCTCTTGGATACCATTGGACTGTCGACGCACAATCACCCAGGCCCTCCTAGTTAGCCGCCTGGATTACGGCAACGCCTTATTCGAAGGGATGAACGAGCAACTGTTCTCCTGCCTACAGGTCCTACAAAACCAGGCAGCCAAACTGGTCTGCAACAAAGGCAAACGAGATTCGGCAACCGCATGCCTAAAAAAACTCCATTGGCTACCAATGCGTCAGCGAGCCACCTTCAAACTACTGTCACGCGCACAAAGCCCTCCACAAAACTGGCCCTACAATCCTGCAAGGAAAAATCGAATTCTATATTCCTAACAGAAACCTAAGATCCAACAACTCAGCCCTGGCAAAATCCAAGCGCATTTACAGGGCAAGGACAGGTGGACGAGCCTTTTCACACCTGGCGGCCAAAAGATGGAACGAGCTACCTATAGATCTTAGACACACTGCAAACCTCCTTCAATTTCGGCAAAAACTAAAAACCCACCTCTTTCCAAAAAACTAACTCCTTCCACACAGTTTCAGTAGTCCCCCTTTTCTTACAGCGCCGTGATATCCCATGGGATGAGTGTCGCGCTCTGTAAATACTAGAAATAAATAAAATAAATAAATGAGGCACTGGGTCAGACTGATTTGCATACAACTACAACTACTAGAGAAGGTTTAGTAGGAGAACACATAGAGTAGGTAGATTGCAACATATCCACCTCACTAGAGCAAATGGCTGGCACAGAAGGAACCAGTGGGATTCCAACTGTGGAGGGTGACCAACCCCAGGCACCATCCAGATTTGCTTTTCTCACCTTCCAGGAGTTGAGAAATTTGTGTTCAACAAGGAAGCTGAAACAAGGTTCCAACCCTACCACTCAGCAACTCCGAGAGCTCTTGGAACAGTCTGAGGCTCTAAAAACCTCTGAGCCAGCCCCTACTGGGGATGAGGACGAGGTCCTGACTCCAACAGAAGATGCCAGGGATCCCCATGTCCTCATTGAGGATGATGACAGTAGTAACGATGATGATGATGATTCAGATCAGGTAGGGAAAGAGTCTGATGGAGGAAGGTATCGCCAGGGCACAGTCAGGAGGATTAGCCAGGCTAACCTAAGTCACCTTGGAGCTGAGGATGGGCCAGCCCCATTCAGGCCTCCAAGTAGACTTAACCAGGGGTGTAGGAAGAACAGGAATCACTCAAGTGACTCCCAGCACTCCAGTGCCTCTAATGGCCCTAGAGTCCCTACTCAGAGAGGGATGACTTCCCCTCAGAGGAGAGAACATGAGGCCAAAATGAAAGAAGCTGCTCTTAGGATTCAAAGACAGGAACTTGAGGTTGCTCTGGCCAAAGAGAAGCTTGCTCGTGCTATAGAGCATAGAGAGGGTGGGTTAGAACCCACTGGTGGCAGCAATATCCCTAAGGATAAAGATAGGTCCTTTAATAATAGAAACCTAAGCAAGATTGTGCCCCCCGACAAAGCAGGGGATGACATCCACAAGTGGATAACTGCTTTGGAGAGGGCCTTTAAAGTACAGCAGGTACCCCAAAGTCAGTGGGCAGCAATCGTATGGCTCTCCTTTTCAGAAAAAGGTAGAGACAAGCTCCTCACAGTTAGTGATGAGGATGCTAACAACTACTCTTTCCTGAAGAGTGCTCGGATTGATGGGTTTGGCTTAACCACTGAACAATATAGGTTGTTGTTCAGAGAGACCCAGAAGACACAGACTCAGGACTGGACTGATTTTGTTGATTGTGCCACTAAGGCTCTGGAGGGCTGGTTACTGGGAAGTGAAGTCACTGACTATACATGATTGTACAATCTTTTATTGAGAGAACAGATTCTAAATAATTGTCAGAATCAGCAGTTGCATCAACACCTGATTGACTCAGATTTGACCTCTCCCCAAGAATTGGGAAAGAAGGTAGACATATGGGTCAGAACCAGGGTTAAGTAGAAGTGAGCAAAGTGCAAAGTGAGCAAAGTGCAAAGTGTGCAAAGTGAGCAAGGGACTCAGGTCTGAGCATACCCTGCACACCAAAAGCGGTACAAAAGGGGGTGGTAATGGACGGAGCATCGGAACCAATCAAACACTCACACCCAGTCAAAAGATCTGGGTTTAATCCATCACTATTCTTTAGCCCACTCTGCCACCCCTAAGTATGGCAGGGTATGCTCAGACGTGAGTCCCTTGCTCACTTTGCCACTGGATTCAAGCAAGCTGGGCTGAAGACGGCTGGAATGCCAGAAACCGATCCTCCGAAGCTTGTTTCCGGTCCAGGGAAGACATAGCTTGCCAGTTCGGGCTGGACTGTTCCCATGAGGCACAGGGTCAGACTGATTTGCATATAGCCATGTCTGAACTGGGGTGGTAGAGTGGGCTAAAGAACGGTGATGGATTAAACCCAGATCTTTTGACTGGGTGTGAATGTTTGATTGATTCAGATGCTCCGTCCATAACCACCCCCTTTTGTACCGCTTTTGGCCGCCATAAGTGTGGCAGGGTATGCTCAGACGTGAGTCCCTTGCTCACTTTGCCACTGGATTCAAGCAAGCCGGGCTGAAGACGGCTGGAATGCCAGAAACCGGTCCTCGGAAGCTTGTTTCCGGTCCAGGGAAGACATGGCTTGGCAGTTCGGGCTGGACTGTTCCCATGAGGCACAGGGTCAGACTGATTTGCATATAGCCATGTCTGAAGTGGGGTGGCAGAGTGGGCTAAAGAACGGTGATGGATTAAACCCAGATCTTTTGACTGGGTGTGAGTGTTTGATTGATTCAGATGCTCCGTCCATTACCACCCCCCTTTTGTACCTCAGTGATGGCAAGGCACCAGTAACACAAGTAAACACTTTGTGGAAGCTGCAAGCAGCGCAGCAGCCCCATTAATTCTGATTGTTAGTAGTTGCCCTATGTCTATCAGGTTGTCCAGTTAGAGACTCCAGAAGTAATGTGGCCAACAAGCAGACATCAATGCTCCGGAGTGTGGGGACCCCAATTTGGCTGGGACTAAGGTGGCATTTCAGCATGTATGAAAGTAGAGGAAAGTCTCCTCGCCACAGATTATTGAACACTGAAATGCTTTACTGTCATTACAAAATGAACTCTGCATCATTAAATGTCTTATTGGAAATCATAAAAATGCTTTACTGAAAGTGTCAAAGTTAGCAATGAATCATGACGTGTTAACAAAGGTCATTGTATTGATTTATTGACTATAACAAAGTTAACAGTGAGGCGTTACAGACCTCAAAGAATGAGTTATTCAAGTCATAAGCTTGAAGCCATCCATCTACTGGGAATCAAGTAGCCCATTGTAGCACTTAACTCATACAGAGTAGCAAAGGAGAGCAGTGCAAGGCTTATTCAAGGGAGGGGGGTTGGGCTAGTGCCCCAGTCCACTGGTACACAGCCCACTACACCCAATCCGTTTTTGTCCAGTCAGTGCCTCTTTATAAAAGAAAAAAGTATGGTATCACCAAACACTACTACTCCATGCTACGATTAATTTACAAATATATAATGGCTGGTGAAAATGCTTATGGTGACACCCACTTAACAGTTCACACCCATAGCTAGCCCTTTATTTCTATGAACACAATCTTCGGCATACTGGACACAATACAATGGGTTAAAGTTGTTTTAAAGGCAGGTCTACTGACTTTGTCAGGGTGTCACCACATTGGCTTATAAGGACATTAATATATCACAATAAACCAATGCAACAACATTACCATTTTTTAGGAATGGTACCATCTTACAATGACATTACCTTTGCAACTTATAACCACTTTGTTTCAAAATGTGATATTTTTTTGTTTCTAACTCTTGTCTTGTGTAGGCACTCCCTGTGAGATATTTCGGATTTGCAATTTTCTAGATCCTGTAATTCTTGCTGTCTACATTTGTTTTCTTCAATGGGGGTGCTATTGGATGTACTATCTCAGTTTACTTATGTAGACCACCCTCTCCTTGACCACGTGACTAGTCTCCATGGAGAGCTTTTCAACGTGGTAGTTGGTTTTCTTTGTATCAGATTTTGTGATTTAGGGACTGTTCATCATATTCAGCTTTTCAATTCAGAGATTTATTATTTGCTGATTTCATCTCTTCTTATTGTACCTGGGGTGAGGGGTTATTACCTTGCATTTGCTCTCCTCTTTGTCACACTCAATTCGGGTTTCTGGACATCTGTCCTTGCATTGTGAGTTTGCTGGTTTGCTACTCTCTGCTGGGCAGGTGTTCTTTAGCTCTTGCGCTACTATGCTGTTTATGGCCTTCTACGTCTCTCTGGTTTAAGGCTTAGCGATTTGGCCTTCTTCCCCTACTTTACTGAGATTTCCCTTTTGCTATGGTGAAGAGGGTGTAGCAGCTTTGATGTGTTTCCCTTGTTCTGGCATGCCCGAGGTCACTAGGCTAGGCTGCCTCAGTCTCCAATCCTTTAGGTGCTGCTTGTTGCCTTTGGTTGAATCACTGTCTTCTGTCTTGTCCTGTTATTGTTTTGATCTTTGTATGCACGTATTTTCGTCTTTGCTAATTTCCTGTGCACTTCCTCTTCTTGGAGACTGACTTTGGCTTGGTGAAGTTGTTCGCTTGGCTGCCTTGAGCTGCTACCTGTTCCTTTGGCTTATTGTAATGCTTGCTCCTAGGCCATGTGTACTTGCAGTAGTTTTCTCACATCTTTGCCTGCTGCTAACAGTTTTATGGCTTGCCTACACAAAGGTATGGTATAATATAGTTTCTCTTTTTGGTGTATGCTTCCCCAGTATTTTGTGACACAGGTCTGTTCCTTAGTTCCTGTTGCCTGTAGTGTATTTTTCTGGTCTCCTGCATTCCCTTGGGGCATGCTTTAGTTTCCAGTGTCCATTCCAGTTCTACCATTGTTTTTTTTCCATGGATGGTTTTTTCTGCTCTTGGTGTGTTCCGGTCTGTGGCCTGCTTCCTTGGCTTGATTCCTGTGGCTGAGCCAGCTGCCCCTATTGTAGCTTGGTGCTTTCTTGAAACTGTCTCCATAGGTTTCTTTGAGCTTCTGCTTTTTCATCAAGAAGACTCTGTGTCTGTCTCTTAGCTCCCTAGTGGGCTCCCCAATCTTTTTCTGTTGGGGCAATGCTGCTTCATTTCACTCTAGAGATTTTCCTTCTGGTCATGCTTCGAATCTTGGGATTAGATTGTTTTTGTGGAATAACTGCTTGCCTTGCTCTTCTGATGCCTCTACTTGGCCGGTTCAGGTCTTTTTGCACTGGCCATTCAGTATCTGTGTGTGGGTTTCTTGTAGTCTGTGTGGTTGCATGACATTGTAGTGTCCCTTTCTTGACATTTGTGCTCCTGTTATTTTAAATGGGACCTGCTGGTATTTTCTGTTCCTTCTAGGGTGTTCATTATTGTTCATTATTGTTCCAATTCCATTTCTAGTCTTGGGGATATGTTAGAGGGCCATGTGTTTGTTCTATCCTCATTACGGACTGGGATCAGGAAAATGGATTATGAAGTAATAACTAGTTACTTACAGGTAATCTTTTTTTTTAATGCAAATTATGTGGCTAGTTTGTCCCATTCATTCTCATCATGCTGTGGGTGTTTCCTTCTTTGTCTTATCTGGCTTGTTGTTTTACATGATATGGAGGGAGCATACTATATTTAGCCAAGCCCAATTATTTTTTCTGAGGTAGCAAAGTGGTTCTCACTTTACAGAGAAACTCATCCTCAAAGAATAGGAACTTTGATGAGGAAGACCTAGACTTGGAGTAATGAAGATTACTTCGAAGTAATCGGGCACTGTTTCCCTCTAAGGTAATTTTATCAATGTATATTATGCCTCTGTATGCATACTGCATAGTTTGTTATATGCTAGTAACCAAGTGAACAAGTGTCCATGGTGCACTCAGGTGATACTAAACGCAATATTCCTTCTACTAATACAAAGATAAAGCTTCAAAAATGTGTACGGCTTATTACACACACATTCATCAGTAGTTGACCTTACTAAGGCAATCAAATCGTTGATTCTGGATGTATTCTATTTGAAACACATAGCTTCTAACACAGCTTTACTGGGACAAACGTATAGGTAATGCACAATATCTTGGACACCCCCCTTTACATAGATCCTCACTTGTATCTCTCCAGTGGTTAGTATAGGCATTTAATGCCTAGGTATTACATGATAATACAGTGCTTAGTGATGTGATCTAATGAAAAATGTAAGTATTTTTGGTAAGTTTTGTATTCAAGCTTTTCAACGAAGGGCCTGTAATTAATTAACTCTGAACAATGTGCAATATCGAGATAATAGCTTAGTCTAGGTGTCATGCTCTTCAAGAGCAGCTTCAAAAGTGACTATTTATCTAAGATCACCAGACCTCCTCCCAGCTCTCCAGTACGTAATGTTGAAGTTCATAAACCACCATAAGTGCTTTTTCTTATTTGCTTATAATGTTTCTCCAATGCATCTAATGTTTATCATTCTATTTATATGCTTTTCTTATTCCAGATGATTCCATATTCCTTTGTGTTTCCTGATATCTATTGCGATTTTTATTTTTTCTGTATGACATAGCTTTAATAAGTTGCCATTATTTGTAAGAGAGATTTTTAGCTCCCTTAACTTATGATTGTTTCTTCATTTTCTGCCTTTGTCTGTTTTTATTTCAATAAACTTCAAACTTAAAAAAAAAAAAAAAAAAGTGCTGGTGACCAAAATTGCAGATGGGGAATGGTGCATTGAAAATGCTCCTAAGCAGTCACAAGGTTTTTATTAAACATATAGAGGCTAGTTCCTTCCCTGGTGGTTTTGCTTTTCAAATGAGCTCTGAGAGAGCCTTCTGGCGCATGCATCAGATTATACGCCCATCTAATTGTATGTGCAAGAGATCTAGAAAAGACGCTCTATCATGTGCTCTAGGTGAAGTGCTTGTACAGGTGTAGCTTGGTTCAAAGTGATGATCCTGTAGAGGAGCTTCCCTTCACATGAATTGACCACTTATTCACAGGAATATACTCAAATGCATAAGAGAGAATGGGAGGTTTATTTACTCTGTAGATGTCAAGGATGGATTCGAAGGGTCTTCTTTCCCAGGAGGAGTAAAATCTTTTTAAGGCACTTAATGGGGCTGTAGCCTTAAGCCCAATTTGTAAAAGGTGTGAGGTACTGTCTAATGTTTGTGGAAAAACGCTTCCCAAATAGGGGTATGTCCTTGCTACTTCAACAGATCTTCCGCCCAATTTTCAATCAAAATAGCTGTAGTGTTTCCGCCTTCTCAATGGTACCACTTTTGTTTTAATGATGTTTACTTTTTAAAAATTCTCTTCAGTGTACATAAAAAGTACATCCATATTGCGCTGTATACCAATAAGTGTGAGGTCAAAAAATGACCACATCAAACAAGGACATTAAAGCATACAGATGTGATGCGATTTTTGGAGGAACATTATTTACTTTCGAGATAGTCTGGCAAGTCACTGAGGAATAGGGAGAACAAAAGATGAGCTAAGAGAAATCCCTGCTTCAAACCATTTAAGTTATGTATCTTTTGGGTCAGTCCCCTATTTCCCCATAAGTAATCTGCACCAGGTAGATGAATGAAGAGCAACTATTAGTTTTAGAGTACAGGGAATCCTCATTTTCTTTAATTTTCTCCACAGGGTAAGTCTATCGACCCTGTCAAATGTGGTCGAAAAGTCAACAAATACACTGTACACCACTTGCGATTTGACCATCGCATACTTATCAATTGTCTGCAATACAGTGATATTATCAGTCACTGGTTATTTGGGCCAGAACCCTGCTTGAACCACAGGAAACACACCCCTAGAAAAAGTCTAGTCTTTGAAGTAATTTAGAACAATTGATGCAAATATCTTCCCTGTTGCATTCAGGAGTGTAATTTGATGATAATTGGGGAGGGAGAGACAGGAACCCTTCTTCAGAAGAGGAACCACAATGCTCCCGGTCCATGAGCCAGGGATTTGCCCTGTCTCATAACAATAAGTAATGAGAGGGGCAAGGAGCTTACTTCACCCTTCATAGTTTCTTTGAAGTACTTTCACTGGGCTCTTATCAGGACCTATTGCTGCCTAAGCTCTTGCTTTCGTTATATGTAACTCAATTTCCTTCTCAGTTGGAGCTCTTATTTGTAGATCCAATTCCGGTGTCAGCCTGGGCTCGGAAGTCTACCTGCTATTAGGATAAACAGGGTTGATCTCATAAAGTTCAGAACAGTACTTAACCCACGCCCTCTGTGAGATGGGTATTGCATTTGGCGATTTCCTGTCACCCATAAGTTTGGCACATAGCTGCCAGAAAGTTTTGGTGATTTTTTAGAGGGCAGCTTCTTGCAGGTCCACCCCATTCCTGTCCATAATAGTTCTACTGCTTAAGTTATGCATTCTCTTCCCTTTTTTATGAAGAGCTAATATTTCTTTTCCCCTTGAGACTGAAAAAATAATTAATTGATGGCTGTTTAATTTGTTCAGATTACGAGGAAGGTCTGCTACCAGAGTTATCTTTTCCTTGTGTGCTTGATGGAATTTGTTTGAGATTATTGCTGTGTTCATTTAACTTATGTTAGTAAAGTTCCATATGATTCAACTGTTTTCGAACTATTAGTGCACTGTAGGAGAGTAGGGTCTGCTTCCTATGGTTACCCCCACTTTTTGCTGTGATTCTCTGGTTTTTCGACTTTAGTGTGGCTGTGGGCCTGCTAATCAGGCCCACAGCCCAGCTGTTTTCTCTCTAAATTGATACCATGTACTTTAGGTACATAACAGATTAGTTACCGTGTCACCCTTGTGAGCCCCTGTATAGTGTACCATAGGTACCCAGGACATAGGTGCACCTTAGGCCGACCAAGGGCTGCAGCATGTATTGTGCCACCCCTAGTTTGCCTTCCAAACTGACACCACAGGTTTGTTCACACAGCCTTGGTAAGGTGGTTTGATCACCCCTTACTTAGGTATAGTATACCTATATCTATATATACATATAGACACTTATACACCTATAAGTCACTCCTATGGCAGGCCTTAACAATCCTGGAGGCAGAGTGCTTAGTTTTATGTGAGAGGGTGCCCTAGCATGAGCTGAGCCCCTCTGCAGCTTTCGGAACCATCTCCTTATAGCTGTTCTATGATATAGCCATACCATATACTCTAAAGTGCATTAAAATCCTCGCAGTTAATGCTAACTTTGGTTTGGCTTTATCAAAACATGTTGTTTAAGGTGTCAAACACTTTGGAATGCTACCGCCCGCCAGTCCTGGCGGCGGGGGTAGCATTCCACCTTTCTAGAGGGAGAAGACATGTAGTTACTGGTTTACCCGGTTAAAGTTAAACAGAGCCTCAGCATCACAAAATGGATGCTGCTGCCCCAGACACGAGTCTGACCTCCTGTTGCTGGACGAAACTCCGGCAGGGGAGGCCTGGACAAAAGGTTTCCTGTCCAGGGAGGTGCCAGCACCTCCCCAGACAGGCTTTTGTGTATTGGGGCAGGGAGGGCTGCATTCAGTGAATGCTTTCCAGACACTGCCTGGGGCACACTAGGTGCTCCATGCATTTCCCAGTTCAAACCGGTTGGTGGGACACACTGCCCCAGCTCTGGCGCAAAACTGGACAAAGGGAAAGGGGTGTACCCACCTCTTTCCCAGGTCCACCCTTAGGAGGGACCTTAAGGGTAGCCCAGCCCCTAAACTCAGTATAAATATAGGAGCTGTGTCCCTAGGACTTTAGATTACCCTGGATGAAACTTTGAAACATAAATCCTGGACCTTCGACATTCCATTTCGACTAGAAGATGGAAGACATCTCCCTTGTGGTCCAGGAGTGACCACCCTGTTCAAATAGGCACCTACAGAAACTTTGATGGTCTGCATTTTCGAGGCTCCCGCCAGATCCCGAAGAATCTGTGACACAGAACATGGACTTCCAGACATCTCTGACCTGACCTTCGCTCCCAGCAAAGCTGAGACCCAGGGCGGACACGAGAGATGTGAGACTGGAACTCCTGGACATCCTGCATTTTGCTAACTGCATCGACTCCCGAGGTATCTCGCAGTTGTACATTGGGGTACGAGAAGCCTCAGCCCCGAGCACCATTTGCACCGAAGCTCAGGCCTCCACACTCCACGAGTGTCCCGTGGGGTCCGCTCTTGCATTTCAGCTTCACTCGTCTTCCCGGTTCCTAGTCCGTTGGCTAGTGAGCCCCCTGAAGACTTCCTTTTAAATCTAACTTGCTTTCCTTGTGACTCCAGGCTTGCTCCAACTTCCCTACAAAGGAGAAGTTCCTCAGACCTTGCTGGTCTGCACCAAAGCCAATCTCGACATCCTGCGTGGGTTGCGTTTGCCAGGCTTCTTGGGTCTATTCCAGATACCGACACTGCAGTGAACTAGATCCTTCATGGGACAGCTCAAATCCAGCTCCTGTTCGTCGTCAACGCCTCCTGGTCCTTGTGGCTTAAGAGACAAACTTCACATCTTCACCTGAAATCACCCGACATCTGGTGGCATCTTTCTATTGCCGCCCTGGTCACTGGCAAGTGACCCAGACTCTATTACCTCTGCTTTCAGGTTCTACAGATCTTCGATCCACCCGCACACTTTTCCTCTGGTCGCCTGCAGCAATTCTTTGCAGCTCTCCATTGAAAACGACGAAACACAACCCGAAAAGACACCTATGCACCCGGCTTCCCTGGGTGACTTAACACGAGCACTCCGGTGCTCCCGTGGGTCTTGACTCTCGAAGTGTTCTAGTTTAAAAGGGTTCCATTGTAGTCCATCCGGAAGTGTCCTTAAATTGTATATTTGTAACTTCTATGTTTCCCATGGAAAGTCAATGGTAACCTGCGCCTGTGTTTAGACACTGCACGCGTCTCCCGTGGGCCTCCTACTTCCTAACCTTTGGTTGTTTAGAGTAGCCCCAGCGATTCCAGTGGCCCCAGGCCTGCTTTCTAATTCTGTCGTGGTTCTTATACCACTATTATAGTATATGGTTTGTAAGGCCCCTAGGGCATAACATATACTGTGCAACATATCGTATATTAACTCAGTGACTTGTATTGTATCTTTACCTCTGACTACACAAAGAGTGCAGAGGGGTTGTGTTTAGAATAAATACATATATATTTACTTTGTGTGGTGTCCTTTTATTTTTTTACTCAAGGGATTATAATTGGTAAAGCAACTTGCTTAATACGCTCTCTGAAGTTTTAGCCTGATGACTGCTGGTCCATGCTACCACTAGGATAGCTTTCTATAAGGTTGACTTTACAACCACCATCAATAAGGATCGATTAGACTGGTGCAAGTTGCCCACTAGAACAAGTGGACATCATAGGCCAGGCTAACTTCTCACATTGGTGTGCAGCGCATGGGATAAGAGCTTGCATTGTTTTACCAAATAATCTTGAGAATATAATTTGAAAGATCATATCAAGGTACCTGTAGGTTCATATGAATCAAGTCTTATATATATAAGTTCTACTGAACTTAGCAGTTGTAGGTGGTGAGGGCTTAGCACACCCTGACTGCAACTCCTAGAGAGGTTCTAATAGGGAAACAGATAGTGTAGGTAGGTGCACACATAACACCACACTAGCCATGTCTTTGAGAGCAGGAGGTAGTGCCTCTCTGCCAGATGTCAGCAACTTGCAGACAACAAGTATGACACATTCACTTTTCAGGAGCTGAGAAGCTTGTGTGTAGTCAGAAAATTAAGACCAGGACAGAGTCCAACCACCCTGCACCTGATAGAGCTGTTAGTGGCAGATGACTTAGAAAAAGCATCAGACCCAGAAGCACATGGTAGCAGGGAGGGGGGCCATCTTTCATCAGAAGAGAGTAACCATGGGTATGCCCCACTGGTCTCTGAAGATGATGAGGATGTAAATCAAGATGAGGTTGATGAACCTAATCTGAACAGAGGACTACCTGAGGGTGGCGATGGCCTAGGAAGGCCTCCCTCCATTCCTCCATGTAGGCCTAATGATGTGCCTAGGAGGCCCCAATCCCTTTCCAGTGAATTCGAGCATTCTGACTCATTAGTAGGGTCCAATGCCTCTGCTCAAATGAGAATTACTTCCCCCCTCAGAGAAGAGAAACTGTGAAGAAAGATCAACATGAGATAAACTTGAGGATCCAAAACTTGAAGATCCAAAACTCCATAGATAAAATCCAGAATCAGGTTATTCTGAAAGAAAAAGGTACACATCGTAAATTCATACAAATGGGAGGGTATGAAGAAAGAGGTGGGATAATATTAGCCTCTGTGTCCTTAATAAAATCCAGATTTTCTGCCCAGCAGGCTGTGAAAAATCTAAATTTTATGGCACGACACGGAGGCCATATTATGCAAGTTTAAAGTGCATTAAGAACATTATCAATCACATTATATATTGGTTTGAAATAACATGCTCTAAACATACTATCATTAGACCAATCTGCAGCCCTAAGGATGTCTCGTAATCCTCCTCCTAAACAGAAGGCTTTAGAGGCTGAAGCACCTCTTAAAGAATGAGCACCAAAAACAGAAATATCAACACCACTTTCATGCATGACATTCTTAACCCACCTGGCTAAAGTTGGGGAAGAGACTCCTTTATGAGGAGATCTATAAGAAATCAGTAGTTGTGATTCATTCATTCTAAGATATTTAGTTCTTTTTTCATATTCCTTTAAACATTTGACCACACAGAGTCTATCATTTGCAGGGAAAAAGGGAAAGAAAATTGAAGAGGACAAGGTCTTCGTTCTTTTCTTAAGGAAGAAACAAACTCCTTCGGGTTGGAAAGCCCTACTTGAAATGTCTAAAGCCTTAACGTCAGAAGTTCTACGAAAAGACACCAGACACAATAAGACAGTAATTTTAAAAGAGATGCGTTTGAGCGATAGAGAAGAGTGACGTCCCACAGGGTGGTATATTTAGGGCCAGGAGGGTTTAAAACCCTCATGCTTCTCATTATCTTTTTAGTAAGAAGATTTTGTCCAACCGATGTTTTGTTAATTAAAGAATGACCGGCTGAAATTGCGGATCTATAAACGTTAACAGTTCTGTAAGAAAGACCTGAGGTATAAAGATCCGAAAGGTAGTTGATAACATTGACTAGATCAGTTGAAACTGGATCGTAACGTCGTTGAAAGCACCAGCGAACGCATTTGTTCCATGCCAGTCTATAAGCTTTTCTTGTTCCGGGTGCCCAAGACTCTGAAATGAGTCTGAAAGCATTTGACGAAAGTCCAGGGACATTCCACTGTCTCCTGAAATCTTCCATGCCGTCAGAATTAGAAGGCCCTGCTCTATCAGGGGATGTGTATGACCTTCTGGATCTAGAAGGATTTCCGTGAAGGAAGGAATTAAAATTGGGAAATCTATGCTCATTTCTAGGATGATAGGAAACCATGCTTGGGATCTCCAGAGAGGGGCTATCACGACCATGCTCTGACTGTAACGTCGAGCGTGAAGAAGGAGACGTGGGAGCATTGAAAAAGGGGGAAAAGCATAAGGTGCTAGGTTTGTCCAGTCTTGTAGGAAGGCATCTACTTTCATGGCTTGAGGATCCGGCCTCCAACTGAAGAATTGTTTCAGTTGGGTGTTTATACGGTCTGCAAATAGATCTGTTTTGAATGGACCCCATTTCGATTGGATGGACAGAAATACATCTCTGTTCAATTTCCAGTTGCTGGAATCCTTGAAATTCCTGGAATACCAATCTGCAACTTCGTTTTTCAGTCCGGGAATGTGTTCCGCTACAACTGAAATACCTTTGTTCAAACAGTAGTTCCATAGGCCTTTCGCCAAGTCTGTCAAGTCTTTGGAGTGAGGGCTGCCCAGTTTGCTGACATAGCGAACTGCAGACACATTGTCCATTCGTAAAGTTACGCAGCATTTCATTGAGTCCTGAGTAAAACAGCGAACCGCAAACGAGCCTGCTAGTAACTCTAAGCAATTGATATGCAATTCTTTTTCTTGTTGGGTCCAGCGACCCCCTGTGAATAAGTTCCCGCATCTTGCACCCCAGCCTTCTAAACTCGCATCGGATTCTATTATTAGATCTGGCAGATATCCGAAAATGGCTCTGCCATTCCAAGCTTCTAAATTTTTGAGCCACCAGAGTAGCTCGGTTTTGGATTCTTAATCTAGTGAAATTAGTTGGGAGTACGAGCCGTTGGATCTCAGATGTCTCGATTTCAGTCTCTGTAGAGCCCGATAATGGAGGGGACCTGGGAATATAGCTTGAATTGTGGAGGAAAGAAGGCCCAGGATTTTGGCTAGGTATCTCAGGGGAAAAACTTTCATAAGAAGTGTTTTCCTCAGTTCTTTTCTGACTTTCCTCACTTTGTCGCTGGGGAGACGGAGTTCTGTCTTTACAGTATCTACCAAGATAGGAATTGGGTCTGTTGAGAAGGAATTATACAAGACTTTTTTAGGTTTATGATAAAACCCAGGTGTTGTAGAAGACGTATCGTGAGATCTGTATGAGAGGAGACAGTCTTTCTTGACTGTGCCATTATAAGGATATCGTCGAGATAAATAATCATCCTCACTCCCCTTTGTCTCAACCAAGACGCGATGGGTCGGAGTACTTTGGTGAAGCACCAGGGGGAGGACGAAAGGCCGAAAGGCAGGCTGCAAAACTGGTATAGATGGCCTTGCCATGTAAATTGTAGAAACCTTTGATGAGGTTCCCAAATAGGTATCGTTAGGTAGGCGTCTTTTAGGTCGAGTCTCGTCAACCAGTCTCCTTTCCTTAACACGTCCCTTGGGAGGCCCCAATCCCTTTCCAGTGAATTCGAGCATTCTAACTCATCAGTAGGGTCCAATGCCTCTGCTCAAATGAGAATTACTTCCCCCTCAGAGAAGAGAGCATAAAGCTAGGATGAGAGAAGTCAAGCTTAGGATAAAGAGGCAAGAAATAGCCCTTGCCAAAGAGACCCTGGCTCTTGAAAGAGAGAAGAAATTGTGTGGGCTAGAGCCCACTGGTGGCAGCAACAGCCCTAGTGGTAGGGAAAGGTCTCATGACCATAGAAACCTGAACAAGATTGTCTCTCCCTATCAGATTGAGGATGACATCCACAAGTGGATAACTGCTTTGGAGAGGGTTTACAAAGTACAGCAGGTACCCCAAATTCAGCGGGCAGCAATCTTGTGGCTCTCCTTTGCAGACAAAGGAAGAGACAATCTCCTCACTGTTAGAGAAGAGGATGCTGACAGCTACAATGTCCCGAAGAGTCTTCTGATAGATGGGTTTGGCCTAACCACTGAGCAGTACAGGTTGCTGTTCAGAGATACCCAGAAGACACAGACTCCGGACTGGACTGATTTTGAAGTTTGTGCTGCTAAGGCTCTGGAAGGTTGGTTACTGGGCAGTAAAGTAGGTGACTATACAGGATTGTATAGCCTTATTATGAGAGAACAGATTCTTAATAACTGTCAAAACCAGCTATTGCATCAACACCTGGTTGACTCTGATTTGACCTCTCCCCAAGAATTGGGTAAGAAGGCAGACAAATGGGTCAGAACCAGGGTGAAGCAGAAGGTACAGAACGAAGGTGGTGATCAGAAGAAGCAAGACCAAAAGGGTAGGGAGAAAGCAAAAGACAAGAAGTCTTCTGAAAGTCCCTAAAAAGCTTCTAATGGTGGGGGTTCCCAACAATCTAAAAAGAAAGAAGGCCCAAAGAAACCTTGGTGCAAGATTTGTAAAGTAAATACTCACTGGACCAGTGATTGTGCCAAGAAGGAGACCGCTCCAGCCACCATTGCCCCTAAGGCAACTGTTCCCCCTAGTTCAGCTCCAAATGGTGGTTCTCAACTGAAGGGTGTAGTAGGGTTAACCCTGGGAACCAGAGGCGCAACTAGAGCCAAATTTCGGGGGGGGGGGGTAGGGGGGGTGGGGGGGCTAAGAAAACATTTTGGGGGGGGCTGAAACTGTAGGCAATAGGCAAAGTGGAGCTGCAGGGGTCGTAGAAGGGTTGAAACAACAACAAAGCCATATTCACGTGCAAATGGTCTTTTAAAGACCTGTGAAGTGCTCTGGTGCGGCTGTGTGTGTGCCCGGGAATCTGTCTCATCCCGAGCTGCCACACAAGACGGCGGGAGGGCTGAAGCCCTGTGATTCCAATGGGTGTTGCGCGCCTGCTGGGAACTGAGATGGATTCTGGCCTAATCAGAATACCAACTCAAGATGTTTTGATCTGTGATGGGGACATAATCATCTCCTCTACCGTGAGTCCCAATAACTTGGGCAAGTACAGACAAACTCCTTCAATTAATGATAAAGTGGCTCAGGCCTACAGGGACACATGTGCTAGTGTCACAATGGTAACACCCAGCTTTGTGAACCATGGACAGATCATACTAGGTGAAAATTACCTAGTGACCAATGCTAGCAATGTCACTACCACTCACAGTAAGGCAGTTGTTAATTTCTCCTGGGGAGGGGTAACTGGCTTCAAGAAGGTTGTGGTTAGCTCAGACCTCCCTGTAGAATGTTTGCTTGGCAATGACCTAGAGACTTCAGCCTGGTCTGAAGTGGAGTATAGGACCCATGCAGAAATGTTAGGAATCTCAGCACATGTCCTTGCTGCGACTAGGTCACAGGTCAAAAATTGCAACACTGAACAGGCACTGGATTGTGGAATAATGGACCAGTTGCCTACCAGGAGGAGAAGCAGTAGGGTTAAGGCAGTGCCTTCCCCCCTGCCTTTGGATGAGGTTCAGCCTTCTGAGGAAGCTGATTGTGAGGCCCAAGAAGGAACTGTCCTAGAAGACTTTGAGCCTGATCAGGTTGAGTTTCTTGGGAGAGGGGACCTTCCAGGGCAGATCTGAGGCAGGCACAGTTGGACTGCCCTTCTCTTGAACCCCTCAGACAGCAAGCTGCTGCTGAGGCTGCAGGAAATGCTAGTGGGACCCATAACACCTATTGGGATGAAGGGCTCCTGTATTCAGAGGCTAGAGACCCCAAGCCTGGTGCTTCTAGGAGATTGGTCATACCTTTGGCATTCAGGGGCTTCCTTTTAACACTAGCCCATGATATTCCCCTTGCAGGACATCTTGGCCAGAACAAGACTTGGGACAGGCTTGTCCCTCACTTTCACTGCCCTCGCATGTCAGAAGACACCAAGGAGTTTTGTCGCTCCTGTGTCACCTGCCAAGCCAGTGGCAAATCAGGTGGCACCACAAAGGACCCCCTTATACCAGTACCTGTGGTGGGGGTTCCTTTTGAATGTGTAGCGATTTGACATTTTTGGACCAATGAATCCCCAAACAGCCTCTGTGCACAGATTTATTCTGGTGGTAGTGGATCATGCCACCAGATACCCAGAAGCAATTCCCCTTAGGACCACAACAGCATCTGTTGTGGCAAGAGCCCTCCTTGGAGTTTTCTCAAGAGCGGGCTTCTCTAAGGTGGTTGTCTCAGACAGAGGTACAAACTTCATTTCTGGATACCTGACTGCAATGTGGAAGGAGTGTGGAGTGAACTACAAGTTCACCGCACCCTATCACCCACAATGCAATGGTCTAGTTGAGAGATTCAACAAGACCTTAAAGGACATGATTAAGGGTCTCCCTGAAAAGCTCAGACTGAGATGGGACATCCTGCTGCCCTGCCTTTTGTTTGCTTATAGAGAAGTCCCACAGAAGGGGGTTGGCTATATCCTGTAAGAGGACCCCTTTGTCTGGTGAAGGAAGGATGGGAGTTACCTCTCAAACCTCCCAAACAAGACGTTGTGGACTATGTACTTGGTCTCCGCTCCCGGATGGCTGAGTACATGAAAAAGGCATCCAAAAACCTTGAGGCTAGTCAGGAATTGCAAAAGGCCTGGCATGACCAAAAGGCTGTGCTGACTGTTTACCAGCCAGGACAGAAAGTGTGGGTGTTGGAGCCTGTGGCCCCAGCAGCTCTCCAAGACAAGTGGAGTGGACCCCACACTATTGTTGAGCAGAAGGGAGAAGTCACCTATTTGGTTGACCTTGGAACTCCCAGGAGCCCCCACAGGGTGCTTCATATCCACAGACTGAAACCATATGTTGACAGGTCAGACATGGGCTTGCTCATGGCTACAGATGAAGGACTGGAGGAAGAGAGTGACCGTCTTCCAGACCTGCTCTCTCAGAACCCTGATGATGGTTCAGTTGATGGTGTGGCCTTGGCAGGCAGCCTTACTGACCAATAACAGAAGGACTGAAGGCAGGTTCTGCAGGCATACAGACATATGTTTTCACTGACTCCAAGCCAGACTAACTGGTGCACTCATGAAGTGGACTCTGGGGACAGTCTGCCTGTTAAAAGTAAGATTTACAGGCAAACTGATCATGTCAGGGACTGTATCAGGACAGAGGTCCAAAAGATGTTGTAATTGGGAGTCATTGAACCCTCAGAGAGCCCTTGGGCCAGTCCAGTAGACCTGGTGCCTAAACCTCACACCCAAGATGGTAAGAGAGAGATGAGGTTTTGCGTGGATTAAAGAGGTCTCAATGCTGTCTCTAGGACAGTTGCCCATCCAATACCCAGGGCAGATGAGCTCATAGACAGATTGGCATCTGCCAAGTTTTTGAGCACATTTGACCTGACAGCTGGCTACTGGCAGATCAGACTAGCTGATGATGCAAAGCCAAAGACAGCATTTTCAACCCCTGGTGGACATTATCAGTTTGTGGTAATGCCCTTTAGTCTGAAAAATGCACCTGCCACATTTCAAAGGTTGTTGAACCAAGTCCTCTCAGGCCAGGATGACTACTGTGCAGCTTATCGAGATGATATTGCTGTCTTTAGCTCCACCTTGGAAGATCACCTGATCCACCTAAAAATGTTTTGTAGGCCCTGCAAAAGGCAGGCCTAACTATCAAGGCTACCAAGTGCCAGATAGGGCAGAGTCAGGTTGTATACCTGGGCCACCTTCCTTGTAGGGGGAGGCCAGGTTCAACCACTGCAGAGCAAGATCCAGACCATAATGGACTGGACTGCTCCAACCACCCAGACTCAGGTCAGAGCTATCTTGGGCCTGACTGGGTATTACAGGAAATTTGTCAAGGGGTATGGTTCCATAGTGACACCCCTTAACTTCCACAAAAATGCCTAAAAAAGTTCAGCGGACAGTCAGCTGTCAGAAGGTATTTGATGACCTGAAGCAGGCCATGTGCACTGCACCATTTCTGCAAAGTCCAGACTGCACCAAAGAATCCATTGTTCAAACAGATGCTTCTGAGTTGGGGGTAGGGGCTGTGCTATCACAATTGAATTAAGATGGTCAAGACCAGCCAGTAGCTTTTATTAGCAGAAGGCTGACCCCTAGAGAGAAACGTTGGTCAGCTATTGAGAGGGAGGCCTTTGCTGTGGTTTGGGCACTGAAGAAGCTGAGGCCAAACTTGTTTGGTACTCACTTCAAGGTTCAGACAGGCCATAAGCCCCTCTTGTGGCTAAAACCGATGAAGGGTGAAAATCCCAAATTGCTCAGGTGGCCCATTTCCCTACAGGATATGGACTTTACAGTGGAACATAGACCTGGGAGTAACCATGCCAATGCAGATGGACTCTCCAGATATTTCCACTTAGAACATGAAGACTCAACTGGTCACGGTTAGTTTAATGTCCCTGCGTTTGGTGGGTGGTCGTGTAGGAGAGTAGGGTCTGCTTCCTATGGTTACCCCCACTTTTTGCTGTGATTCTATGGTTTTTCGACTTTAATGTGGCTGTGAACCTGCTAATCTGGCCCACAGCCCAGCTGTTCTCACTCTAAATTGATACCATGTACTTTAGGTACATACCAGATTGGTTACTGGGTCACCCTAGTGAGCACCTGTATAGTGTACCATAGGTAAGCATGGGCGGAAAATCCGTTTCGCTCGCGGATTTTGCGGATTTTCGGTAAATTCGCAATCCGCGAGATTCGCGAATCTCCCGCAAAATCCGCAAATCCGTGAGCAGCGGATTTTGCTCGCACTGTTCGCACTGTTCGCGTGAGTTCGCGCCCCGCGAATAAGTGCAAAATTGCAGAAATACGATCTTAGCAAAACTGAAAGTAACTACTTACCACGTTCAAAAGTTCAGGCTCATCATTAGTAGCCATTTCCTGTAGTGCTTCCTGAGGGGCCCCTCCAGAGTTCAGTTGCCAGTTGAAACTATTATGTGACCCTGCTCTGAACCTCAGAATAGTTACACATATGCCACAAAGGTCCTGAATTACAGCTAAGGGAGACAAGCAGGAGCCAGGCTGGAAGTTCAAATCCATTAATCAGCCCCTAATGCATTATTGTCAGTTGGGGCAGGGCAGGTGTTGTAACTAATTTTGCAACAATGAAAGCACTTAGCAAGTGCAAAAGATCACTAATCAGGAAGCACTAAGGAAGCAGGTGCCAGCTAAAAAAATATTCTGTGACACATTAATCAGCCCCAAATTAATTCAGGTCACTTGAGGCAGGGAAGGTGTGCTTGCGTTGCCACAATAATGTACACTGACTGGACAACCAGAGGGTGCTGTGATGAAACAGAGGGTGGCATGGGTGGGCTAGAGGGTGGCATGAGTAGTCAGAGAGTGGCAGTGGTGACAGAGAGTGGCAGTGATGAAGAAGAGTGTCCCAAACAGGCTGGACACGTAGAAACAACAAGTTCGCGAAACTTGCGACCCGACAGGTAAGTTCGCAATTTGAGACATTGTAAAAAACCCTCGCGAACTGGCAGAAACCCGCGCAAACACAAAAAAAAAAAATCTGCAAATTCGCGAGAATTCGCGGATTTTGCGGATTGCGAGTTCGCAAATCCGCAAAATTCGCGAACGCGAGATTCGCAAAATTCGCCCATGCTTAACCATAGGTACCCAGGGCATAGGTGCACCTTAGGCCTACCAGGGGCTGCAGCATGTATTGTGCCACCCTTGGTTTTTCTTCCAAGCTGACACCACAGGTCTGTTCACACAGCCTGGGTAAGGTGGTGTAATCACCCCTTACTTAGATATGGTATACCTATATCTATATATACATATAGACACAAATACACCTATAAGTCACTCCTATGGCAGACCTTAACAATCCTGGAGGCAGAGTGCTTGGTTTTATGTGAGAGGTGCCCTAGCATGATCTGAGCCCCTCTGCAGCTTTCGGAACCATCTCCTTAGCTGTTCTATGATATATGGTTTGGCTTTATCAAACCATGTCGTGTAAGGTGTCAAACACTTTGGAATACTACCCCCCCCCCCCCACCAGTCCTGGCGGTGGGGGTAGCATTCCACCCTTCTAGAGGGAGAAGACATGTAGTTACTGGTTTACCCGGTTAAAGTTAAATAGAGCCTCTACATCACAAAATGGATGCTGCTGCCACAGACATGAGTCTGACCTCCTGTTGCTGGACGAAGTTCCGGCAGGGGATGCCTGGACAATAGGTTTCCTGTCCAGGGAGGTTCCAGCACTTCCCCAGACAGGCTTTTGTGTATTGGGGCAGGGAAGGCTGCATTAATTGAATGCTTTCCAGACACTGCCTAGGGCACACTAGGTGCTCCATGCATTTCCCAGTTCAAACCGGTTGCTGGGGCACTCTGCCCCAGCTCTGGCACGAAACTGGACAAAGGGAAAGGGGTGTAACCACCTCTTTCCCAGGTCCTCCCATAGGAGGGACCTTAAGGGCAGCCCCTAAACTCAGTGTAAGTATAGGAGCTGTGTCCCTAGGACTTTAGATTACCCTGGACGAAACTTTGAAACATAAATCCTGGACCTTTGACATTCCATTTCAACTGGAAGACATCTCCCTTGTGGTCAAGGAGTGGCCACCCTGTTCAAACAGGCACCAACAGCAACTTTGCTGGTCTGCATTTTCGAGGCTCCCGCCAGATCCCAAAGAATCTGCGACACAGGATATGGACTTCCAGACATCTCTGACCCGACCTTCGCTTCCAGCAAAGTGATGGACACGAGAGACGTGGGACCGTAACTCCTGGGCATCCTGCATTTTGCTAACTGCATCAACTCCCGAGGTATCTCGCAGTTGTGCATTAGGGTACGAGAAGCCCCAGCCACGAGAACCATTTGCACCAAAGCTCAGGCCTCCACACTCCACGAGTGTCCCGTGGAGCCCACTCTTGCATTCCAGCTCGATGCATCTTCCCGGTTCCTAGTCCATTGGCTAGTGAGCCCCCTGAAGAATTCCTTTTAAATCTAACTTGCTTTCCTGGTGGCTCCAGGCTTGCTCCAATTCCCTACAAAGGAGAAGTTCTTAAGACCTTGCTGGTCTGCACCGAAGCCAATCTCAACATCCTGCGTGGGTTGTGTTTTCCAAGGCTTGTTGGGTCCAGTCTGGATACCAACACTGCAGTGAACTAGACCTTTGTGGGACAGCTCAAATCCAGCTCCTGGTTGTCGTCCACGCCTCCTGGTCCTCGTGGCTGAAGAGACAAATTTCCCATATTCACCTGAAATCACCCAACATCTGGTGACATCTTTCTATCGCCCCCCTGGTCACTGGCAAGTGACCCAGACTCTGTCCCTTCTGCTTTCAGGTTCTACAGAAATTGAATCCTCCCTTGGATCCACCCAGACACTTTTCCTCTGGTCGCCTGCAGCACTTCTTTGCAGCTCTCCATTGAAAACGAGGACGAAACCCGACACGAAAAGACACCTATACTCCCAGTTCCCTGGGTGAGGTAACACGAGTACTCCGGTGCTCCCGTGGGTCTTGACTATCGAAGTGTCCTAGTTTAAAAGGGTTCCATTGTATTTCATCCAGAAGTGTTCTTAAATTGTATATTTGTAACTTCTACGTTTCCCGTAGAAAGTCAATGGTAACCCGCGCCTGAAGTTTTAGCCTGATGACTGCTGGTCCATGCTACCACTAGAATAGCTTTCTATATGGTTGACTTTACAACCACCTTCAATAAGGGTCAATTAGACTGGTGCAAGGTGCCCACTAGAACAAGTGGACATCATATGCCAGGCTAACTTCTCACATGCATCTCCCCTACCATCTGTTAAAGACCACAACGATGTAGCCTGAAGATTTAATTCATTGTCTGAAAGGAGTACTGCGTGGTCACTACCGTAAACAAATTTAGATTTTAAGATCTGAAATAAATTTTGGCTGCTAATAACATAGTTCTATATTGAAGAACTAGTGAATCCCTTTCTTGTAATGGCTGCTGAAACATCTCCTTCTATTCCTCCATTGAGGATCATTCCATTAATTAATTTAAGTGACTCTAATAACATTCTTCCACATTCGGCTGACTTTATGGTATCAGGAAAGACAGGAATCGGTATAGACTAGATTTCTTCAAGATCCTTATTCCTATATGTTTTCATGAAGGCATTAGAGATTTTTCCATTCAAGTCTCCCTTTAATAGCATATGCAAGTTTACGCCTGTCTCGAGGGTGGATTCTATCAGATCAAATATTTCTGCCAACAATGGGTTGAATTCATTGCGCAATGTTGAGTAGAAAAAGAAACTCTACAGAGAGGCTCTGTCTTTCAGGAGATTTCTTTTAATGCATTGTAAATTATTGCATGGGTGGTGGAATATTCCAAAATCCCACTATCGCTTCAAAAAGAAAGATAGAAAGGCCACCCTTCGAGTGACCTTCGCCTGACCCATGTAGCAGGGATACCAAAGCCAAATAATTGTTTCAGTCAAATTTGATATTTTGAAGACAGACTATTGCGGGGAAGTTTCTAATTAAACAAGACAACTTAGATGTATCCAATCAAGCGTTGTTCCAAGAAATGATTAGATGCTATTGCTAATAAGGGAGTTTGGATCCTCTTCATTGTCTGTTTTCGTTTAGGCTCATTGGAAACCAGGACCAAGATCATTTATTATAGTTTTGGGTAAACTTTGATTTCATATCTGTCTACCCCTTCTTCAATGCGAATTGTTTGTGTCAACAGGACTATTTTTTAACTTGTCATTGTTTCTGCTAAACAAAGTAAGCAGATGCTTCACCCAGCTGTAGTTCATATTTAGTCAGGAAGGAGCTACTGGAGATTTATTGTGAACACCTAATACATCAAAACCATTTTTCTGTAGTTTTTCGCTTTCCTGGAACACAATCGATAAAATCACACTAGACCAAAATTCCACTTGTACTGTACTTCCATCTAGCATATTTGGAAATGATACTGACTATTTCGGAGGAAGTGAGAGATTGAAGTAGCAGAATATTCAGAAAAAGCTTCAAGATCCTTTGACAGTTTAAGGGATCATTACCAGATCATTACCAGATCCAAAAAGGTCTGATATCTCTTGAACGCATGGCGAATGTTGTATTAGATATACCATTGAAGACTCTTCGATGGAGTAGGTTGCCAATGTTAATTGTGTGAATGAACAAAAGTCCTGGAAAGGCTTTAAACTTTTTTAATTCAAAAGAGAATTTTATTAAAAGTAGAGAGGTGTCCATATACAATACATGTAATCAATCATGAAACAGTGCATCATGTATGTACTCAAGCATAAATACATAAGTGAGATTAAAATATAAAACAACAGCAAAAAGAAAATAAGAAATAATGCAATGCATATATATGTATAAATTAGAGGAATACCTAGAAAGATAATGGGTGTTTAAGTACTTCCTGTTTATCCGGGTTTGGTAAAGAATGATGCATTGCACAATTATCAAAGAAGGATGTAACAGGCGACCATAACTGAATTCGCTTCATGGCCATGTGCAGAGGGAAGGTGAGGAATGTATCCAATCTATGATTATGGCATACGTCATACCACCAAGCTTTGTAAGAAATTTTCGTGAAATCTTTCCAATTTCTTGTTATTTGCTGAAAAGAGACTGCAATTAGTAAGTCGATAATTTTGATATTCATTTCGCAAATATCCCAAATTGGTGAGAGGCTTCCCAGGAAAATGTATTTGACAGAGAGTGGGGTATTGGTGCCAAAAATGTAATTAATTTGAGACCAGACACGTTTCCAAAACGTATGTACAGGTGAACACGAAAAACACATATGAAACAAATCGGCGTCTGGAGATGTGAAGACCAGCAATTATCCTGTACAGTGGAGAATTTATTATTTAAGGTATGTGGAGATAGCAAAAGCCTGTTATAGATGTAAAACAATGTTTGTGTTAAACTAGCTGTTCTTGAAGTTTTACATAATTTAGTCCACATATTGTTCCACATTGGTAAGGACCATACTACATTAAACTCTTTCTCCCAAGCAGTTTCAATACTAGATTTTTATCTTGTTATACCTGTGAATTGAAGGAAGGTATATAAAGTTGATGTTTTAGGTTTAGTGTGTAAAAGAGAGGACATATCAATAGGCGAGTCATTAGTATGAGAGTTGGCAGATTTGTTAGCGAGTATATATGTTGAGCACAGTGTTGCGAATAATATATTATTTATAAGTGAGAGGCAGGGAAATTATATAACTGCTGAAGTGAGGAAAAAGAAACAAATTCATTGTTTGAGAATAATTGGTGGACCCATATTAAACCATGCTGCTTCCATGTTTTCCAATAAAAGGTTTTATTATTTATTAATAACGTTTTATTGTGCCAAATGGTTGAAGCTAAAAAAAGAGGCAAGAGTGTAATGAATTGGAGGGTATAGAGGGCTAACGACTTTGGAAGTGGGCTTAAATAGGGGAGTAGATAATGTTTGGGGTTTATGAGAAAAGGAGAGATGTTCTTGAAATGAAAAAGGGAACAAAAACAAATTTTCAACTGATGTCCATAAGGGATATTCTGCTGTAGAGTCAAACAGCCAGTATGAGGCTTGTCGTAATAAGAATGATTTTTGATAAGCAGGAAAATTGGAAAAAATTAACTCCTCCTTCAACTTTAGGACGCGTCAACTTAGAAGTAGACATACGGTGTTTTTTATTGTTCCATAAAAAGGAAGACTGTATTGAATTACCAGATTTGAATAATTTAGTGGAGATGGGGACCGGAATATTGGAAATGGTGTATAAAATTATAGGGGAAAGCATCATTTTTATATTGTCCAAACAGCCCCACCAGGATAGGTAAAGGTTTGTGTCTACCTTCAATACAGCGTCACAACAGGTTAGACGATTAGTACTAAGAAACTGGAAAATACTGAATTCAGGGGGCTTGAGTATAGAAAAACCTCTTTTCTTTCAAGCGGAGCCAGAACCTAAAAGATCTCCTTATACACACAAGACCTAGGGACCGAACAGGCATGAGGAACACAACCACTGTGGCAGGCTTGCCCAGATTTATGGGCCACACGCGGTGTGGCTCATGTAGCGTATGCCACCTGACGTGTAACACCCAGTCAATTGATCTCGGACTCCAAACACCCTGGGAACAAAGATCCCACACCAATTGCAATTCCCAGTGGTAATTTATTTGATCACATGTCCCTGCAAGAAAATGTACGTAGGGATGATGAGCAGGAAGGTGCGGACAAGAATTACAGAACATCGTAGCACAATTAGATGCGGCAAAAGTAATACTAAACTCACAGCACACTTCCTAGAACAGGGACACAGTATAGAAGATCTCAAATGGACTGTCATAGAGAGAGTACCACTAGGGAGATACCAGACAGATGAACAGAGAACCCTACTACTTCGTGAACAAAAATGGGTCTACCGGTTAAGAAGCCACCTAGTTGGGTTAAACGATGATATACCGTGGCAGTCACTAAGAAGCTAGCAGTGATCAACATTGGAGTCTGGAATACAAGAACCACTCACTGTTCCTTTATTGAATATACAACCTGTCCCTCATTTCCTTCCGCCCTTTGTGTTAGTGGAATGGCATACTCACCATCTGCCACTTAGCGTAATCATATATTTTCCACTACAGATATTGAATAAATATAAGAGCAACTCATAGTGCCTTTAGTCAGTGCACATGGTGCCTCTTACAATATCTTGCCCTCCAGTACTTCTATTTTTATATAACCTGTCTCTTACGACCTTCCGCACCTCGTGACAGCGGAATGATAGGCCCCCCATTCGCCACTTAGAGAATTTAATTTTCCATCATTTTAAAGTGAAATATAAGAGCGACTCATAGCACTTTCCATTTAGTGCACACTGTTCCGTTTTTTATCTTTTGCCCTCCTTGCTAGCGGAATTGTATGCCTTCCATCGGCAATCTGGTGAAACTACATCTCCCACCATTCCCACTTCCGTTCCTCGCAGTACGTCATGACACCCCGGGTCGGCCAATCACGTGGGACGTCAGGGAACGCAATGCAGGAAGCGAATAGGCCATTTAAGCTTGAGAACACCGCCCGGACGCTGTCTTCACGGTGTTTCGGAAAGCAGGCCGATTTGGCAGGGCAAGCCTATGGAATAGTAAGGAGTTGGCACAGAGGGAGGGGGGAAGGAGCATCACAGAATATGACGCTAGGCACTTAAGGTCATTAATATGTAGGTCTGCTGCTACCGACGCGGACTAGACAACCAGTCCGACATTTTGGAAACGGGGTCTCACCGCTATATCCTCCTTCTTTCCTTTTTCTATCAATATGATATAGGTTGTGTTACTGGGATACCCTCCTGCCGGACACCAGTTCGAGTTTATATATCCTATAAACTCGGTGAGTACTGATGCGGGCATAGGTGTTTACGCCCGATTTTTTAAAACAATGCGACTGGGAGATGTATGTGATTAGGGAGAAACAAGGTGTTGTGGTGTGTATGGACACATGCAGTGTTTTATGTAAATATTGTCAATACTACTTAATGAGTGTGATTGACTTCGAGCCCCGAGGGATTATTGTTAGACCCGGGATAGAAGGGAAATAGGGTGCACATTCACCTTGCTGACCTTACAGGGAATACAGGGAACTCAAACAGATGTTTTCAGATGTTTTCTGAAGTATGGGGATGAGAAGAGATTACCTGGGAGTATAGCATGTCTATAATGTCTCTTTTTTGTCCTTTACTAGTTAATGTTCTCCCTGACTATTGGGAACATTCTCCACACGTGACAAGAGGAGCCACGATCTAGGTAGACCGGCTCGTACTTCAAGGCACAATAACCGAAATATGGTGGGGCCATAAGTGGTACTGGAAGCAACATCAGTCCTGAAGAAGACCGGGGTGACCTTTCGAGGCACAGTAAGTCGGTCGAAACATGTTGACCACAGCAGTAATAGGAGGGAAGTCTTGAGAAACCTCATTTTCCCACTAAGACATTACCCATCCTTTTTCTTTTTAACCCTGGTGGGGGAACCTGAGAATAATAAAAAAATGTTTTGGTTGGTACCCTTAAACCAGTTTTAAACCACTTCCAATTTAACTGCATCCTTTTTTTGTCGCACTACTATTTTGAGCCACTTGGTGATTGGCACTGCTTTTTCACACTATATGTTACGTGTTTTATATGTTGAGTTTCATGGTCGTACGTTGTTTTGTGTGGAATTTTTTTTTTCCCCCTCCCTTCTCCGCCCTGTGTGTGGCTACACCAGGGCGTATTGTAAGCAGGCCCTATGATGAAGCATGTCACATACTTCCGTATGTGAGTGAGGGCAGTTTTTTCAAACAGATGAGTTTGTCTGCTTTGTTATAAGTTTTGTCTTTTGCTCTCCACCCCCTTTGTGTGTGTACTTAGGTAAAGGGAATGCCATTTAGTTGTAAGCTCTGAAATATTTAAAATACAATTATTTATGCATAAAGTTACTGTGTCTTTAATTGTGGGTAAAAAATGTAAACCTAAATATTACATATCGGAGGATTTCCAGGTAAAGTTTGCTGAGACGAAATCAGCTTTAAAAGTAAATTTAGTCAAAGGTAATATTTCACATTTATCGCTGTTTAGTTTGTACCCTGAGATCAGTGAAAAGGATTGAACCTCCTTTAGAAAGGTAGGAATAGACTCACTAGGGTTTGAAATAAAAATCAAAATATCATCAGCTTATGCTGCAAGTTTGACACTGGTTATGGGAGTTTCAGAGCTGTGTATTTGTGCATTTTGACGAATTTCTGAGATAAAGGGTTCAAGGGCTAAATTTAAAAGGAATAGGGATAAAGGGCATCCCTGACTTACTCCTCTGCCGAGATAAAAAAAAGATGATATTAGACCATTAGTACAAACAGCCGCACGCGGATTAAAATATAAAAGGGAGATTAGGGACGTAAACTTAGAGCCTAAGCCAAACCATTTGGGAGCGTAGAATAAGTATTGCCATTCAACTCTATCAAATGCTTTTTCTGCGTCTAGCGCTATAGCTGCAAGAGAGTGTTTTAAATGGGGAGCTTTAGATAAAATATTGAAAAAAAGTCTCGCATTATCAGTGATTACTCGTCCTTTCACGAAGCCGGACTGTTCCTTGCCTAATATATTTGGTCAAATAGGGTCTAAGCGTAAGGCTAGTGCTTTGGAAAAAATCTTGTAATCTATATTTACAAGTGATATGGGTCTATTATTTTTACAATATTTCAAATCTTTGCCCTCTTTGGGTATTAGGCATATATGAGCGTCTGACAAAGAACCCTCAGATTTCCCCAAAGAGTAAAAGGAGTTAATCAAAAGGTGTAATTTAGGCATTAATAATTTAGAGAAATGGAGATAGAATGAAGCCATCTGGTCCAGGTGCATTATCTTTTTTGAGGTGTTGGAGTGCAGACAAGAGTTCTTGTTGTGTTATCTCTGTTTCTAAGGATGACAGGCCAGGGGAATTTTGCTGAGATTTTTGTGTCCTTGAAAAGAAGTGTGATAACATATGGTTACATATGGTAGGATTTGTTTCAGAAGAGTATAACAATTTGTAAAACAGTGTGAATTCATTCAAAATGTCTGTGTCATTGAATTTTAAGATAGAATGATCATCATAAATAGAGTCAATATTTAGTTTGTTGTGTTTGGTTTTCAAATAGTTGGCTAAAATTTGCGCTAGATTTCAATATTCCTTATTGAACTGTAATTTGGGTTTTATAAGGATATTAAGAATTTTTTTTGAGTTAGATGTATAAAAAGAATGCCTCCGTCTCTTAATGTCTTGAAGTATGGAACGCGAACGTTTGCAAGCGATGTTACGCTTTCTGGCCACGAAATTTATAATAAAATCTCTTGCTGATGCCTTAAAGGCGTCCCAAATAGTTGAGAAAAGTAGAGAGTTAGTGTGGTTTATGGAAAAATATTCATCAAAAAAGGCCATAAATAAGGAAGAGAATGCTGGATCGAGAAGAAAAGAAGTATTAATTCTCCATCTTCTGGGGCAATAACTTTAGGTAAAATATCTAAGTCGATTGAAATAGGGGCATGATCCGATAATAATATAGGTCCTATTTCTGCATTTATAAGAACTTGCGAAATATTATGAGATACAAAAAAAGTAATCAATTTGTGATGAGAATGGTGCACTGAAGAATAAAAAGTATATTCTCTACTGACTGGGTTACACAGCCTCCAAGCGTCTAAGAGTTTATGCTGCGTAATAGTATGGATAAAAGATTTATGTGGTTTGTTGGGAAAGAATGACACTTTAGAATTTCGATCAATAAAAGGATCAACAATCTGATTGCAGTCTCCTGCTACTATAAAATTGGCTTCCATGCATCGAGTAACCTGCTTGGTCATAGAAAACCATAAAGCAGAATCACCGCCAGTAGTGGCATAAATGTTGAAAAAAGAGACTGGAACATCCTTCAACATCAGTTTAACATTAAGCCATCGACCATCCGCATCCGATTCTTGTGATATAAATTTGACATTAAGAGATTTACGACAGAGCATCATGACTCCATTTCGTTTAGCATCACCATTGGAGTTTAGTTTTGACAACTCATTCTCTGTGAGATGAGTCTCCTGCAAGAATATTATATCTGCATTTAATTTAGCCTAATGAGTTAGAACTCTTTGTCGTTTTATGGGGGAATTCAGCCCTCTAACATTCCATGATACTAATTTCAACGGCATAGCGGGTTAAGAGTAATAATAAACAAGGAGAATGAACAATGGCATTTCAATTCAATGAAGGAGTCAGAAAAAATAAGAGAGAAAATAAATATCATAAACATAATTACCATGACCAAAGTGAGGAATAGAAGATGAACAGAAAATAGTAAAAGGAGATAACAATTTTGAAATGAGAAAGTAAGAAAACTGAAGGATGCATAGCTGGAACCATGATTCAAAGGAAAAAGAGAAAAAAGTGATTGTAAGATGACGAAAATAAATAACACTAAAAGCTGGGAAATTGACAACCTCGATATTAAAGTTGGATGAAGCAGGAAAGATAACAGAGTGAGATACACAGAGAGTAGGGAAATTAACAACACTCAAAAGGAGAGTAAGGAAGATATTTAGAAAGGAAAGAAAGAAGAAGATTAGGAACACAAGTAGGATAGAAATGTAAGAGATAGCATACCTACATGAGGGCAGACCAGGTAGACACGGGGAGGGGGGTGGAACCACATGGAATAGACGACACATCTAGGGTTGGCTAAAAGGAATACCGGGAAGACATCATGAGACAAGGGTAAAGAATCTGTGGAGATGAAGCTTAACAAGCTTGAGCTATGGGCTGAGGAGACTGGTGTGCTATCAACATTTCAATATCGCTTTCGAGCAGGCGTAGGCACTATTGAACAGGGACTTAATTTGTCTCTGCTCATTGATAAATACACTAAAGCTAAGAAGGGCAAACTTTTTCTTACTTTTGTAGATTTAAGTTCAGCTTTTGATTGTGTAAAACATCTCATGCTGTGGGATACCCTTAAAGACCTAGAACTGGACCCTCCCCTGATAACGTTTATAATGGAATTATATAGGAGGGCAGGAGCAATAGTACGGTATGGGAATCAGGGAGAATGCTCAGACAGATTCCCCATAAAAAGAGGGGTGAGGCAGGGGTGCATTCTTGATCCCCTACTTTTCTCACTCTATATCAACAGCCTAGGACAGTTTCTGGCTGGGAAACAGCATGACTGCCCAATGATTAGGGATTCCCCGGTCCCTATTTTATTGTATGCAGAGGATGCGGTTATAATGGTGCGGACCCAGTTGCGTTTGCAAAGGTCAGTTGTAAATTTTGTTGCTTATATGTCAGAGTGGGGCTTAAAGGTGAACATCACTAAGACCTTTACTATGAGCTGTGGTTTAAAAACTAGAATGATTTGTGATATTTTTATTGAAAATAAGAAAGTTGCTAGCACGGACACATTTTCCTACCTAGGCATAACCTTTGATAGGAGGGATAGTGGAAAGCGGCCATGAATAGCAGAAGCCTGACCTTCTCAAGAGCCAGAGGTACTGTAATTAATTTCCTGAAAAAATTAGGCGGGAGACCTGTTCCGGAGTTAATGGCAATTCATAAGGCAAAATTTATTTCTACAGGGACATATGGGGCCAGCATATGGGGCATAGAATCCACGGACCAAATTCAATGTCATGAAAACAGCTTTTTGCTACCTTTTGGCAGTCCCCTGTTTGACCTCAACCTACTGTTGCCACCGGGAACTTGGTGTAGCTTATATTTCTGACATCATAAAGACCACTCCCCTGCTTTTATGGCACAAGATATGGGTGTCGCCAAAGACTGGATTTAACAGAGACGCAATTCAGGATTGTCTCAGTCTGGATGAGGTGGCCAATCTGCCCTGGACTATATAAAAAATCTGTCAAGTGAGATTTGTCACCCAGAATACTTTTATCATCCTAGTAGCTTGGAAAGTGTCCCTAGAAAATCCCTAAGACACATTGTATGAATTATTTGGAAAACAAGCGGTGGCTCATCGAGAAAGGAAAAAAAAATCAGTCATGGCAAACCAGTTGATGTCCACTTGTCCAGGTTTACAACCCTATTTAATATGTGTAGAGAATTACTTTACACACATGCTCTTGGCCCGTTTTTGCTATCGCTCTTTCTACAGGATGGTTACATTTCCTGATATTAATGACTGGTCAATACTCCATCCATTATGTCCATGCGATGAAACTTCTAGATTAGCCACGATGCACTGCACTTTATTTTGTAAATAGTATGTTGTTCCTAGGAAAAAGTTTTTTTTGCCCATACTAAAAAGCTGGAATTTAAAGCAATGTAAAAGAGCCTTTTTAAAACTGCACATGCTGGAAAATTAATATACAATCTTGGCTGTATCGGCTTTCTTAAAGCTTGTTATAAGGTTTCATAACACCATGTAATACCATTGTAAAGAATTGGTGGCTGCATATTTTTTATTAATGTATAATCTTTGTGCTGTTGCTTGCTCACGTGAATTGCTTCTTCTGTATTTTACACTATCCTCGAAGTTGCAAAAATTGTTTTTTTTAAAAATTGTTTTTTATTATGGTGCATTTAGGATTTTATGACTTAAAATCGAATAAAGCTGATTTGATTTGCATACCAAACGATAGAATAATGTGCTAAAACGAACGTTAACAGTAATAACTAAGAATGACAATAAACACATTTTCAAAAAGTGGGTCCTGGTGAGAGTAACAAAGATATGAGTACAAGGAAAAACAGTTCTTGAACTACCAAATATTACAATGGGAAGAATGAAACTCAAACAGTATATTCAATGATCAACAATGTCAAGCATTGAATAAAGAAGAAAGACCAAAAGAGTCCATAACAGTCGGTTTGCACGAATTGATGAAGCTTTGTAGCCGCAGACGATCTTCATATGTAGTAGTTCTGTTATTGTATGTAACTTTAAAGAGGCTAGGGTGAAAAAGATCATATTTGGCTCCCATTGAGTGAAAAAAGCCTTGCACCAGTTATCAGTAGCTTTAGCATAGTCTTGTGCAAAAAACAAAGATGAGCCTGACCATGTGATTAGAGGATAAGCACAGTCTGTTAGGTTCCCATATCTTTCCACTTCTGCTTACAGAGATTGTGGGTGACTGTCTTAAATTCATAGGTAACATATTGTCTTCAAAATAGATGTAGCTTTTGACCAATTCTTATTTAGCCAGTTGCCTTCATAATATGAACACGAAAGTGCACACGCTTACGTTGTGTTGTATGTTGAGGGCCACTGTGGCCATTGGCATGGTGTTAGTGTTGTTTTGAGAGGTATTAGAGAATTGTTGTGGGCCTAAGGTTGGGAATCACTTGCAGGTTTTCAGTGTTTCATGGTGGTAGTGCTGTGCTGGAGGGTGGTAGTGCAGTGGTTATTGATTGAAGTTGCACTGGTTTCTGATGACTGAGGTGGGGTGGTAGTGTTATGATTGGAATGGTGGTGTTGTGATAAAGGCTGACCGCAGATGTATTCAAAATGATAGTCACCACTGTAAAATGGTAGGCTGCTGGTTGGGGAATATTATAGTTTAGTGAGACTTGCTGGCAAGTTACAGTGCAGGGGGCTAGAGAGCCGGCACCATAACGATCGCGGTGCCAATCCAGAATGCAAGGTGCGAAAACAACCTGGCCTCGCCACCCCCCCCCCCGCGGTGACCCTGCCCGTCCTGGCCAATGGGGGCCCAGGCAACATACAAACCCCCAATTAGGCAAAGACAACTAGCTAGGTGGGGGGGATATAAAGCCTGCTCCCCCACGTTCACGGTCTGAGCGGGGAGCAGCACCTTAACCAGAATATTTTGCCTGCCCACCCACACCTAAGGAACAGCAATGTCGCAGTGCTGAGGAGCAGATACAAGCAAGCAAAGAACTACGCGGATAATGGTTGGTAAGGAGGCACACCGGAGGGCGGTGTGAGCTGGCCTAAGGGCAGTGAGTAAGACCACTCATCTTCAGATGCCTCACGGGTGGGTGAGACGCAATACCAAAGAGGGGGGTAGCAAACCGAGACTGCGCTCGCAGCCCAGCCCCCACCGGATGGCAGGGAACAGGAATCGGACAAGGTAGCGAGTCGTGGCCTAACTCCCGGGACAGAAGCTACTCCCTCCCCTGTGCAAAGTGAGCCAAACCCATCCTACCAAAGAAAAACGACCCGGAAGGGCCAAGAGAGACTAGACAGCAAAAATTACAAAGTTTATGCATGTTGTCATTGTATTCCTAAATAAACTGCGGCCAACAAATGACCACCACAAGACAAACGTGTAGGTTGGTTTCTTTTGCAGAATGAGGAATACAGAAGGGGGAAATGTGCTGATGGGGAGGTATGAGGCAAGTGCGAGGGTTATGTGGAATGCTGTCTAGATGTTTTTTTTAACAAGATAACAAACGGGGCTTAGATTGGAGTTGAGGGCCAAAGTGGTGTGGAATTTGTACCTATACAAGGTTTTTTGTTGTTGTTTGGAATATCTAATGTAACACACCCCATCTATGTGTTTTTCCGTGAAAATAAATAAATACTTTGCTGAAATTAAAGCGTACTTGTGAACATGTAGAAAACCTTGCAAATGTTTCAGTTTCATTTTTAACTAGGTTATTTAACAGTCCTATCAGAATATTTGCGTTTTACGAGAATTTTATATTGTAGTGAAATATACAAAATATTTATCTTTCGCGTGGTTTTCTTATTCACATATCTGATGTACTTGTAAATATACCTGAAATGTTTATTTAATAAAAAATAAAAATAGCCTGGTGTTGAGGACTGGTTGTGCAGTCTTGGTGCCAGGTATAGAACTTGTTGGGGCCCTAGTACAGTGCTACGGATGAGAGCTGTCCTGATGAGATAGTTTGCAAGTGCTGAGAACAATAACGCAGTTCTGGAAGAGGTTGTGTACTGCTGTGGGTAGCAGTTCAGGGCTGTTGGTGGTAATATGCACTTACAAATGATCGTGAATTGGTGAAGGCGTCAGTAGGGTATTGGTGAACAACCGTGCTACAATAGTGGATTTTTTTTTCCAGGATTGGACAGAGTCCGTACTGAATGTGGGTGGGGCTGAGTTCTCGAGGCTGCAGTGAAGTATGGTATTGAATAGGTGTAACTGTAATGCAGCTGTTACCGTGCTATGGTGGATTGGCAGTTTGGCCGGCTTTGAAATGCTAGAGCTGAATGTGTTGTGGTGGTGATTGGTTACGTGGTTCTGAGGAACACTAGGGTAGTGTTTGGTATGGTGGTGTGGTTTGGGTGATGCCACTGATGGCAGTGCTTTCTTGGGTGTTGGAAATGTGATGCAAGAAATGTCTTTGTGGTAGGGTGGTGGTGTAGAGCTTATAGTGGTAGTGTATTGCTGGGGTGAGGACAGTGAACTGCTGGCTCGTTTTAGTCTGATATTTGTTGGTGATAATGGTGTTTTGGGGCACTCTTATTGTGTTGGTAACTTATAGTAATACAGTGGGAAATAATTGTGTGTGTTGGTAGTGCATGGGTGGTCCAGATTGGTAGACCTATGGTACGGTGTGATAGTAGTTCTCTGCAAAGAGATAGTAGTGTGACGTTCGTAACTTGATTGTGTAGTGATCTGAAATAGTTGTGGAGTTAAATGTGTATTGCAGTGGTACGGTGGTGTAGTGCTGAGATTGCTAATGTAATGGTGTGCTCGAGGTGTGGTGCTTTGAGGTGTGCTACATTGGTGTGATGTGATTGATGGGTTGGAGCAGTGCTACTGTGATACTTAAGTACTGGAAGGTAAAAGTGCAATGGTTTGAATTGTTAGTGCAGCATCGCAGAACTGGAGTAGAGAAAGTGGTTGTGCAGTGCTGGAGGTGATATCCCATTGGTATTGCGGTCATGAACAATGGTAGGACACTGCTTGGAGTGGTCATGGAGAGCTAGGTAGCACCATTGAGATGCTATGTTTGGAGTTAAGCAGTGTATTTGGTATAGTAATGTATAATTTGGAGGTAGTAACGTAGAGCTATAGAGTAGTATTGCAGTGCTGGCTGGCTGGTGGTATTGAAGTGATCTGCAGGGGTTGGATGGTTGGTCATTTGGTGCTGAGTTATGGTCTGGTGAGGTGGGTTGATAGTGCGTGTTTTGTTAATTTAATGCACTGCCAGGGTAATAAATGAACCAAAACTCAAGAATAAGACCTGCTAATTTAAGAACTTTTGCTGGATCATGCCCACTAAGGAAAGAAAAGATGGAAATCAATTAAATGAAAAACAGACACGAGAACTTATTGAATAGTTCCAACAATTTCCTTGATTTTCTTGCTACATGGAGTTTGCAGAACCAGAAGAACTTTTAACCCCTTTACCGCTGCGATAATTTCACCGCAGTGCGGGGGTTCTATTGTGTGGGCGGGGCCGCGTCGGCCAACAGACGTGCGCAGCACTACCAAGGTAGTGCTCACGACGGCCGTTGGCCGACTGCAGCAACGAAGGGGTTAAGAAGTTCAGACACCAGAGATTATTCAGACCGAATATGCTAGGTCATCAAAGGCCACATCCCCTGCAGCTTCTTGGCAATCTTGGGCAGGCATTTAATTTCTATAGAAAAAGCTGGAATATATGAATGAGGGATGGTGCTGATAACTTATTGGATTGTGAAATATCGCTGCCATTTTCTGCATTTGCAAGCCAATTGAAGGTAAATAGGCACTTCATGTACCACTAACTTGGGAGACCATTGAAGTTTGTTTCGACACTAGATTCTGGGAGGCTTTAAAAAGTATTAGAGCACTGGGTTTTTGAGAATTCCATTGAAGAAAATGAAGTGGCTTAGGCCTGTTTGAAGCTGCACCAACATTCCAATGTTTATCTTTCTGTTTCTCCCTTTTTATTTTAGAAGATTCTACCCTCAGTAGGTGAAATGTTCCATTCTCATTATAGCCCATCTGCCTCAGGCTATAGTGGTTATTAAAGGCCCTCTACCTCGTTATAGGCTCTCGCATGTATCCTGGGCCTTAAATCTCTGATTCAAGCCTCTTAACAGCTGGTATAGCCCTCAGCAGCAGGTTTTAGACCTCAGTTGAGATGGCCACAGGGCAAGCAAGAATTATTGGCCCCAACTGTGGTGGTTGAGGCCTTTTACTCCTGATGTCCTGAAGCCCAACCTACTATCTGCCCGGAGTAACTGGACCAACAACCCCTTAACCACCTGACTGGTAGCACAGGTTGAGCAGTCCTAGGCTTCTCAGGGAAAAGGTAGGTGTCAGGTGAGCACAAACGCACAACTCAAAATACATCAAGCAACCCCAATAAGTGATTTTCCAGTCAAATACTTGTTTCATGCAACAAAAAGCATTCATTTTCTAACACAAAGTGCAATACAACACACTACAAACAATATACATAGGCTTTTTGAGCAAATCCACTAGCGTTACCTGGGTCAGCTTTCCAGTCCCACTTTCACGGATGATTGTTATTCCCCGTTCATGTGTGGCAACATCTAAGCTAGGCCCAACTAATGTGTTTGAGTCTCAAACCTCCATGAGGCTCTTTATCAAGAGCCAAGAATCCCCTCGCTGCTGCATGTTGATTCAGAACAAGTTGCCCGAGGGCTTGGTGGCCCACTCAGCAGTCTTAGTTCTTGTGGAGTGACAGCTCAGAGTCCCCGGATGCCCTCAGCCATCCTATGGTGTGCAGAGAGTGGGAACCTGCGGTCATAATAGCCTCTTCCTTGGTGCTCCTCTGATGCAGAAAGTATCTCCTGGGGCAGATTTCATAAGTTCCCAGATGGGACGTTGAATCTGTTGCTCTCACTTTCCACAAGACACAGCTCTTGGTGTCTTCTTTCTGCATGTCGGGACAGACCTTCTTCCTGAGACACAGGTAAGGTCGCTGTGACTTACAACTCATGTTGGACACTGGCCTTTCGTCGCTCACAGTAACAAGGATGGTACACCAAAAGCCCAATCAGTTTTAACAAACCTGAGTTTCACACTCCACTACCAGGATCCCCACATCAGGATCCCCACTGGACCTCACCTCCTTCAAGCGAGATCCTTGACTTCACAGGTCCCACTTTTTTTAAATGAGGTCAAAACTGTTGCTACAGGCTCCAGGCCGGTGTTCCTGGTCCTCCTGGGAGATGTCCTGTCATCCAGTATGGGCGAAGTAGAAGTATAGCCCCTCGACAAGGTCAGGGAGAGCTCATGCTGAGCTTTTTCACACTGATTATCAGCTTCACTTTGTTGACTTGGGAGTGATTTTGTGTCCCTGCATTTGAAGTTTGTGTTTTGGAGATTGCTCACTTTGTAGTGCCCACTCCTTTGTTGTGCTCCCTCCAGAGGGAAGCCACAGGCCAGAGGTTCACACCTGGATGTCAACCTCCGTGATATGTGCTTTGACAGGTTACCAAAGGGCCCAATACCTAGTCTTTACGAATCTCTTCACAGACTCCTCTCCTTCTTCAAATGTGCCCTGGTCCCTTTGCCTAGTGAACTGCTTTCAGCATCAAAGAGCTCCCATTGAAGGTCACAGAAGAGCCTCCCTCCCATGTGTGTCACACTCACCTCTAAGTAAAGAAGCAAACCACAATTCTGTCTGGGGAGAAACTCCACCTCTCCCTGCTCCTCCACCAAGGCCTGGCTCTCACAAAATGTAACTGAGTGTCTTCCGTTTTCGTGTCTTGCCCTAGTACAGACATACTCCTGTGCGCACATGCGTAGTCTCCAACGTATTGCACTTCTTCCCTGACACCCATGCATCCGAGCACACTCATGCAACATTACGGGTTAACTCCTTTGTTATAGATGTTCCCTGTACATTTTTTTCCTGTGTGTGCAGCAGTCGAGGGTTTCTATGCTGTAGCAAAGGCTACGTGCACCAAAGACATGCAGTAAATAATCAGACATGGGCACGATCTACCAAAATCCATGAATTAACTACTCCAATGGTTTGTTTGAAACTGAAAAACAAACATTGCATTTACACATAATTAGCTCCATTTGAGGCAATGTTGTCACGAAGAGGCATCAAATAACTCCGTCAAATAACGCCTTTTAGCCAGAGGCACCTCAACGCTCGCATTAAACTTTCGCAAACTGTTTGATTTAATGAGGGACCTTTGTTTTGTAAAATTAAAGATTATTAAGACATTCCCAATATATCTCACTGATTTAAACCACTGTGTCCACCAGATTAATTGGAATTTGGCTCTAACAAATAAACATTGCATGCATATAAAAACATGTTAAAAATAAAGAATGCAACCTCTGACAGCAGCGCCAGCGACTGGCTAAAAACATAAATATAATGTTCACGTTTTCAAACTCACCCTCGTCCATTGTTTGCATATTTTTCTAGCATCATAATTTAAAAATAAATCTGTCCAATGTTTCGTCAGAAGAAGTACATTCAGTGTCTCAGCAGCAGCACTCTGTGTAGTCAAAATGGTAAATCTCCGAACTGTATCATAAAGGATAACCCCAGGGACTCGAACATGGAAGGAGTGGTCACCTCTTTTGGGGACTGTGAAATAGTCTCGGTCCAACATAAACAACACAGAATGAGTGTTCCCGCCTCCACTGAAAACATAGAGGTTTCAGAGCATGTCGAGAAAGAACTCTCATATCTCGACTCAGAGGAATGGAAAAAAATGTTGCACTCCTACGGGAACACCATCCCTGGACACCCACAGTTATCATCTCCACAAAGGCAGGAGAAAAGTGAGGACCCCCCACAAGAGAAGGCATGGGCCATCGCCCTTGATATTCTTCAGAGGTCAGCGGACGCAATGTCCTATCAAGCAAATAAAATGGACATCCAAATTAGTCTCCTGAACACACTTGCTGTGTACGTAGTCAAAATTGACGACAAGATCTCAAATTTAAACAGCTTAATTAAACGGGCTCAAGAAGCAGCTGACCGCCCGCAACAAGCATGCGACTGTACACAAATAGTGGAGAAACTCAGCACTCTCCCAGGGATAATGGAAAAGCTTGTTGCAGACCTAAAAGGAGTTGCAAATGTAAAGTCCTCCCTTGAGAACAGCAGGGATGTCGAACTAGGAGACCCAAGTGGAAACTCCCAAGTAAAAACAGCCACCAAATCAAGTTCAATAGCGGCTGAAGGGTCCAACATCCAAGAATCCCACGATCCGTCTGTGCAAGCTAGCCAAATGAGTGAACAGCAAACATCACCGACCACCAGTAGAGCCAACACTACCCTCCCTTCCTCAATTGAGCAAGAGCTGGGTGATTCTGTGGGAAAGGGGAAAAGACAAAGGATGCGGAAAGGACGTAATAAAATGAGAAGGAGCCAACAAGATCTAAGACTCTATCCGTTGTTCAACATTGCTAGAGGCCCTGCAATTACAGAAGGTGACGAGTCAACAAATCCCCTTGAGTCAAGACCCATAACGGAAAAAAATCAAATCATGCAGGAAAGCCATAAAAGGAAGAGCGGCACTCCCAAATCCGAAAAGAATTCAGCAATGGTACCTCCTGGAAAAAAGACGCACAGTGGGATAAAAGTCCAGATTACCACTACTCACACGGCTCCTTCAAAAACACCCATCACGCAGAAGGAAAATGTACAGTGTCAAACTTTCAGCAACCCGAAAAATCAACAAAATGGCATCATGACCGCAGATCAGGTAACCACTGTAAGCCCTGGCAACAACCAACAGGGCGTAATTCCAGCAAGTGATAAAGGCGCCGAGGACCATGGAAAATATGAAAGGCCCAAAAGTGAGCAGAATGAGGTACAGTTCACTGGTCCTTTGACAAAAGCAGCTCATATGCCTTGTGCGCAAACATCGGAGGCAAAACCAGTTCACACGCCTTGCGCGCAAACACCAGAGGCAACCTTAAGGCCGCTTAGAACATCGAGTGGCGATCTACTTTCCACTTTTCTCTATCCAGAATACAAGTCCAAAGGTCGACATGATGTCCTCAATCGCGGGAACATCCTAAAGTTGATTCGTGCAACAGGACTGTCAAATATTATCACTTCTTGAGACATTATTTCGATAGAATTTGTTGCACCGTGTCAAGGACACTCAAATGAAACTACAAAGGTCACCTGGAGTTCAGTTGAGGTAACGAACATCATTTTAGGGCAAGCTGACACCTTTAAGCAATGGGGCATACGGATACAACCCGGCAGGGCGGTGGGCTACCCCCACGTTCTACAGGCAAACAATAGTGAGGATAACAGATGTGTGAGGAGCGGAGCAGTGTACTCAGTACTTAGGGGTGCATGCAACAAAACCCCCACCATTAACCTAAAACCAAGGATAACAAGAGACGACGGGACCTCACCATCTAGGAATCGGGAAGAGGTCAGCACATGGTCATGGTTGTCAGGCACTTTGAACTCAACTCGAATTCTACGATGAGAACCCCACACGGAACATGGTCAAGAAAAGCCTCCTCTAAAGATTTGTTCATGGAACATTAACGGTTTGACAAACAAACTGGAGGATAAATCTATAATCTCCTATTTTAGGGAATTTGATATATTGTTATTACAGGAGACATGGCTCTCCGAACCGCAGCAAATAGAAGGCTTTAAAACTCACCACATTCCTGCACAAAAACTGAACCGCTCGGGAAGAGGGAGCGGGGGCCTAGCTATTTACATATCAATAAAAAATGCAATCGCATCCCGGGACCTTGCAGGTTCGTCACACTGCCTTCAGTGTGTGGGAATTTCTTTTACTTCTAGAAAAGGCCAGCATTGGTCTCTGATTCTAATGAATGCCTACGTTCGCCCAAACCCAGTATCAAGACAATAATTTGCAGAAGTGACTGCGACAGTACTAAGAGTGAAAACATGTCCGCTGAACCAAGAAATACTCTTATCTGGCGATTTTAATATGTGGCTAATGTCAGATCTACAAAAAAACGAGGTCACTGAATCACATGACAGTATCTGGGAGATACCACCGCAGGTACGGCCAGGATGGCATAAGGACGACTCGAAGGGTCGTTCCTTGCAAGGCAACCTAGAAAATCTGGGACTAAGAGCCCTCTATGGGCGCTATTCCTTAGACAAGCCTCCTTGCTTCTCTTATTTATCGAAAAATGGTGCTTCACTAATTGACTATACCTTCGCTAGCCTTCCACTCTTTCATCTAATAACAGGCTATCATCTTGGGAGCAGAACAGAAAGCGACCATTGCCCCCAAGAAATAACACTGAGGACCAGTCTAATTCAACATGAAGAAGAAAGGGGATTGCCATCTGAGAGCTATACAATCAGCCTAAAACGAATCAAATACTCTCTGAGCAATTTTCACCAAGTAGCAATAGAGGCCAAACAAATCATCGAGCGTTACAGTAAGTGCGCGGATGATAAAATAGTCAACTGGGCATCATTTGCAATCGAACTCATCGACAGACATGCAAAACCGGTAAAGTATGCAATCTTGACTGGGCAAAAGCCGAAGCCCCACTCAAATCTAGCGATACAATCTGCAACAAGATCTATGAATCGTGCATGGCGGGCATTAAAAATAGATCCAATGGACTCTACAAAAATAACAAAATTGAGAGAGGCCCGCAGCTACCTTAGAAAAGCTAAAAGAGAGCAACGTAGAACACAATGGAATTCGTTCTGGGCTAGACTTCAGCACGATATTAAATCAAATAATTCTGCCAGGTTTTGGCGAACAATCAACAGCATATCAGGGCAAGTACCAAAAGTAGCTTCTTCTTGCATATTGGAGTCGGAGTGGGTCGACTTCCTCAATCCTCACTTTAATGATTATAAAACAAAAATCTTTCATCAGAATTCCACCCTTGAAGACTATGAAGAACGGAACATTATCAATCCCTCTATGAAGATATCCCTCAACGACGGTCAAAAAATAGTATCACCAAATGAGTGCTCTTCGATTGGGAGTAGCAAAGATCTTGTAAAAGTGCAGGAGCAAGATATTGGAAAATTGATTAAAAAGGGTCGGACGGACGGGGCTCCAGGTCCAGGTGGAGTCCCTCAAGCTTTGTTTAAGGAGGATGTACCCTTCTGGGCTGGGAAACTATGCACTTTATTCAATTCCATTCTGCAGAAAAACATCATACCGCCCTCCTGGCGTGGATCAGTCCTTGCACCAATCTTTAAAGGTGGGGACAAAAAATCCCCTGGGAACTACCGTCTCATTGCCCTAATCGACAATGAAGCAAAGTACTTTGCAGGAGTTTTGCTGAACTCACTTAGGGCATGGGCGGAGGACAACGCTATCATTCCTCCAAATCAAACTGGCTTTACAAGCAACACCGGAACCTCGGTCAACCTCATGACCCTCTCCTGCCTGATTGATCAGGCTGAATTCAGCTCCGGTCCACTCTACATGGGATTCATTGACTTTCAAGCCGCCTTCGACAACGTGAATAGAGCTAAGCTCTGGCAGAAGTTGTCTAGTTTCAACATTCCAAGTGACCTCCTAAGAGCCATACAACTTCTACATCAGGACACATGGGTCAGGATCAAGATCGGGGACGGCTCCCGTTTGTCACGCCCAATTCCAACGACAAAAGGTCTAAAACAGGGCTGCCTCCTGGCCCCGACACTTTTTAACTTATTTCTATCCGACCTTCCTGGTGCTCTTAACAAGGTCAATTCACATGCTCCCAAGGTAACTGGTCTCTTGCTGTCAAACATACTATACGCCGACGATGTTGTTCTTCTTAGTAAAACTAAGATCGGCATGCAAAGGCTTCTGGACGCCACCTCCGACTATTCTAATAAGAATAACCTACAGATCAATAATAAGAAGACAAAAATATTGGCGGTCCGTTCAGGTAAAGCTAAGAATCTGTCTTGGATCCTTAATAAGGAAAGCATTGTCGAATCTAAATGCCATAAGTACCTTGGAGTCATCTTTAACAACAACAGCAGATATAAATCTCAGTTGGAAGAACAAAAAAGGAAGGGTGCAGCACTTGCCTTCGCCATTGGATCCGTTCACAAGAAACTACAAGGCCCAACTTTTGCACCTACTTTACAGGCCGCTCAGGCAAAAATCATTCCCACACTTACCTACGGTAGCGAAGTCCTAAAAGGACTGGACAGTGGCCAATTGGACAAAATAATTACAAAGATTTATAGAACAGTGTTCAAACTACCAATTCAAACATCTCTGGCACAAATCAGGTTGGAACTGGGAATCTGCCATCAACCATACGCCAGAGCCATGACCTTTCTTGTGTGCTGTCACAAACTGAGATCATCTAAGTAAGGCAGTCTAGCACACCATCTCTGGGTTAGTCTCGATACGAACTCATGGCGCGCAGGGAACGACTATTGGAAAAAAGGCCTAACAACCTTATGCTTAAATGAACTTTGGAGCATGCATGTAAGCCAAATGGAATTTAAACGGCTAGCGAAACTAAGCACAAAAAAGCTGTCAACTGTGGAAGATAAGGCACGGCTGGCAAAAAGAAGTCATGGGTGGTTGACTCTGCATTCCTATGCCCTGTTGATTCCACAACAGTATCTTACCGTATCTTTTACTGCACAAACTAAATCAAAATTCCTAAAATTGAGACTGGGAGTTATCAACCTGTTGGCCCATTTCCCAAAATGGAAAAGAGATCATGGACGAGAACTTTGTCGACTTTGTGGGAATCACAAAGAAGACATCACGCACTTTTTATGTCTTTGTCCAAAACTGCTGAATGAAAGACGGTTCCTTTTGAAGCACCTTTGGAACACAAACAAGATTAGATTGTGCAGAGCAGCAGTTCTGGCCTGCTTTGACCCCAGGAACATCAAATTAAACTGTGCCCTGGTAAGGTTCATGGACCTCGCAGAAAAAAAACTCTGCGAGGGGCCAAATGCCAGTGATTCATCGACGGCTTAAAGTTCTGGCAGGCTCCATCGGCTGTCCCTATCCACCTTGGATCCCAATCAGTCGCCATTTTTTATATGTATTTTAAATGTATCTTTTACATTTTTTAAAGAGTCTGTATTTGCAATGATTTTTCTTTTAATCACGCAATAAAGCTCTTATATATATCATGGGTATGCCAGAGGGCTCGAAATGACACTGGAGCATTTGTGAAGTGAAAAAATATCATGTGCAGCAAGGATGTATATGTTTCCCGAAGTATTGACTATAGGAGAAGATAGTGCGTGCGCTTCCAACCCTAAGGCTTCACGTGAACCCAGAAACTTTCTAATACACTTACCTTCAACGTTTTATGCATTCTGACCCCCCATATCACGTACCCTATTAGACAAACCTCAATAGAGTGAGACACTAAGTGAACTGCCATGGAGTTAGGACTGCCAGGATTGAAAGAGCACCCCCCCCCCCACCCCCACCTCCTGCTGGCCCCCCTGCAAAGCGACACAGCCCTGGCAGATAGCACATCTAAAAAAAAAATTTATTTTCCAGTGTTCACCAGTGTTCACCCCATGTCACAGACTATATTTTATTCTTACATTATATGTACGTTAGCAAGTGAAAATTTGGCCAGAGCGTAAATTGTATCAATTTTCTTTTGCTTCACTAGATGCGCACTGAATCGCATCGAGGTGCGCAGATGTTCTTGACCAATTAAGGGAAATGAGGCACAAGTCTGGATTCAGTTCGCATCTAGAGCTACACAAGGACGTTCATACACTGTGCTCTTTCAGGACTTACACTTGTCAACAAAGGCATATAATTAAAGTTTGCATTTGTTTCAAACTGTGAGAGCCAAGCTGACCAAGAGCACATGGCATGTCAGTAAATGACACGCAGTGAGCCAGGATTGTGGACGAGGCTTCCTAGAAGCACACATGCGGTACTGGCATTTAATAAACCAGGGTTGTAGAGGTAGCTGCCCAGGTTCACATAGTGCTCCAGTGGCACAGGGTTAAAATGTTGTTTATCAACAATCTCATTTTCAGGAGGGGAAGCGACATCAATGGTTTCTAAATTTGTTAATTCATTTTTATTATTGAAATCAAGCATAGTTGTTTCTGCAAATCCCCTCAAGGTTGAGTTTTCTGTATAGTTCCTCACACAAATATAAACAAATACGGAACTATTTTAACCCCTCCCATGCTCGTGACGGAACCGTTCCGTCACGAGCCTCGGGTGGGCTGTGCTAGTGCCGGAACGGTTCCGTCATGGCCAGCTCGTGCGCCCTGCGTGGCACGAATTCCGCGCCTGCGCTGACGTTCTAATGGGCGGGCGGGTCCGTGACGGAACCGTTCCGTTCCGTCACAAGCACAGCTCACCTTAGGGCGATGACAGAGCGGTTCCGTCACGAGCACGTGACCGCCGCGTGGCCCCGCCCCCCCTTAGCACTGCGGCAGAATAGCCGCCGCAGCAAAGTGGTTAAGGTTAATTATTGCAATGTGAACACAAGCTTTTAGGTCGAGCCTTACGGCAGCGCGCATGCGCTGTTCACTCTGCAAGACAGTAGGTCGAGCATAGTGGCAGCGCGCATCCACTGTTCGCTCTGCGAGACTGATGTAGTAGAGTATGGGAGAGAAGCCGCGCCCACTATCCTCCCGTAATTTTCATTGGCTTGTGTTATTGTCTTTCGTAAATGCAGCCTTTGGATTCGTTAATAGGCTTGTAAGTCCTTCCTTAGTACTGCCTTGTCTTCATTTGTACCATCCCATGCTGTCTGGCACAGGACTTGGTATTTAATCTGCAAGCACTATTTATTTTATTGAGTTTCTATTACTGTAGGCCGGACATGCGCTGCTTCAGCTTAAACCGATTGTAAGCAGGCGGCCGTGCTGCTTAAAGAACACAATCACTTTAACCTGGCATTATATCATGAATGTTTCAACCAACCCCACAAGTAAAATGGATTTAGAAATGATTAGCAACAGTCATGTGGATTCCAGGTAGCACATCATCCTGTGCCAATGGGCTGAAGCTGACAACAGCATGTCTGTGTTACATATCATCTGTACTAAAGCCACCTGACCGGTTGTTTTCATAAACTGGTTTTATTAACACTACCACCAATACCATCCCCTCCAGCAATACCACTGCCAATGCCGCCACCACCACAACCAATACCACCACCAACACCACCACCAGTACCACTACCATCACCACCAATACTACCACCAATACCACCCCACCACCAAAAACACCACCACTAATGCCACCACTTCGACTACGAATACCACCACCACCAATACCATCACCAATAGCAACACCACCACCAATACCATCTCCGCCAATACCACCACCATCAACATCACCAATACTACTACCACCACATCAATACCACCACCAATGCTCCACCACCACCACCAATACTACAGTCAATTACACCACCATCAATTCCACCACCACCACAACCAACACCAATAACACCACCACCATCAATATCAAAACAACCATCAATACCACCACTAATACCACTACCAATACCACCAACACTATCACCAACACCAGTACCACCACCACCACCAACAGCACCAGTACCCCCACAAACTCCAATAACACCACCAATAATAGCAGCACCACCACCAATACCACCACCATCAATCCAACAGCACCAATCCAACAGCACCACTTCCAATACCACTACCACCACCAATACCACCACCAATTCCACCACCACCAATTCCACCACCACCAATACCACCACCACCAATACTACCATCACCACCAATACCACCAACATCATCGCCACCAATACCACCACCACCATCACCACCACCACCAATACCACCACCACCATTGCCAATACCACCATCTCAGCACCTGTCGCTTACTAGTGAATGGGGCACTGTATGAGGCCGGATCTGCAGCCGAGACCACTCCTCCCTCACTCCATGCCTGCCATAAAGCACATCCCACCCTGCACCAGGAGGTGAATCCAGGGACTACTACAGCTGGAGTGGTTTTTATTAGGCCAAAGATAGCAATGACATTACGCAATGCCACACTGCACACTCAAATCAAGGAGAGGACTGGAACTAGCTCCCCTCCTACTCTTCCTCCTGAGCCGTGACAGTGTAATCACAGTACTAAAGGTGTTGGAGCACTTTTTTAGTGATTATAGCCCGGATCATATGTAACTCTCACTTATCACTTTGTCTCTTTGTAATTTACAACATTTACACATCTTTTTCACTGCCTTATTTATCACTACTTTGAAGACGTCACAGGCTGGTCTCTTCCTCTGATATTTATAATCTAACAAACAGCAGTCAAGAAGGTGATTTATTGCAATGCAATAAGTCTCGCATTTGCGAGGGTTTGAGCTATTAGTATTGTAAATGACAATGCCTATTATTTATGTTTTAAAATCCAAAACATAAATTTAAGGCATTGGCATTTATAATGCCAATAGCTTAAACTCACGTGATTGTGATACCTATTGCATTGCAAATGCTTATTTCAGGTTGCCTTTCTGTAAAAGCAGCCATTATGTGCAGCACTCGTTACTTGTTTAATGCACGCCGGGAAATTGGGAATGCGTTACATTACTGGACTGCTTGCAACACAACGATTACATTTCTGTACAATTGATCTACGTATTATTTGTCAGAGCAGAGGTCAGAAGGGTCCTGAGGAGATCTTGCCAAGGCCAGACTGCAAACTTGTGAATAACACTATTTCTCGCCCCCCCCCCCTTGCTGTGAAGGTCCACACCACAGGCCGTACTAGTGGTTGTCACCCAGGGACCAAGATAATGCCTCCTTCCCTCAGAGCTGACGGACTACCCATGAGTCTTACATACTTTCAGAGAGGCATGCTCCGAACCCTTTGAGCACCTATAATCCTCGCAGGGCCCTTGAAGAGGGTCATGTAGCTTTTGCTGTTTATAGTTGTATTGTTGTGTTTCTTAAGCACTACTGCTGCTCCCTGTAAACTGCCACCAAAAGAATTGATTTTTACACCACTCTATTTTGGAAGAGAGCATGTGAGCAATTCTTCTCTCACAGAACATTCAGTATGCCTCCTCAAAACACATCCTCAACATCCACTGCCGCAGCCACATCGCAGACACCGGAGAGAGACCACAACTAGCTCCCAGTCAACAAAATATTCACCTTCAAGCCCCTCACAAATGCTTACAAAGCCTTACAAGACGTGGGACTTGTGTACCTCAAACACTGCCTCGCATTCCACGCACCCCCCAGAGAACTCCACTTTGCCCAACTGGCCCTGGCTACCGTCCTACATATCCGCAAGACCACAGCCAGAAATAAGATCCTTCTCCAATCTTGCAGCAAGGACCTGGAAGACCCTGCCTCTCCACCTCAGGCAATCACCGTCACTGCCTCAATTCAGCAAGGACCTCAAGACCTGGCTCTTTGACTGAACCACAGCGCTATAGATGGACTAGCAGCTCCCCACCCCACCCCCCAGTGCCTTGAGACCCTTACGGGTGAGTAGTCGCACTTTACAAGTCACCTGATTGATTGACTCTTGTTGATGTGGGCGCTAACTGGGTAACTCTGGACACTAAGTGACGGTGCGGTGTGGACATGTGGACTACAGGGAACATAGCTTCTGATGTACCTTCCCACATGCACATCCTAGCAAGTACACTCAATGGCTTGTACTATTTCTCCTTTACTGTGCCATCTCTTAGTCACACCATACTTCCTTACTCGTACACACAATCGCTTGTGCTATTTCTTCTACACTGTTCCATCTTTCAAGCACACATACTTCCATGTGTTGCGGGCAATCTAATACTGGCCAAGGGTTGACTAAAATAAACAACAAAGAAAATTTACTGGAGCGAAACAGGCAGCACCACTTTAATTACACAGCCACATAGACCGGTTCACTCTATTGATTACTAAAAACATGGCATGCTACTACCACTGCACTTGTGTTGTTTAACTCCAGGTGAAGGTGATATAGGTCTAATGACTATTGATATAGATCAACCTCTAGGACTGAATCGATGAACCTTCGATCTTTCCCTTTAACCTACATGGCTATTTTTTGTATACCTGTCATTGACTTGACAAACCGTTTCAATTTTTACTCATGCTACGATGTATATTGGCTATGAAGAAGCGGTAACCCGAATTTTCCCTGTTAAGTAAGGCATTGCTGCCAGGCGTCTGTTTTAGTTGATCTGAGCTGGGGAAACTTTCTTCCAGAGAAAAGAAAAATCATGGCAGCTTTATCAGCTCGTGCCATTCTGTGATAAAGCTGTGTTTAGATGCCTCTTTATTATAAAACCAGCAAGCTTGCTTTCAAGTCTATAAATGAATTTCAGCACCAGATGGGTGGGGCTTTCTTAAAGCACTCTGCCAGGGGTATTATGCCTCCTCGCCACTCCCCTTCTGATGTCCCTGCTGTTGCAAGAATTTGTCATGGCCTCACTGCAGTTTAACAATGCAAACCTTCATCAGGAAACCTCAAACTTCCAGATGGCTTTGGCATAAGGTTTGGCCTTTCTTGGGCTCTTTGAACTGAAAAACCCCAAGCTTTGGTTATATTAGAGAATTATTTGGGTAAAAACCATCTTTGGTTTTCACAATTTTTTTTTGTATGAAATCGTTTCCTGAAAAACAAGTAGTGCAGTTCAGATATCAAGACAGGTCTAGTAGGAGGGCATTGCACAGCTCTGAGTCTTGCACTCCCGGGGTTTGATCTCTTTTTCATTGCTGAATCAGGTTGGCACATGATGAGTGGTAGTTTCTGGCTAAGGTTTAGCGCATAGCTAACTTCTGCAGATGTTTTGGGTCTTTTAATCAAATCTATATTGTGAATGGTGCAGAAAACCTTGCAGGTGTTCCTGGATTCAATTGGCAGCCAATGGAGAGCTGTAATGGCAGGCGTCATGTAGTTTCCTTTGCAGAGTTTAAGGCACATTCTGGTAGATTGGTTTTGTAGTCTTGAAGCATGACAATGAGCATTTTAGGGAAGCCATTCTGAATGTTTTTCTAGTAATCCAGGCAGAGCATGTTGAGTGCTAAATGCTACTCCACCTGATGGCCCATTTAGATTAGTGAGAGTAATTTTTAGAGTTGGGAGGATTGGAGTTTGATCCTTGTAACCATTGTATTGACTTATGGCGCAAACAACAGTTCTGAGCCGAAGAGTATCCCCACTTTTCTAGCGCTTGCAGTGGCTGAAGAAGGGGTGGAAGGGACAGTTATTGTTTCCTAGTGAAAGATGTTTGAAATGATGATTTAGCTAAGAACAACTCTTTGCCTATTAACACGTTAAATGAGGGATTTCAGTTAGTAGCCTTCCAGGCAAGGCAGCATAGAGAGAAATACCTCACGGAATTTTCATTAGAAATCCCTATTCAAGGACAAAAAAGAGCATTTTGTTTCCTTGCCCATGTAGGTCACAACTGCACAGAGCTAGATAATGGCTCTTGTTTAGCAGAAGCTTAAACCACCCCCTCAACTTTACAATCTTCCATTTCCTGTCAGAGTCAATTTCTATATAGCATTCTTGATCCTCAGCTCAGCAGCTCCTTTTCTCATGAAATAGCAACAATGTTTTCACTTAACAATTTAAAATAATGCTCCCCCGCCCCCAAGGTTATCAGGTCTTTCTTGGACCTTTAATTCAACTTTCTGCACTCTGTTCCCCCTCAAATGTTTACCACATAACAATATAGAAGCATATTAAACCTAAAATTCGATAATAAGCTAAACGTCTGAAAAATGTGCCTTTATTTAACGTGCAAATGTGAAAATGCTGTTCATTTTCTGGGGAAAGCTTCCATTCCTATTGTTCTTCACTTGCTAGGCCATACTATTCATTTATTCTGCTCTGTATTTAAGAAAACAAATGCATTTATTAATATAGTGATTTAATGTTACAATCGAACTCTAGGGCTTGACTTTTTGTGAAATGCGTTGTGTCCTCGAAAAATGTGTTCTTTCTTTCCTCACACCATATGACTTCACTGTACTTAGATTGTTTTCTTTGCCACATATCGATACTGAACAAGTGTATTAAAGAAAATGCTTCCTGTAGTTTACATTTTGTGATCTATCCAGGACAAACCAGAATTTGAATGTTTTGTTTCATAGATCAGCTCATTGTTATACAGTGAGAAATCAGACAGCTAAAAGAATAAGCTTCCAAAATCTAATGAGAACCATTGTAGATGTATCTTTTTGTAATACGTTGTAGCCATTTCTAACTTAATGTTGGCCTGGAAATTTACTGTGGGAATTGAGGGCGAAGACGATGGACCATCAGAAGACTTCTGACAATTGGCCGATGACAGTCACCTGTTTTTGAAACATGTTTAGTGGCTTTCTATATATTACATGCTCCTAGTTAAAGAGCTCAGGACTCTTTCCATGAATCCCCACTCTTCCGAGCCCCTTGTTACTATGCTGTGCTAGCACGATTTTCCATAGGCTATTGCTTACAGTGATTTCTTTTGTTTTCTTACGTCTTGTGAGAAGATTTTCTCATGTATGCTGATCATAGCTACTGCTGTAATTTCTTCCTTCACTCACCTTTTTATGGTTGATACTGCAATTTTCAAAAGAACTCTGCTGAGTCGCCAGAACTCCCCATTATGTGGAGTTCTCTCTCTCTACGTTATCTGAATATCCTCTTTTCTAAAAAAAAATCTTTATGGGTTCTTGTTAGGATAGTATATGTCCTTTAGTTTATAATAGGTACTATACTCTGAATGGAACACACGGTTTTTATGTCTCGCCTACGCAGCGCACAAGCGCTACTTAGGAGGGACTCTTGGAATCGTTCAGGACTTTTTGGGAAATTTGTGCATGTTCTGCACTGTTCCCAATGAGCCCTTTTGCATGTGTGGCGTTTACCTTGCGGGAGCGAGCAGCAGTGCCATCTGTTTACAATTATCATGTACTCTCCCGCAAGGTAAACACTATGCATGGACTAAGCCTCAAAGCTACGCCCCCAATGTAAGACAACGCAGCGCTTGTTCTGAAGGTGATTGTGCTTGAAAAGAGGGCAAAAACCACCAAAACAGTGTGAGTTGACATTGGCACTTTTTAAGTACGTGGAAAGTTCCTATGTTGCTCAGAACATTTCAGCGCCTAGTCCAGGATTCAATGAAGGGCCCCTTGCTGGTAACCTGAAGACAGCCCAGTGGGTAGTTCTCCACTCTTCCCTCGTTGCCGCCTTCATCACGTACTGTACACCCACAGTGCAATTCCACCTCACTGACTCCGTCACCTCAGTCTTGCGCAAGCGTCGGTGTGCCTCGTCATGCTCCCTCGTCCCCGCAGTCCCTCACGTACCTCTCGCAGGGGGCTCTAGTACCAGCGCTCCTCGAAGTACCGGTTTCGGCTCTCGGAGCTGTCAGCCCGGAAACTCCAGACACCTTCGAGCTCCTTCAGAACAGCGAGGTACAGCCGGGAGGCGCCCGGCATGGTACACAGAAAGACAGCAAGTGTAGCACGAAGCTGGGTGAGCGAGGCTGGCTGGGGATAGGGGGCTTTGAGATCTGGGGGTGAGTTTGTGATGATGGTGCAACACAGAAAGGATAAGGGCAGTTGAAGCATAGCGTCCAGCTCTGGGCAGGGTGAGCACTGTGAAATCTCCGCTTCCTCTCAGACTCACTCACACAGCCCTTGAAGAGTCAGCTGTCACCAGTGGGTGGCACATAACTGGCCAAAGATGTGTACATTCACAAGGTACTGACACACCACCTATGGAAGTGCGTTCTAAGACCGTGTTCCTGAGTACAGTAGGGCTGTGATCAGTGGGGCGGGGTCAAAGGCGTGGCTAAAAAAATCAAAACATCCTGTAACTGTTTTGTTGGTTTTTTACCTTCAAGTGACTGTATATAACATAAGGGACACTGTAAATTAAAAATAAATGCAAATCAAATTAAGTGTGAAATGCATTATTTTACGTTCTAAACTTCTGTTGCATAATGGACGTGCACCCCTTTCCTGAGTGCCCCAACTGAACTGATGTTTGGATTTTCGGTATCAATTAGAAAAACGTTTTAAAAAGTTGAAAAATATTTCATATTAAAAATACATAAGGCATAATTGTCCCAGAATCACAGGATGTTCAGCCGATGTCGAGACTCGAACCTAGGTCTGCAGTTCCAATGCCAGAAGCACGCTTTAGAACTCCTCTACTGCTTTCCGGGGCACAACTGTACAAATTGTGGTGGTCTTTCCTGTATAATATTATCGAGTCCAACCAACCCTAATATTTTCGGAGTGGAATTAATCTCATATGGCCCCAGGCCAGGAAAAAGAAAACCAGTTAACTGTAAAATGTGTGTGGTGGGGGTGTGGAGGGGCTATGAGGAGGCGGTAAAATCACAACGGGGTGCTTTAGAGGCGCTTCATTAGAGGGCAGAGGTGGGGGCGTTGACATGTGTGATTCTTTATTGGGGCTGTAAAGAGAAAGCACAGCCATTTGCTATTCTTGAGCTGACAATGGTATTTGCCCAAGGTCGCACTGTGTGTCAGCAATACAGTGGTTAACGTAAGATGCACTACTGAAGGAGCACCGCACTTTGTGAATGTAAGAAACCCCTCAGACTCTCCGCACACAGAGGCCACATAATCTTCCATGCACTGAACAGGGCACAGATTGCCCACTAACAGTGAAGCCAACCTTCAGCACACCATGGCATAGTAGCTGCACATGTGCTATCTTAAGTGTATTTCTGTAGCATATTGCCACCATCTACATGGCCCCAAAATGCTTTATGCTGCACACTGCCACACGCACATGGGAGATTCACAAGAGTAGCTCTGAGATAATAGTTGACTTCCAAATAGTGGCTTGTCACCTTAAATGGTAAAGATTCCATAAAATCCTCTTGATAACATATAGTAGGAATATACATTGAAGCAGAGCCACAACTTCCACTCCCCTCTCCCTCCCTGCACCTTTACTCCCACCTCCACCCCTCCTCCCTCCCTACACCTCCTCTCCTACTATCTCCACTTCCACCTTCACTCCCTCCTCCCTCTACTCCCTCCACTCCCCTTTCCCTTCCTTCCACTTCCACTCCACCTCCACTCCCACCACCACCTCCTCTCCCCCTACCTCCCTGCACCTTTACTCCCCCTCCCTCCACTTCCACTTCCACTCCCTCCTCTCTCCACCTTCACTTTCCCACCTTCATTCCCCCTCACTCCCTCCACCTCCCTCACTCACCTCCTCCCTCCACTCCCCCCAACCCCCTTCCTCCTTGCACCTCCATTCCCCCTCCACCCATCCCCTCCCTCCCTGCACCTCCACTCCACTCCTCCCCTTCCCCACCCCCACCCCTCCCTCCCTAAACCTCCACTCCCCCTCCCCCCACTGCCCCCTTCCTTGCAAATACAACAAAACTAGAACACATTTTTGGTGTTAATTCTGGTTTTTATTAGGATACTTCAGTTGTATATAATGTTTTCTAGATTATATATAAAGTGACATGGCTATCACACATTTTTAATTATAACATAACTTTTAAACATGCTGCACAACATTCACAGTGCTCTGCAACACATATTAAAAAAGTTAACAAAGCCAATAGCTCTCTCTAAACAATTATAAGGCCCCAAAGGCGAGCCCTATTTGCTATGCCATTGCTTGTTATTTCTCTATGCTTATTCTAACCAATGTATCTCTTATTATTTCTGTAATCGATTTACCACTTATTTGAATAAAAGAACAAAATGCAGACTAATCTACTAAATGAGAGAATAGACTTTCAAAACGTCATCACGTCTGTTTCTTGACTGAACATCAAATGTATTTATTGATGTCTTTTGATGACTAATGCTTCATTTGTAAACGGTGGCAAAGATCCATTGGCCGATAAAGGTGCTGGACTTCCACTTTCTCCAGGTAAGTAGTAAGGTGGCATCATTTGTGGAAATGTTAGAAAGATTTTGTGGTAGCACCTTCAAGGTCTCAATGCCCTTCTAAAACTCCAACACGAGCATCAGAAATGAACCAGAAAAATGCAAGGGGGATAGGAGTAAGTGCAGTTCATGAAATATATGCAGTGAGCAAGCAAGCAGAGCTTGATAAATCCAGTGCAAAATATTGAAATTAGTATTGTTAGGGTCAACACAGTTTTACTATTGATGCAGGCAGGCTCACTTGAGGAGGAGACAGTATGTCACTGTGGACCCAGGATGACCTAGCTCCAATGCTCCTAGTCTTACTCCAGATGTAGCTTCACTGCCAGGAACATGTTTACGTCCTGGTCGACAGGCTTGGTGTCTACATTTAATGGTCAGTCAGTCAGTCAGTCATTAAAACTTTATTTGAGTTATTACAACCATAAAAGTATACACTATACATTTATAAACTTTATAAAAACATGAGTTAAAATTTATAAAATTGCAATTCAGTCATTTCCCGGAGGATAACCCTGGCAACATTATTTCTAACAGTATCCTCCTGAGATGTTAAAAACACATGAGAAAACATATCTGACTAGACCTTCCAAACATAATACATACATTAGAGTACAGTCTCGATAACATATGCCTATAACTCTGTATTCTGGAGGAGCTCCCTAACTCGAATCATGTATTTCCCCAAGGCGCAGGCTATATCCAGGTTTCCCATCCCCACCAGGAGCTCTGCAGCTTGCTTCCTATTCGTAATCCTGTAATTTTTGAATAACGGGCCTAAAATCTCCGTACGTATATCAAGGGTCCTCCTACAGTCTAATAAAACATGAGTAATGTCACAGGTGGAGCCCAACGTACATGTGCAATTGCCATTACTATTAATCATGAGGTTTTTAACCCTGGTATTTACATAACAGGGGTTTACACCCATTCTCAGTTTTAAAACCTCTCTTCTTAATTTCTGATTCGGCAACCCATCCAAGTACGGGTAGGGATGATCTTCTGAATTCCATACTTGGATCATATGGGACACTGATATTTTTTGCCGAAGGTACTCGTGATCACATGTACGGGACCCATCCGCTCCCAATGACCGTTGTTCTTTTTTGCCTATATTGGTGTGTCCTAACTGGGCATCTAGTTCTATTCCTAACTTCCCATAAGCTTCCTTTAATGAGAGTCTGACTTCTTTAGCCCATGATAACTCACTGGAGGTAATTTCCTCTCTACACCACTGTGATATTTTTCTGGGCGCCTCCCCTATCTCCAGACGCTGCTAAAACCGTATTAGTGCCATCCTGGTTGTAATTGCCCAGGAAGTGACTCCCATCTCCAATATTGCTGCCTGTACCATAGCTGATTTAGGTAACGAGAATAAGCTTTTCAGGATCATACCCTCCTCTTTATCCCAACCTTTTTTCCCACTGAGGAGGAGAACCTCTGATCCATATAGGAATTGCGCGGGGACCATTGCCAGATAGGCCTTAATAACCGGCCCATCTGACAAATCTCCGTAAAAGCTATTAAACCTTTTTAAGCCCTTTATAGAAGCTGCTGCCCTAATTTTTAAAGCTTCCAGATGGGTGGACCAATTCAGGTTACTCGTGAACCATACACCCAAATATCTATATTCCGATACTCTCTCAAGAAGTTCCGTACCCAAATGCTAAGGGAACCGGGTCTTACTTTTGCCGAAACATAGGATTTTAGTCTTTTCCATATTTACTACCAATTTTTTATTTAGGCAGTATTTATGGAACATATCTAGTTTCCTCTGCAAACCAATCTCCGTCTGGTCCATGATCACCAGATCGTCTGCATAAAGCAGACAGGATATATGGTTACCCCCTAACTTTGGACTCGCCCCTCTAACCTCTTTTAGGATCTGGGGTAGGTCCGCTATAAACAAAGAAAAGAGCAACGGGGCTAATACGCACCCCTGCCTAAGGCCATTTCCAATCTGGATCCTACCAGATAATCCACCCTCCACATCCAGGACTACCTGGGCCCAGTTGTCTGTATGCAAGGCCTGGATAAGGGCTAACAGGTCTGCATATAATTTATAGCCTTTCAAGGTAGACCATAGTTGCTCCCTGCTTACAAGATCAAATGCTGCGCGGAAGTCCACAAAGTAGCAAAACAGGTTACCCCTTTGCTCTATGGACTTCCGCGCTACCGCCCAGAGGGCAAAGCAATGATCCACAGTTGAATGACCTTCTTTAAAACCCCCCTGTTCAGGAGGTACTATACCATTTTCTTCAGCCCAATCTTTTAGCAACCCCAAAATAATTTTAGAGAACACTTTTTCCCCAATGTCCAAGAGATTTATCAGGCGGTAGTTTTTGGGGGAGTTTACATCCCCTTTTTTGTGTATGGGTCTAATGATAGCCCCTTTTCAGCTATCTGGTAATGTTCCTGTTTTTAGTATACTTAAGAACGTCTTTGCAAACAAATTGGCCCACCAATCTATATTTGTTTTTATAATAATGGCGGGTAGATTGTCTGGGCCAGCAGCTCGTGTTAAATTTAAGGTCGCTATCACGATTTTGATGTGACCTAGGGAGAACTGCTCCATTACTTCTTCCCTCACTCCTGGCCAACTAGATGGTTGTATTGCCTCCCTCCTTGGCCAATTGCCATAGATCTCCTCAAGGTAAATTACCCACTTATCCTCTGGAACAGAACATTGCATGGACCCTGATATTTTCCCTGTACATTCCTGTATCAATTTCCAGAAGCCTTTGACATTTTTTTCTTGCCTCAAAGGGTGGCAGGAGGGGGGGGAAGAGGGTGGGGCAGGGAGGGGGGAAAAGGGGGTTGGGTGGCAGGGGTGGGGGGAGAAACTAAAAAATTGAAGAGAGTTCATACTGGTAAAATGATTTCGAATGAAAGAGTAAATTTGAAACTAAGGATACGTTCCCATTATGTATATTGTGTATATATTAGTTATTTGGACAGGTTGATGGACTGGCAAAACTTGAAAACTAGATATGTCTAAGCTAAGGATCGGATCTCTCAATATTGGAGGATTAAATGATTGGAAAAAGAGGGGGAAGTTTGAACAATATCTAAATATGATAAACTTAGATTTAATATGTCTACAAGAGACCCACTTACCCTGGAGGAAAAAACACTGGCTGAACTTTAAAGGCTATGAATTGCTGTCATGTACATCCCAGACTTCTATGATAAGAGGTGTGGCCATAATTGGTAAAGTGGGGCTAGGGGGGGCCAACAGGTGTAAGGCGGATCCACTAGGAAGATGGGCAATTTGTGAAATGAATTTAGGTATCACTATCTGCTCGATATATGGATCTAACACAGACGAGTCAGAGGTCTTTAGCCACATTGAAAATGAACTAATTGACTGGCATACCCCCATAGTATTATGTGGGGATTTTAACGTTTCTGCTAATTTTTCAGATGGTAGCCCATACATAGGCAGGAAGCCAAGGGTGTTTAGAGCAATAACTTCAATGATGCAGTCACATGGCTTAGACGATGTCTGGGGAAATTTATTGAGTGGAGATCCAGGGTTTACTTATTTTTCACATCCCTTTAACAAATATTCGAAACTGGATTATTTCATGATCTCGACCACCCTGCTGAAGAGTGTTCAAATAAACAAGCTTCCCAAAATCATGTCAGATCACAATCCCCTAGTCCTAAATATGGTTATCAATAAACCATATAAAGCTCCTAGGCCTTGGACATTTGATAAAAAACTATTAGCAGATATGGATTACATCACTCATATGAAAAAATGGTCCCAGGCCTTTTTTGATGCTAATCGGTATAGTGCATCAAGGGGAGGGGTCTGGGATAGCTTTAAGGCAGGATTAAGAGGAGAGACCATAAGTTATACTACCAACGTATGGAAAAAGATTAACAGGGAAAGGGAAGCATTGATGGGAAAGCTGAGTGAGGCAGAGACACAACACAGACTAGATATAACTGTAGGTGCTCAATCTGTCGAGAGTCTACATAGAGTAAACTCCCTAAAAGCAGAGATCCAGAAACAACTAGCAAGAAAGGCGGCAGCAAATTATCAGGTACAGAGATCACGCCTTTACGAAACTGGCGAGCAAGCAGGTAGAGCACTTGCCCTGCAAATCAGACAGGTGGCAAGTAAGAATATAGTGACATAAATTGAATATCAGGGCCACATATACGATAAATCAGGTGAAATTTTGGAGGTGTTTAGGAAATTCTATCAAGATTTATATCAGGAGGAAGCAGGTGTAGAGGCCCCAAATATAAGCTGGCTAGACATGGGTAGTAAGCTACAACAGGCCCAGATCGAATTTCTGGAACAAGATATCACAATGTCTGAGGTATTGGAAGCTCTGCAAGACCTGGCAAGCGGAAAGGCCGCGGGCCCAGATGCTATACCGGTAGAGCTATACAAAAGTCTAAGGGAGGAAACAACACCAATGCTTTTAGATCTATTTAATGGCGTTATGAATACTGGAATAATACCTGAGTCCTGGCAAGAAACTAATATAGTGATCTTTCACAAAAAAGGGAAACCAAAGACCAACCCGGGCTCCTACAGACCAATATCATTGATCAACAGTGACAACAAGTTATATGCAAAAATTATGGCCACTCGTGTGGGGAGGGTCATTGCGTCCTTGGTTTCCCCCTGGCAGCATGGGTTTATCCCAGGGAGAGGAACCACAGATCATATTAGGAGAGCTATCACCTTATTTGACATCGGTGCTGCTAGGGGGGAGGAGGTTGCAATGATCCTCCTCGATGCGGAGAAGGCATTTGATCGCGTCAGATGGAGTTTTCTATGGAAGGTTCTGGAGGCAAGGGGATTTGGTCCTAGATTCTGTCAAGCCATTCAGGCTATGTATTCATCACCTACGGCAAGAATTCAATCAATGGGGGAAAGATCAGATAGGATCAACATAACAAGGGGTACGAGACAGGGTTGCCCATGCTCTCCAATCTTGTTCGCGCTCTATATAGACCCCTTAATCACACAATTAATGAATAGTGCGGTTATTAAACCAGTAATATCAAATGGGTATCAGACTAAACTTCTCGCATATGCGGATGACTTAGCAGTCATCACAAAAGACCCAGAGTCAGCTATGAGGGAGGTAGTTAATTTAACCGGTCAGTTTGGAGATGTGTCGGGTTACCGACTAAATGTGGACAAAACACAAATATTATGTTCCAAAAAAATAACCAAGTTGGACGGTAGATACCTCGAATCTGTAGTTTACTTGGGAATAATAATAAATGCAGATCCAGGAAGAATAATTGACGATAATTACACACCGCTTATCCATTCGATGGAAACAGAACTAAAAAGAATGGATTCATTACAGCTATCATTGATTGGGAGGGCTAACGTTATAAAAATGACAATGTTTCCCAAGGTGCTTTACAAATTAAGGTCAATCCCATTTAAAATTGATGAGAAGATTATTAAGAAGATTGAGGTTATATTCATGAAATTTTTGTGGCAATATGGCAAAATAAGGCGATCTAATAGATATATGTCATTACCACAAGATAGAGGAGGGTTGGGATTGCCAGATATCAAGAGCTATCATTTCGCATGTCTCCTAACAGATATGGCTATCCTATTTCATCCGGGGGGCCCAACCCTCAGGCAGGCGGTGATACCATCAATTTTTCAGCTATTGGTGGGAAGTGAAGCCGTAGGGCTCTTATTAAGGAGAACTCATAGGAGCTATTACAAGGAATTTGGATTCAAGATGCTTGAAGACGTATGGTATATATGGAAAACTGTAAAGAAAATCCTAGATATACCCACTATCCATCAAAGCACACCGCTTTGGAACTCAACACTCTTTCCAAACCTTAGTAGGGATGGAGCGTGGCGTCATTGGGAGAGTCAGGGCATTGTGGAGTTGGGGCAAATAATGATTAGAGATCAATGTAGGACACTTGAAGAACTTACGCAACATTATTCACTACAAGGTTATCAAGAGTTTAAATACCTACAGATTGTCAATAGAATTAAATCAATTAGGCCACGTATCACATTGCTTGGGAGATTTGAATTAATTGAGTATGTGAAGTCGGGGGGCCATAGAATTAGGGATATATATAAAATATTTAATGATGCATCGATAGACGATATAGGAAAAATGGAAACCGCCTGGTCCAAAAAATTGGGGGATCCCGAAGTAGATCTTGATAAGGCACTAGCAATGGATAAGAGGTTTCTGCGCTCTTCGAATCTCAGGGCCCAACACTACAAAACACTATTCAATTTATACTATACTCCGGAAAAATTATTCACTTGGGGGAAAGCGGCAGATAGTAACTGCCCCAGATGTGGAAATGGTCCAGCCGATCTTATACATATGTTCTATGGGTGTGAAAAACTAAAAAGTATTAAAACTGAAATAGTGCGGTTTTTAGACTGGCTACTTGACGTCAAAATTAATCTATCCCCTACTCTGATAATTATTGGATGTGATGTGAAATTAAATATGTGTACTGAGGCCGAAGCTTTAGTTTTCATCTCTGTAGCAGTCCTTAGGATTTTAATAAGTGCAGCCTGGAAGGATACAGAAGCTCCTACTTTTCAAATGTGGATGTGCAGATTGTTGGGTATACATAACATAGAGGAAGCACTATATGATTTAAAGGGAGCGAAGATAAGGGATATGGGTAAGCGACTCTGGGCCCCAGTAGCTACTTGGAGGACAGCAAAAAGGTCAAATGAATGATTTACTGGTATTGTAGTTATTCAACCTGTCTATTGATTACTATTGATTACTGTTTATTGTTTATTATTCTTTCTGTTCTTTTATTGATGGTATAATTTTACGTATCTATTTATGTATTTATGTACGCATTTATGTATATGTATTTTCTGGTATGAACTCTCAATAAAAAAAATAAAAATAAATAAAAAAAAGACATTTTTTTCTTCAATTGCCACTAATAGACTCTTCCAGCAATTTTCTTTAAAAGATCTTTTTTTGTCTCTAATTGATGCCTTATATTTTATCCTTTGTTTCTTAAGGGTTTGATGTTCTAATTCATGGTAACTGCGCCTAAGGCTTCTTTCACTCTTTCTAATAGCAGCCTTTGCTTTGCGGCAATCTGCATCAAACCATGGGTTATTAGTAGCATGTAATGGGAGTTTCGTTGTCAAACTGTGCTTCCCCCGTTTAATGTTTATTCTAGGGCATTCTACAAGTTGTCTTATCATTTCCTCATACCAGGGTAGCTCTTCCCCCATTACTAGGTTTTCTAAGTCAGCTACTAACTGAAAGTCCTTCAGTTTGTTTAGATGTTCTTCACTTATCCGAGTTGTAAGTCGCTTCGGATATTCGACCTCGACGTTCAACACCTTCTGTCTTGGCGGAGCCTTATTTACCAACATTTCTAACAATAATGGGAAATGATCGCTGCCCTCTACTCAAAGAATTTCAAAATGTAGAATTGAGTGGAAGCACCAGGCCTGATTAAAACATAATCAATCGGGCACAATTGCTGTCCTATTTTAAATGTACGCTTAGCGGGCCGATCTCCTTCTTTCCTACCGTTCACACAAACCAGACCCATAGCCCCCTATAATAAAATAACCATTTAATGGTCGGAGCAAGGCAAGCAGGTCTTCAGCAGGCACTGGTGCTTCAGCTCCCAGAAGGGCCTGGTGAAGGCTCCAGAGGAGCCTGTCATGCACTATGTCTCCATAGCACACCACCTACTCCTACTTCTGAGATGGCATATGGACCTACAAAACAGTACCAGCATTGAGCTAGAGTGTGTAAGTGAAGTGTTGCCAGATAAAAAAAAGCCTATCCAAATTGGTTTCTCACTGTTTCCTGTAATCTGCCAGTGCCATTCAGTGATGTGCCGACGCTCCTTTTCCTCTCCTCCAATTAGCAAGCGCATGTGAAATAATGCATCAGGTACTTAGGTAGTGGACTGTGTTGCCTATTAGTAAAACAGCCCTGGACTGAAGTGAGTTAGCATTGGCATGCGAAGTTCAACCGAACCTTTTGGAATCTTTTGGAATGTCCACTGATATGAATTGTAATGTTATGAGCATTAACGAGATGTATAAAAGGTGTCTAATTTATTTTCAATAACTGCTAGACTTGCATGGGCTTTGTCACCTCTCATATCAATCTGAACAGCATTTGCTGCACAGTAGACGTGCATCCTTTATCTGCATTCCTAGTTGGGATGAATGAGTAAATGAGTCAATCTTTATGAAAGTGATGTACAGATAATGCCTTTTAGAGCCAGTCACTTGAAAATGCTACGACAAATGGGGGTCTGCCTGTAATACCTTTTGTTGCTTACAACCATTCCAACTCACAATACACAACTATGTCATTCCCTAAAGGTAGAGCCTATCTTTACAGCAGGTTCCTAATTGACATTTTGCCACCTAATCAAAGGGAACAAATATAATTTGATATATACATGGTTAATGGAATACTTTATGGTACCTTGTTCTTCTTGCCTTGCTTCCGTTATAGGTATGACTAATTCACTCGCGTTCAATATGCAGTTTAATTTGAATTTTGAAATCAGAATTTGAGTTTTTGTATGACTACTGATAAAGAGAACCGTTGAATTTAATTATTACTTTTTTTTTAACCATGATCGAGACCCCGTGAATCAAAAATAAAGTTACTGCTTCTTGGTAAATGTAATTTACTGTCACGTCATGCGTCAGCAGTATCACTTGGATAGACTGCTTAAATTATTGCCTGCCTGAGACGTTTTTGCTCGCTGCACACCTCACCTCTGTTTTGTTCTCATAGCAGCAAACGTTCTAAGTTTTTGGGGATCTGGCAAGGTTCCCCTACCTCTGCCCCTTTGCAGATTCAGCGATTTGCTGAGGAGATGCGGTGTCCAGATTGCCCAATGATCATTCTGGACAGGCAGTCAGGCAGTCATAAATAGTAAAGAGGGGCTCCAATTGCGTTCCCAGGCAATGTTTTGAAACAGAAAAGTTAAATACAGGAAGAGAAACACAATCCTGGCAGCCTGTCACATAGTAATTGATGTGTGACAGATTTCAAGTTCTATCGCTGATATACTGTGTGCCTGATTGATGATATTCTGACACATCACAATGATTGAGCTCTGTCACGAGGAATCACATTTTTTCATGATGGCCTCTCCAAATTACCAATGCTTCCCTCTGGCTTGTTGAAAGCCCCCCTACCAGGTTATATTTCAATCAGTATTTCTTACTGATGTATGGTTTTTTAATGTCTTTCTCCTTAAAAATGTGATGGTAACAATTTTGTTAAAAGAGCAGTGTATTCATGTACAAAAGTGAATAACTCTCTGGGGCGCCATTCTAAGAATTATAATTTTTTTCTTCATTCTTCATACTATCTTACTCCTTCATTTAAAATGTCGTTACAAAACCAACACCAAAAGCAAAGCATTCATATGTCATCAAAAGATTGCCCCTTAAGCAGATGTGGAAGAGATCGCAGTCGCAGAATCCTAAAACTCTTTACTACTCCTAAGCATGACCCATCCTTGAACCCAAAACTGCTTTCCACTCCAAAACACTAACCAACCCTGAAACCATGTTACTATCCCTAAACACTACCATTCCTTGAACCCTAAAATCTTATTACTAAGTGGCTTAATACGAGTTTGGTAGTCCGACCGCCCGAGAACCTTGTACGTGTCTTCTATGACATAGCTGCACCGGTGATCTACTACCTGCCATATATCGAGTTGGGCTGTCTGAAACGTGGACTGTGGCCACGGTGGTCTACCTGGTGTGACTGCAGCGTCCTGCAATGTCGGCAGTGCATCCTACAACGCCGCCAGGTCCTCGGTCCAAACCAGAGCATATTAAAACTACACAATCGTATTAGTTGCTCACAGCAGTTACCCAATGGCAGTTCAGCCCCCCAAAAATACAACACAACAGTGACCATTGGATGGATTTAAATACTACCACCTGATGTGCTTTGGCAAATGGACACACCTGCAAATCTCACTATAAAATGGACCCCATCCCTGACCAGCATCCTTTGCTTCCAAACTGCAGTACAGAAAGACAAGCACCACCATTTACTGCATTTTTACATAAGGCATCCCTTTTTTCATCTTCCAATTTCATCTACACCACCTGTAATTTTTGTTTTGCACATCTCTCCCTCAATCACTTGTTTGTGTTTCATTCATATAATCATATACTCACTCACATTTGTTTTTTTCACCGTGCCTTGTAAAAAAAGAAAAGTCCACTGAGCAAGAGTTGACAGTCATGATGGAGGAAATCATTAGAGTAAAGCCACACATTTTTGGAGCCCATGCCCAGCAGACTCCTCTCAGTAGGAAAATAGAAATGTGAACAGGATAGTCAACAGAGTTAATGCTGTTGGTATCATCCTGTGCACTTAAGGAGACATTAGAAAAGTATGGAAGCCCCAGGCTGAGGGTACGTGCCAAGCACAACAGCCAGAGCACCGGTGTTGCCTCCCTAGCACACCATTACAACTCTTACCCTGGGAGGAGATGGTCTTGGCCTTTCTGCATAATGAGGGCTGGACAGGAATAGAGGAGAGAGTGGACCCTGGTAAGTTACACTGCAATAACTACCACAATATCACAATGTCCTGTTTGATCTCAACTCTGGTTTTGCTTTTGTGTTCGTTATCTACTTTCCTAACATAGAATACTCAAAGTGTCAGAAGTGTTAGTTTGTCTGTGGCTATTGTGGCACTTGAGACCCGTTCCGGCAGCCTCGTCCCCGCACTGCAGGTTCTCCTTGCGTTCTGGGACTTCCCCCTGCTTTTTCATTCTTCATAATTTTGGGCTGATTGCAGATTTAGTTTCGTTTTAACTAATTCCAATCTCAGGTTAGTTTATTTTCGCAGTGTTTGCGGTACCCGCTCAACTTTCCCTCTGCTGCTCCCTTGCAGCCCGACCCCTGATCCAGCCTTGCTCCTGCCTCCCTTTTGCTGCCCTGCCCCCTCTCCCCTACATATGGCGACCGCTGTGCGGTCTTGCAGCGGACACGCTGCTGGCGTGCCTAAGGCAAGCCCGTCTGAACCTGTCTGCGACCCGACTGCAATCAGCGCCAGGAACCCTGGTTCTCCTGGACCCCACCGCTACGACCCGACCACCCTCCACACACTCAACCCCAGAAGACATGCAGTCTGCGCCCAACACCATCCATGGGCAACACTTTTCCGCAAAGCAGTCACCCTCGGCAAGCCTCCCGCCACCTCGGATCATCCGCCCAATGCCTGCACCAGAGAAAGCCTGACATGCATCCTCCTAAACGTAAGCTACCTGCACCAACACTCTGTCAAAATTTGGGATCTGATAGACACCCTCTCACTTGACGTTGCCTTCTTCACAGAGACTTGGACCAATGCCACCTCTGGCCCAGACATCGCCACGGCCATCCCCGAAGGCTACAATCTCCAGAGAAAGGACCACCCGCACCGCCCAGGAGGGGGATTCAGCATCGCACACAAGACCGCCTTCCGACTCGCCACCTCCAGCTCGAGTGTCCCCCAGTCCTATACAGAACACCTCCACTTCCAGGTCCAGACCTGCCCCAGGACCACACTACGTGGCACCCTCATCTACAGAATGCTGGGACCCCGTACCCAGCCCGCTACGACCATCGCCAAGCTCGCCACACTCCACACCATCACTTCCACAGACTACATCCTACCTCAACTTCCACCTCGACTCCAGCACTCTCATCGACAACCTCGGACTGAAATAGCTCTTCAACAGACCCACCCACAGAGCAGGCCACACCCTCGACCCCATCTTCGCAGGAGGAACCAACATCCGCTTCAACCACACCACCCAGCCCCCCTGGACGGACCACCACTGCGTCGATTTCACCTTCAACATCACCACTCAAGCCCACCCCATGCCCACCATGACGGAACTGGAACAAGACCACCCTCCACCAAAACACCCCTTTCGCCGCGACTGATTCTAACACCGCAGCCAGGACAATGCATGACTGGATCTCTGCTGCATGGACAAGCTTGCACCGCTCTGCCTCCCTTACAAACAACGCCCTTGAAAGGCTGCGAGGTTCACCACAGAACTCCAAAAGGCCAGATGCACTTGCAGGGGCCTTGAGAAAATCTGGGGGAACCAGAAAACCACGGAAGCACGGACCAACCACAAGAACGCCCTGAAAGAATACCACCAGTGCATAAGAGACACCAAACGGACATTCCTGAAAGACAAAATCCAGACAAACGCCACTGATGCAAGAGAACATTCAGCAGTTCTCAAGACCCCCCTGTGAAACCACGGACATTTCTCCTTCCCAGGAAATCTGCAACAGGCTCAGCTCCTAATTCCATCGTAAGATCAAAGACCTCCACGACAACTTCAGCGAACCCACCCCTGACACCACCCCTCGAATCATTGTTGCGGACAAGCCTACCATCACTTCTTGGTATCCCACCTCCATCAAACTCATCACCACAACTATGAAGAAAACCCACTCTGGAGCACCTACGGACCCCTGCCCACCGTATATCTTCCACAGAGCCGCCGCTGCCATCTTAGCCAAAGTGGGCCGCGCCATCAACACCTCCCTCACATCCGGCATCTGCCCAGACGATTGGAAAAGGGCTGAGGTAAAACCCCTCCTCAAGAAACCTACGACTGACCCCATGGACCTGAAAAACTACTGTCCCATCTCTCTCCTCCCCTTCGCGGGCAAAGTCACCAAAAGATTCGTAAACATCCAGCTGATCACCTTTGTCAAAGACATCTCCATCCTGGACGACTCCCAATCTGGATTCTGCAGAAACTACAGAACTGAGACTGCCCTCCTAGCCGTCACTGATGACATCCGCGTGCTACTGGACTGGGGACACATGATGGCCCTCATCCTTCAAGACCTCTCAGCGGCTTTCGACACCATTTCACACCACACTCTCACAGCCAAGCTTCACGATGCAGGGATACAAGGAACCGCCCTCGACTGGATCCAAACATTCCTCCGTGGCCGAACGCAGAAGATCAGGCTCCCTCCCTTCATCTCGGAACCCATCAACATCAACTGCGGAGTCCCACAGGGATCATCTCTCAGCCCTACACTCTTCAACATATACATGGCCCCCCTAGCCGCCATCATCAGACAACATGGACTCAGCATCGTATCCTACGCTGAAGACACTCAGTTCAACCTTTCCCTCACGAACAAGCCAGATGACACTAGACGCTGCTTCCAGGAAGGAATGAAAAATGTAGCAGCCTGGATGAGGGACAGCTGTCTGAAGCTCAACTCTGAGAAGACTGAGGTCTTCATCCTCGGACCATGCTCCACCGCCTGAACAACACCTGGTGGCCTTCCACCCTCAGGACCCAACCCACCCCCACCGACCACGCCCAGAACCTTGGGATCATCTTCTACTCCCCCGTCTGCATGAGCCACCAGGTCAACGCTGTCGCCTCCACCAGCTTCAACTGCCTTCAGATCCTCCGTAACACCTTCAAATGTATCCCCTCCGACAGCAGAAAGACCGGCACCCACGCACTCATAACCAGCAGACTTGACTACTGCAACACCCTCTATGCCGGAATCAACAAGACTCCTACACTGACCATCCAGAACGCCACAGCCAAACTCCTACTCGGAACTCCACGACACGAGCACATGACCCAACAACTACGCTACCTCCACTGGCTCCCCATCGAGAAAAGAGTCACTTTCAAACTCCACACTCACGCCTACAAAGCACTCAACAACATCAGACCCACATACCTCAACGAGAGAGTCACCTTCCACACGCCCAAGAGAAACCTCTGCTCCGCCGACCTCGCCCTGGCAGAGGTTCCCCGCATACGCAGAAGCAAGACCGGAGGAAGAACCTTCTCATACATCGCAGCAAAGACCTGAAGCAAGCTCCCGGTGAACATCAGATGCTCCCCAACCCTGCAAACGTTCAGGAAGGACTTCAAGACCTGGCTCTTCGACTGATCCGGAGCCATCTTGTTTCCCACCCAAGTGCCTTGAGATCCTCACGGTTGAGTAGCACGCTTTATAAACCCCTGATTGATTGATTGATTGATTGTGTATTGCTGCATATAAGAGCACATGTATCCAAGACACACAACATGTTGCAATGCTGTTTGTAAGTGCATTACCATCAAAATGTCAATCTAAGACCCATGATATGTGCTAAAATGTGAAGGCCTAGTTCATACCAAATGCATGTTGCCAACAGCTATGGTACCCTATCAGTTTGTTGTGTTGCTAAAGTGACATAGAAGGGACTACAACTACCATGAGGCTTTGTGACTGCAACTGTAACCAAAATGCTAGGCTCCCTTTGCCCCTTCTGACTTGTACAACATGTTACTACTGATCTACACTAGTCAGGCAGCTTACTATTTCTCAAATGATGGTTAGCAGAGATAGAAAAGCTACCACCATTACCATGAGGCCTTGTCACTGCAACTCTAACCAAGATGCTACACTCCTTCTGTCCCTTCTTACTTGTCTCCCATGTCAGTACCGATCTTCACTTATAATGCAGGTTATCATTTGTTAAGTGATCCTTTCTTTTTTTTTAATTTGATTCGATCTTCAGCAATTAGGATCATAAAAGTACATACAATCTTAAAATTAAAATGTTGGAACAATCAGAGACCAGTCAAAATTCATATGTTTTAAAAAAAAAAAACAATTAAAAACAGATTATTCATTATAGACATCCGAGTAAACACGCACAAACAACGACTTAGAATATAAGCTAAAATACAAATTGTGTAATATTAAGATATTGCAAGTGAAAAGATAAAAAAGAACCGCATGTCTGTTTATAAACCCCCAAATTTCCTTTTTTTCATGCATGCCCACAGAAATGCTGCTACCGAGAAGCAGACTAAAGGATCAAGCAGTGATTTTAGAAAATATAGTGCAACCCTACATTGTTTAAAATTATACTTCTTTAGATTGGTACAATATAGTCTTTTCTTCCCCTCTGATACAAAACACAGAAAAATAATAAATGAAGATCAGTTTGAGGGGTTTCTTATCACAGGGACACAGGGTCAGGTCCGAGTGCCTAACATTTTTTCCCTGGAAACCCTTACATCAGAGGAATCAAATTGAGGCGGACTCTCAATAGTATGAATTTGTGTTGGGGTGGAGAGACGTCCACTAAATAAAAGTAACCTCCATCTAACATGGGTGGAGGTATTTCATAAGCCAGGACCGACTGTTTTTTTATAGTTATTCTTCCTTCGGGTGTGCTGGGCCTTCCGCATGAATATATCAACCATACTCTGCCTTGAGATCTTTCTACAGGTTGCTGGATCCTTGAATAATTATTTCAGCTCCATTGCAGTCAGTTCCACGTAATTTAACTATCAGGTCCGGTGGGCGCTAGAGGGCGCCAAGCAATATGGCCGCACTTGCGTGAGGCTCTTGCTGCTCGGGCTGCCATCCGATTAGTATCCTGGTCATCTCTGGTGAGAATTGAGCAACTCACATCTATCTGGCCATATGGACGGTGCGGTATCGCTCCAAGTCTGAATGGAGACTTCCAGCCCCAAAAGCCTCAGGGAACCGCTTTCTGATCCCGGAGCAAGCTTTCGCAACATGGCGGCGGCCACAGTTGTATAAACCCAGAGGCAGGCAACTGATGAGACCTGCTGCCCGCTAGGGGGGCACAGCGTGTATGGTGCAGAAGTTAGACTCTCCCCTCCCCCCCGGCGAGCAACTCCATAACATCGGAGAGGGCACCCTAATGCCCTAAAAGAATGCACTGCAGACCTGTGGGCCACAGGGAACTGTTATCCCCCGGATGTTGAGGGGAGGTCTGGGGGCCCGAAGTGCGACAGGCCTTCTCTGAAGATATCAAGCCTGGTGACCCGCCAATGTGGCTGCCGCTGCAATCGCTGCTTGCACCCTGATACTGCAGAGGGACTTAGGGTGCACACCCCAGGATCTGACAACAACGCACTCCAGACTCAGGGTCTGAGATACCACTCCTCCGCTGCGTTGCCACACGGAGTAAATATACGTAGGCTGCCCTGAACTTGGTCGGAGCACCGTATATCTGATTTAGAGGATGCCACCACTGCCGCGACGTCTCGCACACTGGAAATGGAGCGGGCACTCAAGGTGATAGCTGCCAAAAATGAGGATTTAAAATCCCGCTCTTGGCGCAACAACTTCCGCATCCTAGGCATATCGGAGTCAACAGCTACAGGTCGGATGGAGGAATATGTTGAGCGTATCCTCATCACACTGTTCGGCAGGGAGGCATTTTCACCGGTCCTGGTGGTGGAACGTGCCCATCACTCCTTGTCAACCCGCCCTGTTCCGGGGGCCACGCCCCAGCCTATCATAGCCAGGATCCTAAACTACCGGGACCGCGACACGGCTCTCCGCCTCGCTAGAGAACATGGGCAACTTCGCTTTGAGGGGATGGATATTTCTCTCTACCCTGATTTCACTATGGTGGTACAGGAACAAAGGCGGAAGTTTCTTCCCATCAAAAAGAAACTACAACAGCTCGAATTGCCCTATGCCATGCTCTTTCCTGCTCGCCTAAAAGTCACACACATGGGGAATCAGCTTTTCTTCAGCACTCCACAGTAGGCACAGGACTTCCTTAAGACCCTGCCTAAACGGCCCGCGGATCGAGCGACTCCACCCCACTCTCCAAACTAAAATGGCGGCACGTCGGATGTAAAATTAATGCACCACATTCCGGGTTAAACTACACTGCTGCTCACTGGACGAGGGATTGACCGCATGGAATAGCAAAATTCTTGGGGACCTTAAGTTCGCTGTGGACACAATGACCGATTGTAATAGCCGTAATACTCTCCTCGTGTGACTGCCCCCTACTGACCCTCAAGAGCGGACGCCCCGACCTTTGCTGCCTGTGACAATGCACCCCTGGCAAAACCGATATGCAGAGATTCCCCGCCCCACAGCCGTGACCTTCAAGCCAGTAACGCTACTATCCTGATTACCTGCACCCTGACATGGTCACCAAACGAAGCATAGTAACGACATACCATTCGAGCTGAGCTGACCTCTTACTGCTCGCCCGAACACCCTCGCTACCGCGAGGAGACTCTGGTCGCCCTCTGGACTCCACCCATCAGGTGAACCCTTATAATTGTTGTTGTGTCCCGGTTGGGATTGAAAGTTTGTTTATTACCTTATTGTACTGTTTTTGAGGAACGTTATGTTGATTCTTGGGATCAGGAAGGGGGAGGGAGGGAGAGATAGGGGCCACAGCAGGATTGGGCTGCTTATGTGGGAGGGGGGAGGGTTTTCCTTATACGCCCACCTTCGCGACATACACATTCCTAACACGCCACTTATCAGTTACTTTCCAATGCACATCTAGAACACGACTGTTACTTGATTGAATACATGGTTGACAGAATACAACCCAAAGCACCACCATGAATGATCCCCCTGGACCTCCTAAATACCGGTTCATTACGTGGAACGTGCAAGACCTGGGAGACCCCCGCAAGTGCCTACAAATATTATCTTACCTAGATCGCCATAACATACAATGCGCGATGCTGCAGGAGACGCATTTTAACCCTAGCACTACCCCTAGGTTTGCCTCCCACTGGGCCAGCCGCGCCTACTTCTCCTCTTTCTCATCATATGCCCGGGGCATGTGTGTCCTTGTAAAGAAAACCCTTCCATACACACTAATAGGCTCCATAACAGATAAGCAGGGCTGTTACACCACCATATGGGGGGGGCTAGCCACACAATCCTTTACGTTCGTCTCTTGCTATGGGCCCAGAATTTGTCTGGGTTCTGTGGGGTAAGATCTTGGAAATTGGCTCCGCACACCTGGTATGGGGCGGCGACTTTAATATTATACTTAACCCTATGCTAGATCGCTCACACCCACAACCACACCACTACTCTAGCTCCCAATCCACTATGAAGATGATTGACGATGATCACGAGTTGATAGATGCTTGGCACCATATGCACCCACAGAGGTGAGAGGGCACCTGTTCTCAACGGCTCGCGCATCCTGGTCCAAAATAAATTTGTGGTTGGTCACTAAGGACCTCATCCCATGGCTGACGTGCGCCTCCCATCTCCCTCGCACATATTCTGATCATTCCCCAGTTCTTATCGCTCTCGCAACCCCCACTGGAAGTCTCACCTTTCTTAAACTGGTGCCTAAACCCACTCTCCATGCTTGACTCAGTATTCAAACAAGAACTTCAACCGGGATTATGCATTGATATACCCATCAAGATCGATCCTAATCTCTTTATACGCTGATGATTTGACATTATATTTGAGAGACCCAGCCACCAGTCTTAACCCGATCCTGCGGTTACTCATCCTACTCGGTAGACTATCGGGTGTTAACGTGAACTGGGGGAAGTCCCAAATTTTCCCTCTGACTGATTCCACCCCGAGATTTGAGCCTGACTATCCGCTTGCATGGTGCGCAGCCACGGTCACATACCTGGGCATTACTGTGTCCCGCAATCGAGAGGAGTTGATGCGAGATAACTATGGCCGAGTGATTGACCAACTGACGGACAAGATAACCAGATGGATTGCGATGCCCCTATCTATGGCCGCTAGAGCGTCTCTGATCAAAATGGTGATTCTCCCTAAATTACTCTACCTGTTCACCAATATACCTTATGCTCCAAGTCGTCATTTTTTTCAGCAATGTCAAAACCCAGATGATCCAGTTGGTGTGGGGCGGGAAACAGCCCAGACTGGCATGGGATGTCCTCAATCGTCCCTTTGACGTCGGGGACCTTGAGGTCCCTGATTTTTAACTTTACTTCATCTGTTCTCTGGCCCACTTTGCTGCCTACTGGTTACACCCTCCCCCTTACATGCCTCACCTGCAATAGAGGATGGGTACATGGCCCTTACACCCAGTACAGCCTACTTGAGTACCCCTACGGTCCCTAGACACTTAGCCTCCACTACAGTACAATGTACCACTAGTGCCTGGCGAGATCTGGCTCAGAGGCTTCAATGTCCTCTACTTTACTCCCCGCTGGTGCCGTTACAGGGAATACACAACTTACCTGTCACGCAGGAAGGGGGCTGCTGCCGTATGTTACGAGAACTACCTCGCCTCACATGGGGCCAGTTATACACGCAGGGAAAGTTTTGTACCAGTGAGGAATTCTTTGGTGCCACGCCCCCCACCCCCCTGTAACGATTTTATTATGTAAGACTCAGGCAGGATATGCGGACTCTCACACAAGGATTTCCCGCTGGAACCGCCTGTCATGGCCCCCCTTCACTATCTGTTGCAGCAAGTCTCCCCAGAGCATGTGGTATCACGACTCTATCGCGCGACACAAAAAGAATTGAAAAGAGACCCCGTCCCAGCTAGAGGCAGGTGGGAGGAGGAGATAGGACACCCCCTCACTGATAAACAATGGTTCTTCTGTTGCCGTCAGACTGGAGAAATCTCCGCCAATAGCAGACTGCGCTTAATACATTACAGATACTTACATCAACGATATTACACACCGGCCCGCCTACACCGCTTACATTTACGAGACACCGACCGCTGTGACAGATGAGGAGCGGAGGGAGCGGGGTTCGGACACTTGACATGGGACTGCCCACCAATCCGGGACTACTGGAGGGAGGTCCTTGGTGCAATGGATGCAATGACTGATATGCACGTGCCCAACACCCCACTCACCGCTCTCTTGAGATACACAGAAGAGCTTCCGGCTAAGATACGTAGATACACCTCCCTGGCCCTCCTCCTGGCTAAGTGACATATAGCCTGCCGCCGGGGAAGGGGACGAGCTCCCAAATTTAAGGAAGGGCTGAGTGACCTTACACATTTTCAGGAACACACTTATGCTGAAATTATGCCACCTTCATCTCGCCCACGTGACATCTGGGCTCCACTTCAAATATATCTCTTGAAACACACCGACGACATAGGACGAGATTCCCAATCCAGAGGAGATGGCAGGCAGGCGGGGGAAAGACACTGAGATGGATAGGCCCACTACACATTGAAGTGAAAAGACTGCCCGATCAGATGCACGTAAACTGCGCGCACTGGAAGCGGGGGAAGATTGGGTGGCGGCATTAATACCAACAACCAAGTTAGTAATAGTCAAACATGATAGTGGATTAGTGACAGAAGTAATGTAGCTATTTGACTGTAAAGTTTACTTAGATTTGTTTGAGACTTGACTTAGCAACTGAACAATATGCATGCCCACCTGACGCGGCCGGCCCAATAGGGTTGTAGGCGGATCGCAGTGTTCCTTCTCTTACCACTTACTCGGTGAAGAATGCATTGTATTGCACTGCTGGCCCGCTGGGATGTAGGCACCTTGCTGCGTCAATTATGCATGAAGTCAGTAAAGGTCTCTTTGAAAAATAAAAAAAAATAAAAAAGAAATTCAACTATCAGATCCTGTGGTGGTTGTCCAATTTTGTGCAGTCGCTTATTATATTTTGAGTTAGGGTCAACGTGTTTCTGCGCCGTGTCTTGAGAAAGATTGCTGCAGGGACTTAAAGAACCTGTTCTCAATTTTCTGGAGTGAGTCAATCGGTGTCATACCCCAATTGCCTGCTCCATATGTTGCTGCAGACTTAGGGGTATATTCGCAAGAACGTGTGATAACTACCGCAAGAGTAGCATAACGCAACTTTCAACATCGCAGCCTTTCGCTGGAAAATAACTCCGTGGCAACGTGGAATTCACAACAAGGTGGTAGCATGTGATAGTCACCAGATAACGCGTCGAATGTCTGCATGAAAATCAATACCACACAGCAAAAAAATGCGAAACAAGAACGCAAAAAAAATGAGATGAGGCCAATCGCGGAACAACAATTTGACAAAACTAGCCACAGGCCTGCAAATCCCACGCAACCGGGCTGGAAACAGCACTATAAAAGAAAAAGAAAAACAGTTCAAACTGTGCTGCAACATCGATGCACCAGGACCGAGTGCAGAGGACAAGCCGAACCCCACAAGCTCACTGACGTACTGCCAGGAACCCCGTGTTTGGGGAAGTGCAAGGACAAGAGGAAGACCGGATCATTGTTAGGGAGGTGATAGAACACCATCAACAACTGTTCGGCACCTCCACTGTGGCACTGGCAACCCAAATGGAAATATGGCAGGCCATCGTCACCAATGTCAGTGCAGTTGGAGTGTCAAGGAGGTCGCTGGAGGAGGTCAAAAGGCGCTGGAATGAAGTGCCCAGCCAAACCAAGGAGAAGGTTGCTGCCAACAGGAAGGCAGTAAGGGCAACTGGAGGTGGGAGTCCTGTGAAACAGGAGGAGATTGATGAGCTGGAGGGAATGGTTTCCACAGTTATCAGTGTGGAGACGGTGGCAGGAATGGGGGGCCTGGACACAGCACGATATGACCGCACCCAACAGCAACAGGGTGAGTAATGATCAGGGATGGGGGGGGGACAGGTGGAGATGGGCACAATAGCACACATGCACCATTATGTGTAGCACACCCACAATGATCGTGGAACATGCCACTGATAGCCTTGGCACACTACAGCACACATAGAAATGCCAAGTAGGCCCCTATCCACAATGTGCACAAAGGGGCCCCCTCCATATCACCAATATCACAATCGACCCATGCACATGTGCTGAATCCAGCAAAGCAGCGGCTCTGTGACCCACACTGACTATGTAAGTAACACAGCATGCCCAATAGCATGGCAGCAGCCCAAACTTATGAGATGGCCTATGAATCGACATGGAGGTATACCCAGTGCAGATCACATCCATAAAGGAGCAGGTCACACTCTGACATGTCCACATGCACACACAAGCCATGCCGTACAATGCACGCAGCAGACAAACAATGCACAAAATCTGTCCGAGAGCACATATGACCCACGGCAAGAACAAATCAGGGCCCGAACAGTACACAATTCAAAGGCACTCCACCTCAAAGGGAGAAGGCTACACAAACTCAGAGCTGCAGGGGCAACTCACCCACAATGCGGCACACACACACATACATACCAATCACAGAACATCAGCAATGACAGCAATGATGTACAAAGTGCCACACCATAGGACACGGTTTACAACAGTTCCCGCACGTGCAGAGTAACTGTCCACTCACATCTGGCATTACCTGACACTGTGTGATGATAATGCATGAGTACTACCACACATCCGTCATGTAGTCGTAACACACACTGATTGCCATCAAATAGCCAGCTCCACCAAAACAGTGACAATGTACAGTGGCATGAAGTCTGAATGTAAACATCTGCAAATCAGGAAAACCTGCATCTCCCCTTTCTCATTGCAGAGGGACAAACAACACCTCCTGCAGTGCACACCACACTTCAAATCAGTGATGATGAAGAGGACAACGTACACATATGTCAAGACACCCTCCAACAGATAATGGACAGCCTCCGCACACGATCCCCAGGAGCAGGGCAGCTGTCCCGAGGTGAGCCCACCACCTGCACAGACCACACAGCAGGAAACACAAACCACCCCGGCTGTCTCCCAGCACCCCCGACCAATACATGGAGCTCCTACAAAGTATGTGGGGTTGCCAGGTTGAGTGGCTTAACAGCTGCGGGTGGGTTTTAAACTTGTGGCAGCAAACCTGATGCCATATGTGGGTTTCTGAGTCCCATAAAGGACCAAGTACAGTCCCTATCGGACACCCCCTGTACGCATCATGCTCGGCCACAGAACTTGGCTGACCTCGCTGGGGCCATGAATCGAATACAAGAACTGTCTGGTTAGACAGGCACCAGCAATAACAGCACAGAGTTGGCACAGATGCGGGGGTCAATGGAGACTATGGAGCAGATGCAGGCTGAAAGTATGTATGCCACGGCTGGACACCAGCGCGTAGTTTCTGGGAACTACAATGCCCTGCAGTATGTCATCTTGCCATTACTGCCACTGGGCCTCTCCCAGAGGCCTGCAGCGGGAACTTCTACACTAGGGCTGGGCGTAGTTTGCAAAGTAGCGCTACGCGAAGCTACGCAAAGTGCACTTCACACTACGTATAGCACTACGCGAACTGCGTAGTACCCTGTTCACACTGTGCAAGATGCTGTTTTCAATGATTGCACAGTGCGGACAAGCATCCGGCACTGTGCAATCATTGAAAACGGCATCTTGCACAGTGCGAGCTGTAGTTTTCTGCCACTCAAGTAGATTTTTATTCGAGCGGCAGCTTTCTCAACACGGACTGGTAGTTTCTCATCGCGAGCAGTCGTGAGCATACGCGACCACCCGCAATGAGAAACCTGACCTCCCCACGTTGAGAATCTCGCCAGGAGGTTTATTTTCCACACTCGCGATCGGCACCTTTATGTTGCTGATCGCAAACGAAAAAAAAGTCTCGCCGGGATGTCATTTTGCTTGCTCGCGGTTGCCAACTTGACGTTGAGGACCAAGAGCAAGCAAAAAATTACCGCTGCACTACGCTAAGCTACGCTACGTGTATTTGCACTGTGCTACGTGCAGTTCGCGTAGTGCGAAGTATGGCAAACTTAGCAAACTACGTGAGCACAGCATAGTGCTTTGCCCAGGGTTAATCAACACACAAAGCTCCGACCCCTGATGTGTCCGTGGCACACACTGATGCTGCCCCATCACCTTCGCAGTCTGTTGTGTCAGTGGCACACAGTGATGCAGGCATCACCCCGCCACATACACCAGACACACCGGATACAGAACCCGTATCAGGGGAATAAGAAAGGGATGGGAATTACTGTGTGAGGAAGGAGGCAGTAGCATCCATCACCAACATATGCCCTTTCCCTGCCTGGTTATGACCTATGCATCATGCCCTGGGAAATACCTCTGGAACACTCTACGACATTCACCCGGACCCCGACACGGACTCCCATTTTATCACTGCTGGCCAATCACACAGCAATCAAGCTGCAGACTGCACTCTCCCACTTCCTAATCACTTCTCAATCCCCAAAGGACTCTGGTTGGCCCACCAATGGGCTTCCCTGTGATGTGGGCTTGAATGACCATGTACAGCTCCAGCTCTGTCAATGTGAATAAAACATTCTAAATCACACAGATGTGTCATTACTATGTTCACATACGTATGTAAGTATGGCTTGATGTAAGGACAAAGATTGCGCCTGGTAACTGACTTCTATGCGCATGTGTATCGCTTAGGCACATGGCAAATTGGATGACTTGGAAGGTGAGTACTAGCTGTGTCCCCATTGCACATCAACACCAATCTCACTAACCCCCAAGCAGGCACACGTCCATGTGTTGAATAGGGCTGTGTGTAGGTGTGACCAAATCGGTAGCAGGCCAGGAGTGGTGTCCTACATCACATGTGTCAACAGAACTTCACGACGCATGCCTACTTACACACATCTGTGTGGACACATTCTGTAATGATATATGCCATTGCTCCACATGGTCAGAGGTTGGACACCATACTCACATTGCTGAAGTCACATAAGTGCACATGTCGGCCAGCACCTATCTCAAAACAATGTCTGGCTCACCGAGCTTGAGCTTGCAAAAGGGACACACCCCCATTGCACATGCGTCAGCCAGTTCCTCCCTGTGTGGGGATGATGCTCATTGTGGCACGGGAGTGGACAATCTCATGAACACACCTCACAGTTAGACACCAGTGGGGTGGCATAGACTTTATTGGCATGTGCGTGTCAGTATGGACGAGGCAACAGACATGACTGGTAGGGGCATGCTTAGGACACTTACACGCAGCATGGGTACATGTCGAGGGTCAGAAAATGTAGGTGCAGAAATGGTAAACAATGATCACGGATGGCAACGCCCCACACCACCTTGCCTTGCTTGATGAGTCATGTGTTGTTTGGCGTCTGCCCATTGCTCTGCTGCCGGTGATGAAACAAGTTGTTGTGACCTCTGCTGTGTGTAACAATTGGATATGGCTGCAGGAACGTAGTTACTCGTTCATGAATGCAAGCACAGCTTCATGTGCCATGTGTTCCAATAGTACGTTGTTGTCGTGTTCAATGAATACCAGGGTGAGCCAATCCATCAACTGGTCCAGGCAGGTGTGCTCAGCCCACGGCGTTTCACCAATCCGTAACACAGCCCAATAGGGGAGCACCTCGATGTGGTCACTGCACACGAGGAATTGTGCAATGTCCCATGCACAACTACCAATACAAACGCAGTATGTCAAGGCATCCCATGCACGGCTGTCTTGGTTACACTCCTGCTCTTGATCCAACAGGGGGCACAGACACAAGTCATAATCCAATTCATCTACGGTTGTGTTGGATAGGCAGACTTCCACGGGATGCTCAATTCTGCATGTTTGGCAGTGGAACCAGGGCTGGACACAGGTGACGTAGGCAATGCCGAAGGTGAGCTGGTAACTGATCCGCATGCACTGCCAGTGGCACTGTGCCCAGTAAATGCAGCATACATGCATGGTAGTGTTCCACGTGACGGGGGCTGTGCATGTGCCCGGTATGGCCTACCATTGTCTTGGAGCATCTCGTGGAACCTGCACTCTTCTGTACTGCAGAAGTTGTGTGGAGTATATGCCACAGCCCTAGGCAATGATTCGAATGTGTGTGCAATGTTGGGCTGAATGGTTGCTGTTTCTGTGTGTGTCAAGGGTATCCCATGCGGGGGTCCCTCAGGCAGGGGTTCTGTGTGTGGGGTGTGGATGAGTTGTACAGGTCATTTGTGCAATTTTTGGTGTGGGAGTCACCCACATCTGCCATGGCATCTCTCTCAGGGTGTTGCAGACGCTTTCTGGACCAAGGTCAGAGGTGCAGGTGTCCTCCCGCCTTCAAATTAGGGCAATGGAGCTTTCATCCCTGTTGTTTGGCTGACTGCTACTTGCGTTTTAGGAATGTGATGTGGCTTTGGCGCTGAGATTGGGACACAGCCTTGGGCTCATGGGCTACGGATGGCGATACACACAATTATTGGCATGTGGAGCCAGGTGCCCTGCAAGGCCTAGCGCTGCTTGTGCAATCTCACTCCGTCTCTCACCCTCGCTCTCTCCCTCTCTTTCTTTTTAGGCACCAGCCACACCTTCTTCTCCTGGATTTAGTATTCCAGGCTGTGTCCTACGGATTGTCCAGTGAGGACCCGGTAGGACTTATCCGAATGGTTGTTTTGGCTTTTGTTTGTATGGTATTTTGTGTTGGTGGTTGCATTGCTGTATGACCGATTCTCCATTTTCTGGCCACGCATACATGTTGAATTTCCTGCTTGTGAGACATCAGGCAAAATATTTGTTGTGGGATTCAAGGTGTTGGTGTGCAGTTTCTTGGTCCGAGGTTGGGGGTGGGCCGGGGGCGGGAGTGTTGCAGGCCTGGGTGTGGTGTCGTGGGTGTTTTTGTCCTCTTGGATGTCCGTGCTGCATGTTCAGTTGCTCCATGGCATCTGTTGCCCTTCATGTGTGGCTGTGGGCTGGGCTCCCTTTTGTGGTGCAGGCTGTGGTCCGACTTTTCACCAGGTGTTAATTTCCTGCTACTAACCCGCCTTATCGCATGTTCTGAGTTCCTATCGCCAATCTGGCTGGTCGTTGTGAATGTTGAGGTATTGCATTATTGTTTATTTTTGCACGGGAATGCCTATTCTGCATCTCATTAGCAATATTGCGGGGGTCCTCTATGGCGATGTTTTTAGCAGCTGCTATCGCGGTTAAACTGATGCTATGGGCTGTTAGCACCACCTTGTGAATGGGGAGGTAAATTAATCACAACATTGGCTGCGATAAAGTGCTGTTAATTTGGCGATAGCTCCTTGTGAATATGCCCCTTAGTTTTTGCATGATAAATATGTTTAATAGGGGCTGGTGGTTTTGCTCCCATTCTGTTTGAGAAGGTTTTTATCACTGTTAGGCTCCTCTGCATTACCATAGCCCTTCCTTCAACCAGGCGTGACTACGTTTATTTTTTTATCAAATAATATTCCTAAATACGGAAAGGACTCAACCACCTCAATTTTCCCTGAGTCCATGCGGATGTATGGAGTTTTATCTTGTTCTACACCCGCTGCTATAATTACAAATGACTTCTCCTGGTTGACTTTCAAATCCAAAGAATCTATTAAAGCCTCATAGGCTGATATGAGTCATTGGAACCCAATCCCCGTTCCGGCGATCAGGACGTGATCATAAGCATAGGCCAAGATTGGCAACTCTTGGGATTCGAGGATGCTTTCATTATCTTCAAGAGTTTTACACATGCTGGCATTGCACTGAGACTCCACCAGTGCCTGCATTGATTCTGCACTTTGACTGAATCACACGTGGCATGCACACACAGTTTGCTGGACCACAGCAAACTCTCTGGAGGAGCACTCTCATTGTACAGCCTTCGTATCCCCTAGCTCGCCGCAAGTTACAGCATCCTGCCAGCCCAGGTACTCGGAAATTACCATGCCCCTCACACAGAGTAGTTTTACACATCTGTTTTCTGCTATTTGTAAGTCAGAATTCAACATTCTAAGCCTGCCTTCAACTCATCTCCCCAATGCTCACAGCCCAGGCCTACGGAGTACAGAGGGAACCAAAAGAGTTCCTGCATTCTTTTACATACGAGACACTACAAGAAGCAGGGCTTTTGTTCCTGTGAAAAATTGATCCAAAATTCCTAATCCAAGCATAAAAGGGGAAATATGTGCTTATAGTGTACTGATTTCTGGAATACCAGAAAATGCCACAAAACATTACATACTCTGATGATTATGCATGCCTTGAATATAGTGCACATACATGCTGCTTACCAAGGTCCCTTTATACTCAAATGTATCAGTGCAAACGTTCTGGAATGGTTTATCGCCACTCTGGACATGTTTGAATTTTAAAGAACATTACACATTGTAACATTGTAATTGTTCGTGGTTGCGTTATTCTGGGGATCTGGCTCTGTTATATGGCATTAAAATGCGTCTTATTTTCACGGTATTAACATTAATGGCAAAATCACAATTGGTTTCTGAATAATGAATGATTAAAAGGTTAAGGTACTGCAAGTCAGCGATTTAGCTCCTCTTTTATTTCACATTGTTTACTTAATCTTGAACTCCACAAGAAAATTATGCTGTATTTCTGAGCATTTTTTGTGCATCTTCTTAGTATTTTAAAGTGCATACTTTGAGCCACACAAGGTGTTATTGAGGGGCCGTGACTGAGAGCTCTGGCACTGAGGCTGGAGGTAGTGGGAGATTCTCACAGTGCCTGTCTGTTGTCAGTAGGATGGCTTCTCTGCAGAGCACACAGAGCAATGGTCACGTATTCTAGTTGCAATGGAAATTCAGTGTAAATGAGAATGAAGGGGTTGCACAGTTGTCAAAATATTTACAAGGCAGAAAGTTCTTACATATGAGTGAGTGCAGTGTATGTATGGCAGAGGTGAAGTGAGGGTGATGTGAGGAAGTGCATTCAGGGAGCGTGAAAAGGGTGCGCTTGAAGATGTGCATATGGACAAGATTTGGAGCTAAACAGGGATTACACGTCTAACACAAAGTGCACATAACTAAAGAAGAATACTCTTTCCACAGGCCTCAATAATATTTAATTCATATTCTAACTTTTTCAGTGTTAATTATTTATGACAAATCATTGTTGTTACTCATTTATCTGAAACAACTAACACCCATTGACAAAACTAATGGTCCTGGCAGAAATATTATGTCATCCAGATATATGAGAGAATCCAAAAAAACGGTTGGATGTCGCACAATGGGACTCACATGTTGCCTTTTAGAGAGCCTCCACTTTTTCCATTCCACTTAAAGAACTGTCTGCAAAACATTTTTATATGACTGATTGCAACATGCAGCTGTGGGTGCTTCTTGAAGCCTAGTTAGAGCATTTTCTTTCATAGGCGATGCAAGACACTGGGCCAGCACACACTTTAAATGACCTGAAGTTGTCGCACTGTACAATTAGCACATAACGGTCACTGGTGAACACATTAATGTAGTAAGATATGGGGCAGTTTTTAACGCATTTAATTATTTCAAGACTACATGTTTTAACTGCTTTGTAAACCTTCTTGCTTTCTCAATAAATTATTTATTATAATCTGCTTCAAAATGCTCAATTTGCCAATCTTTCTTCACATTTTTCTCAGGAGGAGACCTCCCCGCCCACCCCCGAATTCCACATTTGGCCATTGAGCTCACCCTTTTCGCTAACTGCATAAGTCATACCCAACTTTTATGCCCTACCACTTTCAAATATTACCAGCTGCCACTGTAAATTAGGCAAGCAATTTGGCAATCAGCTTTGGTAGAATGAGAAACAAGGGTGTCCATTTCCCTCTCTTTTTTTATTGTAAATAGCAGAACTTTTGCTGGTGCCCCCATCGATTCAGAAACTAGTCTTTCATAATAATGGTTCAGTCAAAATGCTAACTACCAGTCAAAATGGACCAACGGGAAGGACATCATGACAAATTTTACAGTACTTTTCAGCCACGTCATATTTTAATAATTGCACTAAACATTACAGAGGCAACAAATGAGTTTAGGTCATTACAGTAGTGGTTGCTTTCAATATAGAATGGTGAGGTCCAAAGCTGCTACTCTCCGTAAACTCGGACCTGGAGTACGACTGCTGCAGCAATCCTCTGTTAAGCGAGCAGAAAATGGAAGGACTTCCTTCCTGCTCGTGGAGATGCTTTCATGCTGTGAAAGTAGCTCTAAGATTTGCAGGAGCAGGCTCCCCTAACACTTATTTTGAGGCTGTGGGTCTGTGTCAGCAATCCCCAGGCTATTTCACAGCCTTTGGATTGCTGGGTCTACACTGCACATGTCAGATAGGATGGCTGTAGCAAGCAGCTAATCCATCATGTACACTGTAGACCAGTGCTCTAATTCTGCATTTGCAGCATTCAGCCCTGCCCCCATCTTCGCACTTTAGACAGCCCAAGTTGGTGCAGTAGCAAATAAATAAAATGGCAATGAAATGCCATTTTATTGATTTGTGTTTAAACTGCTGCACTCTCAGCAGGGGGAGTGACGCTCCTCCACTCTTGAGAAGGAGCCGCCCCTGGGTAATTAGTTCAGGGTAGGCCCTTACATCTTTTCCAGACTAATTATACTAAACTATTTAATTTAGGAGCAGACATGAAAATAGCTGAGAAAGGTACAATTGTTCTGATTTAGAGGATAAATCAAAACACTATACTGATCATTTCACAATTTGTGTTTTTGTTTCATCCCACGTTCTCATAAAACATAATGAAACTATTTTATATGAGGCTATAGCAGGGTTAGATGTAGTGATAGATCGATTTTGAGTATTTGTTAGAGCCACATTGAAATTATTCAATGTCCAACAGAGGTCCATTACAGAAAAAAAGAAATATATATATATATATATTCACTGAAAAAACCATAGGTTTGACACATGTTATAGTTAGCTGGAAATTTTACTGACATAAAACCAATGAAATTCCACGTTATAGTTAGTTGGACTCACTATAACTTGCGCGTGCAATGCACGGCTGATGACGTCACATATTACATCACTCATGACATGGTCAGTGACATCACTGATGACACCATCCTTGTGACATAGTGACAGACCTCCTTTCACTGTAATGTAATCCTTGAAACACATATTCAAAAATAGAAACTGAAATTTAAAAAAAAATGCAGATACCCATATCAGTTACAACAAGTAATTCAGTAATTCCACCATCTATATACACATCCACTCATACATATACTCACTCATCATATGAAATGATACACCTATACATCCTGTTACACACCGACAATCATCGAAAAGTTACTCACAGACATACTCACACGTGCAAATAAACTATTGAACATCCATTTATTTGAATATAGAGTTATACACACACTTCCACCTTACTTCTATTGAAAATTACACATATTTATTCTCTTAAACAATCACTTATAGAAACACATACTTATTTAAACAGGAACTCTTTCAATCTCTTACTCTCACATATACTCACTTATATACATCAATATTCACATATACTAGATTAAAACATATGTCGTTACTGATAAAGACACTAGTGAGACAGTCATTCACTCACTAACAAACATATATACACACTCATCCACCCATACAGTCCTGCACATATGCTGTCTTCAAAACACATACAAACAGAGAGTCAGTCACTCATGCATCTATGTGCTAAGTAATACCCCCACCAAACCATATAGACACTCATACTGATACTAAGAGAAACATCTAATAACCCATATACATACGCATGTAGCTACTTACCAACACATGTAGCCACTTATACACAAAGTGAAACACTAATATATATATTTAAATATTTAAACATTACTCACTAATATTTATTTTTCAGAAAGACACATATTCACTGGATGGTGTCATCAGTGATGTCATGAGTGATGTCACTGACCATGTCATGAGTGATGTAATATGTGACGTCATCAGCAGTGCATTGCACGCGCAAGTTATAGTGAGTCCAACTAACTATAACGTGGAATTTCATTGGTTTTATGTCAGTAAAATTTCCAGCTAACTATAACATGTGTCAAACCTATGGTTTTTTCAGTGAATTTCATAGGTTTTTTAAATGCTACTTCCTAACTATAACGTGTGTAAAACCTATGTTTTTTTCTGTGAATTTCATTGGTTTTTAAAATGCTAATTCAGAAAAATGTCGTGTATGCAACCTATACTTTTGGCAATAAAGTTCTGGCAATAGTTTTTTCGAAAACAAGCCGTTTTCTTCACTGTTCAAGTTCCATAGAGACTCCTTGTAAAGCAATACAGAATTCGAAAGTCTGTACCTTGCCTTTTTTTAAACACATTAAAATTTGTCTGTAAATAAAAATAGCCTTACTAAACTTTCGTGCGCGACCCGGTGTGCGCACTCTCGGCAACAGTTGTCAATAAAATGGATATCACATTTCCAGGCTTTCGTGCGCGACCGAGTGCGCGCACAGGCCTATATATTTCGTAAAAACGTTGCGATTTGAACTTATTGAAATTCTTCATACACCCCTCAAAGAACTTATAGTACGTCAAAGAGACTGTACCTAGACTTCTTTTTTATTCTTATGAAACTTTTCAGTAAATGGAGCCGAATGTCTTTTTAAACTTTCGTGCGTTACCGGATGTACACACCTTGGTATTTTTTTTAGATATATAAAACGTTTCATACTTTAACAATTGTGCGCTTAAATCCAGCTCAGAAGATATACAAAATCAGGATGGTAGTTGGTTCAACCCGGACCGTTTATTAGAGGTAGATCGTCCGACTCCACCGGAAGACACCCCTAATAAAAAGGACATATATATAAAATGCGGACTAGCCGCTGTATCGTGCTAGCAAACTATAACATATAAATCGTTAAAAAAAACAAAAGGAATCGAGCAAAATCAGTAGGCCACTGATGAGATCTTTTTTTGACCTCGCTAAAATAGAAAAATTAGGAACAACCCCTCATGAGAAATATGAAACTAGTGAGAGAAACCGAGCTCGACGCCATGATGGCTGCAAGACAGCTCGGCTCCGCCGCCCACCCCACCCAAAATAACGACAAATATTATAAAGATACACAACACACCAGCAAAGTAACAGGGTAAAACGTTTTATTAAATAACTATTTACATGGCAGCCTACTGCAACATGAAAACAACACTTTCAATTGGTTCTTAATAGTTTCAATTCTGGAATTTACACGCAGCACTCCACCCACTTCCCTCACTATCTTTTCTACTCTCAAGAGACAACAACGTCCTACATCTTTTGGAAGACTTTGGTGAAATGGCTACCGTATCTCATTCATCTTCCGAATCTGACCAAAATGATCGACTACCTTTAATAAGAAAAAATAAATCTTTCATCTGGCAATTTTTCACTTATCCTGAAGATCAAAAGAAAGTGAATGCACCAAAAGTAACCTGCACGATATGTGACTTGGTTCTCTCAAGAAGAAATCCAGCAAAAAAATATTTCTTTTCCATACATACCATGGTGCGGCATGTCAAACAAGTGCACCCTCTGCAATTTGCAGAGGCAACGACAAGAGCCCTGGCCACGCTATTACCATTAGAGGTGGCCAGCACATCTTCTGATCGACGACCTGTATCTCCATGCAGTGCAGAGATGGACTTCAGATATTTAACTATATATGGTCTATAACCTATGGTTTTTTCAGTGTTTTTCTTTGGTTTTTTAATAGCAAATATCAAAAGCTTTTTTGTGGAAAATGACTACAATTAGGTATACATAAGCGGCGTTCATTTATGTTCACCACAGCCATTGTTAAAAGTAAAGTGAAAGTCCTTAAACAGTGGATACGCCATCTAGTCCCTTTTAGGCCCCATCATGCACGTAAGTAACAGCCATTTTCTGTGTCATGGCCTCTCTGCCCACTGCCAATAGCCTATGATTGTTCAAAATTGGTTCTCTTTGGGTCATTCTCTGTTCACAAATAAGCATAAAGTCGCAATACTCTATTTAGTTTTTGCAGATAGTGAAGGATAGGTAGTGCACACTTTTGTCCCCTTTGTAACCCGTCATGCCTATCTCTGCCCCGTTTGTTGCTAGTTGGTTCAACCCGGACCGTTTATTAGAGGTAGATCGTCCGACTCCACCGGAGGACCCCCCTAATAAAAAGGACATATATATAAAATGCGGACTATCCGCTGTATCGTGCTAGCAAACTATAACATATAAATCGTTAGAAAAAACATGAATCTAGAGAGAGGAACCGAGCTCGACGCCATGATGGCTGCAAGACAGCTCGGCTCCGCCACCCACCCCGCCCAAAATAACGACAAACACTATGCAAATATTATAAATATATACAACACACCAGCAAAGTAACAGGATAAAACGTTCTATTAAATAACTATTTACATGGAACCTACTGCAACATGAAAACAACACTTCTAATTGCTTCTTAGTAGTTTCAATTCTGAAATTGAACACCCAGTACATCCAGAGGTCATGTCCGACAAGTTGTGTGGGGGGATGCCTTGCTAATGCCGCCACCCCCACCACCTTCTGTAGGAAGGACTCTGGATATCCCTGCCTTGCACAAATGTCATAAGTTCTGGATGTTGAGAGCCATACTTCAGGGTCCGACAAGTTGTGTGGGGGGATGCCTTGCTAATGCCGCCACCCCCACCACCTTCTGTAGGAAGGACTCTGGATATACTTGGTCCCTGAGAGGCTTCGATGTCCCTGCCTTGCACAAATGTCATAAGTTCTGAATGTTGAGTGCCATACTTCAGGGTCCAAGAAATGCGGACTCGGAGGGGGCGCTTGGCTCCTGCCCCCTCCCCAAGTCTTGTTCCCCTGGTATGGCCTGAGATCGCCCACGACATAGGCGGCCGGCTCCCGGGGTCAGGCGGAACTTCTTGCCTTTTGATGCCTCTTCCATTCTGGACCTTGTCCCACAATCCGTTTGACCTGAAGACACGTCCTGCGGTGCCCTGGTCCAACCATCACATTTACACCGTCTCACCCGCCATCCGGCTGAATTGCACCCACTCTTCCGATACAGCGACAGGCGGCTGCCACGGAGCTCAGGAAATGGCGGTCGGCTCCACAGACTTGGGCCTGGCCTGCAAGGATGGCTCTGGGCAACCCTGGAACTCGGACGCTTGACTGCTAGGGCATGAGCCCCATTCCCAAAAGCGTCCCGTCAGCCTTGAAGATTCTACAAGAGTTACCGAGGCCCCCGACTCCTGCAGACTTCCGGTGGGGAGCGACTGCCATGATTGCTCGCGGAATGGCCACGACGTAGCCACGAGGTGCTCTCATGCTGACGCCAGCTTCAGTCTGAAACATCCAGAAACACTGTAGACTACCAATTCGATCAGTTCCGGTGGAGCCCCAACGACGTATCGCGTTCTTGCGTAATCCGTCATATGACGCGCCGCGTTAGCGCACCCGGAAGTGCTCCGGTGCGCGAGGCGCGAGGCGCGAAGCGCAGCTTCCCGGAAGCAATGCGGAGTGCGTAACGTAAGCAATTACATTTCAGTTGGTTCTCCCTCACAATATTTTCAATGTCACATAAAAGTCACCCATCACCCACTGCCATCTCTGGCTGTTTCCATGGTAACACCTCATTCTGCACCTGGCTGAAGGCACAGGTCAAAAGTTCATATCTCAACGTTCTACAGCAAAGTAACAACACTGTTTTCCCTCCAGAAACACCTGCCAATCCACAGCTCTGTTACATGTCTTTTTTTTCACACCCAATAGTACTTTTCGTTTAACATAAATATTAACATGCAACGTACTGTTCAATCTCCACTTCTTACAATCAACCAATCATTTTTATTTTTTAAACCACACCCAGCCTCTTCCTTTTTCTTTATTTAGAATTTCAACTTCTAACTACCATTCCACTTCCAGAACCGATCGGAGGACGACTACAAATCCCTTGAAAATGAAGGTCTGGCTAATAGGACACAGTTATATTCACTGGAGTGAAAAATATGCAGAAAGCAGACGAATTTGCAACCTCAGCTTACCAAATGTACACATAACATGGATTTCCAAAAGAGGATTGAAATGTCACCAATTGATTCCATTGGTGAAAACTTTTATGCATCTCCCAGAACCAGACCTTATAATTGTGCACTGTGGTGGAAACGATCTAGGCACAATCACTGGGGTAGGTCTGGAAATGCTTCTAAAAGACACCTTTCGACAATTGATGACACTTTTTCCTCGATCTGCCTTGGTATATTCCAATATATGCCAAAGACAGAAATGGAATTGGTCCAATCACCATTGTGCACAATTTGAGAAAGCAAGGAGACATGTAAATAAATCTGTTTCTGCGTTCCTCAGAGATTATAGCATGGGTTCTATTTACCACAACAACTTGCGATACCACATGCAAGACGTCTATAGGAGAGACGGTGTTCATTTCACGAATGAGGGAAACAGAATCTTCCTCTGCAACATCAGGCTCTGCATCGGTACTTACTTATAAATGCAGAAAACACTCAATTAACACAATGGCTCTTTTCAGAGCCACCTTATATCTAAGCACTCAAACTTCTGATTTATCTCCATTTTCACACTCTTGTAAAAAGGTGTGCGCGACCGAGTGCGCGCACCACGCAACTTTAAAAAAAAAAAATATATATATATTTTCGCCTTTAAGGGCCTTACTGCACACCCTGAGAAAACCTACGCAGCAAAACAATCTCTACCTTCTCCCCTTTCCATATTCCAACGCTTTGAAATCAACAATATATTTACTCGCAATGACAAAATGGCGGTCAACACTTCCTGATTTCCTTCGAATCGAACGTTAACAGACGTCACGCAACAAAATTCCGCTCGCGCGCGCAGCCGTTTGGGTGCGCGCACGTGTGCGCGCGTATAGATATATAATTGACTTTAACTTTAATTTCCTCAGCAACTACTGAACGGATTTACACCATTCCAAAAAAAGCGTAATCTGCGAGCCGGACTGTACAGTTTTGCCAAATTTCTTATAAATCCATTCACCCGTTCGACCTGTAGCCGAGTCTAAAGGTCCTATGGAAAATAACATGGAGAAAACACGTTTTAGGACCCCCCTTTTATCTCAGCCCCCACTTGACCAATCCCCCCCCAAACTTTTAGGGAAGGAGCGCAGCGGACCGAGCCATCTTCTTTGAGAAATTCGCTAAGATTCTTCAACCAGGGCCAAAGTTATTCCAAATAGAATGTTGAGGATTTCCTATGGAAACTAGGTCCTAACTATAACTACCTACTGGCGACCGCCAGTAGGTAATATATACATATATATATATATATATATTCACTGAAAAAAACATAGGTTTTAGGCCTTATATAGTTAGGAATTAGCATTTAAAAAAACCTTAAAAATTCACTGAAAAAACCATAGGTTTCAGGCCTTATATAGTTAGGAATTAACATATAAAAAACCATTGAAATTGCTCCTATATAGTTAGTTGGACTAACTATATATGGCGTACCCGCAATCCACTGCTGATGATGTCACATATTACATCATTCATGACATGGTCAGTGACATCACTGATGACATCACTGATGACATCTCAAATGACATCACTGATGACATCACTGATGACATCTCATTTGACATCACTGATGACATCACTGATGACATCATCCAGTGACTGTGTTTTTTTGTAAAGTTTAAATATGTTTTACATATTGAAGAATGAGTGGATGTATAAGTGTCTGCATGAAGGATTTAGTAGGTGCGTGACTCACTGTATGAGTGAGTGATTAAATGTGTCTTACTGAATGCATAGGTTAGTGACTAAACTGTGAATGTGTGCATCAGTATGTCTGTTGTTGTGTAAGCTGCTGTATGCGTTGATCAGTAGCTATATGAGTGGCTATATGGGTTATTGATTGGTTGCCCAAATATTTGTATGGGAGACTAAGTGTGTGTGTGGCTGGGAGGTGTGTGACTCTCTGCAGATCAATGTGTACTTGTATCAGTGATTGTATAAGAGAGTAAGTATGTGTTAGTATATGTTTGAATAAGTAAGGTGTTGTGTGTATAACTATATAGATGAGGAAATGGAAGTGTGATTGATTCTTTCATGACTGACTAGGTGTGTGAGTAACTCCATGGATGAGTGGCAGTGTGTGAGTGTCTGCATAGGTGTATGAGTGCATATGATAGTGTTGCATTGATGAGTGACTGTATGTATGAGTGATTGTATGGGTGAATGAGTGGATGTGCGAGTAGACCTAGGAATCAGTGAGTGCCTATGTAGTAACTGGTATTGGTGTGTCAATAGTTTCAAGAATGGTAGTCTGTATTTAGCACTGGGTGTATCAAAGGTTATATTAGAGTGTGAGGAGGTGCATCGTATTATCACATGAATGATGTAATCAGTGATGTCATCAGTGATGTCAAATGAGATGTCATCAGTGATGTCATCAGTGATGTCATTTGAGATGTCATCAGGGATGTCATCAGTGATGTCACTGACCATGTCATGAATGATGTAATATGTGACATCATCAGCAGTGGATTGCGGGTGCTCCATATATAGTTAGTCCAACTAACTATATAGGAGCAATTTCAATGTTTTTTTATATGTTAATTCCTAACTATATAAGGCCTGAAACCTATGGTTTTTTCAGTGAATTTTTAAGGTTTTTTAAATGCTAATTCCTAACTATATAAGGCCTAAAACCTATGGTTTTTTCAGTGAATTCCAAAGGTTTTTTAAATGCTAATTCCTAACTATATAAGGCCTGAAACTCATGTTTTTTTTCACTGAATTTACAAGGTTTTTTAAATGCTATTCCCTAACTAAATAACGCCTGAAACCTATGGTTTTTTCAGTGAATTTGCAAGGTTTTTAAAATGCTAATTCTATTAGCGGATAACGTTTAAATATGTTACTAGGTACTAACTATATATACCTACTGGCTACCGCCAGTAGGTAATATATATCTAGATAGATAGATAGATATCTCCTCCCACAAACAGTCTATGATAATGATCAATATATTTGAATGTATTCACGAAACAACGACCCTGTGCTGCTATGCTGGGATTCCCTTGTGCCCAATACCAATATAAATGACTTTTTTAAAACAATATATAGGCCAATATAAAGATGATATTTTTGCTAACTATATTCTGATATACAACTTTACAACATTCTTTTATTGTATTCCTCATTGCCCTAAATTGTTCCTAATTTAAAAATGCTCCATGCAGGCCTATCAGCATGTGTTGATGTACAGTAACCCTCGTTCGAGCCTAGCAGCAGCCTTTTACTCTTGCTCATACATTTGTTACTGGAATGTGACCTTTTAAGAAACCCAAGACACACTTAATGGTAAGGTGATAGACAGGACCTATAGAAAAAAAATCCCATCTGCATGGCTACCTAATGAGTTCACCGGAGAATACTGATATGGTATTGACTGTCTGTGCTGCACAGGCAATGTTTTAGAAGGTTAAATGTTCTGTAAAATGCCCGCTTCGAGCTGGAGTGTTATTTGCCATCTAGTATGTATTAGTTAAGTTGAAGAGTGCACTGATGGTGCTTGAGGGATCGATGTATCACCTCTCGGAAACGCTGCGTAAGCGAGGCTGGCGGTGGTGGAGAAGCTGTCACTTGGGGTGCTGGACGTGGTGCTCACGGTGTTGGGGCGCGGTTGTTCCGGGTCCCCCATTCTCGTCTTGCGGCAGGTGTAAGTGTGCGATGAAGCAGTGGCACTGCAGGGGGGCCACTGGCCTCAAGCACTAGAGAGATGCTCACACTGCACGGTGTCCAGAGTCCGCACTGTAGGGCAGTGCGCTATGAGTTCCTGCGGGTGTTCACAGCGCCCCCTACCCGGGAGCAGACTCTGAGAAGTCTGGGAGGTCACTGGCAGGTCTTACAGTCACTGCAACCTGGAGCTTGTGGTGAGGTGTGATCCGATGTTTAAGTTTCCAGCTCAAGTCACAAACCATAACACGTTTAGATCCTGGTTTCTCCACTTTGCACCAACCGTGTGATCTTGCGCAATCCACTTTAACTCCTGGTACAAAGTTGCGGATTCCCCGGAACGGTCTAAGCTCCAGTATTAAGCCGTATCTTAGAAGACTGCATGCCTGCACCCTCCTGCACTGGGGCCACGCTGTCGGGTCCGGCGCACCCTGGGATGTCCTCGGTGCGGGCAGAGCTGCAGAAGTGAGGTCCCAGGGTCGGTCCCTCCCGCGCCTCTCCTTGTGCGCTCTTGCCTCCTCTGTGCACCCTCAGCGGCAGCGGGTGGTGAACAAAGGGTGGGCGCGGTGCCGTGGCACCCCCAGGGGCACTGTCCGCTCCTCGCGGGTCTAGCTGGGAGGGCGAGGTGAGTGTGTGGGGTGCCACAGGTGCCCCCTTCTTCCCCTGCAGTTAGCCTTGCGGAGCTCTCTGCTATGGCACAGGACCGGTGGTTGACACGGATCCTCCCCCATACCTTTAAGTACAGTGCATCCGCCCTATCCAATTACAGCACCATTTCCACCCCCCGCGGCCCCTCCCGGCCCCTCGTGCGCTCTATTGTTTGCTAACAAGCGTCTGATGCAATTTAAGAGCCGCCAGACTCTGCCAGGCTGGGAGGACGTGCCTTATTCATGAGGCGCTGCGGTGGCCAACCTGCAAGTCTTGGCACCTCCCATAGTGCCCTTGTGTGCTGGGCAAGGCGCTATAGGTCAACCTGCTAAAGACAGCTCAGTGTGTTGGGACCCTACTGCAAAGAGTACCGTTAAACCCAGGCTGTCATGATTGGGCAGATATAGGCCGCAATCCTTACGAGGTCGATATATTTACAGCCGTATGTGAAACTCAACCTGTTATCCTTCGGAGGTCAATATAACCAGGGCCACTTGAATTATACGATTCTGCAGCCGCAGCGTTTTACGCTTAATTATAAAGTTTTCCCACTTAATCCACGATCTGCTGTATCTGCAGATTATAACCAAAAAATGTGCATAGCTAAATCGGATCAAAAGTTACTAAATATGTGGCGACACCTGTTTCCGCGCAATGGAATGCCATCCGCAAAGTTTGACTGGTCATCCTACAGTTTTTATGACCATATGTGGTTGTTAAAATGGCACCAATGAGTTAAAATATTTGCTCAGAAAGTGTTGGAAAGTGTAAAAACACAAAATAATGAGCCAACAACATTAGAAAAATTGTGCCTCATCATAATGCATTATTTGCCTTCTTTTGTTCCTCCCTTTTTGCGTCATTCGAGTGGCCTAGGTGATAATAGTATTATGTTTGACTTGTATTTGTCTGGAGGCCTGTATTGACAAGGTTAGCCTCGAGGCCTGTATTGACAAGGTTAGCCTCGAGGCCTGTATTGACAAGGTTAGCCTCGAGGCCTGTATTCACAAGGTTAGCTAGACTTTTCCCGATAGTCGCTCACATTCCACAACTCTACCCATAAGGAAATCCATCACGATCTGTACATCTATCCGGAATGAAAAGACTCCCATCTCACCGTGAAAAACTTCTTTTTCGAGACGTCACTTTGTTCCATATGAGTTCTGGAATTTCATTGTAGTGTCACTTGGATGCCCAGTTAATGCCAATGAGCCTGTGATTTTCTGTGCACGTGGTGCAATCGATGTCTTTTGGGTTCAAGTTTGCGCACAAAAACAATATCGTACTAAACATAACGAACTGGATATTATTTACAAAGCGCAGTTTCGCTGGACTTCGGAGCGCTACTGCGTAATACTGAAAAAAGCGCCACAATTCTGTCTTGAAATGCTTTGGAAAAGGCAGCACAATGGTGCATATTGTGACAGTGAGGGGAGTGAGTTGAGAGGGGTCGGTGGGTCTGGAGAGTTGCCTGGGTTCAGATGTGGATTGGGGTCAGACGACCCACGAAAGCACTTTCTTCGCGTCCCCTCTCAATTCACATGAGGCAGACGCCGCTCGAGGGGCAGGTCGACCAGATGCCGCCACCTCAAATACACACACCTCAGCGTCTTACTCCCCCTCGGCATGGGAGACCGAATATCGAAGGCTTCCCCCAGGCAGTGGGAAGCGGAAACCACGTCCTCCCGGCCCCGCCCACAACCAGGCGGCGGCCATCTTGAAGCGGCTCGGGCCGCGGCGGTGATCTCGGGGGGCAAAACGAGGGGTGGGCACCCTCAATATTAAATGAAAAAGATTGCAATAAAAGAGAGAAGCCCCCCAAGGCCCCCCCCCCAAATATTTTTTTCGGAAAAATCGCGGGGTGCGCGCTTACGGATATATAATTTGTTTCTCTTTTAATTTTCTCAGGAACTACTGGAGGGATTTACACTATTTAACCAAAAGCATGATCTGCGTACCAGACACTACCATTTTGACAAGTTTGGTGTAATTCCCTTCAGCGGTTCAAGCTGTAGCCGTGTCTAAATGTCCTACGGAAATTAACATGGGGAAAACACGTTTTGGGACCCCCCTTTTTTCTCAGCCCCCACTTGACTAATCCCCCCCAAACTTTCAGGGAAGGAGAGGAGCGGAGCGAGCCATCTTCTTTGAGAAATTTGCGAAGATTCATCAACCAGCGCCAAAGTTATTCCCAATAGAATGTTGGGGATGTCCTATGGAAACTAGGTCCTAACTATATATACCTACTGGCTACCGCCAGTAGGTAATATATATATATATAAATTCACTGAAAAAACCAAAGGTTTTACACACGTTATAGTTAAGAAGTAGTATTTACAAAACCTATGAAATTCACTGAAAAAACCATAGGTTTTACACATGTTATAGTTAACTGGACATTTTACTCATATAAAACCATTGAAATTCCCCGTTATAGTTACTTCAGGTAACTATAACTCGCGCGCCCGCAATGCACTGCTGATAACGTCACATAGTACTTCACTCATGCTTTGAACATTTTACTTTCTATTTTTGAATGTGTGTATCAAAGGTTATATTACGCTGAGAGGACGTCTACCACTTTTTCAGAAGGATGATATCATCAGTGATATCATCAGTGATGTAATTTCAGATATCATCAGAGATGTCATAAGTGATGTCACTGACCATGTGATGAGTGATGTAATATGTGACATCATCAGCAGTGCATTGCGGGCGCGCGAGTTATAGTTACCTGAAGTAACTATAACGGGGAATTTCATTGGTTTTATATGA